>NW_004955413.1:7913806-7915232 GCF_000276665.1 Chinchilla lanigera
CGCTTGCCAGGCAGGCGCTGTGCCACTGAGCTAAATTCCCAGCCCCTAGCTCACATTTCTTTATCCTTTTAATAGCAACACCACTGCAACACTCAGCTAGCTCAGCTTTTTAAATAGGATAATTAAATACAATAACAATACAGATAAGCATAAATTTAAATTGAGCATTAGGTCTGATTTTTTTCCCCTAAAGACCAAGAGAAAAAGCTGTAAAATTTAAATCTTTCCTTTGGGACACTTCCATAGACCTGTTCCTAACTCATGTCCATATTCTCTGCCCTCAGCTCTTTGCAAATGGCTTCTGTTCTACAATCTTCCCGACCTAACTTGCCACTTCTCAGCACAACATACACATACACATGCATATACATATACATGTGCATGTGTGCTTGTGTGCCTTTATTTTTACATTTCTATACCTAAAAGTACTTAAAACTATGAGTCATACTAATATCTACCATGCCTTATCACAGATTTCATGTTAGTTTTCTCAATTTCTACATTTCTAACTCCTGTTTCTGTGATGGTAGCAATCTTTGAGTCATTCTCTTTAACTTACTCGCTTAGTTGAATGGCCTTCTAGATGTTATCAGTCTCCCAACTTTGGTGCCATTTCTCCCCCACTAAAACCTCCCCCTTTTCCTGATTGGGCTCTGCTCCCCAGTCCAAGCTCCTGTCCCTGCACTGATACTTTCTTGACTCTGCTTGAGATTTCACACCGGGCCAACCAAAACCCCTAAGGTCCTCACCTCACTGTGGTTCCGACTCCCTGTGCTGAGCTGCTCTTTTCTTGTGTTTCCCTACTGATGCTAATCCCATTGCCAAATCAGCCTTCCTGAGCTCTGACACGAAAGGTCACCCCATGGGTAGAGGCCCTTCAGAGCCTACAAATTGGGATAAAACATTTAATAAATCATTTTTAGGGGATCAATATCCATACACATAAGGAACTCAAAAATCTCAATAATAACAAAAATTCAATCAAAATGAACAGATGATCTGAATAGACTTTTCTCAAAAGAAGAAATATAAGTGAACTGCATATATATGAAAAAAAAATCACAATATCACTAACCATCAGGGAAAAAGCACAATGAGACCTAGTCTCATCCCAGTCAGAAACTAAAAGAAACTAAATGAATAAGGAGTGCTGGTTAGGAAGCAGAGGTAAGGGAGGACTTACACACTGTTGATGGGAATGTAAGTTAGTACAGCCATTAAAAAAAATATGATGATTCCTCAAACACCTAAAAATAGATCCACCATATGGGTCGGCAATTTCACTGCTGGGTAAAAAGGAAAATAAAATCAGCATATCAAATATATATTTGCACTCTTATGTTTATTACTGCACTATTCACAGTAGCCAAGATAGGGACTTAATAAAAGTTCTCATAGGAGATGAGTGGATAGAAAAAATATAGTA
>NW_004955413.1:7916222-7917961 GCF_000276665.1 Chinchilla lanigera
CAGTGCGCCACAGTGCTCTCGGCCACATGGCTCCCCGTGTGCCGGGGGCCCTCCCTCCGGGGACCTACAAGGCAGGGAGTGAGCTGCCGGTCAGAAGACCGGCGCTCCCTGCCCATGGCTCCCCGTGCACCGGGTCCCTCCCTCCAGGGGCCTACAAGGCAGGGAGTGAGCTGCCGGTCAGAAGACCGGCGCTCCCTGCCCGTGGCTCCCTGTGCGCCAGGTTCCTCCCTCCAGGGGCCTACAAGGCAGGAAGTGAGCCAGCTGGAAGACAGGCGCTCCCCGCCCGTGGCTCCCCGTGTGAAGGAGGCCCTCCCTCTGGGGGCCTGCTGGGAGGTTTGATTTTAATAAGTTAAATAGTGATTCATCTAGGTTTATATAGCAGACAAATAATTGGATTTTTAGTGTCTACAAGAGAAAGAAATAATGAATATTTGAAGGAAAGGATATCCAAATTACCCTGACCTAATCATTTCACATTGTATACACTTAGTGAGGTATGACACCATAACTCCATTGTCACATACAATTATTGTATTTCAATGAAAAGCAACTTTTTAATCAATGGGTAAAACTTCACTGGATCCTAGTTAAAAAGAACAGATATAATAAACATGTTGAGAACAACTGAGGCAATTTGAATACAGACAAGGTAGCACATAAAATTGGAAAATATTAAGATTCTAAAGAGTGATAATGTATTTTGATTTTGTGGAAAAATAACAATTTTTGCAAGATGCATGCTGAAGTATTTAAAAGTAAAATGTGTTACATATTGATACCTTCAAATTTAATACTCAGATAAACAAATACAGACATCTTGTCCAAAATTCTGTATTGCTTGTATTGTTTTTGTGTTATTTTCTAAATGTATGTGTGTTTGTTAATATATTTTCATTCTTTTACCTTTAAAATAAAAAAGTAGTGTAAAATGTATTATATGAAATTTAATGTCAAGTGGTCCAGCAAATACTATAGTATGTATATGTGCATATGTATATAAAATGTAAAATTTCTCAAGATAGTAGCAGTTGTTACATTAGATCTAGTCATTAAAGACAAACTCACAATCTATAAATAAAAAAACTACATACCAAATAACAAACCCAACAGATATACTAGAAGAACAAGTAGTAAAAAGTAGAAGTTTAAAAGTAAGAGTGCAAGTCAAAATGCATCACAGATCTCAATGTTAAAACAGAAACACTAAACATATTGGAAGAGAAAGTAGGAAAAAACCTTGAAGACATAGGGGTAGGTAAAGAGTTCATGAACAAAAACCAAACTGCCCATGAAACACTTCAAACAATCAACAAACGGGATCTCATCCTGCTGAAAACTTTCTGCACATCTAAAGAAATAACCAGCAGAGTAAAGAGAAAACCCACAAATTGGGAAAAAAATTTTAGCTGACTGTCCCTCAGACAAAGCACTTCTATTTAGAACATACAAAGAACTAAAGAAAATCAGCCCCTCCCAAAATTAGACCGCAATCCAAAAATGGACATCTGAGATGAACACACACTTCTCAGATAAAGAAATACAAATGGCAACTAAATACATGAGAAAATGTTCAACATCATTAGTCATTCGAGAAATGCAAATTAAAACAACTTTGAGATTCCATTTCATCTCAGTAAGAATGGCTAGCATTAAGAAATCAACCAATAACAAATGCTGGCGAGGCTGTGGGGAAATAGGAACTCTCCTCTACTGCTGGTGGGAGTGCAAACTGGTGAAAC
>NW_004955413.1:7918396-7946846 GCF_000276665.1 Chinchilla lanigera
GAAAATGCTCAAAAGTGAAGAGCAACTGGGGTGAGGGAAAAGAGAAGTGAAAGAAGGGGAAATTATGTAAGTATGTATATACAGGATAGCTAACATAGTCATACTACTGTCATCTATTTCCTTACAGAAAGGAACAATTAATGATTACTTGTTTGATCAATCTTATATGTCTCTATTTCTTTTCCTGAGAAGCCATTTTGAAGATACCAATATGTAATACAACAACCATGGTTAATTTCCCACGACTTTGTCTGTAACTCTGTTTTGTTTGGATTGTTCTTATGCTATTTTGTAGATGGATGTCTGTTTGTTAATATGTTTTCCTTATTTTATTTTTTGAAAGAAAAGAAAGAAAAAAATAAAAATAAGAGTAAAAGAAGTAATGTTTTAAATAATTAATGACAAAAATAAAAACAAAGCTAGGGTAAACAAACTCAGAGAATAGGAACATTTGAAGAAAAATCAAGAAATTCTAGAAATAGTCATTGAAATTAAAAGTCACTGACTCAGGAGAAAAGGGAGGGGAAAGGAAGAGAGGGAAAGGAGAACTAGGAAAATTTGTTTTAATAAATTTCAGAATGTGTTGTGATATCATAATTAAGATAATTGATATGGTTAAATATACACAAAAAGATCAATGGAATGATATAGAATAAATTCAGAAGTTGGTTAATATGTATTTGGGCATTTATGGTACTTTTAGAGGTATTTTCAAGAAATGTGAAAAATATTGCAATTTGGTATATTTTTTTTTTTTTTTGGTGGAAAATAAAGGATCTCTACCCTGACTTTCACAGGCTACACAAAAAATTCTAGATGAATTAAAGTCAACAAGTTTCCACTTACAGAAGTAGAATTTATGCACTTTGCCTTATTCCATCCACTAAGTACAGCTAAAATCCATAGATATTTTATATAACAAACATAAGGACATTTTAAATGTAGTGTGAGCAGGCAGATATATGACAGACCCCAGAACAGATAAGGTGATGAATTCTCTACACGTTTGCTTTGGCTTTATAAACTGCACACCTATAACTGAAAAAGCCAATAACTCAAAAATGCCACTGGTCACAGATGGAAATCCCCCCACAGAAGCTTAATGTTTTTGTCTATGGGACCAAAACTTAGACATCTTAGGAAGATAGAAACCTTTAGACAATACCTGCTCCATGGAAGCCAAGTACTACAGAAGAAGATTCAGGCTGAAGAAGGGAGATTTGTCCTTACACTCATGAAACGGAAACAGTTTAACTCTCAAGCACTGAAGTGTGAGAGGAAGTCAAAACTGGAACTCACACCTTCACCTAGAAAGAAGGAACTGTTGACTCCCTCTCACGGTGCTGAATGGCAAAGAGGGTTGCTCCACACCCTCTTAAGTGAGCAATAATGAAGCAGCCCCTCCCTGTCTTCCCCAGGATTTCTGTCAGTGAAGAACACTTGGGAACAGAAATAAGACATTTCTGCACCTCACAGACATGATGGTTTCCCTGGAGACTTATTGTTGATCCAGAAATCTACACCCACTGAGCAGTAGCGAGCATTACTCCCCTGCTACTGTGACAAAGGCTGAGAGTGGAACTTGTACTTCTGCACTCTCTCGACAGTAACAGTGACCCTCCCTACCTTTCTCTTCTGTGCTGGTTTGAGCCGAAGTCACCCACCTAAGTCAAAAGTTTAAATAAGATCTGGAGTGTCCTGATTCTTCAATTGTCCTGATTCAAATTAAACAATAAAATCAGGTAAAATAAAGGTAACTCAGAAAACTGTGAGTTTATAAGTAAAGACCAGATATTGTGTCATCTGAGCTCCTGAAGGAGAGTTCCTCACAAGGAACTCACAGATAAGGACTGACTGTACACTTTCAGATTTGACAACAAAAACCTACCAGTTTTGAATGGTGTGCAAACTCCTGTTAGTCGGTTGTGTTGCTGCAGCAGAAATCCACTAGGTGGCTTCTGTTCAGCCAGACGTTTACTTCTCCCAGGTGTGGAGACTCCAAGGAGGAGAGCAGATGGCCTGCCCTGCCGAGCTCGGCAGAGGCGCTTCATCTGAATTGTAGACAGTGCATGCTCACCACATCCCCACACAGCAGCTAGCAGAAACAGAGAACTTCTTTCTCCTGTTATCATTAGCTCATTTATGCCAACACAAGTTTATCAATTTTTATTTCTGAACTACAGAACTCCATGATAATAGTTCTGTGTTAAGATACTCAATTTGTGTTCATTTGCTACATTAGTAATAGGACAAACGTACGGCATACAAGTTCAAGACATTTTCTTGTGACATCTGCCAAGATTCAGGGCAAGGTTACTGAAAAGATACAGGAAGGAAAAATTATTGTATTTACCTAAGACAAATAACCAATTGGCTGTCTCAAGAAATAGAAACCATTCTCAAAATATCATCTAAATGATCATTGATTGAGCTCATAGTAAATGAGAAACAGTTAATAAAGATCCATCCCCTATTTCCACACAATTCCCTCTACGCTTCTGTTTCCTCAGCTGGAAATACCTCTGTACAGGTAGTTTTCTACAGTTATGCATCCTCAGTAGAGTAATTGTAGGATTGTTTTGAAACTCAGAATTTACTCAGAAAGTGGTAGGTAGCAGAATCATGAATGCAGATAGGCAGATACAGAATAAGAGACAGAGTAATGTGAGTTATCAATAAGAAATAGAGAACTAAGACTCAGATCAGGCCCACGGATTCCCACTGACTATGATTTTGGATATCAGATCTAGCTTGCTGAGTGTAATGCTCTAATCTCCCTTGCTATCTCTGAGCTACCTGCACATCGTTCAGTTTCAGTCTTTGCATGAAGCATGAACATTAGGGGCTTCCACAAACAAAAAATCAAGCAAGCAAACAAATCCAAGAATGAGGTGAAGCAGTAACATTAGGCCACCTGATTCAGATTCTCTAGTTTCAACATTTTCAAATAAAGTATGTTTTCTGTGTACCAGACCTGAAAGCTTATTTTAGGTAAGAAGTACAGCACTGCACTGGCATTCATATTCTAGAGAGATGGGAACCTAGAGATATTGAAAAATTCAAAATAGACGTCTTTTTAAAATAATGTCATTTTGGTACTGATAAGCCAGACAAGTGGAACAGCTACAGGGAAGAAAGATGTTGTTGTTCAATTCCTCCTCAGATTTCAGGACTGTTGTCAGCATCTGGGAAGTGTTATATCTTGAATCATTTGTATGAACATTACAAACAGAATCAAAAGAGTGTCAAATATCTAGTAGGACATCAAGGACTAGAGAGGAGAAACTTACACAGATGCCCTGAGATACACTCATTTGGCTGGTCTGCAATAAAGAAATGGGGTTTCAAGTCACTGTCAGTAAGTACCAGTTTTTGTCTGTCCAGCCTTCTTTTAACAAGTTGATATGCCTTTAGTAAGTGTAGGTTTCACTGAGCCTATAGTATCAACCTTCCCTCAACTAACCACCTAAGCACTTAGCTGAGGCTGAAACCCATCAGAGGCAGGAGAATGCAAAAATATTCCACATAAGGATTTGCTGAGAAAGTTCATCTCTACTCACACTGAAGACTTCCTAAAAGTAGAATGGGAAATAGATATTCCTCCATGTGCTAGTACCATATTCTCTCCTCTCCCCAGGAATCCAGGATTCAGCTAGCACACGGTAACTCGGTAAGGAGGATAACAGGTGCAGATTATGAGAGTCCCTCTTCTCAATTCTGTCATGAAATGCCTTGGAAGGAACAGCACTCAAACCACAGCTACAAAGAAAAACTACAAAACGCTTCAGCTTTACCAAGTGTTCCAGACTTGGGAGACATCAGAAGAGATTTCAGGGATTTCTACTGCAAACATGGGAGTAAGAGTCTTAATCTCTCAGAGGATTTATTCTTCTTTTTAAAAATATTTTCCCTTTGTTGGTAATTGTCACAGTGTGAAATCATGTCTTGATAGAAAGGTGTGGGACAGCTTTTCTCTTGGAGTCCACTCCTAGCAGGAATCTCCTGATGGGTTTGGATCATGAGGCTGCTTGTTGCACATAAGAGCTTCCCTGGCACCTCCAGGACTGTCAAGGACAGAAGATGTGACTTCCCTTAACCATTCACAGGGTGCTGAACCACAAGTATTGACGTAGGAGACTACTTTGTAAGCAGGTATTCTCTGCAAAGGGTAAGAAGGAAGGTAAAGCCATAAAAAAAAATCCCAGTGTAAATAAGCCTCAGCCTCCAAAAAACACAACCTCTTATTTCTTCCAACTATAATCACTGCAGTTTCTTAAACTCTTACAACAGTACTGAAAATAGCTTGCTAATATCTATAAATGTAAGTTAGGTATTTGGAGGTTTACTCTCTTATATAAGGACCAAGTCTTATTTTTAGCAGACATGCTAGACAAACCTTAAAAAGCTAAAGATAGAAAGACAGCCTTGACATTTAAATGGCATAAAGCTCACTATTCACGTTTCCTATTATACTCTGTGCAGCAGAAATCACTGTGAGAGGGAGAGGCAGAGCTTGGGGCTCTGCTTACTCATGGAGCTTTTCAGTCCAATTTTGTTTTGTTTAGCAAAAAGTCTTGGAAGTATTCTGCGTAGAAGAGGGATATGTTTATTAACTTTTCAGAAAAAAATTTTAAAAAGAAGAAATCATTTCCAGGAATATATTTGTATGAAGGAAAGGAGAAACAGGGTATAAAAAATCTTTATAAATTATGATTTTTAAAAAAACAAATTAATCAGGGAAAGACTTTTCTTATCTCTTAATATCGCAGGAATATTTTACCTTAACCACTATTAAAGAGTAACTGTGCTTGTTCTCTGACCCACATTCCGTCGCACCTTCTAAGACAAATCAACAGCAGAAAAGCAGTGGAGCAGAGTAGAGGGAACACAAGCTGTGGGTCTGACAGCCTTCAAGACACTGAGGACCTATACATCACCCTGGCCCTAGGCTCACTCATCTCATCTGCAAAAGTTTAACAATAATCAGACCCAGAGAGAAAGATAGCCTTAATATTTAAATGGCATAAAGCTCACTATTCACGTTTCCTATTATACTCTACCTTCACTGATGTGTGTTGATAGAATAGTAATAGGGAAAGAGAGAATTGTTGCAAGTGGAGTGGAGCTTGTGCAAGTGGCTGCACTTGGGATGTAGTTTGAAGGTAGAGTGGTTGGGAATAAACCCCTAGACTCAGTTTATTGGTGCATATAATAAAGCACCCAGACACCAAGAAATCTCAACAGGGCTTTTTACTTCTGCAGAAGAGTGTGAGCACACTCTAGCATGAGGTGGCAGGCACGCAGGGGAGCAGCAGAGGCTCCCTTTTTATCCTTGAGTCAGGAGAAGCAGCTGACCTTTACCCTCACTGGCTGGGTTGAAGGTTCAGGATCTATCGTGAAAGGCTAATTTAAACAGTGTGGTGTGAGGGGAGGACACAGAGGCGTCCGGACAGGGATGAGAAGGGGAAGGAAGAGCGGGGACTGTTGGGGAAGGGAAAGTCCCTGACTGCTGATAAATTATCTTCTGCTGCCAGTTGTGTTTCTGGGCTCCAAACTGAACATTTCTGAACTCAGTGTGCTCAAAACGAAGAAGGAAGGGGGTGTCCTAAAGTGAACTAGAGTTTAACATGGAGATGATCTATTGTTTATATTTTTGATAGTAATAGACTAAGGTCTTTTTACAGAGTTGACTGATTCAACTAGGACAGTGAGAAGTCAAAAGTGACTCTTGTATCTCTGAACAGCTGGATGAAGCAGGAGTTATTAATCGGAAAATTATTTTCAGGTGTGATGAGCTATATTTTGTCCCCTTGCTGTATTTTCTATGTCCTAAACTGAGGACCTCAGAATGTCAATGTATATGGCAACTAGGCCTCTAAAGGGGTGACTAAATTATAAAAAGCCTGGTAGGAAAAGATACAGTCCCATATGACTGACCCAATGTCCAGTCAAACTCCTGTCCTCATAAGAAGAGGACATTTGGACACACGGAGACAGCAGGGATCCACGTGCACAGAAAAAACCGCATTTGAGATGTAGCTAGGAGTTAACACTTTGGAAGTCAAGGAGAGAGGCCTCTGAGGACACCTAATAGCATGGACGTCTAGGTTCCAAATCTATATGAAAAATAATTTCATTCCACCCAGTGTCCGGAGATTGTAGGCAGTCATAGCAAACTATATTGAGGGACAGCTGGAACTGAAGCAGGATGTAGAAATCCTGTTGGTGGTGTATTAAACGTAAGACATACTCCATATTTTACACCAGTCCACTGCTGAGGGTCTCCACTCACCCAGAGGCTCCTAACCTGCCTGCACAATCCTCTCAATGTTTCAACACTTCTTCTCCGACTGTTTTTGTGTTGACCCTTCCATAACCTGTTCTCATTATGTCTTCTGAGTACATAGATGATATTTTTCTTTCC
The DNA here is from genome assembly GCF_000276665.1 of Chinchilla lanigera. NCBI lineage: Eukaryota > Metazoa > Chordata > Mammalia > Rodentia > Chinchillidae > Chinchilla > Chinchilla lanigera. Next base: position 7,924,821 of record NW_004955413.1, read on the forward strand.
TGATACAGCAAGTTCTTTAGCACTTTGCTGACACTGTACAAGGTCAGGGAAAGGCCTTAAGCTGAACGACATTTTAAAAAATCATCTTCTGTGTTTAAGGAGCATCAAGCCAAGGATAAGGCTGACCGCCCAGGACTGCCACTTCCACAACTGCCTGCACAATGAGATAAAGTCTGCCTGACACTCCCTTCTGCATCTTCTAAGTAACCTTCTCTTCCCATGTGAGAGGCCAGCCACAAGCCAACTGGTCAGGACCACTCATCTCTAGGTTTACTTCTTATACGCTGTCTGCAGAGACAGAAGCAGCCATGACAATAGAGGGACCTCCAAAAAGGAAGCCACTACTCTCTGCCTCTCATAAGCCCAAAACCACAGCTGGAACAGTTCATATATCCACATGTAATCATCATATACTGAGAACATGTACTAATAAAATTAAATAAAGTAATATGTATGTTTATAAGTCAACACAGGAAGATTGAGTCAGAACATACATTGTCAACAAATCAGATTCAGAGTGGGGTGGTTTGCCTTTCAGAAAACTGTTAAGAAAGTTCTAGTTGCTGAAGACTAGTCCAACAAAACAGCATTGGATGTGAGTGTAAAATAAAGCATGAATATGAGGCAATTGAGACTTTGGCAAGGGGAGGAGTCTCTTTATTCAAGTGGGCAATTATTAGCTAATCAATTTTAGTAGTGGAGATACACAAGGTTTCAAAAGTGATACACTGCAAATACAGTCTTCCGAAATATTCTACAAAAAGAAAGAGCCTAGAAAAGGTCTTATTGGAATAAGATATTCTGGTACAATTAGAAAGTCTGTATATGTTTACAATCCTGAGGAAATCTTGTAAGGTATGTATGACCATTTCACTTTAATAATTTTCCAAAATATTGATAAGAACAGAATGTTTATCACTTTGTTTCTGTAACATGAATGTTTCCCTGATTGGAGTTAGATGAAGGGAATCCTGGACAATCTTTCTGAGTCTAAGCAGTATAATCATCAACTTTTTGTTACCTTTGGTCTATGTGTGATCGTCCAATTCTTTATGGAGTTGAGCCAGCATGACCTATATATCATCAAAAAATCAGCTAAAGTCATATGAATAGAATTGCATACATCACAGTCACTGGAGTTTGGGATATAGTAACAAAGATACCAACAATGTTCAATTTTGTTTATAGGATCATTACTAATACAAACATACCCTTTTGTTCACATCAGTCCATCACCATGTACAGTATGTGATGAAATCATAGCATGATCAAACTAATAGAAGTTCAAATAATGATGGAACTTCATTTCTAGTATCTATATTGATTGTTTGGACAGTGTTCCTTCAACAATGTTACCCAAACAACGTGTTCCAGCTTTTAGAGATGACACAATGACAACCTCCTTCCATCCGTCCTTTTGGCTGTGGTCCCAAACAGAAAAAAAGGAATGTAAGCTATTGGAGCATTTTAGTTGTGAGGTTACACAGCATGGAGGTGAAGGTGGTGTTGTTCTGCTCCTCTAAAAGGGAGCTTCCCATTTCCCCAGCACAGACTCAGGAACAGCTCCAGAGATTTCTGAAAGATGCTGGTGCTCCTTCTGACCCAGACTGGCTGACCCTGAGCTCAGCTCAAACATAAATGAAGGTACAAGAAAGAGGGAAGGGAGTGACAGTTGGGGCTTAGATAACCACACCTATAGGGACAGAAAGGGAGAGAGAGAAGGAAGTAGAAGGGAGGAAAGACAGGATTGTGGAGTTCATTTGACAAGGGGAAGACCAAATTTGTCTTTATTTCACACAAAGGCCTTGGAATTCATTTAAGGTAAAATTGGTAACTCTTAAAACTTTTCATTGGAAAAATGAATAGGTTAGCTTTGTATCTGAAGACACAGCTTTGTGCTGTGAAGCATAATTGGAACAATGGGAAGACTGATGCTGGGAAGCCCAGAAGGGGACATCACCATGACCTGTGTAGCCAGTAAGTGCTGGTAGCCTTTTATGTGTCACATGAAAAAGCGAAACACACCACAGAGTTATTTTAGAATCACAGAACAAGATAATAAATTTTACTGTTTACATAATAGCACAGAAATATTGGGGACCAATTTTCCAGTTTTCTCTCAACCACATCCAATATGCCTGTGCTAGAAGGAGTTGTGTGACATTGGATCCAAATGTTTTCTGCTCATTTCATGTTTTGAGAAAGCATGCTGATATTAAGTGATTTAATGAAAGAAATTGGGAAAACTATACAAAATATAATATTGAAATACCTAGAACAGTTATAATAAAATTAGCAGTAATGTTTGAAGGATTCCAGAGAGGACGTAAAGACTTTTTAAAAGTTATTTTGAATAAGTGGCAGAGAACCAGTGTGGCTAACACCTTGCCACCCCTTACATCTTTCCGCCCTTCCAAGGCCATCACAGAGGGTGGCTGATGAGTATACTTACGGGACATACATGTTGTGGTTGAAAGTTATTTTTCCTTGTGGTGTACATGTGAGCCCTTAACCAACTTTTCACTTCATGTGTGCTATATTTTCTAGAGGTCATCTATGAAGACACTTCCTCCTGAATATTAGGTAAGGAGTGATTCATCTTCAGTCAACTTTTCCTCTGGCATTTTTCAGTCCTGAAATATTTCATTACCCTCATTTTCATTGTTAGGAATTAATGATTGTGAGCTCCATTAAAATATAGACAGATTGTCCCCAACCTTAACTCCAGGAACTATGAGCTGGCTCAGTACCTTGAATAACAGAGAGTACTAAGTTTGGAACAACAGAAAGATGTTCTTTATTCCTGCATACAAAAGTGACTGCAGATATATGATGCTTTTTTTTTTTTTTTTTTTTTTTTTTTTTTTTTCAGTACTGGGGATCAAACTCACAACTTTACGCTTGCCAGGCAGGCACTTATGCCACTGAGCTATATCCCCAGCCCCTATATGATGCATTTTCTGGAAATTTCTTAAGTCTGTTCATCACCTCATTAATCAAGGTTAACTTCTTTCCAATTGTCCTGTTAGGATTATATAACCATCTCAAATGCCCAAAATTGTGACTGTGTTTTTTCTTTTTGTGCTGTTCCAATGAGTTGTCAAGATTGACCAGAACTGTTCAATGAATCCTATGTGGACCATCACTCCCTTTCTTTCTTTGTGTGATTCTTCACATGGGCCTTTGGCCCTTGGCAGCTAGTTCTAATTTTAACATAAAACTTAGGTATCCTGATGTTATGGCTTGTGTCTGGATAGCCCCACAAAACCTCGTGTGGTCATGAGGGATGGGCTTTGCAAAGACAGCTCATTAAAACTGGACCTCTTGTTTTCATGCCCTTACCTCAGGAAACAGAGTTACAGTGCTTCCAGCTCAACTTAGCCAAGTGCCATGGGTCTCACTTTGTAAACATCCTCAGCCCATGCAAGAAGAGGGCACAAAGATAGTGTGCATGCTATACCACACCTAGGGTGGGTAGCCTGCATACTTAATAGAAGGGAAGAAAAGAAACTCACTTTCCCATTTTTGCTCTTGTTGTTTTTGCTATTTTCTACGACTATGAACTGTTGCCCTCTGCCATATGCCACTCTGCCTTGAAGCCGGCTGATTATGAACTGAAACCTCCACAAACTGTGAGCTAAATAAACCTCTCCTCCTTTAACTTCAGTTGTTGGATATTTTGCCTCAGAAACAAGAACAGTAACTAGCACACCTGACTTGAAATCACAGGCAGAGTTATTACTGTGCCCCAAGATTTAACTACATACATGGCAATAATTCTTTCTTTTTACTTCTCATCTGTCTTGGAAGAATCTTCTGTGAATTCAAGGTATGTAAGTTCTGTGCTTTTGAAAAATGAAGGGAAATTCTATCCTCAGGTACCTCGACATGAATTGTTCCTCATATGCCACATACTTAGTGTACCAGTCCACACCAGCTGTCCTTGAAGAGGCAGTGGGCATGGGCAATGCGGGCAGCTAAAGCCAAGTTCTGGGAGGAGAATATGTGATGGGGTCACAAAGGCAAAAAGGAGAATCTTCTACTACTGAACTCATCTATTCTTGTGCTATAATCATATAGTGGTTGGGGACTAAAGCCAGACCCATGATGATACCCTTCATAAGAAGGATGACCCCAGCAATGAGGTGGTCAGCAACATCCTCGTCATCCTCACCCTGGACATCAGCAGTGACCTCTCCAACAAGGAGGTCAGCAGTATCAGAATCCCACTCCATGCCCAGGAAACCAACAAGGTCCACTCCAACAAGGAGTCCAACATCAACACCCCAATGACCCTCTTCATCCTGGAAACCAGGAGGGCCCACAGCAACAAGAAGGCCAGCTGCAACAGCCCAGGCATCCTCCTTGGCCTGGACACCAGCAGCAACCACCTCACTGAGAAGGTAACCAGCTGTGGTTTCCCTCATTGCCTCTTGGAAGGCCCCAGGGAACATTTCCACCTTCCCAAAGGGATAAAACACATAGTCCTCCCTAGGACATCAGCTTGATGATCTGAATGCAGCACCAGGTGGGATTTAAGGCCACTCTTCAGCAAATTCCCTAACTCCTAAAGTTATTAAAGTTCAATTTGACAATAAATTATCTGACATCAAGTTCAAGTTATATGGAAGCCCATTTTAAATTTTGATATTCAGATATTCTAGGTTAGAGCAGTGACGCCCCTTATTTTTAATAAGCTCTTCATGGTAGGACTGATTTTCAGGAACCCTGCTCCAAAATTTCCCTTGTCCACCAACTACTTTGCAGACTGGCATTGTTTAGAGGAAGTAATGCCGTGTTCTTCCCTTGGCCTTCTGTCTCCTTCAGAGTCGGTGACTTCCAATACCACATTTCCACCTGAGCACACTTCACTCAGGTCCATCTTACACTGCAGGTGTCAGGTTTAGTGTCATTCCTAAATGATATTGAAGCCTACGCTCTTAAACATCATCTTGAGTTTAAATGTTTACTTTAAAATTAATGTATGCTCAAGTTGAAAAATAAGCTAAATGAAGAGAAAGGGATGAGGCCAAAACTTGAAAGGCATATCTCATCCTACATTCCACATCTCCCCCCAAAAGCCACAATCACCATTTCCTTTATACATCTCCATGGAAACAGTTATATAAGCATGTCCATCCTTTTCTCCTACAAATTATGCTATAAAATATCCCTGTATGGCCCATTGTGCAAAATAAACTTTATGGAGAATCTTCAAATCAGCTCCAAGATATACAACTTTCTTATTTTTCTGTCTTCTTTCCCTCCTTCCTCCTTTCTTCTTTCCCTCCTTCTTTCCCCGCCCTTCCTTTCTTCCTTCTTTTCTTCTATTGTGTTTTATTTTCTTTATATAACATTTTTAAAAATTGTATAATATCCTATCATATAGCTCTACCACAATATTTAACCAAATTTATTGACACTTTAGTTAATTTTAATCTCACTTTTGTATTTAGATATTGTACTGATCCTCTTTGTAAACATGCACTTAGTAATTTTCTGTAGCAACAAAAAGATAAACAGTGTAAGAATAATCTTTATTTTCTCATTTTACACTGAAATATTTAGAATGCCTTATGTGATAGGTGCCTAAGAAGAACTAACAAACAGAAATTAAGAAGGAAAAGAAGGAGAAGGTTAGAACGGAGAGAGGTTTGGGTCTCATCTGCCTGGATTCAGGGATGCCAGTAAGGGATTAGGAACCTCTGGCATGTCACATCTCCTCTACAACCTTCCTGTATTTGTTTCAGAAAGTGAATGAGAAGCTGATGTCTGTGGGAGACCAGAGGCAAACTGAGGCCCAATTGGCCTCCTCTGTGAACACAAAGCAGGGCAACAGGCAGGGGGATGGTACATTCCAGGTTCTAAAGAAAAGTTCATACCGCTGAAATTAAGTTGTTTACCTGAGCATGTATTAATGGATAACATGAGGCAGATATCTTGTGTTACTTTACTTGCTTTTACTCATGTCTGGGTGAATAAAAGGAGGACAGCCAGAGGCTCTGAGTTCTCTGCCCTAGAGGCCAGAACCCCCTGACTACCTCATGGTAAAGTGACTCTACGTCTCTTTGTCATTCATCCTTGCTCTCTCCAGGAGTCAGGGAAAGAAACCAGTAGCAGGACTAAATCCCTACAAGCAGTGCCTTGGGTAGGGAAAGCTTGGAGGAGTGGGCTGGTTCTCCACAGGTGGTGGCTTGGCAGGGACCTGGGACTGAGGCAGACCAGGCCGGTCTCTGACAGATGTTCTTCCAACAATTAGACCATTTGAGCAATGCGTTCATAACAATATCATCAATATTCCAATAAAATATCAGCATGCAGTTTCTGACTGCTGTCTTCTACTCTTGGTGCTAGTGAATTTTGAATCTCAGAAGCACTGATGCAGTATTTAACATTGAGTAGTCCTTCTTGTGGTTGCTTTCCTAGTATTTAGGAGCAAGTCAGCTAAATTCTACAGGAAAGTGAAAATTTGAAAGATTATTTTCAAATACCTACTATTAGTGAAATTAACAGAAAATAGAACATATGTTAAAAAGTTGCCCACTCTAAAGAACCCTAACATTTCCAGTAGAGTGGAACCTGGTTTCTTGGGAGACGGAAGTAGTTGTAGGTCACTTCTCCATAAGACCATTGCCCTCTTTCCCTGTATTTTATCATTGCTCACTTTTTCTTTCCCTACATGTTCCACCATTCTTTATCTAGACTTGAGGGGGGTGGCCAGAAGAGGCAGCATAATCTAACTTAAGAGGTAGGAATTTGGAGTCCTTTACAGATGATATTAAGGTCTCTTTCTCTTTTTTTTTTTTTTTCAAACTTTGGACTTCTGTCAAGCTAGTAAAATAGAATTAGGATAGACAAAATTTTGTCTGAAAAAAATTATGCTTTATGAATTTCATCCAATTTCATGGACACATATTATTCACATATGTCTACATATCTCAACGAAGGTGAAACAGCATTTTTTATTTCCATGCAATTTTAAAATGTTGAATAATCCTAATTAGTTGAATGTCTTTTTCTTGTAAGGAGAAGATATAATTTGGGGTATAATCCAAAAGCCTATGGAATCTTCTAAAGTTATATTGAGAATAAAAAGACTTTATTTACACTTTGCTTACAAGAAAGTCTCTTCATGAGTGAAGACACACAAGACTGTGTATAAAAGGATAGAAAATAATATTCTAATTAAATAGAAATATAAAATGGACAGGAGTATATAAATACTTACTTTACAAAATAGACTTTAAGACTAAAAGTATAAGACAAAAAAGTCATTATGTGGTATTTCAGAAATCAGTTAAATAGGAGTATATGATGATTATAAATCCATGCATACCTAATGTCAGAACATCTGATTTTCTAAAACAAACACCCTTAGATCTATAAGGACTGATGAGCTGCAATACAACAATACTGAGAATCTTCAGCACCACAGTTCTCTCAATGGGCAGATCACTGAGACCCAAATAAATAAATAAAATAAACAAAGGATCATTGCAGTGAAATTATATTGCATGATGAAATGGCTATAGTGGAAGTTTACAAAACAGTGCATCCAACAGCTGCATACTAGATCATTCTTAGGCCAAAAAATAAATCCTAGGAAATGAAAAGAACAAAATTGTGTCCTGTATCTCTTTTTATTATGATGGAATAGAACTAGAAGTCAGTAACTGTGGAGGACTACCTAGGTGACCCTCCTTAAAAGACTTCCATTTTGGCTGAACCTGAACGTGTTTTCATGTATTGATATGTACAGAGCTGGCTAGCACTTTTCCATATCCCTTCAATTGGCTTTAAACAATGCATATTGGTTTAGCTCAGGTGTTGATGATAGTCTTTGGAGATGGCAGAAGTGTTTCCCCACCCCCTGCTGCTCCCTCCAGTGAGACAGAATGAGGTGGGCTGTGTGAGCCAATGCTCCATGCTGTCTGCTGGGATTGAGCCTTGGGGATAGAGGCTATGACTTCCTGGGGCTTGAAAGATTATACATCAGAGCTGAAGCACCAAGCCCAAAACACTAGGTACTATCTCAGTTGTGTTATGCAGATTACTCCTTCTGCATATCCTTCTCTCTGCATATGGCAGAGGGGATTTCAGGCCTCCTACATAGCCCAGCTCATGGCACTCACATATTTCCTGCTAATCTCACAGTCACTCATCCTCAAGCCACTCCCTTCTTCACAAATGAATAAAATCTGGATTCAGTCCTGTTGGTCTTTGTTCTGGACAGTCATCATTGTGGCAGGACTCAGGACCTCCTTGACTCCCTATCAGTTTGGATACATCATTGTGTCTTTATTTTATGCTGTGAGTTGCACTGGAAGTGGTAGATTAGAATTAACTCATTTCGATTCCAATAACCTTTCCATGGGATTACAAATATAAACTTCCTAGGACCCAACAAGGACCGGGAAGGACTCTCTATAAGTAACCAAAGCAATTTTAGAAACTTTGCAAATACATCAGGACTGAACAACATATTTTTGAATGACCAAGTTTTAAAAAAATTCAAAATAAGTGAGAATGGAAACACGTCATAATAATTCTTGGGGGATACACCAAAAAGAGCACTAAAAGAGAAGTTTATATGACTGGCTGCCCACATCAAATAATAGAAAAATTTGAAATAAGCAACCTAAAGATGCATCTCAAGTACCTAAAACAGTATGAACAAACCAAACCCCAAACTAATGGAAGGAAAGAACTGACAATGATCAGAGCAGAAATAAATGGAAGACTAAAAACACAATAGAAAATGTCAGTGAAACATGACTCAGTTTTGTAAAAGATTAAAAAAAATGGACAAACTATTAATGAGACTAAGGAAGAAAAAATAAATGCAAAGAAGTGAGATCAGAGTTGAAAGAGGGGACATGGCAACTACTAGCCCAGAGACACAAAGGGTCATTAAAGATTTGCATGAAAAATCATATGCTAATAAACTGAAGTGGACACATTTGATCTTCTGAATTTAAACCATGGGAGCATAAAAATCCTGAAAAGAGGAATCACAGGTACAGTGAGTCTGTACTAAGAATTCTCTATAAAAAATGAAAATAAAAAAATAAATCCATGACCAGATGGCTTCACTGGTGAATTTTACCAAACTTTTAAGGAGAAATCAAGGTTGATGTTCCAAAATCATCCCAAAGCATTGCAAATTCAGTCTATGAGGTTAGCATTGTCCTGTTACCAGAACCAGACAAGGAGGCAAGAAAGAAAGAAAACTATGGGCCGCTGTCATTGTTGAACATATATGAAAAAATCCTCAAAAAAATACTAGCAAGTTGAATTCAATATCACATAATAAAATCCTTCACCCGGGTTCAGTTGGTACATCTCATGGATGGAAGGATGGTTCATTTTATGTAAACTAGTAATCAAAACACATCACATCAAAAGAATGAAGGACAAAAACTTCATGATCATCTCAACAAATATAGAAAGGGAATTTGATAAAATTCAACATATTTTCATGATAAAGCCCTGAACAGATTAGGTAGAAAAAACATACCTCAGCATCCTAAGGGCTATATATGACAAACTCACAGCCAATATGGTACCACTGTATTTTAAGAACAAAGTTGCAACTGTATATACTCATTTTAACAGAGATAAAGTTAGCATCTACTGTTGTCCCAGTGGGTTTTTTTTTTTTGATATTATGAATAACCATTTTTTAAAGTTACTATAAATTCATTCAAATAAATCAATTTACACAAATACTTCATTTTAAAGAATTCTCTTTCAGAAATCCACAATTTCCTTATGTCTACTTCAGTGGGTTTTTTTTTTCCATTTTGTTTCATTTCGTTTCATTTGTTTTGTTTTGTTTTGTTTTGTTTTAGGTTTTTCTCCGGTACCAGGAACCGAACTCACGACCTTGCGCTTGCCAGGCAAGCGCTTTTGCCGCTGAGCTAAATCCCCAGCCCTTGTTTTGTTTTGTTTTGTTTGAGGCCGGATTTCACTATGTGTTTCAGCCTGGCTGTGAATTCACTATGTAGCCCAGGTTGTCCTCAAACTTTCAGCAATCCTTCTGCCTCAGCCTCCCCAGTGCTGGGATTGCAGGTGTGCACCATCATGCCTGGCACTACTTTAGTTTTATCTTATATTTGTTTTCCCTCTTCCTTACTCAGGACTGATCAGTAATTCTGACTCAGAACCAAAAAAATACTTTCATTTTTCCTTAGCAAATACAAATCCATCATACCTCATGGTCTCACTTTTTAGAAGCATATTTTTTGTATAGTTGTTTTTCTTACATTTTCCATTTTGAAATTCCATACATAAATTGTAACACTTATTTCCTAATAAATTTAACTGTATGAAGTATGTACTTTGTTACAATACAGTTATTTAATATGTCATGGATGTGATTGTTAGCACACCTTTTAGTTTTTCACTGTTCTCTAGTAACAAGACAAAAATAGTTAAATTAATGTTAGGAATTAATGTTTTTCATGGAATATATTGAAATGGTCAGCAATGGAAGAAATATTCATGGATTTTGTTTTCATCTTTTCATCCATATATTTTTTTCACAACAGAAATACAGTAACTGTATAATTAAAATTGTTTGCCACAAAAGTATTTATGACTAGTGGAATGAGGGGTCTGAATTTGACCCCTACTTTCATGTTCACTCCTGATACTAAATGCTTTGAGATCTAGTAAATTAGGGCGCTGATCATGACAGATGGAAGATTATCATCTCTAAATTCAGAGACTTCAGACAGTTCCATTCTCCAGTCTCCTTTTGGTCTCCTGACTGGGGCTATAATTTGTTCTCAAACTGCATTTTGGCACAAACAAGAAAGTGAAAACAATGAAAGGAAAGCTTCTCATATTTGTCCCCGAGAACTTTAGACTTCATTGTTTGACTACTCTTTTGAATATGGAAAATTATCATCTGTGGTTCTCCATAAAAGAAAAGAAACATTTGCTAAGATGGAAATAAAATATCTCTAGAATGGAAATTACTTGCTAAAGCGTTTAAAATATGATATTTTTATTACATAAAAACTGATGTGACCCTATTTATTCTACAATAGACTGTGTTTTAAAAAATAAAATTAAATACTAACGGAAATAGTGAATAATTACATATCAATCCGTTTGTTCTTTAGTAATATTTTAATTAAATATGCAAATTCATTATAAAATCTTGGAATTTTCTCTCTGAAAAGAAGCCAGATCTACCAGAGGACACTTGCACTGCGGTACTGACTGTGGGATTCACGACTCCTGTGACAGGGGAGAACACAGGACACTTGCTTCGGTGACTTCATTCTCATCACCTCAGCTCCTGAATGTGTTCCTTGACGGTGACACAACTCATTTCCATGAGAGTTCCTTTCTGATCTTTGTAGCACTGGCAAAATTGGAAGAATGATATTTTGCCTGACCTTTGACTGGAGTTTTTATGTATTTTTAAATCTACCACTCATTTGCCTTATCTTGCTTGATGATAGTCTTTCCAATAGGCAATATGAAGACTTAGCTGACTGCTACTGGTATTTTCCTGGGGTTCCTTAACTGTGACAGGGCTCCCTTAGTTTTGTATGAAGCAGAAGGCATCCTGGGAAGGAGGAAGAAGAAGTATTTTAGAATTAGAAGAAAAAAAATGCAGTGCTATCTTTAAGATATTTGTATATGCTATGGTTTCCAGTTTCTTTTTACAATATGATAAAATAAATCTCTGGAAAAGGATTTTAACTCAGGTGTTATAAAATGTATACTGAGAAGAACAATACAATTTTAGAAATTTCTTTGATCAAAGAAAAATTCATAAATTAGCCCCCCGTGACTTTCTGAGTTTAACAGCAGATACTTTAAGCATGAGACTTCATCAGGAAAGTCAGAAATTTTGCCTCTGCTTTGAGTGACTTTGGCAAATTGAGAGGATTTATTGGCTGTAAACATTTCAGTGGGCCTTTGTAAATATAATCCAGTCCCAAGTCTTGACAGGATTTGGCCTGAAGGCTGAGCTTAATCAGGCTTTAATACTCAGATACTCTTTTTGTGAAGAAGTTGCCTGTTCCACCTCTGTGAGCCTCTGAGTTTATAGACTTCCTAGTCATTTTTGCTTATATTCATAAGTTAGGCAATTATTTTCTGAGTTCAATTTTTAAAAATTGTCAAATACAGCACTAATATTTTTCAGTTAAAATCTTCTCTCTCTGGATTAACAAAATCCTCACATACATGATGTATTTTCCAAGTAATCTTTTATGATTGTATACCGAATGTTTTTGCACTTCTTAATTTGATTGCCAGCAACCAATAATATGTCCTCTTGCTCATTAACAGTGAAAAAAAACTCAAGGCAATTTAGAAAATATTTCAATTGAAGTATAAATGGAACACAATAAGACTTTGTGAGAAATTGCTAAAGATTCTTGGAGGAAAATGTACTTTAGTATTTTTAGATTGGATATGTCATGGAAAAGAAAGGAATGAATGTTAACATCCTAATATTTATCTCATTAAAGTAGAAAAATACAGCAAACATACTCGAAGAAAGTCAAGATATAGTAAATAGTATAAATAAGAAATTAATGAAATTATAATTTGATAGTAGCATATAGGAATACCTTAATATTCCTATATATTCCTATATATTACTATCCTATATATATTACTATAGCAATTTTAAATATAATAGATTAATGAAAGGTAATAAATATGTTTTAAAAGATTAGCCATATTGTACTTAGTAGAGTGATAAAATTGGTAAACTTATGGTGAAATAAATCATGAAAAAATAGCAAATAGCAATATTAAATATTGGAAGAAGTTATCTGTAGGTATTAAAAACAGTAAGAAGACATTTTTAAAAAATTATATAGTATAACTATGAAAAATTGAGAAATATCTAGAAAGTCAAAAGCAAGAGACATAAGCAACATAATAGGTCTAGAACAAAATTATGCAAATGTGCCAAAAATTAATTACGTATTAAAAATGTGAATAGCATTTTTATCATAATAATTCCCAAAAAAACCTCAAAAGTGAAATTCTAGTATAATACATAAATTATGAATACTCATCCCATTAATATTGCTCACCATAAATTGATCTATTTTCTTGCAGCATAAGTAATTTACAGAAATTCTATTGATCAAATTTAACAAAATGCAAAATAATATGTACCATATTATTCCTTTTATATACAATTTAAAACCATACAAAACCACCTAGTGTTCAGGGATACCTAGTAAAATGTAAAAGATATAAAATAAGACAGCAATTGCAATTACTAAACAATTCTTAAGGAGGTTTCCAGTCAGAAATGAAAATGTCAAGGGCTCTTACGTTTTACAAATTCTACTCTGATGACTGGGAAGGTTTTTACATTAGTGTATACTTCCAAATAGAGCACATAGTCTTAACTAAATGCTCTGTGTATGTTATATATCAAAAGAAACAAGAAAAGAAATATTTCTCAACAAATGTTTTGAGGCTAGAAAATCCTAACAGCAAATCTGATAAGTACAATGTGAGAAGTAAAAATAAAATCTCTACACTCCTTATAAACAGAGATGCAAATATTTTAACACAATACTGCAAATCAAACCAAGGAATGCTAGAGAAGTGTAATACATCATGCTCAAGATAGATTTATCTCAGTATTGTAAGCTTTCTTGAATGCTAGAAAATTAATATGACAAAATATTAGGTTGTAAGGCATATGTAGTAGAGAAACTCATGGAGCATAAATAAAAATCAACAAAATAGGACATCTGAGTAGAAAATTTTAATACAAAAGCAAATCCACAAATCTACAGGGAACTTTTTAATTCTTTTTTTTTAGGAAACTTCATTCTCAATAAAGGTGGAATATTGCATGCATTTTTTCAGAACCAAGGGTAATATATATATAGGAATGCACACCATCAACTTTTCAATTTGACATTAAACTCTGAGTCCTGACTGGAACCCTCATTAACAATTGTTTGATAACTGCTATCGTGTTTTATTTTATATCATTTACACTTTAGTAGGTACCTCTAAACACTAGGTTAGCTTTGTGTGGTTATAAAAGGAATGATACTGTACATATTACTTTGCATTCTTCAGCTACTGCATAATGCATGAAAAACAATCCTTTGTATACTGTTAGCATGCAAAGTCATATGAGGATATCAGGATACTTTAAGTAAAGAATAGGAAAATATTAAATGTCTATATCTCATATGATTATTTCTATAATCTATGGAAAGGGCAATCCTTTCCTCATCTCCTATTCTTACATTTTACTGCCTTTTTCTTTTCAATTCAGACTTCTAAAAAAAATCTTTCTCTGGTTTTCTTGTGGAATCTGTTCTTCTCCCATAGAAATGAAACACCATTTTTCTTTGGTCTGCCTTTCTAAAGTGCTCTTTTATGGAAATACACCAGTCATTTGTAAGGGCAAACTATAAATCTTTATCAAATACTATGTCACAGATTCCATAGCTATGATATTTTTTCATGTGCCAGCACTGTCTTGTCTGTCAGGTGATGTATTTGTGCAGATTCTTGGTGATAACTCTTTCTAGGTAACCAGGAAGAACATTTCATTTGCTCAAATAATAAAAAGGCGTAAAGAATTTCTTCAGGCTTGGGCCAAAAGTGTAAGTGAAAAGCCGTATACCACGTATCTAAATAAAGTCATAAAAGCTAGAATTATGTTTATAGGAAATATTCTATCTTAACAGTTATACTATCAAAATAATAAAAGGGAAAATAACTTCATTAGTATTTTAAACTATGAAATTTGCAAATCATCAAAAATGATACAATTAAATTACTTTGTGTGTCTGAGTGTTTTATAGTTCACCTAGCAAATCTTACATGAATAAGTTACATTTATAGTTCATATCTAGATTTATAAGCAAATTAACTATTTATTGCACTATCATCAGGATAAAAATAGCATTCTGTTTACATGAATGTTGAGTTAGGTCATCTATTTGCATGTCCACATATTCAGAATTTTTCTGATTTGTTTTCTTTCCCTAGGGTTGTTAGAGGGTGGACAAACTTTGCCCTTCATAATAAATATCTTTTTTTCCCTTTGGTTATAAAGTTCGAAACTTATGGCAGAATGTCGTTCTATATCTTGTAGTTGTTCTTGATATATCAAATTCATTTTTGTTCATGTCTATGTTTGGAGAGCAATGTGAGGGGGAAAGCAATAAAACCAGCAAGGATTTGATGTCTGGGGAGCATGGAAGGGAGCCCCGGCGAATGGTGAATAGCGGCGGTGTAGAAGACTAGTGCTCTGTGCATGAATTTTTCTCTATTCCCAGGACTGACCACGTGATGCCTCCATGCACAGGAAATTAATGACTTTTTGAAATAAGTCAGCCCTGTCTTTGCATGTTTCATAAATGGTCAGTGATAATCCTGATAAACACTGATGCTTAATTTAGCTGAATATTTTATCAACCAGATCTCTATACACCTTAGAACTTCAGCTAGTAGAACTGAAATTTCTGCCACTGAAGCAAGGCAAAAGCATAAAACAGTGAAAGAGAATCTATCCTGATTTGCATGTTAGCAAATATGAATATAATTTTGTTTCATAATCATCTATGAAATATATTTCAGTTTGTCTTAGGGAACTAAAACTCTTGAATAAGGCTTGACAGAAAAATTCGAGATAAAAAGATTTCACCAGATCTATCTTCATAATAAATACAAACCTTGGAGATTTTGACTTGGCATTAGACAGACGGTTAAAGAAGGCACAAGAGGAACAGGAGGTGGACAGACTTGGCCGTACATTTAAAGACTCTGGTGACACTTCAGATCAGCAGGTAACCATCAGTGGTATTTGATTTTGAATTTTCTCAGTTTGGACATGGAAAGTGGCCTGCAAAGCCTCCTCAACCTCCTGATAGTTGTGCAGTTCATAACTGGGAACTTGAGCAATGGATTTATAGTGCTGATAAATCTCATTGACTGGGTCAATAAACGAAAGCTCTCATCAGTTGATCAAATCCTCATCATCCTGGCAATTTCCAGAATTGGAGTGATCTGCGAAATATTAGTAAGTTTGTTAAAACCTCTTCATTATTCATTTTCAACTGTGGATAGAGAAGCAATAAAAATCGCTACGTTTACCTGGGTAGTTTTCCATCATTTCAGTCTCTGGCTTGCTACAATCCTCAGCATTTTTTATTTGCTCAAAATAGCCAGTTTCTCCAGGCCTATTTTTCTCTACCTCAAGTGGAGAGTAAAAAAAGTGATTCTGATAATACTGCTAGGAACCTTGCTGTTCTTGTTTTTGAATATGATACAAATAAACACACATATTGAAGACTGGAAACATGGACGTGAAAGAAACACAACTCGGAATTCCACAGTGAGTGACTCTGCATCGTTATCAAAGCTCATCATATTCAACATGACCATGTTCTCCCTCACACCGTTTCTCGTGGCCCTGATCTCTTCTCTGCTGCTTATCATCTCCCTATGGAAACATCTCCAGAAGATGCAGCTCAACTGCAAAGGACACAGAGATCCCAGGACCAAGGCCCATATCGATGCCTTGAAAATTGTGGTCTCTTTCCTCCTACTCTACACCAGTTACTTTCTGTCTCTCTTCCTGTCATGGGTTTTTCAGATGCCTCAGAGTGGCCTGGTCCATGCACTTTCCCTGACTATTTCACTCATCTATCCTTCAGGCCATTCACTTATCCTGATTCTGGGGAACTCTAAGATGAGGCAGGCTTTTCTTTTTGTGCTGAGTCAGTTAAAGTGTGGGACAAAGGATAAGGATCAAAGGATCACAACTCTATAAGCCATTCCAGCCATATGTTCTAAATCTTTTAAAAATAAACTATTTCAAAGATAGTTTATTTTTCCTCTCAGTTTCTTTCATTGTGAAAATCACTGTGAAATTTTTAAATGAATATCTGTAATGTATAGCATCTTTGTTGTGTACATTTTTATATTATTGACAATTTAAAGCTTAAACTGAAAGGTCCCCTTACCTCTTGAAAATATCTGCTCTAGCCAACATTTTCTTAATTATGAACCCCAGCCTTTTGACTATTTATGGCCCTTCATTTCTAAACCACTCATTGAGAATGGATATTTGGGATAATTATTTTAATGTCTTATATACTTCTAATTACTTAGTGGATTAAGGATAACCAGAAGTTATTTAGAATAGAAATAGAAAAATCTTAGATTTTTGGCTTTTGCTAGCACTAATAATATGGGAACACTGAGAGGATCGAGTAGTTTAGTTTCAATAGTTGCAATGTAAAACAATAACTTTATTGATAATTATATTGGAAATATGTTCAAGGATATTTTAAGTAAATATTGTCTAGGTGTAATTTACCTTAGTTAGTGTGTCAATGTGTGCACTTTTGGTTATCATATCAATGACCTTTGCAGTCCATTTTCCCTTTGCCATCTCATGCACCAGGACAACTACTTACTTGGTTTTGGTGACTGTATCTCCTTTTGTTAGGCATGGTTTATACCTGAGTGGTATTTGCAGTAGAATTCCTGAGTACAGTAAGATATACAACATTTCAGAAAATTTTTTTACTTGTTGAAGACCTTTTTTTGTGTGTGTGCTTTAGTCTTCATGTAACTTGTTTTATGAATTTGCCTAATATTTGATTTGGTTCATTGTTTTTTGTAGTTTCTTTTTCTTAAGTCTGGTGTGTGTGTGTGTGTGTGTGTGTGTGTGTGTGTGTGTGTGTAGTATGGATATTTATCAGATACAAGTTTTGTACATATTATCTAAAATCCAGTGGCTTGTCATTTCTTTTCTTTCTTGAAGTATCTTTCAAAGAGTAAGGTAATCGTTTATGATAACTTTAAAAAGTTTTATAGTAAGTTTCAGGCTTTATGTGTAAGAAGGTAACTCATTCCAAATAGAATTTCATTTGCAATATGAAGTCAGGACTGAGGTTCATTTTCAAAGTTCAGAGATCCATTTATTTTTCAGCACTGTTTCTTAAAAAGTTTATCCTCACTCATTATTTCAACACTGTGTTGAACCATTTGATCATCTTTGGGTAGATTTATTTCTGGTTCTTTTGATTTGTATGTCTACACTGATGTAGATTAAATACTTTTTTGATTACTTCAGTTTAATACTACATCTTGAAATACAATAGCTTTCCAACATTGCTTGTTTTTTCTAGACTGTTCAGTTTTTTTTTGTTCCTCTGGTCTTTTCTATACATTTTAGATGTTATCATTTCCCTTTAAAAAACCTCCTGGAATGTTGATTGGTGTTGTTCTGAGCATCTAGTTATGCACTGGGAGTAACCAAATCCTTGACAATATCGAGCATATCAACACATGAGCATTTCATATCTTTTAATATGTTTGGGTCCATTGTAGCTTTAAAGATACAATTTTTAATCATAGTTTGTTATGTTCTCATGTTTGTGTGGCTACAATAAATGGTACTTTTAGAAATTCTAAATTCTAACTGTTTCTGGTGTACAGAATCACAATCAAGTTTTGAGTGACATGTTTTATTCTCTAGGACCTTGTCATATTGTCTTGTTAGTTCTAGTAATAAACGTTGGAGATCACTTGAGATTTTGTATATTTAGTCATGTTATCTATAAACGAAGATATTTTGTTTTCCCCCTTGCCATCTTCATACTTTTAGTTTTTTGCTTTATTTTTAAGACAGTATACTCTCAGACACTGATGAGTATAAGTGATGAAAGCACAAATTCCTTCCTTGTACCCAATAGGATAAAACATCCAGTTTTACATCATTAATACGATGTTACCTATGTATTTTTCAAAAACGCTCTTAATCAGTTTTAGAGTTTCCATTTATTCCTAGTTTGAGAGTTTTTTTTGACTGGGTGCTGAACTATGGCAATTTTTACTCACCTGTTGAACTTATTATGAGATTTTTCTACTCCATTTTGTGAATATGGTAAATTGCATTGATTTACTTTTAATGCTGATTCAGGCTTATGCTTCTAAGATAAATTTTATTTGGCCCACGCTGTTATTTTCTTTTCAGTATTTTCTCTGGTTTTGTTATCAGATTATTTGTAATGTACTGCACTACATTCCAGAAATCATTAACCGGAATAGATCTGTTTCTTCTTCTAGTTTATATTCAGACCTTGTTATTAAAAATCTCTTCCCTTTAGTTGGAATTCTACTGTTGGGGTCAAAGTTATTGAAGCTCTTCTTGGAGTTGGGATCTCCAAGAACATTCATTTCTAGCAACACAAAATCAGTGCTACTCAGGGTATCCAGCATGGGAGACTGGACTACATGATCAGGAAGGGGAACCAGGCCTTGTTGACCTCTCCTAAGAACAGGAGCAGAGATAGAAGGCTGCCCCCTCCCTCGTTTGCATGCAGAAATGCTCGCTCACAAATCCCCAGGGTAGAACAACATCATCAGCTGAGGGCTAAACAAGGAAAATTATGCATCTGGGTTTGAGTTTATTCGTTAATCACTGATAGTTTCTTGAACCTTGAATTGCGTGATTGCTACACTTCCTTGTTTTACTAATAAAAATGGTACTTTCCAGACCTTATTTTCTCGTCAAAGGAGCCCCCTGGCACCCCTTGCTTGAAAATTTGTTTCTGTCTCTTTTATTCCTCATCATACGCCCTAAATCAGTTTGTAGGCCGGCTCCTGCAATCCAGACTTTCCTTCTGAGACGGAGGAGGGAGATGGGGTGAGCAATGAAAAGAATAGCTTGCCAGCCCAGAGCTTTGGGGCAGTGGCATTCTGTTTTTTTCTCCGGCTGCCTACACAGTGTTCATCATTTTCAAGGGTCATTAAATTAAGTGTTGGATGTGGAAGGTTCTCCTAAATATCTGCATGTATGTTCATTTTGCTCAGCTTTTCCATGACCAAGAGAAAATGAGCACACACTTGTGAAAATATTCAACATAGAAACTAAAGGTGTGTTTCTCTAAAGCCCCAGACCAGGGCTAGACTGTGGCTCAGCTTTAAAAATTGTAGAGGTAGACCTAGTTTGGTGAGCACTGTGAAGAAAAATTGGGAACACAGCTACTGTCTTGTGAGGACAAGGTTCCGTGTCCAGGTGTGACAGATCAAGGCTTTTAGAAAACAAAACCTTAAATTTCATGTCTGAAACAAACAAGCCTACAAGAAAATCCTGCAGGTCCTTTTGCTAGCATTTGGAGAACTCAAAGCAAGAAGGCGAAGGAAGCAAAACTATATTCTACCAACCTGCACTGTAAAGGTTAATTATAACAGGAACTATTTATTAGTGTTTTCTTCAGACCAAACTTACTGTGTATGCCTGATTATCATTGTCATCTCACTTATGCAGAAGGGATAACTGAGCTCAGGCTAAGGTTTGTACAAAGGTCATCAGCGTCCAGGAGCCAGCTAGGCCCAGGGCCTGTGTTCTTCCTACTGTACCTCAATGCTTCCTCACTGTGTCATAGAAAGTGGGAGAGAATGTGATTCAGAGAATGAACAGCAGTGCTTAAATTAGGACATGGCCAAGGTGCAACTTTTACTGAGCTTTAACTGATGGGGTGAGATGTATTCTTTTCCTAAAGAAATGAGTTTTTAAATTTTAAGTCATAGGCACAATCCCATAGGCTTCTCATATCTTGTTTCTTTCTCCCTTTCTTAAGAAGATGCTCACATGCATTTGTTCTTTTATTCTGCAGTCATGAACACAGCTCATGCACATTTCCTTCCGCATCCTTACATGTGTGACTATGGGAAGCATACTAACATTAACTACTCTTGAAGATGCCCTTTTAAAAAAGAATCGAGATGTTTTATGTACATGCACCACCTCCCCACAAAGGATGTAGTCATTATGTGATGCAAATGTGTAGTAAAAACTGAGAAAAAAATTTATGATATATTATATGGATGTACCAATTCCTCATGGTGAATGTAATTGTGTACTGAAAACATGTACTAATAAAAACTTTTAAAAATTAAAAAAATAAATGGGCTGAACTTTATTTCTTCTAGTCTCAGTGGATACATAATTCTAGAAAGCTGAGAGGGAGACTGATCAAAGAGATGTCATCAAAACATGAATCTATGAATTCTTCCTGTGTTTTTGGTCTCTGCCTAAGAGAGACTCCCACATGCTCCATGTAGAGCTTGGATTACCTTGTTAGATGCTTAGGGCTGAAGGAGGCCCTGCTCTCTGTCCCTAGGAGAAAGGAGGTGGTTGCAATCACAGTTCACCATTATCTCATAAACATCAGAAGTTGACACTTCTTTTGCATTCACAGACAAATATAATAATAGCTTCTTTCAAATGAGATACAAATCATCATAAATATACTTCTTAAAGATATGCAAAAGGCAGAGAAACACACATTCTTAAATTGGAGATTTACTTCAAGTGATTAATTCACTTTTCCTTAAGGTGCACATTATATTTTCTTCTTAACAGGGAACTTTTTTTGCTCTTGTTTAAGAACATTGGTGGAAGCCGGGTGTGGAGGAGCTCACCTGTAATCCCAGCACTCAGGAGACTGAGGCAGGAGGATCATTGTGAGTTCGAGACCAGCCTGGGCTATAAAATGAGTTCAAGGCCAGCATGAACTGCATAGCAAGACCCTGTCTCAAAAAGAAAAAAAAAAAAAAAGAACATCGGTAGTACACTATGATATAAATGCATTTTATTATTTCAGGATGCACAGTTACTAAGGCTAAATCCTGAATATTGCTATTTGTGATGGATTATATTTTTCAAAGAATGAGCACTGCAGTTTCTCTCCTGTCATGATAGCTTTTTACTAGGGGACCTGGTGTCTTGTCTGTAAGGTTTGAGATCTTTTTCATCCTTGTTGGACCTGGTAGCACTTTGTAACTGGCTTAACTTATGGAGTTTGTCAAAAGTGATACTCTTTGACTTTTGAGTATAGATCATATATATGTCATGTGATTTTATTTTATTTTTTTTTATTTTAAAAATAAAAGGAGGAAAACATTAACAGACAGACAACATTTTACAAAATAGCAAAAGAATAGTACAGACAGTACAGAGTTACAAACAAAGTGGTAGGAAATTAACAA
>NW_004955413.1:7948758-7956067 GCF_000276665.1 Chinchilla lanigera
AAAAAAAAAAAAAAAAAAAAAACAAGAATGCATGACCATGCCCTGCTTCTTCCATGATTTTGGAAAAGATGAGTACATTTATGTTTGTGTAGGAAAGGTAACCATGATCATATTTATCATCCAAAGCAGAGTTTGCAAATAAAAACAAAATTTTGCCAAATGCTGCTGTTTTTGAACAAAATTACCTGCAAACACAAGTGTTCGTGCACCAAGGTACCACTATAATAAAGTCAGAGTGGGTAGAAAAGGTAAAGAGTGAGAAAGCAACCTTACTTACAATAGTAATTTAATTAATTAATTAATTTAATTTTATTTTATTTGTCTTTTTGAGATAAGTTCTGGCTATGCAGCTCAGGCCGGCCTTGAGCTCACTTTGCAACCCAGGCTGGTCTCAAACTCCCAACAATCCTCCTGCTTCAGCCTCCCGTGTGCTGGGGTTAGAGGAGTGTGCCATCGGATTTACAACAGTAATTTAAAATTTCTGTTTGCTCAAACTACATTCCAAGGCAGATAACTGCTTTCTCTGTCCCTAACTTTAGCAGAATTATTTTCACACAATTTTTTTTCTTGATTACTGCTTGGATTTAATACAACATGACCATCATCTTATAAAAGTTTGAAAATTTTTCAAAAAGGTAGTGAATATACTCAACTTGTTTTTGAGAGCTTGTTTGGAGGTTCTAGCAGAGGAGCACAGCTACTCTTGTACCCTTGAACAAGGAATGGTCTTCCTCTATTGGGGATGGTCGTCCTCTTCAACAGAGAGTGCAGCTTCGGGAGGAACACACATGGAATGTTGAGGGAGGAAGGGGACACCCGCCTAGCCAGCTATATCAGCCAAATCAACCTTGATGATCAATGGGGTGATAGATGCCATGGCCAGATAGTCCTCACATCCTCAACTTGTTTTTGAGAGAAACAGTATTATGTAAACAAATTCTCTTGTGTACATTAATAGCCTAACAAGTATAGTTTCCTGTTTGAGGCATCTATAGTCTCAATTGTAGAAGGTAATCATCTGACAAACTAATAATACAAATCTCTCACTATAATAGGAAAAATTTGTCTTTTGGGTAAACAAACCCAGAACAGATTAAATTTTATAATAAGATAAATAATGACTTGGGTTTTTCTTCCATTTTGATAACTTTCTTTTGGATCTAGCTAGCCTCATTCTGTACTTAAATTTTTCCAATAGTCTCAAACATGTCTTTTTGCATTTTATAAAACAAATAAAAGCTGACTTAAATTATGATTCCAACACATGGGTGCCTTTTCTATTAAGCTAATAAATTTAAACTTTTAGATCCCTCTTCTGTCCAGTTAAATCCAAGACCCTCTGTATATTTCAGAACAGAAAAATGTATTGAAAATGTGTATAATACACACTACTCCTATGAGATCTGATAAAAAATATGGAGAATGGTTAATAAAAATTTACTATAGTAAAAGATAAACTGACATCAATCCTCAAAACAATGTCCCCTTTGCTTTGTATGCATTTATCCCATCATGCTTGCCATTTTCAGAAGTGATTTGGAAGTCCTTTTTTTGTGTGTCTTTAATTGCCCTGTCATGGCTGGCTTGATGTCCTGAATTGATTTTAAAATTTTACTTTCATGGTCATTTTAACTTCAGGAAGAGCTAGCAGTCGTGCAACACCAGGTCTAGCGAAGAGTGTCAAGGCACACTGTACTGTTTTCACGAACCCACCCTTCTGATAGATGTCACTTGACAGCAGCATTCATTGTATTTTTGGAAACACCTCTTAAAGACATTCTCAGAAAAGGACTTATAGAACTGCTTCAGAAAATGGAAGGATAAGTGTGCTTGAAGTGAGTGAGAGTATTTTGAATATAGCTGTCATTGTAATAAATTTTAAAAATTTAAACTGTCGCCTTACAACAAAGACACAATGTTCACCCGTGTATTTCTGCCACCCACTCAGTTCTCCTTGTGTACTCTTTCCATTTCACTTCTGACAGTTACTCCTGGGATCCTAACATTTTAGTGCTTTCTGCATCATAAACTTCTATAATTTCAAGGATGTCTAAAATTTATGAGATAAATAAGCACTGGTTATTACTTACCAAAGAAAATACATCTTTATAGATAATATAAAACTCTTATTTCAAGATTATTCTTAGGGTTTGGAGGGACTTCTTGATAGTTGGAGGAATCTAGTCCTTGTATATTAGGCTAAAAATTTTTCTATTAAAATTGAATTGCTTCCTTTTAGTTGTGTCTTCTGCAGAATTTAGCTCCCTTGCTGAATATGTTCCTCTTCAGTACGTATTTGCAGTGTGCTTCACCCACCCAGCAGGTAGTAAATAGTTAAAGGAAACCTTTTTCTCTAACAACTCCTGGGTGTGAGGAAAATTCTTATTTTGGATCAGGAAAGCAAGAAGAAGCCTCACTGAGCAGACTGGTTAGGTGATTTATGCTTTTGTTTAACCTTACTTGCCTGTATATTAGGACATAGTCTCAAACTATAGCAGTCACCAGAAACTGAGCATCTTGGTGATTTCCCTGGTGGCTTTACTTCATAAAGTCAGAAATTTACTCCTTTATTACTAAAAGAATGCTATACATTCCAGTGAGGCTGGGACTGAAATATCAGGTAAAACCTCAGGCTTTTATGTGTTGGATTTATTGTTCATTGTGGAATCATGTTTCTTCAGAGACATTCCAGAAAAGAATTAAGAAGATGGGTGCTGTTGTTTTGCTCCTTTATGTTCCCATTTCACCAAAGTGTCTTGTTTGCTTAGCACATAAAGAAATGTCTGGTTCATGTGTTACTCTTAGGATTTTCAGAACGTGGGCAGAGACCAAACTTTGTCAATTCCTTCCCACGGAGTGAATTTGCTATCCATACCCACTGGTAGAATTTCAGACCATTAGGAGAAGGATGGATGTTGCCACAGATTTAGTGGAGTCATTCATTAGGAACACTATTTTTGTGTGCTAGCAGGATTCTAGCTGTCTTGAGAGCAATACTTAGTGCAAGTGAATAAAAATTCCTTTCCTCAACTATACACCAGACCAAAATCTTCAGAACAAGCAATGAGTCCATCTCAGGCCATCTCTGTAAGTTCTTTCTCTCTAGATCCTGATGTCCTACTAGATGGTTGACAGTCTCTGTGATGTTGGTTATAATTTACTGGCAAGAATTCCTGACTGATTATTACCAGTGATGAGTTCAACCACAAAATCTACAAAGATCAGCCACAAAACCTAGGAAATAATCGTTTCCTCCCTCAGGTTTATCTTCTAGTAACACATGACTGGAATGTCAGTTAGAAAAATCCAATTCTTATAAATGAAGGCACCTTTTTTACTTTCCCAAGATTTTTTCCTGTTTCTCTAGGATAGGCATTCCATTCTAATCTATGTAATATTACGGATGGGAGGACCTAGTGAAAGCCATCAGATTTTCTGATTCGTAGAACCTACAGTTACATTGAAAACTGCAATATCAAAGCACTCTGAAATAGAAAATCCCAATTTAATACTTCACCTCACTCCTGTATTTTTTGGAAATCCCTGAAGTAGTATTTTCTGCTAATTCCAGCTATAAAGCATATCCTAGGACAATGTGTAAATATCTTACAGCATGTGCTGATGGAGCAAAGATCAAAATTAAATTTAAATTCCATATGTAAGGTCTGAGTGGTAGTGTATGCACAGATGGGTCTGATCTTGTGAGACTTAGTTGTCACATTTCTTTTAGAATTTACAATTCTCTTAGTAGGAATTTTGATTTTTTCATTTACAAAATGAAGAAGGTTCTCCACGAGCTATAAATATGCCCCTACTGTCCACCATGTTCTACCAAAATTCTGAGCTCATGTTGAAGCCTACTTACAGGAGAAAACTAATGAAACCTGGGGGTACTAATGTGGATACTGGAATGAGGGGAGACAGTGAGATATCGATACTGGATGAATGTTGGGAATTGTGCCGACACAACAGAGAGGCATTCCCTACCTGATACCATTTCAAAATGTCATTAGAAGTAACATGCTCATTTGAGTTGAATTGTAAGAGTGATATTTATTTGAGGAGCCAGACATTGCCTAGCTGCCTGGGATTAAAAAGCATTAGTTTCCTATTCATTCTTCTCTCATATTTTTATAAACACTTCAAAATATACACCCGTGACATAGAGGCTTCTGTTGAGAGCAACTGGAAAATAGCAAGTGTGGAACACACCCTCTCCTCCTTCTGCATGTTTTCCTTTTATTTAGCATATGACATACAATTTTTTTCAAAGAAGTCCTTCGTATCCAGAAATACTCCCTCTCTTTACCAAAGACAGGAACTTTTGATTCTGAGAAATATCTGAACAAACAGCAATTTAGTCTCAAGGATAACAACAGCAGCAATTTATGTAACTTTTTCAGGGTTTTCTGTCTGATAACAGCTCTCTACAGTTACCAGAGAAAGAACTTGCCATGATGATTAGCATTAGCATTAATGTAACAGAATTTTCATAAGTAATGAATCATTATTGTTAAGAACAAATAAATACAGGTGATTGGGAGACAAAAGTTTATAAATGAAGTGTTCAACTCTGATTATATTTTACAATGTGTCTTCTTGAACATATCCTAATTCTGATTATACTTGAAGCTCTTAAATTTTTGTTGTGGGAAAATAAATAATGCATACTTTGAAATATCTAGATTATTTCCAAGTAAGCTAATATGAAAAAACATATCTACCAACACAACATTATTCAAATGTGTCTTATTACCAAAAATGAAGGACTTTTCATTCTGTAATACATAGATTCTGTGCCACATTAAACATTTGCACTGACTAAACATATTCTTCAGAGAAGTAAATAAGACATAAAAATTCCAGTCATTAAGTGGAAAAGAAAAATGAAAATTAAAGGAGATAATTATACATGTGAAAAATAAAAGTTGCATTTTGACAGTAGAAATATGCTATGAGATATGCAAATTTTCTTTTCCAGTGAATAATGAGACTGACTTTTTGCCCTAAATTGGAACTGTTGTTTATCCTTCAAATGAGGAAGAGGGAAAAATGTGTGATAAAATTGAAATATGTGTATAAGAACATCACAGAACTTTTTAGATGTAGAATCTTGAAAAAGCAATTATATGGTAAACTTTGGTATTGGTTTACAATATGCTGTTATTACAGGAGCTGTTAAGCTTCCTTTCTTTATTTCACAACTTTCTAACATCAAATTCTAAATGAACTCATTTTGTACTCTAACTTTGGGTGGTTCCATGTGGCTCCTGAAATATTCCAGAAGAATTCATTTCTCTCCTTCTAAAAATAAAGATCTTCCCTTGGTTCAATCACCAATACCATAAGTGAAAAAAAAAAAAAGAAATGATATTCCACCTTCAATGAATTGTACAGACATACATAACTATTATGTGTCACAGAAAATGCATGAAATACTTTTTGCATAAAATTTTAAGGTCGTGATAAGCTTGATACCACATTATCAGCCATAATTTTGTCCATTGTATTAGTTTAGCGAAAAGGCAAAACAATCACACAAAAAAAGGCGGAAAAAAGAAGGCAGTCTGAAAGATTCCAAATTTCTTACTCTTTGTGTTGGCTTGGGGCTTATTTTGCAAGGGGAACAATATCATACAGGACACATACTTTATATGACTATTTATAATAGTCACCCAAAGAACAGTATACAAAAGAGTGCAGGAAATCTGTCCACACACTAAGACCAAGGAATCCAGCTGAGGGCCTGGATCCC
This sequence comes from Chinchilla lanigera, assembly GCF_000276665.1. Classification (NCBI taxonomy): domain Eukaryota; kingdom Metazoa; phylum Chordata; class Mammalia; order Rodentia; family Chinchillidae; genus Chinchilla; species Chinchilla lanigera. The sequence continues at coordinate 7,954,514 of NW_004955413.1, forward strand.
ACAACAATGTCCTACATGAGTTGAGCTGAATACCCAGAGCTCATAACAATGCCTTCCATGAATCCAACTGGAAGCCCAGAGCCCATGACAACGTCTCCTGCAGATCTGTTTCACGGATCTGCTGGGAAGGCCTAAAGGTCAGTGGTGGAATCTACAAAGTCTGTGCCAGCAGGATGAAGGACTTGTCCTAGCAGGCTGAGGGATCTGCACTGGAGCCAGGAAGTGATGCTCAGAAGAACCAGAGCTCCCCCAAAAGGTACCACAGCCTTCCTCGACAACAGTGAGGTCCAGAGCTCCTCCGATGATCAGGATGGCTGAGTTCCCATCAGGGAAGCCAAAGCAGCAAGCTTTTCCAGGAGGCCAGCAGTGCACCATCTTCCCCTCCAGAACCAGGAAGTGATGCTCAAAGTGAGGACCAGAGCTCTCCAAAGTGAACTGAAGCCATTCTCAGTGCCAGCGATGTCCCGAGCTCCTCGGAGGATGAAAACAGCCAAGTTCATCAGGAAATCCAGCTCCCCACAGCCTCTTGCAGCTCCCAACAGCCTTCTTCTTCTTCTCCAGATCTGCCTTTATGCTGTTGGCAACAGTCCTCAGGTGGGCCTCCCACACCCAGCACCACACTTACTCAGTTCAGATGGGGGTTATAAGTTGACCACCGGTTATCAATCCATTACACTCTTCAAAATATAGAATGCTGCATTTTTATAACAACTATTGAGATCTGCATAAAGTATGGTGGGGCACTTTGTGAAGAAGAAACTGAGCAATGATAAAGTAGGGGGAAGAAGGAAGTGGAATGAAATGAAAAGCAACTTACATCTCATGCACAGCCCAAAAGAGCAGGTTCCTCTGTAGTTTTGAGGATTCTTCAACTTGTGGAACTTTCATGATTTTGCTCTACATTCCTTGTTGCTTAAAATTGTAAAAGTATCAGTCAAAGGTATGATAATAATTTTAACTATTGCTTTTATCTTCTCTGCCAGAGAAGTTGGTGAACAAAGGAAGTCTTCACCTGGCAACTGGCCTGGCAATCAAGAGAGATGAAAGTCCATTTAAAGCTCTGATCAAAAGAGGTCCTAAAGATCTTATGTTGGTCCCTGACTTTCAAATTCCGTAATCCCATGCACCTAAAAAGAAAGCTAGAAATTATGAGTTTCATGCTGCTGTGTATGGATATGGTGAAGATGACCATTATTACTTCCTTGGGTCCAATGGCATCACTCTTTGAAAGAAATTATGTTATTCACTTTCTAAAATAAACACGTAAGGTAATAAGAAGATTTGACAGGACAAGACATTTCTAACCCAGGCTGGTATCATTAATTGAGGCATCAAAGAGCTCAAGTCTTCTTGCTCTTCCTCATCTTTTATTTCACAAATTCTCCCCTTGCCTTCTTAAATATTTGTGTTTATTCTGTCTATACATAGCACGTTATGCATTCTAAATAGTTCATGCAAGAGGAAACAAATACATTTATCTTAGACTATTCACCATTAATTGTGATTAAAAATGTGATTGAAAATGTTCAACAATAGAGTTCAAATATGATCACT
>NW_004955413.1:7956167-7957223 GCF_000276665.1 Chinchilla lanigera
ATTTGTATTTCCTTGTCTGAGAAGTGTGTATTCATCTCTGCTGCCCATTTTTGGATTGGGTCTTTGAATTTGGAGGGGCTGACATTTTTTAATTCTTTATATATTCTAGATAGAAGTCCTTTGTCTGAGGGAAAATCAGCTAAAATTTTTTCCAAGTTTGTGGGTTTTCTTTTTACTTTGCTGGTGATTTCTTTAGATGTGAAAAACAAAAACCAAATTGCATGTGAAACACTTGAAAGAATCAACAACTGGGATCTCATCCTATGTCATGTGATTTTAAATGATTCCATTAGGATGAGGACACATGCTGTGAAGAAACCCTTCAGGTGTGGTAGACCTCTACAATAAGATTTTACAAATAATTGGGTTTGCAATCATGCCCAGACAACTTGAACACCATCTTTGCAGTGATTTAGTGTCTGTCCTTAACATTTACTACATTTCCATTTTTGCATAGGTTTACATCCATCATTATTTATCATTCTATTGTGCCTCCCACAGCAACAAATGCTTTATTTTCATTTGCTCTTTGAACACTTACAATACACTTTTGTTTTCTTGCATTCTGCACATTTTCCACATAACAGAACTAAATATCAATGATTCAGTTTCTTGAAGCCATGTACTTCTAGTATCAAAACAGGAAATAAAATTGAAAAAATAAGAGAAAAAGAGAGACATACACTGACAACATGGTTCTCGAACTTAATTTGTTCCATGATTTTTGTCTGTTTCTTTTTGTTTTGTTTTTTTTTTTTTTTTCGGTACAGGGAATTGAACTCACGGCCTTGCACTTGCCAGACAGGCACTGTGCCATTGAGCTAAATCCCCAGCCCCATGTTTTTGTTTTTTAAACTTTTAAATTTTGGCATTTTTGAGGAAGGGTCTTGCTGTGCGGTTCAGGCTCATCTTGAACTCTTGGTGTAGACCAGACTGGCCTCAAACCTACAGCAGTCCTCTTGCCTCGGCCTGCTGAATGCTGGGATTACAAGAATGCATGACCGGGGCTGGGGATTTAGCTCAGCGGCAAAGCGCCTGCCTGGCAAGCGCAAGGTC
>NW_004955413.1:7964743-8032386 GCF_000276665.1 Chinchilla lanigera
ATATAAATTTTGTTGATCCAGCCACAATACTAGTGAAACTTCTCTCTATCATTTTCTTTCTGCTATCAATCATATCAAATAATTTCTCAAACAATTTAGCCACTGTACTTATTCACTTTTAAAATTGCCATTTCATTATTTTATATAGTTCCTTTTTCTGCTGAACAGTTACTTTCTTTCTTCTCATTTTAAGAGTGTTTACATTTACTTCAAAAAAGATGGCTATAATAGCTTCCTTTTAGTTTTTGATTATTTCAATATCTAGAACATGTCAATTGTTATCTGTTCATTGTTTCATTCCTTGAGAGTTTTATTCAGTTACACACACATTGTTTAATTACACATACATATACACATAGAATCTTAAAAAGTATATTACATGTGTGGTTAAACTGCATAAGATTTCAATGGATGTGCCTACAAGTTATCTGCAAAGATAATGTTGCTGTGACCATTGATAATGGCTTGTCAACTTAAGAAATGCCACATAGATTGGAGAAGCCCAGTTCTGGATGTGTCTGTGAATGACTGGTATATATACCGGGAACCTGAAAGGGGGAATATCTTCCCTGGAACTGCTGAGACCAACAAATATCCTTGTAGTGTGGATAGGATAAAAAGAAAAGAAAAAGGAAGTGTCCACCTTTTGAAAGTGCTCCAGTCTTCACCATTATTGCCTTTGGACATTAGTCTTCATTTTCATCAGGTTTCCAAGGAAGATGCCCACTGGTGATGCTAAAGTGAACCTGGGCCTTGAGCTGGTGCTGTATCCTTGATTCCCCTTGTTCTGTGGTTTCTGTCTACTTGGGTTGAGCAGCTGCTAGATCATCCAGCTCCCTGATGCCCAGATGGCCATTTGGGAATCTCCTTCCTCTGATCTTACAAGCTACATGATGAAACCCCTTACATAATTATGCATAATCACAGATAATTATACATATCTTTTTATTGATTCTGTTTCTCTAGAGAAGAGCATACAGGTTCTAATATCAAAATTTATATATATATGTATATATATATGTATTAGAGAGAGAGAGAGGTGTTTTTTATTTTATACTGTACACAAGAGTTTTAGCTGTAATACCTAAAAAGCTCAGGAGAGAAAATTTTCAGTGTTAAAGTGTACAAGCACTCACACTATGTTACTCTCTCTCCACTGATTTAAATGACAGGAAGCTTGTTCTGCTGATTTATTTTTCTTCCTGAAATTTTTGTCTAGATGGTTCTGTTTGCCATTTATAAGGCAAAATTACAGATATTTAGCATTATATCATACAGACAGACAAAAAACAACAAAAACAATGCACAAAGTAACTCAAAGTACCCTATTCCAAAGTCCTTCAAATTTTTCACTTTTGTTGTTGTTCAAGCCTCACCAGTTGAAATCACTTTCTGTTTCTTTTTTCCCCTTCCAGAAGATGGGCATTCAACACCTGCTTGTTAGGAAGTACCTTGTCAGGGTGACCCTGATATGTTCCTCTGGGGATTCAGAGAATGCAGGAAAGGGAGGCTAAACGGAAAGGAATGGCTGCTGTGGGCAGGGAAGCTCTATCATCCTGGACTTTTGCTCTAGGATCTGCCTCCTTTCTATTGGACCTGCCCATGTTTTGGGAGTTCATAGGCTCATGTTCTCTTCCTATATGTCTCCTCATGGTCATATGTGGCTCCATCCACAATCCTCAACACCTCCACCTGTATCCAATATGGCTACAAAGGACTGCATTCCTGATGCTGTAGAATACATTTGGTTGGGTATGTAGGGTTGGGGGGCCTTCTTTTGGTCACTGAGATGCCAGGCAAGCCTGAGTTCTTAAAGCAGCTCTGATCATAATTAAAGGTAAGAGATTATCAGAGAGCTAATAGATGAAATGTTTCCAAACTAATAAGCAGCACACATTTACTCTCAATTTTGTCACTATGCCACTTAATATTCCTATGGACTTTCCCCAATTCTGTTAATCAACAAAATTATACATGCTACTGGTCAATAACTAACCATTGTTAATTTTCTATCATCTTGTTTTGAAATTCTGTGCCATTTTTGTTGTTTTTCTTTCTTTAAAATTAAAAAAAAATAATAACTACCCATTCACTGTGTTGCTCACTAATGTGCAGAATTGAGTAGTGGATGAAAACAGTTACTAGAAAGTAGAATTGAAACAAAGCTCTCAAATCTCATGCTTATAGTTTTTTTGCTGTGCACTCCAAATAACAGGAGGTGGAGCCATTAAAGAGGTCCACTCCTCAGTCGACAGGCATTTGGGTTGCTTCCACGATTTGGCTATTACAAATTGCACAGCTATAAACATGGGTCTAAAAATTTATCCTTAAGTGTCACAGACCTTTGCTTGAATCCACTCTGGGCTCCAAAGTACCTATATAGTACATTGAATGGTCAGTGGCCATAAGAGTCACTTTAAGGGTGATTATAAATTATTTTCAGGTGATCAAGGAAGTACAGGACTGCTAATGACTTGAAAATTATTTTCTCTTTCAATATTTTGATTTCTTCCTTTAAAAGGCTAGTTATTACTGGGAATGCTAATTACAATTGGTGAACCATTTTTTAGCTAACATTCCTTTTTCTTGTTGTTGTTTGTCTTTCCAATTATTCTGCTCTCTGTGTCTAAATCTGTGTATTACAAAATGTATTATTAAAAATTTTACTAATCTCCCCACACTTTATGGTGAGGGACAGAGGTTTCCATGACTGTATCAAATTGTTAGTATAGTTTTAATTTTTAATCTTTTGCAGCCCAAATTTGCTTTTATTTTTTATGATTTATGAACTTGAATGAGGATTTAATAACTGCTATCAGTGATCATTTATGTTAATCACAGTACTGAATTTGTAGGATGAGTCATTCACATCACAAAACTTCTCTGTAACAAACTTTACTAACACTAAAAGGAGACTAGATTTTTTTTTTTTAGTTTTGTTTTCAAAGAGAATCGAAATAATTTTTAAAAATTAGAAAAGATACAAAATTTCATGATACAAGATGATAAGAATTCAACAATGGTTGTTCTATTGCATTTCGTTGTCTTCAAATTAGTTGTTCAGATTACCAGATATAAGCATGCAAAGTTTGTCAAAAAATTAAAAACAAGAAAAAATTTAAACATTGACTGTTCCTTTCAACAGACCAGTAGAAATCAGCAGTGCAATTATCCCAGCTATTCTGTGTATATACGTATATACTTCTCCCTTCCTTCTTTCTTTCTGCATGTGTAAATATCGTATTGTCTCCCTAGTGTAAGAACCTGAAAGAGTAAACAAAATCTGAATGATACAATAGATACTGTGAAAGGGAAAGAGACCACTCAAAGGGGAGGAAAAACTGAGATGAGGGTAAAAGGAGACTAGATGAACAAATGAAAAATTTCTTCCAGGAGGAATCTATTTACACAAGTAGTGGCTTCTAAAAGTATATATATTTTCCATGCTACAGATATAGCTCAGAGGTGCAGAGGTTGCATGGCATGAACAAAGTCTTGCTACTCAGAGGTCAAATCCCAGAACTATAAATTTTTTTTTCCCAATCAATAACATGTGTTCCAAACCAAGATTAAAATGAAGACAGGAGTCCAAAGAGAGACAGTAAGAGAACTGTATTGAAATAATCATATATTCTGAGAGCACTGGCACACTCAAAAGATTGGAAGGGAAGGAGGTATCTTGTTTTATGAAGATACATTGTGCAGTGGTTTAACTCCATGCATATTATTTGACAAAAATGCAAAAAAGAATTATCAAAATATTTCACATCATTATAAAACAATCAAAGAGATTTACAATACAAAATTGTGAAGGAATTAACTTTAAAAATGTGGAAATTTAGGCTGAGAGCTTCAGAGAGACAGATAGTACAGTAAACACTTGAGATGTCAAACGAAGTTTTAGTACCAGGATGCTGCAAAAATAAGCTGTCTGCAATGTTACGGGTGTTAAGAAATTCAGAGAATCTCATAAGAAGAGGTGTAACTTTGAGAATATTCTAATTTTAAAAAAATCAGTTCTATATTAGAATTTTTCACTCATGAATTATTTTAACTGAAGCCGTCAGATGTTTTTCTTTGCATTGACTTTTGTCAAATGAGGTCTTATATTTGCTATCATCTCTTGGAATCTTACTCATTCTCTATTTCATGTTCCTACCTTAGCTATACAGTTAATTGATTGAATACAATTTAATTTTTCACATCAAAGCGGCAGATTCTAGAGTTGTTTTCCTAGTTTTGCTACCTTTTGATAGTCAAAACTGTCTAATGCTTTTAATTGGAAATATCTTCAGAATGAAGTGTATATTTGGAAATAACTCATACTAAAGTGTGCCTTTAACTTCACTTTATTTTTATACTTTCAAAATTTCAGTTAAGCTATAGACTCCTTTAAGAATTTTCACTTGACTTCTACTTTTAAGTAGTCAATTAAAAATCATTTTTCGAATGATCACATTAAAGATTATTTAGTTAATACACATCTACATGTTTGTGCCTATAAATCTGTGCACACATATATATTAATATACATAAGCACATACTACTATCCATCAGGTATATTAATTCTATCCTAATTTAACATTTATCCAACTTATGAATAAAATATATAAATGGAATGATTTATAATATTTTATAGTACTTAATGTAAAACACAAAATAGTAATCTTTTCTGTCCAATTAAAATCAAGCAGATATTTTCAGTAATGTTCAATATCATATGACAGTCCAAACTTGGTGGCATAGGCTTGAAATCCGAGTACTCTGGAGACTGAGGTAGGAGGATTGCCAGTGTGAGCTCAGCCTCGGCAATTTAGTGACGTAGTGAGATCTTGTCTCAAAATAACTAAAAAGAACTGGGGATGTAGCTCAGTGTGAAGGCCCTGAGTTCAATCCCCAATGCTGTGCAGGTGGGAGGGGAAAAAAGAAAAGAAAAAGAAAAAACGTAAGAAAAAGAAATAAAATATATCACAGAACATAATAAGCGGAGAAGTTCTGAAAGGGACAAATGGGAAGTCCTTCTTTCTCTTCCTTGTTTTGTTTTTCAAAGCATCATCAGTCACATCATTCATTCATGAGAGTGAGTGATTACCCCGACACACTTCAGCTTCCTCAGTACACAGAGAGAGGCATGTTTCAACTTGTTGTTCCATAAAATCAAAAGAAATGGATGAGCAGATGGATACAAAAATATGAGCAAATGAGCAAAAACCTTTGCCACCTCACTGTCAGCAATATATGCCAACATGACCATAACATTGCTGACAAAGTTTGTAACAAAAAGAAGCAGTGATGAAATCATGGCCTTCATAGCTCTCACATGAGCCTCCATGCTCGAATCCCTAGAGTACATGCCCTGTAGCTTCATTCGCTTGGTGTGGTTCCATAAGGAGAAGAGTAAAAGTAAGAAGGAGGATAGTGACACTACAAAAGAAATGAAGAGCGCCATGTGAAGGAGAGAATAATAAACTAAGTAGTCAAGACTCTTTGTATCATAGAATGTGAAGTTTTGTTTCCTGTTTACCCAGTATTGCACTGACATATTTATGAACGTGTCCATGAAAAAGAGACTTACGCAGAAAGAAAGTGCTGATCCCAGGACTATAATAAGAAGCACCATGTGCATCCTGTGTTTCATCCAGAGGAAAATGGGGCTGGAGAAGTTAGTTATCTTGAAGAAATAGAAGACAGTGAGGCAGGTGGTACAGGCTGTGCAGGAGTAGGTGGATCCTGTCCAGAAGACAGAAACACCCATCAGAATACTCTTAAAGTAAAATCGTTCCCCATACACTAAACTGAAAGTGATAGTTGAAAATGTTGAACAAAGAAAACATAACCTAGAGCTGGCCAAGCTCGTGAGAATAAAATCAAACAGGGAGGTCTTCCGTTTTCTGACCCAGTCAATGCCATTTATCAGCACAATGAATCCATTTCCAAAAATCCCCATTATGAATTCCACAATAGAAATGACCATAGACAAAGTCTCCAGTATGCTCGACATTTCAGTTCATAGAGAATCTTTGCCTTCAGTTCACTGCTGGGTGATTCCAGTTGAACTGGTATAGATTTATATATCCAAAGCTGTAATGTCTGATGAGTGCCTTCTTCCTCTTTTATTGATGGCTACTGAAAGAGTCTGGAAAATGTCTAAGGTAAGCTCACAAACAAAGTTCTCACCTGATTCATAAAATCTACACCTGCTTTTAAAAAATCAGTAATGTATTTTCAAGGCTTGTACTGTATTCTATGCTGCTATGGACATTTTTATAGTCTACATGTAAAGCTTTGTGCTAGAATTTGCATCCCCATTTGGGAACATGCAAAATAAAGGTAGGTTTTCTTCTATAATTTTACATTATCATCCTTTCCATAAAATTTACTCATTTTTTTCCATTGACTCATAATTTTTCATTCCTTATCCTGGAACTAGAAACCTTAGGCTCACATTGAGAAAATGTAGTGAACATCTATATTTTATGATCAATATATGTTTGCACTGCCAACCCAAAACATGCAGATCGTCTATATGGAAAATAGAAAAAATCTACTTTATGTCATAATAACTAAATATTGTGGAGTGTCTTGCAGTTTTTTTTTTTTTTTTTTTTTTTTTTGTTTTTCTCCGGTACCAGGAACTGAACTCACGACCTTGCGCTTGCCAGGCAGGCGCTTTTGCCGCTGAGCTAAATCCCCAGCCCCTCTTGCAGTTTTAAAACCTGCAAATTTATATGTCTTTTTAGGACATCTGATGTCTTTGTCACCTTTCCTTGAATCTTGAATGCTTTCTGACAACTGCAACTAAAGAAAACTGGCAGAAATGTGCTACAGGAATTTTGGATTTAAATCACAGAAAGCTGTGGACTTTACTCTGGATCACTGCAACACCAGATTCTGGAACCCTAAGCTACATACGTGGAGTAGTTAGATAAGTCTGAGGCCACAGTGCCCAAACTGCATGGAGACCAAATGTAGGGCCCTGGTCAAAAGTCTCAACTGAGCCCACTTTTTAGTCTTTTTAAATCCCAGCTACTAAACTTATAAGTCTAGAATATTTTGTATATTAACTCTCCAGTAGGATAGCCACTAGCCATGTGTCACATATTTGACCCTTTAATTCAGATTAATTTAAACACTAAAAAGATATTTCTGCAATATCACTACAAGTATTCAATAACCATGTGTAGCTCACGGACTATTCCATAACCAGCATGCACACTGAACTTTTTCATCATTGCCAAATGTTCTCTTTTACACCTAGGATATAGATGATCTCAGTCTCCAATATTTAAATGAACATAGTCATCAAGTCTTTCTGCTAAGGACATAAACATCACTAAACAAAAGATGCCATCCTCCTATGACCTATCCGAAGTTTTTAACTATAGAATCCATGTGTATTAAAATGCTGGTTGTTTCACATCATGAAGTTTTGGAATGGTTATATTATACAGCAGCAAATTATCAGAATAGAACTATTAGCAATAAAAGGCTAAGCATATATTATTACTTCAAACTTTCAATGTCTCAAATAGCGCTCTGCATAACATCCTTAATTTCCTCTCAGAACGTGACATGTGCAAATTATTCAAATTGCATGGAAGTCAGTCTCCTTAACCTGTTTTTACGCTGATGACAACAAAGGTCAAATCATCAGATTCTTTGTGGTAATGTCACCACTGAATTTTTCCTCTCAGAGTAGGTTGTCTAAAATTCAATTCAATGAATTAAAAAGCACAAAACAACTCCCACAAAAACAAAAACAAGAGATTTTTATCAAATATTTGAGAAGAAAAGTATCAGTCATGTCTTTCTAAAAGTAGAGGAGGGCCCTACTTCTCGTAGTCATTTAATGATGTTAATAACAAAACCAGACAAACATTTTGCAAGAAATGAGAGTATGGACCAGGTAGCACTTATCTTAACACATAAAGCTAGTTTGACATTAAAAAGAAATGAATATACTTCACAGGGTTCATTGAATGAGGTAGGAAAATCATAATTAGTTCAGTAGAGGAATAGATACTATTTTGCAACAGTCAGGACCCATTCAACATAAAAGCTCTCAGAAAACTAGGGATAAATGGAAATCCTAAAACTGGCTAAAGGAAGTTTTGCAAAACTGATAGGGCTAACATCATTTTAATAGTGAAAAACTAGAGGTTTTACCCTAAGACTAGAAACGAAACGGGAATTTGTGCCCTCATCACTTATACTCAACATTGTCTGAAAGGACGTGGTCTATATAAACAAAGCAAAAAGTTAGATGGAAGATAGGAAAATTAGCAAGGGGAAAACAAAAGATCTCCATGGACAGACAGCATAATGTGTATAGAAAACCCCAAATAATCTGCAAAGGGCTTTTTTTGATCTCACAATATTATTTTACACGTTCATAGCACATAAACAGTGCTACACAAAAGTTAATTGTAATTCTGTATGCTAAAAAATTAGAAATCAAGATTTAGAAAAAAACCATCATTTATGATAGCTACAGAAAAACAAAACCTTAACAAAATATAGCTAAAAATATCACACTGATAACTGCAACAGACCCTAGTAAATGAAAAGTTATACCATGATCATATATCAGGAGACTTTATATTGCCAAGGGGTTAGATACTCCAAATATGTACCTATGCATTCAATACAATGTTAACCAATATTGAAGGAAACTTTATTGAAAAAAAAAAAAACTGTTCAGTTAAATCTACAATGTATATGCAAGACTCAAGAAACCAGAAAAACTGAAACATCTAAAACAAAGATTGAAGTTAAAGGGCTTTTATATTTCAAGACATAGTATTAAACTACAGTAGTCAAGACAGTACTTTATTTACATAAAGATAGCCATACAGATCATGGGAATAGAATACATATTCCAAAAGTAGGCCACACCCATATGATCAATTGGTTCTCCACAAAGTGCCAAGTTCAAGCAATGAGAAAAGATAATCTTTTTAAGAAGTAGTGCTGCAAAATAAATAGATATTTGGATTTTAAGAATCAACCTCAGTCCTAACCTCATATTGCACATAGAACTTTGCTTGAAATGGGTCGTATTCTCAAACATAATATCTGCAACTCATAATACTTGTAAAATAAACAAAAAAAATAATCCTATGTTTGAAAGATACTGCAAAAAATGAGATATCAAACCACTAGCCACTTATAAAATACATGCCTCATAAAGGACAAATATCTAAAATAGATAAAGAAAAATTGGGGCTGGGGATTTAGCTCAGTGGCAAAAGCGCCTGCCTGGCATGCGCAAGGTCGTGAGTTCGGTTCCCGGTACCGGAGAAAAACCAAAAAAAAAAAAAAAAAAGAAAAATTACAACTCAGTCGTAAAATGGAAATACAATGAACCAAAGTAAATAACAGACACATTCATAAAAAGTTGCATAAAAGTAAAAGCACATAAAAAATGGTAAATGTCCTTGGTTGACAGAAAAATGTAAATTAAAACCACAAGGAGAGATTTTTACCCATCAACTACAATGGCTTGAAAAGTAAAAGTACCAACAGTTGGACAGGATGTGGACAATCTGAAACTCTCATGCACTGCTGCTTGGAATACAAGATGAAACAACCACTCTGGAGAATTCTTTGGTAATTTTTAATGAAGTTAGACATCAATTTGTCATATTATTTGACATCTTATTTAGCCAATAGCAATAAAATCATATCATCAGCAAAAGACATATATGAATATTTATATCAGTTTTATTCATAAAGACCAATAATTTGGAGCCATTCAAATGTTCATAAATAGTTGAAAGGATTTTTAAAGTGCTGTATACTCAATAGTATGCAGGTATACTACTGAAGAATAGAATTCAGGAAGAAACTACCACTCTAGACAACAAAATAAATAAAACTCAAAAATATAATGCTGAGTTCAAGAAACCTTACATTTAACAGTACACAATCTGTGCTTATATATACATATATACTATATCACTATGTATTTTTCATATATATATAAAATGCTAAAAATCAAAGAATTCTTTGCTGTTAACAAAAATAGATAAGTAGTTGCCTATGTGCAAGGGATGGTGAAGGGAAGAATGGACTGAAAAGGACGGTTTTTTTGGTAACATGAGTAAACATATCATCAATACTCTCACTGAAATATACAATAAAAATGATGTGTTTTCTTATATGTACTTGTAAATTATACCTCAATGATAATTCCAAATTTTTAATATATTTTATTTTATGCAAAAATAAAATGTTTCACAACAAAATAAGAGAATAATAATAGTAAATACACTGTGTACTGTCATCTTTTCTAAATTATCTATTCTTCTGTTTAAAAAATATTTTAATATATACATTAGTTCATTTCCTTTATACTACTAGTTTCTCTTAGCTCATGGCAATAAAGTAATAAGTTTGAAATTGTCAATAATATAGAAGTGGACTTCATAAAAATGTGATCTTCTTAGGTAAGCTGCTATTATAGATGTTAATTGAAAAATTTGCAATGATTTTCACAATGGAAGAAACAAAGTGAAATATAAAATATCTTTGAAGTAGATATCTTCTATTTTATCTAGAACATCAAATAGTTACAGTTTGATTCACTTATGCAGTAGTGAGGTTCTCATCCTTTGTCTCACATTTTACCTGCCTCAGTGAAGAAAGAGAGGCCTGCCTTAATTTGGAGTTTCCCAGAATCAGGACAAGTGAATGACCTGAAGGATAGATGAGTGAAATAGTCACAGAAAGTATGTGGACCAATTTAAGAAGATGTATATGAGAAATCCATGACATGAGAAGGGGCAGAAAGTAACTGGTGTAGAGTAGGAGGAAAGAGACCACAGTTTTCAAAGCATCGATATGGGCCTTGGTCCTGGGATCTCTGTGTCCTTTGCAATTGAGCTGCATCTTCTGGGGATGTTTCCATAAGGAGATGATAAGCAGGTGAAAAGAGATCAGGGCCACAAGAAACGGTGTGAGGGAGAACATGGTCATGTTGAATATGATGATCTTTGATAACATTATAGAATTACTCACTGTGGAATTCCAAGTTGTGTTTCTTTCACGTCCATATTTCCAGTCTTCAATATGTGTGTTTATTTGTATCATATTTAAAAACAAGAACAGCAAGGTTCCTAGCAGTATTATCAGAATCACTTTTTTTACTCCCCACTTCAGGTAGAGAAAAATAGGTCTGGAGAACCTGGCTATTTTGAGCAAATAAAAGATGCTGAGAACTGTAGCAAGTCAGAGACGAAAGTGATTGAACAATATCCAGATATAAATAGTACTTAGTCGTAGTTGCTGATACTTTGGAAATAAGTATGTAGAGTACAACCAACTTCCTAGTATTTCCCAGATGAGTCCAATTCTGGAAATTGCCAAGAAGATGAGGATTTGATCAACTGATGAGAGCTTTCATTTATTGACCCAGTCAATGAGATTTATCAGCAGTATAAATCCATTGCTCAAATTCCCAATTATGAACTGCACAACTATCAGGAGGTTGAGGAGGCTTTGCAGGCCACTTTCCATGTCCAAACTGAGAAAATTCAAAGTCAAATACCACTGATGGTTACCTGTTGATCTAAAATGTCACCAGAGTCGTTAATTGTACAGCCAAGTTCTTTCTCCTCCTATTCCTCTTGTGCCTTCTTTAACCATTGGTATAATGCCAAGTTAAAAATTTCCAAGGTTTGATAATTAATATGAAGATAGCTGTCCTGGTGAAATCTTTATCTTTTCCAACTTTTGTGCCAAACCCTACCTAAGCAATTATAATCGCTCCACCAGTTGAAATGATTCATACGTGATTATAAAGCATAACTAAACTCATATTTGCTAAAATGCAAACAAAGATAGATACCTTTCACTGTTTTATAGTTTCACTTTGCCTTAGCTGTAGAAATTTTGTTTCTAACAGCTTGAGTTCTGAGTTACAATGATTTTTAAAATAGGATTCATGAAATATTTAGCTAAATGAAACTTTTTTGTCTAATGGCATTGCCACCTAGGATTTGTAAAATATACAGAGACAATACTAACTTATCTCCAAGGAGCCCTCATTTTCCTGGGAACTGAGGCTTTGTTTGGTCAGCACTGGAAATGAAGAGAAACTCATCCACACAACACCAGTCTTCCAGACTCCTGCTTCTTTACCACTATGCAAAGATCCCCACTCTCTCCTGGGCACCAAATTCAGATCTCACCCACTTTACCTTCACACTTCTTTTCCAAGCATAAATGTGAACAACAAAAATTTTTAAAAATCAGCACATGCTACCAAAGAAATAGAATCATGTCATGTCATGTTTTGAAATCAATAGCTAAAAAAGAAAGAAATATTCACTGTGAAGAGTGAAGTTTCTTCACCCTGCTTCACTCTCTCAAGCATCCCTGGGCTTAGAAAGTAAATACACAAAATTCTGAAATTGTGAAAACTCACAAAGATGATCTACATCAACATTCAAACCAATGAAATGCTGTTTTTAGTCGAGTATAGTATAATAAATTGTTAATTTACTGGATAAAGATAAAAAAATTTATTTTATAAGTATATAGTTTATGAATTATAAACCCTGTATTTTATTACTCATTCAAGCTTTGCTAAATGATCTACACAACACTCAGATTCACAAAGCAAGTTAATTCTTTTGCTTTTGGTGACTTTTAAAAATCAATTATAACAAAGTAGTTATACAGATATTCTTTATTCCATTATTATATTGATATATTAGTTAAGATAGATTTCCTATGAACAGTTTCTTAGCTGTATGTGAGTATGAGTTTTAAATACTCAAAGAGGTGATACATAAATTTCCATTTGCACTTTTAAAACAAACTTGAAAAAAATTCTTTTACCTCTCCTCCTTGGAAGAAACAAGATAGTCTTCCTGTCTATCTATATATAGCAAAAACTGAAAGATGATCCCACAACTTGGAAACACCTAGGATATGCACTAAGAGATCAACTGAGAGGTCAGTGTTGTCCTAGATTTGTGATATAAAACATGACAAAAATTTATAGAGGATCTATAACAGAACTGCAATTATGAGTTGAATATTCCTATTGTGTTTTCATAATAGAAAACATTAAAAATATAGGCTAAACAGAAGTGTTATCCTACTTTCATAATTAAAAGAAAATAGAAGGATCAGAGATATAGCTCAGTGGCACAGTGCCTGCCTGGCAAGCACAAGGTCCTGAGTTTTATTTCCAGTACCAAAATAAATATATTGAATTAAATAGATGTCAAGACAAAATTACAAAGATTTTTTTCAGAAGTTTGACATGCAAAGAAATGGAAGTGAAGTGTAGAATGGGAGACAAAAAGAAGTTTCAGTGAAGTATTTTCTGAGGATTATGGAAATAATTATATGAAGTATAGGTTGTTAATATTTTCCTTTCACTCACTTAAGATATTCAGCTATCTCCATGTGATTTTTCATATATAGTATACAGAAGATAATATTTATTGCATTAATGCACTGGCTGGAAAAGTGTAGAATAAACTTTTGAGAGTAGGAATTTCTATATTACCCTTGGTATTAAACAGAATACATACAATGTTTTGCCTTTATTAAGAAAGAGATTTCTTAATAAAAACATGAAATTTCCTATAGATAATCTATTGATTTCCTTTTTGATTAAAAATGTTAACCCCAGTGGAGAGACAACATGGCTGAATACAGAAGACTCATTCAGGTTTGCTCAGAGAAATTCAGCTAAAACACAGGTAACTGGAAGAAAGAGTAGGGACATAAACTCTGAAAATAAAATCAATCTGACATAAGAGACTAACAGATCAAGCAAAGCATAGATAAAGGACTATTAGATAGGGGCTGGGGATTTAGCTCAGCGGCAAAGCGCCTGCCTGGCAAGCGCAAGGTCGTGAGTTCGGTTCCTGGTACCAGAGAAAAACCAAAAAAAAAAAAAAAAAAAGAAAAAGAAAAGGACTATTAGATAATGAAACGGTCAGCCAGCTTACTCAGCTGCCAGTGGGTTGACATATCAGGATGACTGCCCACCATACTTGGAATATTAAAAAAAGAAGAATTTTTTTTAAAAGGATATACTAAAATAGTGTGGTGATATCAATCCACAAGGAAAGACTTAAGATTAAGGTCCTCTGCCTCTTTTGCCTTTCTCCAAAAAGAAAAGCTACAGTCCAGCACTAAATTCTGCCATCATGAACTGCTTTCTCCTTGATGATTAATCAGTTTCCTTTCTTCATTTTTTCTTTCCTCTGTTTTTCTTTTTCCTCTCCTTTTTTCTTTCCTTCCCTTTCTTTATGTGCACCATAGCACTAACTGGAACCAGCAGGAGCAAGATTAAAGACTACAGGAGTGCATAGTAAATGGAACACCTAACCCCTGCCACATGACCTGTGGTTAGAGAAGTTCAGGGGGAAATTAAACAGCGTTGCACCTTGAGACTGTGCAGCCCTGGGCTGTGTTCTTGCTGCCAGAGGCAGGAGAGAAAAGTACCCCATGGAACCCCCATCTTGCCTGAGAAAGTTACAGACTACAGCAGAGGTGGATGACAGTGGCAGCAGAACTTGTAAAGTAACAAATGGGAAGTTAACACCTCACCTCAGGAGAAGAGTAAGAATTGGGACTGAGCAGCCTTGGACTGCAACAGCAGAAGTAGAGGACCAGACCATATCTCAGCATCCCACATGACCGCACAACAAACAACCTGAGAGGACAAAGACTTGCCAGTGGAAGAGGAATGCATAAGGCTGAGCAAGGACCAGGAGGAGCCAAGAGTACATGGAACTGGGAAGAGCCCCTGCTCTGTCTGAAAACAGCACAGCAACTGAGAGAGACACCACCAAGAGAAACAGGGCAAGGAGTGGGAGGGCACTAAGGGACATACAGAAAATACTAGCTGAACTCTCTAGCAACAGGCCCCTACATCTGGAGGCTAAGATAAGACTCAAATCCACCACAAACTCTATTGCAGGCTTTGGTGTGTTATTCAGTAGTTTTGGACTCTCTGTGGACACCACAAGAATTTAATTTTTTGGTTTTATTTTATTCTTGTTCGTTATTTGTGGATTTGTTTCTCTTTCTTTTTCCATTTTTTGTCTTTTATCTATACTTTTGTTCTAATCACTTCATATTCTTTCCTTTTTTTTTCTAGCTCTCTAGACTTTATTATATTTTCATATGAGTGAAGAAGCTCTCTAATTTTTCTGGTCAACTTCAAGAATCCCTTGCTTATTAATTTGTTTTTTCTCTTCTGCATGCTTCTCTAGCTGACTTCTCACTTTCCCAAAGCTTGTCTAATCATCCTTCATCCTCCAGCCTGGCTTCTACTTTATTTCTTTTCAGTTATCTCTGTTCTATCAACTATCCTTCATAAATTTTCCCACCACAGGGTAAAAACACTCTACCAAGGGGAAATATTTTACATACAAGCTCCCAATTTGCAATCAGTTCTGTCATATAACTATACATCTGCTCCTATGGTTAGAGGTACAAAATTAATAATTACTACAGTTTGTCAGTTTTTAAACTGTGCTTGATGCTATTATTATTGCTAATTATACTACTTTAGATAGGATGCTATGGCTGTTTTAATCAGTTGTTGTCACTTGTGTAACAATACTGGGAAGTTTGGGGATAATAACCTCACCAAACCTCAGCACCAAAAGAATGGGGACTAAGCCAAACAGACACCAACATCTCATTCTTAATTAAGTGGATAGGTAGGATCTTAGGCCAGCCAGAAACAAAGAACCTTCTAAACCCAGAAGATCCCTGAAGAACAAACTTACCTAGAGAGGCCTTGATACTAGTGATAAAATTACCTACTACAAAAACTTACAAGCATCAATTCAGAAAACAAAATAAAAACTTTTGAAACACAAAATGACAAGAACCAGATGTGAAATGCAATCTTAGACCTCCAGCCCACCCAAAATAAGTCCAGGAGACAATGAGATAAGGGAAAATGAAGACACATACCTGACATTTCTGAAATGATAGCAACCAAAATAAAGAAACAAGTCCATGAAGCTATACAAGAAATCAGATCAGAAATAATCTCTTAGGTAAAAAGAAATGTCAACACTCATAAAGAAATTGCTCAGAAAATCTACAGTACAGATATATACAAAAAATGGATAATGATAGAAAACAGATGCAACTATGAATGATTAATATAGGAAAGAAATGGAATGCATGAAATGGATTCAAACAAATATGGTGGGAATTAAATATTCCATTGAAAGCTGAAAAAACCCCTTGAATAAAACTGAAAGTAGACTTTCAGACCTTGAAGATAGGATTGCAACTAGTAATCATGAAAGAAAAGATCCATTAAAACTTAAAAATAAAAGATCAGGAAATAACAATTCAACAGTTGCAAGATGATACAAATAAAAATAAAATAAGAATAATTGTTGTTCCTGAAAAAACAAGAATCAACATAGATGACATAAAAAAAGACTATTTGCAGAAGTAACTCTAGAAAATTTCCTAAGTATGGGGAAAGAATCTGACATGCAGGGAAGTGAGGAATATAGAACTACAATTGGCCATAACCAAAGTAAATCTACACCCACAAACAAGATCTCACAATTTAAACACAAAAACAGAATATTAAAAGCTGTTAGAGAAAAGAAACAGATCACCTATAAAGGAAAGCCCATCAGAATCATGGCAGACTTCCCAACAAACCATCAAGTTAAGAAGAGCTTGGAGTGAAACATTTCAAGTCTTGAAAGAAAACAACTTTCAACCCAAACTGATGTACCTTGTAAAACTATCTTTCAAACTTAACAGAGAAATAAGATACTTCCATGACAAAGAACAACTGAAGAAATTCATGACCACCAAACCAACAATACAGAGGTACCTGAAAGATATTCTAGACAGAGATAAAAATAACCACAATTCTAAGAACAACAGAAAGAAACCACCAATTGGGGAAAGCAATTAAACAGAGGGGAAAAGCAGGGAACTAGCAGTGAGAAAATAACTTGACAAAGATAAGCCAATACATATCAGTTATAACCATCAATGTACATGGCCTCAATTCATCAATCAAAAGAAACAGATTGGAAGAATGGATCAAGAAACAATGTCCAACAATATACTATGTACAAGAAACACATGTAACTCAAAAAGAAATTCATAGCCTAAAGGTGAAAGGATGGAAACGAATACTCCAGGTAATAAGACACCAGAGAAAGAAGAGGTAGCTATTCTCTTGGCAGATAATGTCAATGTCAAACCAAGAATGATCAAAAGAGATAAAAAGGTCACTACATACTTGTTAGGGGAACACTTCAAGAAGAGAAGATAACAATCATAAATATGTATGTGCCAAATATGGGAGCAATCAACTACATAAGACAAATATTAATAGATATGAAAAATCAAATAAGCAACAAGACAATTTTAATAGGGGAATTCAATACCCCACTATCACAAAGAGATAGGTTAACTAAATATAAAATATGCAAAGAAATATCATAATTGAAGCAAACCTGTAAATAAATGGACTTAGTAGAGATGTATAGAGTGTTCCAACCAATATCAGAATATACATTCTTTCCAGCTGTATGTGGTATGGTCTCTAAAATAGACCATATATTAGCCCATAGAACATGCTTAAGTAAATACAAAAGAACTGAAATTATCCCATGTATATTATCTGACTATAGTGCAATGAAATTGGAATTTAAGATGGAGCTTGAGGAATCTTCATGCTGATTTCCACAGTAGTTGTACAAAGTCTACACTCCCACCAACAGTGGGAAAAATCATAAAGTATTTCTTGTGATTTTGACAATATTATTCTAAATTATAAATGAAATTAAAGATTACAGAAATAGTCCAGTTCTTGGGTTCTAAAAATAAGGCAGTAGATAACCTACAAAATATTAAGATTTTTTTTAAAAAGTATTTGCTTCAGTAATTAAAATAGTTAAGGTTTTATCACAATATAGAGAAAAAGAAATTTATAAAATTCATAGTTCAGTGGGTCAAAATGAGGAAATCCAGACCAGGGTTAGGAACCCTCCTATATGAAGAATTGACATTAGACATCAGTGAAAAAATAATTATGCAAATGATATTGAGACTGGCGTTTCATCTAAGAACAAAAATTACATTTCTACTTAACATGCAAAGTACAATATTAAATGCATTTGTCATTTAAAACTTGAAAACATTTCTTTAAAACAATTTTCAAAATTCAAAAACAATCTAGGGAAGCATAAGCCATAAGAAAAATATGTGATGAAATTACATTTACTTATAAAAGTAATACAAGCAGTCCATCCTAAGCTATGTCCAACAAACCATAACTCTATGCTCTCATCTGTCTTGGCCCCTGGAAATCCCCCTGAAGGAGTAGCACAACATGGTATCATAAGAGAGTTTGAGAGGGAACACCAGTACAACAGGAGAAAAGAAATCTCAGAAAAATTTCCTTGTTTGTTTACAAGTATATTATGTGTGACAAATAAGCCACCTAAACAAGTGAAGAAAAATCACACCTTAAATAGTGTTGACACCAATATTATAACATGAAATTTTGAAAATCTGCAGCACATCATTTTTCCAATATCAATAGCAAATGGATTAAATATCTGTTATAAGAAGTTAATGTGTGTTTAAAATTGATAAATACTTGCCATGCACATATTAGAATTAAATATTTGCAATGTACATGATTCTATAAGATAAGCAAGTTAACAATATTCCCTGATCCAGAACCTGAGCTCTTAATATGCAAAGGTACATTCTTAAAATCCATTAAAAGGGTAGAGTATGTGTACTGCCAAACTTCTTTGACATAGAAATTTTCCCCTTGCCATAAAAAACTTGAAAGCTAAAGTTTATGATTCTTTAATATGGGACAATATTTGTAGGGGTTTTGCATGCACACACATGCAGGAACATGCCTTCAAAACTTTGTTCAAATGGAGCAGCATACATTGAAATAGCCAACAATGGAAGAAATTTTAATGGATGGTTTCTTGTTCAGCATATAAATATATTTATCTCACAGGGGCACTACAGTACTTCTGAGATAATTAAAACTTAATTTCTATAAAAGTATTTATGACTAATGGAATGAGGGGTCTGAATTTACATTCAAAATCCTGCTTTCAAGTACATTCCTGCTATTGATTGCTTTGGAATCTAATAAATGAGGATCCTTATCATGGTAGTGATGCTGGATTGCCATCTCTGAGATCAGAAACCTACAGTCTTCAGTCTCCCATTGAGGGGCTGTAATGTGTTCACAAATTGCATTTTTGGGCCTGGGTGTTTAGCTCAGCAGCACAATGCCTGCCTGGCAAGCACAAGGTTGTGAGTTTGATTCCCATGACTGGAAAGAAACAAACAAACAAAAATTAAAAAAAAAAATTTTTTTAAATTACGTTTTAGCTTGGACAAGAAAGTCAAAGCTTTGGAAGGAACGCTTACCAGTATATGCACTTGAGAACATTAGATTTCATTGTTTGATTACTCTTTTGAATATGGAAAATTATCACCTGTGTTCCTCACAAAAGAAAAAAAATTTGCTAGAATGAAAATAGCTAGCAGCATCATTTGAAAAATGATAGTGGTGATTTCATAATGACTAATTTAACCCTATGCTATAGTAAACTGATATTTTTTAAAATACACTTTGTAACAGAAATAATGGAACAATAAATATCAATCCCTTTGTTATTTTATTAATATCATAATTAAATACGCAAATTCATTATAAAATCTGCAAATTCGCTCTCTGGAAAGAAGCCAGATCCACCAGAGGACACTTTCACCGTGCTACTGACTATAGATTTAACTACCATGAGAAGGGAGTGTGCAGGGCACTTGCTTCTGTGACTTCTTTCTCATCCGCTCAGCTCTTGAATGTGTTCCTTGATGGTGACACAACTTATTTCCATAGGAGTTCCTCTCTGGTCATTGTAGCACTGGCAAAATTGGAACAGAATTTTGCTTGATTTCTAACATGACCCTTTCCATATTTATTAAGTTTAGGACATACCTGTCCCATTTTTCTATCTTGCTTGGTGATGGCTTTTCCACTAATTCTTTCATGTGAAGGCTTATGTGCTTGTTACTTTTATTTTTCTGGGATTACCTAGAGTCACAGGACTTCCTGTAGGCCAGAGATTATGGATCATGACCTGAGAAGGAAGAAGAACACACACACACACACACACACACACACACACACACACACATATATATACATATATATATATAATATATATTAACTAGAGATGGATATCAGAACTAGAAGGAAAAAATGAAGTATGGCCTCAAGATATTCTCTTATTGCTTAGTAGTCTATAGTTTAGATTTATACTATGACATTTCTGGTATGTGGTTTTAGCTGAATTGTATTAAAACAGTAAACTGAGCAATACAATACAATCTAGAGTATGATTCTCATACTTGATAAAGTATGATTCTCAATTTGGCAGCACCAAACCAAAAGTGGCTCAGGAGTTCCTACAAGGGTGTCTGTGATAAGACAGACAGAGAAGGATAGAAAGAAAATATTTGGTTTATTGTCATCTTCTGAATGTATTGTTTGCTTTTCTTTAATGTAGGGATTTGTAAGAAACAACTCAAATTAAGTTCCACTTAGGTTTGCAAATTGGGTAAACTTGAGGGCACTTATGAGGCTCATTGGATGTGCCTGCCCAAGGATGCTTCAGATCTGGTTTCTTTTTTAAGTTGCTTTGCTGTCAGCTTTTTCCGAAGAAGAACGCTTTTTAAAACTGGGGTTCAATCTATTACACTTTGGTCAACTGTTCCTACACACAACTCTCAGTCTGTACTAGTCATCTTTTATGTCTTTCATATACTTTATTGCTTTTCAAACCCTATGCCTTCTTTATGGACTTAATAGGAGATATTTTGAGCTTGAGACTATCAGGAAAACCACATAGTCTCTTTCTCTTGAGCTACTTTGTCAAAGCACAAGGATTTATAGAACCCAATAATTATTAGTGAGAACTTTATCTGTAGATATCATCCAACGAGAAACTTTAACCTGGGCTTGACAGTCATATGCTTGAGATGATCTTAGCCTGAAGTCTGAGTTTCTGTCAGGTTTTGACACTCAATTACTATTTAGTGTAGAGAAAACAATTGCCTCTTCCAGCTCTGTAAGAGCCTGAATTGCCAGACTTTTTGTCATTTTTGCTCCAGCTCAGCAAGTAGCCACAAAAATTCTGAGCCTATAAGTATACTATCAAATGGAAAATACTTTTATGGAAAGAATGTTAAATATCACTGACCATGCAAGAAATGCAAATTGCAACAGTAAAGAGATTCCATTGTACTTCAGAAAGAATGGCTATTATCAAGTCAAATAGTAACAAATTTTAGAGTCTGTGGAGGAAGAGAAAACCTTGTATATTGTGGGTGGGAATGTAAGCTAGTACTCCCAATACTGAAATTAGTATGGGGATATAAAAGCCCTTCCCAACCTTGTCATGGTTCAGAAACTTCCACATTTGTAATCCCACAGAAAATTTACTGGAATTCTGATAAGTTAATTCCAATCTACTACTTCCAGCACAATGCATAGTGACAATAAAGACACTAAGGCATTTTTGTAGTTGTGAGGAGCCAAGAGGGCTTATAAAAACATGGGTCAGGGGTCTTATGGTCCTGACTTTCCTTATTTCAAGTATATTTCAAATCATGGTATACTGATTACTCTCAAGAAGAGATTTCTACATTAGGCCAATCTATTGATTTTGATAATTTTCTTTAAACTTTCCATGTCATTATTAATTCTGCTCATTATAATATTGATGAAAAGTCCTGTAAGTTTTTACTACTTGTTGGTTCATCAGATTCTCTTTGTGATTTTTTGTTTTCTGTTATCTATTTAGATAATACACTGTTAGAGTGCTTATATTCATAAATATTTTGTCTTTTCCATAGTAATAATCTGAAATAACCCTTCTATATCTGTTGGTGCTATTTACTCTAAATGTTAACTTTTCTAATATTTTTGTTTGAGTGGTATAGGTTATCATTTCCCAGAATCAGCACAAATAAGTGAACTGACGGAAAAACACTTCTCATAGCCTGACTCACCATACAGATCAATTTGTTCTGTATCACTGAAGAATAGAAAATTCTTGTGAGAACAAACATGAAAAAAATGGTAAATGGTAATAGGGATGAAATAATAGATTTCATGGCCCTTTTATGGGTCTTCACACTAGGATCTCTGAATTCTGTTGCAGTGAGCTTCATATTCTTGAGATATTTCCTTAGGGAGAAGATGAACAGGAAAATAATTTCCAGGATACAGAAAAGAATATCAAGCCTTCCATAGTGAATATAATTAGTTTAGAAAAGTTTTCTGTATTGCTCTTCTATACCTTTGGAGCTCAGACTCATATTTCCTCCATACGGATACATGTGGTTACTAACAACATTCTTATCACATTAAAATTAAAAAGCGAGAAGAATAATGCTCCCAGCCTCACCACAAAACTATTATTTAAATTATCATTTCAAATTGAAGATTATCATTTTCAGGAAAAGCAGGATTTGAAAAGCAGTGGAGATTCAATCAAGTGAGATCATTTGTATCATGACTTAGTGAATACAATTCATTAGCATTATGAATCCACTTCCTCCCCAAATTCCAATTATTATAATGGTAAAGATGCTATGCAAGGCACTTTCCATATCTGCAAAGACAGAGCTCAGTATTCAATTGCAGGGCTGACAATTTCTCAATCTACCACCAGTTGAGTATATATATATATATATTCTTGTATATGTAGTTAACATCTTTTTTAAAAAGTAGACTCAATATGAAAGTAGAAAACCCTAAGGAGTACTACTGGATGAATATATAACTCTCTCCGTAAAAAATAATTTTCCCAAAATACTCTGAAAAAGACATTGCATGTTCTAAACATAAAGTGAAATTTCTCAGACTGCAATTGAAAAAACTCCTGAAATCTCATATGCTAATATGCAAAAAAGATATATAATCCTTTATTGTTTTGTACCATTTTCTTTTTATAACTCCAAATGATTTGCTCATCAGCTTGAGTTGTTACTAATAATACTTAATAAATTCAATGTGTAGAGCTTTAACTACAGCAAATATCAAAATTAGTATGTAGGGTTTTGTGAGCATTAAAATTATCTCCAGAAGATATGAAGCGGTACTAGATAGATATTTTCATAGTTTATCCAAACCTTTTCTCTCCAAATCATTCAAAATGCTGAGTGCTGCTACTTTACATTTCTTAAACAACAGATTGTCTAAAAGAGCTGTGTGCATGCGCACACACACACACATACACACACACACTTACTCAAACATTACAGAACCAGCATATATGAGTAGTGTAGAATGATAAAACTTTATAGCAACACAAAAATGAGGTTTAGAGAAATAATTTGGATTCCAAACACCTTTTTTGTCCTAATAGCTCAGAATTTCTTCCTTCGTTAATATTTATTGTTTCTCTTGATGTTAAAAGTTATGTTAGATATTAAAATAGTTTTATAACTTGACTATCCTTCATATTCTTTAATATTTAACTGAAAACTTTCAGGGACTATTAGGAACTATTTGTAGAGCTGTAAGGCAAAGCATACCCTCATTTATATCCATGTATCCCACAAAACATTCCCTCATTTAAATCCATGTATGCCACAAAGCATTCCCTCATTTAAATTTATAGGAACAATATTGAGATTGAGAGCAGGTTTACTGGCTAGGTAGAGATTGTTCTATTCCTGCCTGTCCACCATTCAGCAATATTCACCTTGCCCTTAAGTCATAAACGTCTGATGGATTTTTATGCAGATTCTTTTTACCCTCCCCAGAAACATTAACTCTGGCTGTTCATCATACGCCATTGTAAGTAAAGATTTCTAAACAGCATATAGAACTAAAATCAAAGCACATCCACATTTCTTCTTAAACTTTTCAAAGACTGATATTAAAATATTAAACTAACTAAAAAATTCCTGTTAAAAGGTCACAATTCCCTTACCCTCCAATTTGAAGGCAAGCAGATAAGGTCACACACCCCAAAAATGGAAACATTCAAAGAAAAACTCAAAGCCGCAGTACACTGCCAAGGCATAGATAGAATGGGCATAAGAAGCTTGCCACCTTCTAGGATGTGGGGAAACTAATTTGAAGAAGGGACCAGCTCCCACAGCAGTAGAAATTAAGATGGCATAAAGAAATGAGATCTAAAAGTTTTGAGGATGAAAGAGAGCTCAGATCTCAAGAGGTAGAATGTACCTGTAGCAGCTCTGTGCTGTTATTCTCCCGTCCCCCCCCATAGTGTACTCATATACATGTATGTGTATGTGCATGCACAATACATGCCCCACACAGTTATAGCATATTGCATTCAAAAAGTAGCCTTTCAAGAAAAAAAAATGAGTTTTTGCATAAGGTAAATAGGTCAAAAAAGGAGATGGCAAAAAAGAAAATGTGGGGCAAGAACAAAGAGTAGGAAAACAAACAAAAAAGGGATTAGATTCTTCTAAACCTCAGTTTTCTAAAAATGCATATTTTTTCTTCCTGGGTTTTTAAAAATGCTTTACACTCATGCATGAACTAAGGCTCAGATACATTCTGAGAAAAGAGTTGCTATGTAATTTCATCATTGTGCAAACACTGGAGCATGCTTATGCACACCAAGGTGATAGAAAGTACAAAGCATCAAAGTTATATGGTGTATATAGTCTATGTTATTGTATTGAATACTGTAAGCAACCATCACCTAGTGGTAGTTGGGTATCTAAATACATGTAAAGTATTTACTGTAGAGAAAGTGTACAGCAAAAACTAAACATAAAAGGCAAAATGAAGAACACCTGAACAGAATCTTTTCCACCAAAGGCATTTGCCAAACTAGGGGTTGCTCTGGGTTAGTCAGGGAATGAGTGCAGACCCAAGATGTTACTGTTCAAGAATCTGGATTTCATAAATGTTAGGCTATGCTACACTTATTTTAACATATTTTATATCTTCAATAATTAATTCAAATTACCTTACTATAATTTTAATTTTATAAATGTTTCAAATTTTTTCATTTTTAACTTCTTTTATATAACAGTACAAAAACATATGATACAACTGGATAAAAGGATTTTGTGTGATTGTTCTATGAGACTTTTTTCTATTTTTCACTTTACTTTGCAAACATTTTTAGAAACAAAGAGACAAGCACACACTTTCGCCTAGGATTTTTGTACCAACATCACTAACACTTAAATAATGCATTGTACACATGATGATGTTATAAATGGTATCACAGGGTGATACAAAATGTAAAGCTCCATTATACTCTTATAGAACATTATTTATTCTGTGTTTTCCATCTAGTGAGAGTAAAGATTTTAAAAGTAGGTATTGATGATCTTCTGAATTTCTACAGGCTCTGTAGTGATTTCACCTCTTTCATTATTGCGTGGTCATTGAGGCTTCCCAGTCCAAGAAACCTCCCCGAGATGGCAGCAGTGAGTGGGGCCAGAGGAACTGGGCTCCCAGACAGCTCACCAAAGTCCAAGGCCCCTCCCGCAGTCTCAGCTGCTTTTACATATGGGTGAGTGATCCCCACACACCCAGAATTTACCATAACTGGATTGGCTTCTGGGGAACTCTGCCTAATGTCATGCCTTTTGGTGGCCAATGTATCCTTTCTTTGTTTCTGTTTGATTACTTGTCCTTGACCTAACTTTTAAGGCCTTATCTTTTTGTTGGTTTTTTTCTGGTTCCGGGAATCGAACTCATGACCTCGAGCTTGCCCGGCAGGCGCTGTGCCACTGAGCTAAATCCCCAGCCCCTAAGGTCTTATCTTTTGGGTAGGTAGTGAATTTGCATGGGGTGTCTTATTTTTTCTTAGCTTACTGTTACCAAGGGAGTGTGTAGATATTTACTGTACCCTGTAATGACCCTGGAGTCAAGAACATAGTAACTCTGGACTGGATACACATACATGTGTACATGTTAGTCATGGGTGTGGGTACGTACTGTCTTAAAGTTAGTTAAACCCCCCTTTGCTTTCTCTATATTGTATTGGAGGTAAGGGTGGCTTATTGTTTGTACACTTGGCTTTTTCTCCATGTCCTATCTGTCAGCTCTTTTTCTGTTTTCTTGGTGCAAGTCCCAAAGTCATTTGGTGTCTTTCTTTATTTGCTTTTTCTTTTCTTTTCTACCCCATGACGTGTTTCCCAGGGGAATTTCTCCAGTAAAATTCATTCTTTAACTCCTTCTAGTTAGGATTAGCTAGATGACCTAGTGAGGTCCCTGTTCATAGGTTTTCCCTTTCTACAGACCTGTGAATCTACATTGGCAAGACAGTGAAGGATACAGACGACGCTCCTACTAAGCAGAAGGGTTTCTGCGTAGGATACCCATGAGAGCTGTTTGCCTAGTGGTTTTTAATCGATTTTGAGGAGATTTCAACTTGTTGTATAAGCAATATAATCTCTACTCTGTAGGAGGCTACATATTTGGGGGATACAATCTATGCATGTTCACACAGTATGCGTACACCTTTAAGGCTATGGACTTCTCTTCATGCTCTTCATGCTATGGACTTCTCTTCATGCCCTAGACTGCTGAACAACATCTTAGAGGTTCTTACTCAGGAAACTCCATTTTGGGGTGCTGTCCTTACTGCCAAGAATCTTAACTCTTATCTCAGTTACAATATGATGATATCAGGAGGTAAATGGAAAAAAAACAGGAGACAGGCTATCAATGCCTACACAATTTGCAAAGCTTCTAGGGGAATGTTGATGTTTTGTCATGAAGTTTCATCTTCCTGAGATGTTCACAAGTTGAGGTGACTGTATCAGGAGACAAATCAGCGATACGTGTTCAAAGGCTGCTGGAGTGAATACACGGAAGAGTGAAAGATGTAGAATATCACTTATCTGGTTTTCCAAGTCATGCTTCCCACAAGTTCATTCACCTGTAAAAGGTTATCTATGTTTAACAGTAAAGATAGAAAACCAAGAAAACTCCCCAACAGTATCATCAAATGTACACTTAAATAGTCCATTTTAGGTGAATAAAAAATACTGTTGGAAAAATACTGGGCTGGGGATTTAGTTCAGCAGCACAACACCTGCCTGGCAAGCACAAGGTCGTGAGTTCGATTCCCAGTACCAGAGAAAAAAAAAAAAAAAAAAAAAAAAAAAAAAAAAAAAAAAAAAGAGAGAGAAAGAAAAGTACTATCCTGAGCAAATACAGTGGAACCTGGCTACCTTTCATTGGTTGGCTTCCGAGGCATGAAGCATGTAAAAAGCAACAAATACCAAAGAAATTATTTTGGCTGGAAAGAGTAGCTACTCAGAAGGCAATGGAGACGAGAAGATCTAACTTGTGTGTTGAGTACCAAACAAATGATAAGTCCTGGGACAAAAGTTCTTGCATCAAAATGTGTTGAGTGCCAAATTTGACAAGTTTGATAGCAATCAGGTAAAATATGCTGAAGTTACTAGTAAGCCAGGTGTCAAGCAATATGCATAATACATTTTGGTTTTGGTACTCGGAACCCAAGTCACAACCTCATGCTTGCCAGGTGGGTGCTGTGCAACTGAGCTATATCCCTGGCCTGAAGAATGATTCTTATCTGTCTCCTCTATAAAGCTGGATGAATAAAGTTAAATAACAATTATTAATATTAATGTTACTCAAAACAAACCAACCCTGGAGACCAAAAAGACAGTGAAAATGTGATCAGAGGAAAACTTTTATTACTTGACTGGGTCAATACATGTCTATGCATTGCAGTGCTATGAAGACCTTTGCAAAAATTTTAAAGACAAACTCTAAGATTTCTAAGTTGGAATGATGGTAAATAGTAAACTTAGCATATATAGGAAAAAAAGAATAAAGAAAGGAGAGCCTAATGGGAGAGGCTGTGGTTCCCTTTGTATCCACATCGTATGTTCTACATGCACCTGATGTCTGGATGTGCAAGAAAGATCTTGTTTTCTTTTACATAATGTGACCAATGGCAAATTGGAATTGCACCACAGTATGTTAAAGAGTGAGTTCAATTCTGTTTTTATGAAATTATGATTATCCCTTTAAAAAGCCAAACTAACTCATATTCACATACCAAAGAGTAGAATCTCTTAAAGCAAATGCTAGAGTGAAACTTGGAATGCAATTAGGTAGCACACAGTAATGACATATTCTATTTCATGGTTCTGCAGTATTTTCTCCTTGGATAACCACTGCATAATTTTGATCCATTGAGTTTAGAAATTACCTAGTAAAATTCTAAAATTTATTCCATACAATGTTTAGGAAGTATCTAAATAGATGAATGGATTTTGTTGACCTGGCGATGATCTATTCAGGTCATTGTCACTGAGGAATTATTTTAACAAAAATGCTAGCTCAACATAGACAGGTTTGAAGAAATTATCTTAAGTTTTCCTAAGGTTTTACTAACAAGAGCTTCCTAAATTCACAGAAACACTCAGGAAGATAATACTCCCAGAAATTGGGTGCTAACTAGTATACTCATATAAAGTTTTGTTGTTTAAAATTATGAACACAGATATACCCATTCACCACCACCTACATATTCTATTTGGTTTCTGAGAAAATAATGAGAATAATAATATATGAATTCTTCTCATGCAATTTAAAAATTAATAAAAATGAGTCTCAAATCACTTGTGATCTAAATCCCCTTTTTCATAGTAAGGCTGATTAAGCTATAATATTTATCAAGTACATCTCCAAAACTTTGGTCTCTTATAGCTTCTCTCCCTACCCTATTTAATATTTAACTGTCTATTGAAATATCCTGGATTTTACTAGATATTACTAAAATCCCCAGTTATTTACTTTAGAATTATAAACAAAATTTGGGACATAATAATCTTAGAAAATGGATTTTATTTACTTTGAATCTTTTCTCTAATTTCCATTGTCTGCTTTGTGTTGGATTTATGGAAATCTTGGTAGTCTTTTTTCCAACTATTTTTTAAACATTTAAGTTTATTTATTTATTCCTGAGTTGAAAATGATTTTGAACATACAAAATTACAGAGTTTTAATTTTAGCAATTATGTCCCATATACATAGACACATGAGTAAAATTTATATATTATAGGTTTCTATTTATAATCTCCAAAAGTTTAATAATTAAGACAAAATTCATATTATTTTTTACTATAGAGATTTCTTACATTCAAGTGACCTGCAATGATCTGCAATGTTCAGTGTATAATTATGTTAATGCACAAACTTTTGTGTGTATTGCTAAGGTTATAATATAATTGGTTAATAGTTGTTCCAAACATAATTTTGTAAAATTCACAAAATTACATAAACTATAAAAATATTTAGAAAGTAATAATTTAGAAAATGCTAGACTTTTGTGAAATAATTTTTTGGTAGAAAACTGTCTATGGACCTGCGGATTCGGCACCTTTGGACCTCCACATCAGCCATCTGAGTACCAGAAGAGAGGTCTCTCTCAGCTTACAGTTTCCCAAAATCAGGACAAAGGAATGGCATGAAGGAAAAAGCACTGTTATGACCTGAAAAATCAAGAAGTTCAGTTTTTTCTGCAATAATTCATTCTTCCAAACTTGTACAAGGAATGACAGAAAGAAAATGGTATATAGCATGAGGAAGGCAATTACTGTTTGCAGAGCTTTTATGTGGGCCACGGTGCAGGCATCTCTGCATCCCCTGGCATTGTGTTGCATCCTTGTGCGATGTTTCCATAGGAAGAAGATGAGCAGGAGAAAAGCCACCAGGGACAGAATAAATGGCATGGAAGTGGATGCAGCATAGATCAATACAAGAAGATTAGAAATTTGTGCAAAGTTTCTTGAGCTGGAGCTGTAGGACATGTTAGTTTTAGAACTACCCATCAAGTCATAAATATATATTTTCATCAGTAAAACATTTAAAATCAACAGAAGCAGACATACAAGCAATGTCACTGAAATAATACTTTTAACTCTCCACTTAGATAAAGCAAAATAGAGTTAGAAAAATTAGCTACTTTGAGAGAATAAAAGATGCTGAGGCATGTAGCAAGCCAGATGCTAAGTTGGCCAGTTATCGTCATTTTAAACATTCTTTGAGGCACCCACAAACCTGGAGAAGGGAAATATAGCAGTATACTTATGATGAATGATCATGGCATGCTGATTGTGGAGACTTCCAGAGCAGTGAGAATTTGATCAACTGAGGAGATCTTTCTTCTCTTGACCCAGTCCTTGCAGTTCACCAGGGCTATAAATACATTCCCTAAACTTCCACTTATAAATTCAACAATTAAAATTAATATCAATGTGCTGTGCACAACCCCATTGTTTTTAAAAGAATACTTCATATCAAATATCACTGCTGAAGATTTATTAATGCATTGAACTAAAACACTTGTAGATTCTTTAAAAATCAAGAATATTCTCTCTGTTCAAAAAACCTCACATATACAATATCAAACCATCATCATCAAGCTTTGCTAATGAATATTCATAAATTTATTCATGAAAGTCTTATTCCACATACAGTGCAGCTGAAATTCATCTAGAAAGTTCAACAGCTGGAGTCTTTTGCTGATGATGAAGGAAATGCTTAAGTATCATGTGCTAACATGCAAATAAAAATGTATTCATTTGCATTGTTTTACTGTTTTTGCCTTATTTACATAGTATACTTTGGCTACTTGTATTCTGGACAGGTAACTGAAAACTTCTCACACATACATTAGAACAAGAAGAATCTAAACTAGTGTATGCAATATCCTAAATACTAAAGTTTTTTTAAACACTTCAAACTTCTGTACATATAAGAAATTATGCATGCTTTCCATAAACCTTCATACACAGCTTAAGAGTTGTTGTTGTTGTTGTTCTGTGTGTGTCTTATTCAGGATTAAACCAATGGTATTTACCTTGAGATAAATTCTCAATTCCTCCTTTTTAAAAGCTTTTTGACAGGGTCTTGCCAAATTGCTAAGTTGTCCACACTAGACTCCAGCGTGTGGCCCTCCTACCTCAGGTTCCCAGAGTGCTGGGATTTTAAGCATATGCTTCCATGTGCAGGTAATATTTGGCTTATGACCAAACACATAGTTAAGCCTAGAATGGTCAGTACAGAGGATAAGACTTGTCATTTTCCTTTTACAAGTGATGTGTGCACATACACAGAACAAAAATCCACACAATTAATAGCACATGTATTTGATTTCAAACCCCCTTCTCAATCTAATCTAATGCAGGTTTTCCACTAATTTAGCATTTATTATTCATTTAGTTCATGATTACAATGCAATAATCATTAAGAAACTGTTTAAAAGTGCTTAGCAGTTAAAATTTTATTCTATTAAGTTTAAATATTTAAAAGCTTGAGACTAATTTTTTGTGCATTTGCAAATTGGTGGAAATCCCTCCATGGTGGACTGAAGCAATTATTGGGAGGGATGAGTCCATAGACACAACAAGAATCCTCCTCATTCTTTTACGACAAGTACACATTCTCTAATCATCACCAAAGGCACATATTTTATCCACCGTCCTTCAACACCTCCTCTGTGAACATCACTACAGACAAGGTACAGAATGATGCATGGCTTGACACAGATGTGATATAATCAGGAAGACAGACTCATTCTTCTTCACTGTCTGAAAGATAGACAAGGAATCAGTGAAAGAAATACAGCAGGAACTGTAAAATACAACAAAAGAATATATAATGTAAACCTCAGTGTTGGCAGCAAAACACATGAGATTCTTCCACTGGGTAATGTTGCCTCCATCCTTGGTCACCTGTAAAAATACTGAGCAAAGACATGAAATCAATATAACTTGAAAAACTTACAAATACTCTACATTTAAGAAAGAGACCTATTGACTTAGTACATTAGGACAACATGAGAGTTTCAGAAAATTCTCCTAACAATGAAGTATAAATGTACTATCATTGCAGACAGGAATTTCCCCTTACTTGACTCCTTCTGAGTAGCAGAAATGAGCTCTGAAAAAAAGACTAAGGGTAATTCACATAACCATATGGTAAAGCTTGTCAAATGGATTAATCAAGAAAAATCTGATCTATGTATGTTTAGTTAGCATTATATCTATAGTGATAATGCCTTGCCTATCAATTGATCAATATCTGTACTGAAACTACTATCATCAAAAAATCTTTGGCATTTTTATTAAGTTTTGTAAGTTTTTTAATGTGTCATTTCATAACTATTCCAAAGCTCTTTTTAATCTTAGCATTATCATAAAATACATATCAACATTTCACACACTGTTCCTGTATTTTTTACTGTACATCTTTTATTGAATTACTATTGTTTTGTTCCACATGTATTACTCCCATGATAAATGTTATTAAATGATATCTAAATATCTGTTAACATTGAAAGTCCAATAGGAGTGAAATCACACAATAATTTGATCATAGAATGCTTAACATGAAGAATTATTGAAGTCACACCATGTCTCTGTTGCTGATCTGTGGACTTGAAGTTTTTTGTTCTTCCAGTTAGTATCTCAAAACCACCAAAAAATTCTGTTTCAGCTTTTTGTTTCTCTAAATCAAACACACAAATGGTCTAACCTGGCATAGCAAAAGAAGTGATACCCTCAGTGGTCTATTAAACTCTGATATGATCATCTAATAAAGTAGAGAACACATAACAAAAGAAAGAAAACCTCAATTTTCGTGACCCTCCGAGGGACCTTGGTGTTGGGACCTTGGGAATGGAATCTTCCTGAGAGGTTTGCACAGGGAAGAGATTGAAAAGGGGAAAACAGATCTGGGATATAATAAAGGGTATGAAATTTTCTAGAGTTAATAGCCATATTTGAAAACCTTATAAGGTGCCTTAATCTGGTCTTTCAAGTCAAATTCCCTTCATGTTTTTACATCTGTTGCCTAACATGTGTTTCACCACATGATGAGAATAACAAGCAAGTCCCTAGCAGCACCACTAGAATGACTCTGTGATTACTCCTCTTTGAGTGAAGAAAAATAAGGTCGGAGAAATTGGCTACTTTGAACAAATATATTATTCCCAGTGTAGTTGCAAGTCAAGTACAGAAATGACTGAGTACCTCTTAGACATTAGGAAGAATAATTCTTGCTTGTCCACAATGTGAACATAGAAGAACCACAACCAAGTATCACTGTGTTAAATTTCTCAAAGCAAACCAACTCTGAGGACCTCGTGAATAGAGATAATTCCAACAGGCAAAGGAATAGCTTATCTCTTGCTTCTGTTAGGGCATTTAACTAGCGCTATGAAAACTTGGGCCACATTTCCAAGAAAAATTAACCCATTACTAAAAATATGATGCTTTGCAATAAAGTCACATGTCTGGAAAAAAAATGACAACTCTAACATCCCTACTTGTGTTTTACTAATCTGTTTACCTAAGCTACTAGCATATTTTCTGGATTGCACTAACATTCCTTTTTTATCTTTTAAGTTCTGTGACTAACGACAAGTGCAAAAACACCACAGCATACTAATGATTGAACACGAAGATATTCCTATGGACAACATTGTTATTGTCCAAGCCACAAAATAACTGTTATTTATGATCTTGCCATAAGCTCCACACTCTGGGAGCAGGTGTTGAAGTGAAATTTGTATTCTCATTTGCTGGTATGCAAAAGAAATCATATTATTTTCCATGGTTTTGCCTTCTCTAGCGTATCTCTCATTTGGATTATTAGATTTGGCTGACAGCTAGTAAAATGTGAAACTTTAAACCATGCAGGAAAAGTTAAATTGATAGCTTGAACTTAGTTACTTGGAAATGACTTGTCTGGTTCATTACTACTGAGGATTTATTTTAGCAAATGCAACAAATTGGTATAGGAAAGTTAATAGAAATTACTCTATAGGTTTTCCAAGTATTCTTTTTAATATGCTTCCCATCTCTCTCATAAACCACAGTACTTATTCAACATGTCTCTTGTTTAGGTCTTTTACAAATGCTTGTATTTTTCCCATACTTAATATTTAGTTGTTCATTGTTTAATGGAAAGATTGAGAAACTTTACAGATCTGCCTGATCTCCATTGTTACTGTCATGAGAATTACATTAGATTTGAGAATTTGGAAACATTTGCTGCCTTAGGAGATATATCCTATCCATTCAAGAACAAGATCTGTACGCATATTTATTCAGTTTATTTTATGCCCTTTAAGACAATTTAATTAGTGTCTCAATAAAATATGGTGAATGAAGTTTATTTTCAGGATCTGCCTAGTTTTTGTTGCTACTAGGAAAAAGTCTACTTTTAAATGTCATATTCTAAATAGTCACTGATGGTAAAATAGTTATACATTTGTATTATGTAGGGTTATTTTGCTACACATATTGCTGTTTGGTCATCATTCTGCTCTTTCCTTTGTGGATTACATTGGACAGCTCACAAGTAAAAAAAACACTATCTCCATGGAAAATAACTTTATTTTTTCCCATTTTGTTCAGTTTGATGTTTTTTTATCTCTCTTATTTCATAATTCTAATGTAAATGTCTTCTTAATACTAGCACTAGCATAAAACAGTCTACACTTCACCATAAACATAATATTCATATATTTATGTAGTGTACACTTTCTTCTGGGTAATTATCATTTCCTCCAATATACATTTCTTTAGAATGTGATCAAATGATATTCACATATCTCACGATGGTCAGAGTTCAGTCAGAAGACAAAGCACACAACAATTAGATCAGGAAACAGTTCACAAGAAGAATTATTGACTTTAAGAGGAGTTAAACTAATGAGGGATAATTTAGAATGTAGAAAGATGACACTATGGAATAAAGAAATAGCATAAAGAAGAACAACAGCTATATCTAAAGCTAA
The DNA here is from genome assembly GCF_000276665.1 of Chinchilla lanigera. Taxonomy (NCBI): domain Eukaryota; kingdom Metazoa; phylum Chordata; class Mammalia; order Rodentia; family Chinchillidae; genus Chinchilla; species Chinchilla lanigera. Next base: position 7,999,603 of record NW_004955413.1, read on the forward strand.
GACAAAGTACCAACAAGTAACCCCTTCCCAATGAAGCTAAGAACAAATACACACTGAAGATAACAGCAATAGCTCATCAAATTGAGCAATCAGAAACTGCTGAAAATTCACTTGCAAGACCTAGTTGCAAGCTCACATTTTGGCTAAGTATAAAGCTGCTCACAGAGAGCTATCTTATCAAAGTGCTCTGTGTGAAACTCTTTGAAGAGTTATGGGGACGAGTTGCTGGCTGTGGTGTGCTGTCTTCCCCCATGAACCTCAGGAATCTGGCTTTGAGCATCTGCCCTACTACAGATCTATCCAAAATTTTCATGTGCAACCTATCCAAATTTTGCACTTTTCATTAAATGACTACTTATGTTCTTTCTTATTTTGGTCTTGCCAAGGATAATTATAGTGTTTTCAATAGTATTTTCACTTTCATTTCTCATTTATTGATTAATATATAGAATATTTGGTTTTACCTTTTCCTACACTTAGCTTCTATGTACTTATTCTCTCTTTTTTTATTACAAAATTCCCTCTTTTTCCACAGGTTCCATATCTGCAGATTGAAGCAACTGCAAATAAAAAATCCACAAAAATAATTATTTTGTTCCTACTTAGAAGGCACAGACTCTTTGTATCATGGTTCCCAAAACAATAAAACATCTACTGCCACATCATTTATTTTATATCATGTATTACATATATGTAGAGATAGCTTTAAATTTACAAGAGCATGCATGCCATCTATTTTCAAACACTATGACAATGCAATTAAGCATCCACAAATTTGAGTTTCTTGAGAAAGAATGGAGCCAATCACCACAGATCAGAGTGTGATATTATATGAAGATTACAAAGTAGTTATGAATGCAAACCTGGGAATCACACTGTTTGTGTTACCATTTTGATGTTTTCTATTTTCTCCTCAGAGAATTTGGGCTTTCTTTTTAGTCTGTTTTACCATCTGTTTCCTCCTGTACCAAAAATGGTGTTGTTGCTTTTGAGATTAACTGAGATGATACGTACAATACGAAACATACTGGTCTCTGTACTACAAAAGAAACAAATATTTTTATATCCTTTCCTTTTTTTATTTTTTGTAAGATTAATTTGCCACTGATTTCTATTTCCTGACGTATTCTATCTGTTACTCCCTTAACATTTTCTATGAAATCCATTCATAAATATGAATTATGTATGCTGAATTGAAAATTTTCAACATCAAATTAAGAGAAAATTTCATTATTCACTTCTAACTAGTGGAGAGGTTTTAATGTGATGTCATATTTTCTTTATTTTACCTATGATTGAATTAGAGTGCAGTTTAATTTCAAAACCTATCAGCAATTATTATCATTACTAACATTATTTCATTAGTTTTGGTAATAACAGAAATAATCTGTGTAATAGCAATTATTTGACCATTATTGAGAATTTTTTTTGGCTCTTTAGTAGTCTCTTTATGCAAATGTTAGTGCTTCAATGGTTGTGAATTCTCTCTTGGCAAAGCAATCTGTACTAATTAGATTAAGCTTTTTAATTATGTCATCCACATTCTTGTATGCTTTGTATTTATTAATTATGCTTAATATATCAATTTGTGAAATATTTTAAATTTTACTGTGTATGATTAAATATTTTGTCCATCTTTAAAAAATTGATATTTCTTTTGCTTTTGTTTTTTAATTTTTAAAGATAATGAAAACACATTAACAAACAAACAGACACAAACAAAACAACACCCAAACAATAGAAGCAATACAGAATTTCAGACAAGGTGATAGGAAATTAACAATGGTTGTTGTATTACATATTGTTATCTTCAAATTAGTTACTCAGTTAAACAAATATAGGCATGTAAGATTGATCAAACAATTAAATACTGACTATTCCTTTTGATAAAGCAATGGAAGTCTTGCTACTACATTTTTAAAGCCTTCATGGATCTAATTATGGTGGTTTGTTTATTATTCTTTCTTTTTATATTTGAAATATCTCTGCTTATGTATTGATACATTTCAGTTTGATTCAAGTGTGTCATCTAATATTAACATTGCTCCACCTGCTCATGTTCAATTGGTAGGTTAGCTCAGCTTCAAGCTGCAAAACTAAATAAATGGGCAAAATCTTAGTAATTTAATCACATGAAACTGTATGTGCTGCTTCTCTAACAGAAGTACCCAAAGCCCAGGAGTTTGGAAGCATGGTATATATGATAACATTAGGGTTTTGTCACTCATCAAGAAGAGAAGAGTGAATATTGGAAAGTACTTAGTAGTCCTTTTACAATTTTCAACCTTACATCTTCATTCTTTCATTTTTCAATTTATTTCATTTAGGTTTGACCATTTTATGCAGTATACAAATGCAAATTAAGAATCTAAGACATTTATAAATGGACAAAATACCTGATTCTTTTATATAGGATTCAGTGCTATCTTGGTTCTTGAACTTATTTTGTGATTCTCTAAAAGTTGACCATGTTCGTGTTCATGTGGGAAAGAAAGATGGCCATGGTCGTGTTCTTCCCATGATGCAGAGTTTGGAAACAAAAACAGAATTTTGTCAAATGCTTCTATTCACCAACTAAATTGCAAACAAAAGCATTTATGAAATGAGGTACCACTGTGTAAGTTAAGTTTACAAACACGAACATACAAAAATTATGTGCTAACCTAAAATTTGAATGTTTTTATGTCAATGCCTGACATAATTCATTTAGAGATTTGTGAGAATTTTGGACTCATTTGAATGTTCCATTTATGATTATAAATACTTTTTCTTCTCTATCTCTCCTGGTCTACTTTGTTTGGACTGATGGAATTGCTACTATTACTTTTTTTAGAGGTCTTTATCAAGCAATTTTCTTTCTATGTTTTACACAAAACACTTACCTTTCAAACAATCTCAGATATAATCCCTATCTTCTTTAATTCCAAATTAAGGCCTTATGAATATGGTTTCTAGTTGTGTCCATTTTCCTATAAAAGCCTCAAAATTATCTTTCTTTATAGCTGAGCAATATTCCATTATGTAAAAATACCACAACTTTTTTATCCATTCCTCAGTTGATGGGCATTTGTGTTGCCATACTCATAAGTTAAATAAATCAGACTTGCATGTGTAAACACCATATTGTCTCACTAGTGTAAAAGCATGAAAGAGTGAATAAAATGTAGGAGGTACAATAGACATTGTGAAAGGAAAGGAAACTGCTCAAAAGGAAAGAAAAACTGGGACAAGAAAAAAGAGAAAAGAAAGAAGAGGAAAAACATGTATATATGTATACACAGGATAGCCAACATAGTTGTGCTACTGACTTTTATTGCTGTATTGAAAGGAACAATTAATGTTTAAGTGTTTGATCAATCTTACATGTCTATATTTGCTTCTCTGAGTATACAATTTCAAGATATCCATATGTAATACGACAACCATTGTTAATTTCCTATCACCTTGCCTGAAATTCTGTATTGCTTCTATTGTTTTTGTGTTACTTTCTAAATGTATATGTGTTTGTTAATACGTTTTTGTTCTTTCACCTTTAAAATAAAAAAAAAATTAAGGCCCTAAACTGTTTTAAAATCCTTTCTGCTAGTCAAGTTTTCCAATATATGTTGTATGTATTTTCCTTGCTTAATTTGCTTTATTAAAGAATAACTTATGTCAAATAAGTTGAACTACTAAGAAGGTGTAGATCGCTTTATGCAGAATCTTAAATTGTTTATTTTAAATAACAAAATATCAACTGGTTTCCTCTGCGCATGCACTGCTGTTTTTCTACATTATTTCAGCATCACTTGCTCACAATTGCTTTCTCTCTCACCCTCTATGTCCCCCTCTCCTCCCGCACCCCACCCCTTTTCTTTCTCCCTGTCACCAACCTCATCTCCATATTAGTGTGCCCAGCTTCCAAAAAAAAAATCCCACAACCTGAGCTCTAAGACAAAGGAAACTTATTACCTTAGAGTTCTGGAGATTTTAGATCCAAGATCAAGTGACTGCAGGGTTAAACTCAGGGTGGCCTCCCTGCTGGCATGTAGGAAGCCACGTTCTCATAGGACCTGTCTTTTGGACACTTGCATGCCTTCCTCTCTATGTACAAATTCTGCTTCTCATAAAGGGAAGAACCAGTTAGTAAACCAGTTTTATCATATTGATTCCTCCTCTAATCCTCATTTAACCTTCACCTTGATGACATTCATGAAGGTCCCTTCTCCAAACATAGGCACTCTAAGGATTAGAGCTTTAACATGTGGAGTTTGGAAAACAAACCACTCAGTTCTTCTAATGTAGACTCATTAGTAACATTTTCCACTCAGGAGGCACATATAGGGTGCATTTTTAAATGATCATTTCAATCCCTAGGATACAATTTTGCCAGGAATGCAGGATTACATTGTTTCATACTTTAAAATATGAATCAGTTAAACTATGACATATGCTTTTTATAAGGCCTCTTATATTGTTCAAATTGCAAATAACAATGAATTTAATACTTTGCACATACTTGTTTACTGTGATTTTATTTACAATTACCAAACATTGCAAACCACATAAATATTCTTTCTTCAGTGAATGGAAAGCAAACTATGATCCATCCATCCATGAAATATTACTCAGCTACATCAGGGATGACTCGCAGCAACATGAAGCCGAGTGAACATCTACATCCTCTGTAATCTTTGACATGTAGCTTGCTGGAGAAGGCAGATCAGGAGGGAGGGAGAAGCATTTATACGCATTGGAGTTAGAATTAGGTGTTGGCTTGAAAGGGGAAAAATACTGGGATTTGTTTGGAGACTGATATGCTCTTGTCTTTAGGATGGTCATGGGTACATGAATTTATACCTGTGTTAAAAGTTGTAGAAATGCACAAAATATGATATTTTAACATAGGCTGAAGTAAAACACTCCTCGAAGGCAGAGAAAAACAAGTAGAGGCGATTATCTGTAAGATAATGTAAAAAAGCTATTTATCTCAAAGCTAAAGTCAATGCTATTCTTGGTAAAACATTAGAATTATCACACTGGGATTTACATTAAGAGTTATGAATGTAAAATCTGTCATTTTCAGCAGTCTTATTTCATTCTTTTATTTTTTTCTGGTACTAGGAATTGAACTCGTGACCTCCAGCTTGCCAGGCAGGTGCTGAGCTATATCCCCGGCCCTTCATTCATTATTTCTAATCCAAAATGTTGGGCACAATTTCTACGTGTAAAATTTAATCTGCATAAAAGTATAAAGTTTTATTTTAGAACTGTGTTGTATAAACATCTACCATACATATTATAGCTTTATCATTTTATAATCTCTAAAATGTTGGTTACTGATACAAAAGTGATAAAACAGTTTGCTTACATTTGAATACTCTATATTGATACTCTTCTGTGTATAACGTTTCATATATATATATATATATATATAAATGTATATGTGTGTGTGTGTAAATATACCACAAAGACGGTAGTATGCTCTGTTAGTGTTGATTCCAAACGTACACTTGTAAAATTCACAGGGTCCTATACAACAAAAAAATTGAGAAAGTAAAAATTCATAAAGCAAGAATTTCATCATACCTGAGAAGCGCTAAAATATGCAAGATATTCACAGATGTGTTAAGAATCCCTTGGTTCTGTGTCTTTGAACCTGCATTTTAGCCATCTCCATACCGAAACAGAGGCCTGTTTCAACTTACTGCTTCCCAGAATCAGGACACATGAATGCCCCGAAGGAAAAGCAATTGCAGTAGCCTGATCCCAAAAAATGATCAGGTCTTCATCAAGCAGTTCAAAGCTCAAAGCCTGCACAAAAACAGAGAATAAAAAAATAGCATATAGTACTAGAAAGGCAACTCCAGTTTGCAAGGCTTTTATGTGGGCTGTGGTGCTGACATCTCTGGACCCTCTGAAATTGTGCTGCATCCTTTTTAGATGTTTCCACAGGGAGAAGATGAGCAGGAGGAATGTCATCAGGGACACTGTAAAGGGTATAAGTGTGAACATGGAGTTGATGAAAATATAATGTTTGTAAACCTGTGTAAAGTTTCTCCAATTTGAAGTGGAAGATATATTTCTTATAGATCCATCATTCCAGACATCAGCATATATGTTTAAAACTATAATATTTAACAACAAAGAGAATAGAGAGACCAGAAGTGTACACAACACTACCTTTGTAAGTCTCCATTTTAGATAAAGAAAAATGGAGTGAGAAAAATTAGCTATTTTGAGAAAATAAAAGATGCTGAGGATTGTAGACATCCAAATGTTAAAATGATTGATTATTGTCCAGATAATATTACTTATTCTAACAGCTTTTATGGTTAGCAACAAATCTGGGAACTGTGTAGATATCAACAGAAGTATCAGTAATACACAAAGCAGAGCAATTCTGCAGGTTGCCAAAGCAGTGAGAACTTGATCAAATAAAGAGATTTTTCTTGTCCTGACCCAGACCAAGAAGTTCACCAGTGATATAAATCCATTTCCAATATATCCAATAACAATTTCCATGTACACAATGATTGTAAATGTGGTCAGCATAGCACCACTCATTGTCTGTAAGAGAATACACTGCTTTTCAATGTTGCTGCTGATGTTTTGTTAATTCATTCATTTAATATGTACCATTCTGATCAAGGAAATATCAAGATTTTGTAATGAATGAGTTCATAGTTTTCTTCATGAAAATCTTCCCCTTTATTAGCCCAAGAGAGAGCTTCATCCAGACTCTGTGTCCCACACATACAGTGTCCGGGTCTTTTGTGGATGAAGGACACACTGTGGTTTCCTATGTTAACACAGAAGCAAAGCAAGATTTACTTTGGCTTACTTTGTTATTTTTGGTTTATCAACATATCCCAATCTAGTGACATGAATTCTGAGCAAATAATACTACAAAACTATAGTACATATAGCAGACAGGAAATATAAGTAACTTCCTAAGCTTTGAGAACATACAAATCACAGTTATTTTGGGGACCCTATACAGACATTGGCCAAAGTTTTTCCTACCTAGTATCAGAGTTGTCTAATAATCTATTTGAGATCATTACTCCTAAAGTTCTGGGTGATAAGAATCATATTTATGGGCCAGGGATATAGTGGTAGAATACCTGTCTGGCATGCACAAGATCCTGAGTTTGATTCCTGGTACCAAAAATAAATATATATTTGTGATTTTACCTTTACAGATACACATATTTACTAGACACTATTTCCATTCTCTTTCCACTCCAGTAATTCAGGCTTAGAACTGACTTATACATCTAGTTCATGCTGTTTTATATTTGTTAAAATGTAGTTTTAAAAATGCTTTCTGTTTAATATTAAAAAGTATCAATTATAAATATCGAGCAAACTCTGTGAATATTTTTTCTGTGCATGTAGAAAGAGGTGAAGATAAATCTGATTTCCCATGAAGCGCCACTAAGAAAAATGAGTTCTACCACACAGCAAGAATCCTCCTCATTCTCAGATTCTCTCTTTCCCACTGAGGCTCATCCTTCCTCAGCATCAAAGACCTTTGAATTTTATATCCGCCCCTTTTCTTCCCATGAACAACTCCTCTGTGACCCCCTTGGTGCCCAACTAAAGGCACCAAGGTTGATAAAGGATGATACACTACCTGGTCAAGATGTAGCATAAGCACCATGACACGGTCACTCCTCCTCAATAGCTGAAGAACCAAAGAAAAAAATTTGGTTTTGGCAAAGAACCAAAGAAAAGAATAAGGGAAATGGTAGCAAAGAAATAAAAAACATGTGTCATAAACTCCAGTGATGTCAGAGAAGTAGATGTGCTTCTCCACCGTGAATATTTGACACACTCGTGGTCTTCACAAGCAGTACTGAAGAAAGAAAATGAATACAGTATACTCTAAAAATTCTTACAAATGTCCTACAATTAGTGCAGAGATATATTAAAAAAGAAAAGTTGGAAAGCATGGTGAAAATGAAAGGAAACTTGCTAAGAATAAAAGCAAAGCATACCTTCGGTGTAAAGGCATGAAGTTCCCCTGGCTTGACTCCTGCCGCCAGAGAAGAGGAACTCAGGGAGGAAGACAGAAATGCAAAGAACACTGGGGTGGGGTTGTGCGGAATGGAGCTGGTACTGGAATATCGTGGACCTTTATAGGAGGCAGAGCTTGGATTCTTGGTGAGGATACATTGTTCCTTCCCCCTGGAGCTCTTCCTCAGCCCCCACTACCCACTGATTTAGTAGATATTCAAACTGAAACATTATTTGCGCTTCCGTTTCTACCTCTTTTTAAGTAGGGCTACTTCTAAATGTATCCTTTATATTTGAAGGGGAAAAAGTACATTTTCTAATTTGAGAGAAAGATATGTAGATAGATGTATTCATGGACAGATGGTTAGATGGGTATTGGATGCAGAGTTAGATAGACAGATAGATACACACATACATAGACAGATGAGGAGAATCAGTCTTATTCATCTCTGTGGAAAGTTGAAGTTCCGTGTCAGTGAGACTGTGTGACCACCGGTAATGGCTTGAAGGCTGAACATTATCCCCTCTGATATTTTCTTGTTCAGGTGGAAAGCACATAAGCTTTCTCCATGTTGCTCATAGGTAATTGTCATTTGAATGCAAAGGGCACATTCAGGGAAGGGGTGAATAGGATGTGTTCCTAAGGTAGCCTCTGAAGCAACTCTGTGCCTGATCAATATTATAAATCACAAGCAAATCAAGACTGGAAAGTTGCTTACACATGCAGGTCTGATTTATTTCACTTATGAGTATGGTCTCTAGTTATGACCATTTACCTATAAAATCCTCAAGTTTACCTTTCTTTATAGCTGAGTAATATTCCATTAGATAAAAGTACCACAATTTTTTTTATCCAATTCTCAGTGGATGGACATTTGGGTCTCTTCCACAATTTAACAATTACAAATTGTGCTGCTATGAACATGGGTGCACATATATCGCTGTGATGTGATGTTTTCAGATCTTCTGGGAAAATACCCAGAAGGGGAATAGCTGGGTTGAATGGGACCTCTAGTCCTAGTTTGCTGAGGAATCTCCAAACTGATTTCCACAGTGGTTTCACCATTCTGCATTCCCACCAGCAGTGGAGAAGAGTTCCTATTTCTCCACAGTCTCGCCAGAATTTGTTATTGGTTGATAGTGTTTCACTAGTGTGAGAACCTGAAAGAGTGACTAAAAACTAGGAGGTATGATAGACATTGTGAAATGAAAGGAAAATGCTCAAAAGTAAAGGGCAACTGGGGTGTAGGAAAAGAGAAGGGAAAGAAGGGGAAATTATGTATGTACATACAGGATAGCTAACATAGTTGTGCTACTGTCTTCTATTGCTTTACTGAAAGGAACAGTTAATGATTACATGTTTGATCAATATTGCATATCTCTATTTGTTTTCCTGAGAAACCACTTTGAAGATATCAATAGGTAATATAACAACCATTGTTAATTTCCTACCACTCTGTCTGTAACTCTGAATTGTTGTATTGTTCTTATGCTATTTTGTATGTGGTTGTCTGTTTATTAATATGTTCTCCTTCTTTTATTTTTAAAATAAATTAAAAAACTAGAAAGTTGGTTCCTGAGCCATGCCTTTCAGCGGAGAGTTACAACCTATGCCCCAGGCTGAGGCACTGAGCCAATTCAAACAACCGGAGTCCAGTGACAGAGGGAATTCTACTTCTTCATGATAAAGGATCCTTAAAATGCACTGAAAAAATATCCAGGATGTGTTCTCGTGCATTTTCAAAAGATTGATAGCTAATTAGCAGATATTTTCCTCAAAGTGAAACCATGTATATACATTTTCTGACTTTAGTCTTGGAGACCTAAAGAGACGTTGTTGTTCACAGCATGGAGTGGGTCTTTCTGAAAGTCAGACACTCTCTAGAGCTATGACTCATGTCCATCCCAAAGTAGATCTACTGGGTTTCTAATTATTTACCTAAGCCTGAAAATGTAATGGAAATGGACCAATTTGCCAGCAGTAACACCCATTGCTACCTAATCTGTAGAGCAAGATACATTATAAACAAAATCAGGAAATAATGGTATATTAACTTTTCCAAAGCATACCAACTATGGAGATGATCAGAGTACAGAGAAGTCAATGGCTGAATTATATTTTATCTCTTGACAAAGTCAATGCAGTTTTCCAGTGTTATAAAACTCTTGAAATTTTTCCAAAACCAGATTCTAGCATGTGTGGTATTCCAATAGTAAATATGTCAAGTCTGACAGAGATGTGACTAACCCTCATATTCTTGGTTTTGATTTCTTATTTTCTTAAGCTGAAGTTCTAGCAGCGATTGAATTATAGTTGTGCACTAAGGTATTGTTTTCTTATACATTTTTTGATCAGTTTCAAACTGAAAAGGATTACAATAGTATATTAAATATTGAATTTAATGCAGTTTTTATAAATTTTTTTTTCCAAAATAGCTCAAAAAAATCTCCTATTCATATACTTTATAATACTTTTGTAGGCTGCAGTCTGTTATGGATGATATTGGAAAAGGGCTGAATTTTTATTTGCTAACATGGAAAGGAAAACATTTTCTCTTTCATGGTTTTGCACATTTTTACCTTGTTTTGTCTGCACATAACTTGATTTCATCAGGTTTCAATGTTAGTAAATTTTTAAAACTAAATATATAGATCATGCAGGAGAAGTCTAAGTTGATAGATGGATTTTAGTAATCTTGAGATGTCCTGAATGATTCAGATTCATTTAAGAAAATCATTAGATTTATACAGAAATTTTAAAGAACTCATCCATAAAATCTTCAGATTTCCCTATTGGGAATGTCACAGTTTTCCTAGAATCTCCTAGGAAAGCTAATTTTCCATAACATTGCTCGCTGATTGCTGATAACTAGTATTTTTACATATTTTTATTGTTTATAAGCCATAATCACAGTCATCCACACATACAACCAATGTACCAGCCGAACAATCTCATTGATTTCTAAAAAAACCCTAAGGAATGAAGCACGAATTATCCTGTAGTTTCCAAAGTGAAAAGTGGACTTCAAAGAACTGATTGAGATTTAAATCCCCTTCTTTCACACTTGGGCTTTTTAGCCCATAGCATTTATCAGTCATAACTCTCATGCTTAGGTTTTTCATAAGGATTTTGCTCTTGATTCTACTTAATATTTAGGTGTTCATTTCTTATTAAAATATTCAGAAATTTTAAAGTTAATCATTAAATCCATTGTGACTTTTATTGGAATTGTTTTGGACTAGAGGATGTGGGCATAATTGCTACCTTAAGAAATTGAATATATCTACACAAAACCATGGTACACATAAAGATTTATTCAGATTTTGTAATAGTCCTCAATATAATTTGTTAAGTGTTTTGATTAGTTATAGTATTTAGAACTTTTTATGTTTTTGTCTTCTAAATATGCATTTATTTTGTTTACAAGGCTGAGGATCTACCCCAGGGCCTTACTCATGTTAGGCAGTATCCCTAGTCTTCTACTCTGGTTGATATTTGAAAAACTCCAGGTCAAATGGCATGTTTTTATTGTCTTTATGAGTTAAAAGTAATACCTTAGTGTTGTGTTTGAGTTTTTTAAACTTACTCTCTCTGAGAAACTTACTAATTTTGTACTGAGTATTCATTTTTAATGGGTAAACATAATTTTTTCAGAATATATAAATATGCTTTGTCATTTCTAATCAAATTTTGGTGGTTTTGTTATCATTTATCATTAGATTGACTAACAACTCTATGAACTCCTTATACTCCAGGAATTAGTATAAATACGCTACATTTTAGTATTAAGTATATTTTTCATTGTTAATCTAGGTTTATTTATGGGAGTATCATTTTCTTCCCGATATATTCATTCAGTTAAAAATGTTCATTCATAATATCTTAATATCTGTTAATAATTAGTGGTGGTCAATGCAGATATACATCACATGGAAATTTATGAAGAAATGTATAACATCCAAATTTTTGACTCTAACAAGTAATTGACATGTTAAACTTGCGTATGAAGATTGTTCTACAGAACATAGAAATAACATATACAAAAACAACCATTGTCCCCAAGACTAAGATGCAGAACCCACTAAAGATCACACACACATGTATGTATGCACACACACACACACACACACACACACCAATTCAAGAAAATATGCCAGTAAAGACAACATGGAAATCCATTCTGTAGACCTGAACAGAAATCCTCTTCCAAGATATTGGCAAACAGCTCACAGACAGTTGCGCTTTTAGAGGTTCTCAGAAAACTTGTTGACTATTAGGTGCTGTTGTCCAACATACACCTTGGTAAGCAGTCATACAGAAGCGTCTGTGCTTTTCATTGAAGTAATAAGTATATCTAATTTATCTGAATTTTGTGCTCTTTGGTGGAAAAGTGTACTTCTGTATTTTTAATTTTTCCCAAGGAATAATATTGTGTTTGTAATATCTACTTTTGCTTTTTTAAAAAAGTATACTTTGGTTTCACCATATGATTTTATCATGTTTTCTTGTAGTTGCCTGTATTATTATTTTCATTTCCATAAAATAGTTGAATTTTTTATTTTTGGAGGTTGCACATCTGTGCATTCAATGAACCACAGATTGAAAAAAAATATGAAAAACAATTTCTCCCTGATAAATATATATGTATTCATTTTTCTTGTCACTCTTCCCTAAACAATATAGCATAGCAACCATTCAATAATATTTGCATTGTATTACACATCTTAAGCAATTTAGACATGATTTAAAATACACAGAAAGGTGTGCATAATAGGTTACATGCAAATACTAAACCCTTTACATAAGGCAATTTTCATTCTTGGATTTTGATATCTCCAAGGAATACTAAAACAATCCAGAAGAGATTAAATATGATAAAACATGTAGATTAAATATGACAAAACCAGTTACTGTTGTCTTCATATCATAACACAAAATATATTTTATTATTTTCCTTAACTTCTTTGCATATTTCTTTTCATTTTCTATCATTCATTTCCTTTTCCTGAGTTAAATATGTGATTTTCGATCTACTAAAGCATTTTTCTTTAAATGAATGCCTAAAAAGACATGAATTTTCCAGATTTGGCAGAAAAAAGTTAATTTACATAGTACTTTGATTATTAGTTCTGAATTACGATTGACCTTAAGGTGTTTTGGTATTATTTCTGTCTCTATCTATTTATTTATTTTGATTAATGATTGAATTATTAATCTACTCTCCAGACTCATGAAATATAATTCCTGTTGCTGTTATTCAATTAAAGTACAATTAAATTATGTTAATATGATGTTAATATTATTAACAGCATTACCTGACATTTATTGAGAATTTTTAATGAATTAATGGTCTCTGCAAAAGGTAAATGTTTCTTGACATAACTATATTCTTTGTTGGTATAAGAATCTACATTTATATCTTGTATTGAATATGTTATGCTGGCTGGGTATAGTGGTGCATGCTTGTAATCCTAGCACTTGGGAGACTGAGACAAGAGGATTGCCATGAGTTCAACCTGAACTACATATTGAGACTCTGTCCCAGGAAAAAGAATGTGTAATTGAATTTAGCTTTATAATAATTAATTCTGCTTGATCTGTCAGCTTGCTGATTACTTAAAAATTACATTGTTTGCTCCATTTATGACAATTTGGTGCTTCTATTTTAATACTGAGTTTTGAAGAGCATTCAGTGTGACTTGTTTGCTTCATTAGTCTAAATACATCTGTTTTAATATTCCTGTGTTCCAATTCCCTAAGTATTTAATTTGGTATTAGCATTGCTCCACAAGATTTTCTTTGGTAGTTTGGTTCAGCATTGTTGCATGTTACTGCATGCAGATAGAAATTAGTGGTGTACAAATTAATGTGTTAATCTAAAATGTGAGTATTTTTGCTTTTTAATAACTAATATAATTTATTTAGTGATTTCCAAAAACTTCAAATGCACTTTTAATGCTTTACTATTGATTGACAATAATAGGCTCTCTTTCCTTCCCTAATACTTATTTTCTGCTTTGTCTTGGATTGACGGAAGTTTGTTTTTCTTTTTCACCACTAACTATTCAGCAGATTATTTATGTTTCATTTTAATTAAGTAACACTCACTAGTTATGGAACACTTCCCTTTTTAATCACATCTGCAGTTCATCACTTGACATTGTGGTCAAGCCCCAAGAGATAAGCAAGAAAGAATAGGATCTTCTTATCTTCTTGTCTCGGGCCTTGACAAGAAGATAGCCAACCACAGAAGAGGCTTACATGGGCACAGCCTGCTCTGGATGCATGTGCAGTGACCCGCTCTATGGTCCTTAAATAATCCCATTTCATGAACATGTTTAAAGCTTCATGTATATGCCTCGCATTATACATTGAATTAATAACCCAAGTAGTAACTTAACCAGGTTCAATGGACAAGTACCTGAAAAAACACTGTAACAAGGAGACTGAGCACATCAAGGCTAAGGCCCCTGTACACCATAACAGAGAAAGCCCCCACCGAGCCTGGGTCCTACTTGCTCTTGTGACTCCTGGCTTGTCTGTGAGCCATGTCCCACTTTGCAAGAAACTGCCTTTTCTCAATCAATACTTCGCTTGCATGGTTTTTCACCGCTTGAGTGTGGTGGCCCTGTGAATTCTCCCTGGACTGCTAAGAAGCAGGATGGTGACATTTGCAAGCTGAGTAAATGAGTAAAAACACTGATTTCATACGTGAAAACCTGTTTTCCATCTATCAAATATGTCCCAGTATTAATAATTTGGATATCAAAATGCACCTGATAACACTGTTCTGCCACTCACTGAGACAGGAAGAAAGAATATTGGAAAACATCCAGCAGTGCGTGCCCTGACGATTTATAGTCTTATGTCTTTATGCATATATTTTCATTTACAACATCATATTATGATGTAATACATGAAAATAGCTCACAAATTTATGAAACATATAACATTATATTATATACAATTTGTTACATAATAATACATTTATGTACATAAAATAAGATGTGAATTTAATATGTGAGTATTTTTGCTTTTTAACAGCCAGTGTAATTCATTTAGTGATTTCCAAAAATTTCAAATGCATTTTTAATGCTTTACTGTTGATTGACAATAATAGGCTTTCTTTTCTTCCCTAATATTTATTTTCTGCTTTGGCTTGGATTGATGGAAGTTTATTATTCTTTTCTTTAGCTAACTATTTAGCAAATTACTTATATTTCTTTTTAATTAAGTAACACTAACTAGTTAATTTATGGAACACTTCTCTTTTTAATCACATCTGCAGTTCATCACTGTTTCATGTTAACACAGCAGTGACCCTTTACAATCCCCTTCCATTCACCCATCACTCTTTGCAGTGTGTGTAATGACCATATTTTTGTTTTGAGAACCAACTTAGGTAAAATTTATGTGGAATAAATCTTAGTAATTTTGAGTTGCAGTCCATGTTAAGTTGAATCTTAAACAGAGTTTGCTTTAAACTATGAAATATCTACATTGTTACCCGTCATGCCTAGGGATGATTTAAAGTTTTCTTTGTTGGACATTGCTCTTTCTCTCTTACGTTTTTGTCTTTGTAGTACGTACTGTGTTCAGTTTAGCATAATGAAATACCACAGACCAGAGGGCTCAAACAGTGCTGGAGATTCGAAGCGCATGATCAAAGGCTGGCACACATGCCACTGGTGAGGTCTTTCTTGGTGGCTTGTGGGCAGACCCCACTCTTACAAGATCGGCTCTCTGGGAATGCACAGGCTTTCCTCTTTTCTCTACTCATAGTGCACTGCTCTTGTTGGCTTAGGGTAATCTCATAAACCCATCTGACCTTAATAACCTCCTAAAGTCATTTTCATCAAATCAGTGAAATTATGAGTTAAGGATTCAGCTTATAGGAAAGAGGATGCCAACATCTCAGTCCATGACAGTGTTTTCTAAGTAGATTTATTAGCTGACTGCTCAAGAGTCCATGTATGTAGCAAATGACACCAATGTGTTTTATTTGGGAGTGACAAGTAATTCAATTCTTAAAGCATATTTTTGACAGTAAGTCGGGAATGATGTTATATACGTTGGCCATTCAAAAACATGAATCAGTTGTCTTATAGTATGAAACTTTTGAGATTTCACAGGTGACTGAAATAGGCGTTTTTTTTTCCCTTCTTCAGAATAACTTTTTACTACATTATAGATACTTTCTGAATTTCAATTTTTCTCTGCTGGTTCTATTTTTGTTTACACACACATGTCAATAAATATAATATGTTTAGATAAATGCAATATGTGTACCCTAGGAAATTGGCCACTGTTTTACCTAACACTGTTGAGGTGTAGCATGTATTTTAACTGGTTTGAGAACAAAAGGAAATACATGACAATCTTAATACACAGCAAAATATTTAGTACATTTTTGTTTATAGCAAGTCTATTCATAATTGCCAAAATGAGAAAATAACCAAAGACACCCTTCCAGAGATGGATGCAAAACAAAAGGTGGTGCATGAAATGTAAAATAGTACTCAGTTATACAAAGCATCAATGTCCCCCAAAGACTAGGGGACAGACAGCAATGTCCAGGTTACATCCCACATGACCTATTCAAACGTTTATGTACTGTTTTTAGTGCTTAATATATTCTTGTTAGTATATAACACTTCTCTTTCTAATCATGCCTGATTTATATCACTGTCACTTTTTTTGCTTTTTTTCATAGCAGGAATCGAACTCAGGACCTTGCACTTGCCAGGCAGGCACTTGCACCGCTGAACTATATCTCTGCTCTAATTTTTAATCCACAAACTTTTGCATATTTTAAAATCACTTGTACTTGCGAAGCCTTTCAATATGTCCTACGTACATAGTGTTTTATTAACGAGCTTTGGAAAGGAAGTTGTAGTAGCATAAAATTGACAAATTTGCAATTCAATTTTATACTGAGTGACTATTAAGAACCACTGGCTTTAAATTATAAATTATAACTACTTTACATCTTATACATAGTCAATACAACTTTTTTTTCAACATATTTAACATTTCACTTGTTCATTGTAGGTGTTTCCCTCAGATTCAGACTTCCCATTATTGTGCTTGGGCTGCCACATAAAAATACCACTTCAATAGATTTAATAACAAAAATTTTCATCTTTATTGTCCTAGAGAGTTCAAGTCCACAATGGAGGGCCTGGCAGGGTGGGTTTCAGGTGAGGCCACTCTTGCTGGCTTATAGAAAGGCCATCTTCTCACAGGACCAGTCCTCTGAGAGCTCACATGGACTTTATTGTGTACAAATGTTTTTCCTATGAGGATACAACTCCTATCAGATTAGGACTCTTATAATCTCTTTTAATCATATACTTAAAGCCTCTATCATCAAATATAGCCACATTGAGTATTTCTTCCTTTTCAGAGCAAACAATTCAGTCCATAACAGTTTTTCTGAAGGAAGATCATTGGTATTATTTACAGTAGGAGGTGTGTAGAGAATAGCTACAGCTCTTTGTATGAAATAACATTGAATACTTGAACCCTGAGGACATATTTTAGCCATATTTTAGAGTTATAGTTACATTCTTCAGGACTTTGACAATATGAGTTAGATTTCTTTTAGCACATGATTTTTAAAAAGACTTCTCGTATGACTCTGATTACTTATTTCCCATTTGGATATTACTGTCATTATAGTGTGAATACATTCTAAATTTTCCTGTGCCTCTGATGATTACAAATTTCTTAAAATACAATAATTTTCAAAATTATAATATTTCTTTAAATGCATAGACTTAGATGGTATTTGTTTCATGTTCTACTATTAGCATGTGTTATTTGAATTGGTAAGAAAAGATAGAAATAATCATCTCCTTAAATAAGCAGATATATTTGGGGCTTTTTAATTTAAGTTTTATTGGAAAACAATAAAAGAGAGAGGTTGTCTCAGAAAGTGATTTCAAAAACTATTTACAGCAAAGAAAAGACACTATTATACATTTTGGCAAAACAGCTGCAAATAATTCACCTTCAGAGATACCAGTTATCACCACAAATAATTAGCATTTTAACTCTTCAGACCATTTTATTACATAGTTAATTACCAAAAAAGAGAATTGCAAGTAATTGAAAAAGTGAAATAATCATTACACATATTTATATACAGATGATATGGTTTCCTGTCTGCAAAAGGCTAGACAATGAGTTTGAAGCACAGATCATATGTGATAGTTTAGTAAGACAACAAAGAAATGCAATACTTGTAACTTTTCATGTGCATACTAACCAGGTATGGGATATCACAGAAAAATAAAAGCTGTGAACATGGAATATAAGCAACCACATTTCATATTCTTTCATATTTTTTAGCTAGTTTTTAGATACGGCTGTGAAGACCCTGTTCTTGTTCATGTTCTTTTGAATGTGGGGAAAGCTTGTACGTGTGGGTATTATTGCTCTAGCTCCCTGCTGGCATATTCATGCACTGCTGGATATGCCTTTTTAACATCTCAGAACCTCAGTATTTTTCGTATAAAAAGTATTATGTTTCTTTTTTTCTTTTAAAGGGAAAATAAGGAAAACAACGTAACAAAAACAAAGACATAAACAAAGCAACATAAAAACAGTAAAAATGATACAGAATTTCAAAACCGGGTGATAGGAGAAAAAAGTATTATGTTTCTATCTGTGAGCAGTGAAAAGCTATGAAAAATAAAGAAGATTTATTGCCATATAAATATTACAACATTGTCTTTTGTGTGGCTACCTGTTATATAGATGACCGCCCCCCTTTTGAGACAGTGTCTAGCTATGTAATTCAGGCTGACCTGGACACACTATGTAGCCCAGGCTGGCCTCAAACTCATGGCAATCCTACTGCCTCAGTCTCTCAAGTGCTGGGATTACAGGTGTGCACCACCACACCTGGCTAGGTGCTCCCTATTTTGTAGCATCCATTTCTCATTACAATGTTTCCAAAATACATATAGAAAATATGTTCACAATGTTATTTTTTCAACTTCTAAATGAATGATTGTACTATGTTGGGAAAATAACAAAATCTATACAAAACACAAACACAAAAATTTAAATAGATTTCTTTGTGAAAATAAGCCTGAATTAAGGATTCTTCACTTGTAAAAAATCTACATGATTCTATCATTTGAAAGATACAGTAATACTGAACACAAGGCAGGGAACCATGGGAACAGGGAACAGGGCGTCCTTCTTTACCTCTCTTCAACCAATTTATTCTAAAAATGTTATCTATTTTTTAAATTACGTTAATTGTTTTGCCTTACATTTCTGCCATTCAGTCACCAGTAATAACATAAAAACATGACAAAAGTTCCCCTTAGTTATGTGCTGGCCATTAATAAGTAAATCTAAATTTCTGTTTCTGTGATAACCTGGATGTTTTCCACCCAAGTTAAATAAGGATATGTGATGACACAAAGAATAATAACAACACATTTCCAATGTGACATTCAGTTAAAATACTGTAATTTTTTCATTCTTATGCATTAAATAAAACTGACTGTGACATCATGGTAAACATTATATTGGAGAATACAACATCTTTCCACATGTGAATTATACATTCTTAACCATGATAAAAATGTTTATAGAATTGCTACACTTGATACCAATAAGAGAGATAAGAAATTGGAATAAAGGAAGATCACAATTCTGAGGATTAAACAAAAACTTTTGCAATTTGAACTTTGTATGTAGAACGATAGATTCAGCATATACGTATAGTTATATACAATGTTTATTTTTGTATAAGTATATTGATTATAATATTGCACAAATACAGCCAAAGGTACAATAGGTTTGAGTAGTGCATGGTCCAAAATTAATTTTCTAGAATTCAAAATGTTACATTGAAAAACACTTGGAAAGTATGAATTTATAAATTCAAGAATATTTTGTGAACTGATTTTCCTGTAGAACATATAAGGTGTTTCCCCAAATGTTCCGTAGAGTCAAAGATTACACATCTTCGGACCTGCATCTCAGCCATCTCAACAATAAAACTGGCCTGCCTCAGTTTACTGGCTCACAGAATCAGGACTCATGTGTGGCCAGAATCAAAGCCAATCTAGTAGCCTGAACAAACAACATAATCAAATTTTTCCAGAAACTTGAATTTCACAACTTGTGCCACAGGAGAAAATATGAACATGGTGTATAGTAGGTTGGAGGTACCCCTGTCTGCAAGGGTTTCATGGGCACCATGTAGCTAGCTAGCACCATGGGATCCATTGGCATTATGCTCTCTCAGCTTCAGATGTTTCCACCTGCAGGGCCAAGGGCATAGGTACAGATGTGAACATAGTGTTAGTTGCATGAGATATACATATTACCTGCACTTAAGCTTTATAATCTCTTTTTCGCCCTGCTATTTTGTTGAGATGCTGTGATTTTCATTAAAATGTCTCCAAAAATGTAGAAAAGATGTTCACAGTATAATCTTAAACAAATTAAAGAAATGGATGAACTACATTGGAAGACCAACAAAATCTATTTCAAACATAATCTCAGTAGTTTGAAGTGATTTATTTGTGAAAATAAGCTTGAGTGTAAAATTCCTCATTTCTAAAAATATACAAGATGTATTACAAGGAAGATTTAACATACTTAACATGACCGTATTTCCTTATCTGATCTCACTTCCTGACCATATTTATTTTATATTTTTCACCTATTTTATAAATTCAGTTTTTAAAAATTTTACCTTTCATTTCTGCCATACAATCAAAATGAATAACATATAAACATAATGGAAGTTTACGTTGACCATCTATTGGCCACTCCAAAATTACTGTCAGTTTATGTCCCTGTATGTTTTCCACTTTTGTAAAGTAGACACAATGGTAAGAAGTATTAGAAAAACAATTTTCCTCTGTGTTAGTCCATTAAAAGATGACCATAACCATAATTTGTGAATCTTGTGTATTAAAATTAAAATGGACTGTGGTCTTTAACCTTAAAAATAAATAGGATAATACAATGCACTTCCAAATGTGAATTATATATTTCTAATAATAAAATTTTCCAATTATCCTTAATTTTAAGCTAATAATATTGATAGGAAATTAGAATAAGGCAGTTTCATGAATCTGAGGAATTTTTTGAAATTCATAAATTGAGTGTTTAAAAGATTAATTTAATATGTTTGATTTCCCATAGTTTATGTTTTATATTTTGTTTTTATTTGATGTTTTAGGCAAATCTCCTACACTGAAAACTTGTTTTTATGTGTGTAAGATTATAAAGTTCTATTTTCAATGACAATATTAAATTATACAGAGATATATACATATCTCTGTATGGTATCTTGTATATTATATAGTTTTCACATTTTAAAATCTCAGTAAGACTAATAAATTATCAAAAATTCATTTCACCTCTTACTATAACTATTTCCTACTTCTAAAGAGTCTGTACTGATACTTTTGTCTGTCAAGTATATTATTACACAGGGGTAATGTGTAGTGAAAAGATTGAAACATATTTGGGTAGCGCTCATTCTAAAACTACTTTTATTTAATTCCCAAAACTCCCATAACAAGGAGAATACTTGGAAAGCATAATTTTAGAGAATATAATTTTGGAGGAACTGACTTTCTGCTGGAACATGAACGCTGATATTCTCAATTGTCTACTGACCTGGGGATTCTGTATGTTTGGACCTGTACCTCAGCCACCTCAACACTGAAAGAGAGGCCTGTCTCAGCTTACTGTTTCCCAGAATCAGGACAAAAGTGTGACTAGAATGAAAAGTAACTCCAATCACCTGGTCGTACATGATGGCAAAATTCTCACCCAGGAATTCAAAGCTTGCAATTTGTATGATAAGAACCAGAAAGAAAATAATGTTAAACAGGAGAGAGGCAAATCCAGTTTGCAAGGCTTTCATGTGAGCTGCGGTGCTGGCATTGGTACAGCCTTTGGCAACATGTTGCATTTTCTTAAGGTGTTTCCACATAGAGAAAATGAGCAGAAGCAAGTTTGTCACTGACAAAATAAATGGTAAAAATGTGGATAAACAATTTATAAATGTCAGAGTTTTGAAAATGTGTCCAAACTCTCTCAGTTTGGAGTTGTAAGATATATTTTTTTTATATGCATCACTCCAGACGTCCGTGTGTTTGCTTGCCAGTGCAATGTTTAAAAATAAGAAGAACAGAGACACTAACAGAATCTTTGAAACCACTTTTTTAACTCTCCACTGTAGGTAAAGAAAGGTAGAGTTAGAAAAATTGGCTATCTTAAGAAAATAAAAGGTATTGAGGCTAGTAGACAGCCAAAGGGTAAAATGATTGGTCACCATCCAGGTAACATTTATCAGTCTTAACATGCCTTCAGTAATGAACAAATCAGGGGAAAATGCAAGTACCAGTGTACTTATGAGTCCTATGCAGAGCGCAACAATTCTGAAGATTGCCAAGGCACTGAGTATTTGATCAGTTGTAGAGATCCTTCTTCTCTTAACCCAGTCCATAAAGTTCACCAGTGCTATGAATCCATTTCCTAAATATCCAACAATAATTTCCACAAAAGTTATGATTGCAAATGTGCTCTGTACAGTACCATTCATTGTGTGTAAGACGATTGCTTGAATTTCCACTGTTACTGCTAGAATGAAATATGCATAAAAGGCAAAATGAACAAGAATAGCATCAATCAATCAGTCAATGAATCTATCTTTATTCTTATGTTAACATATGACAAACAGTATTTCCCTTATTACCGACTCCAAAAGACTCCAGGCTAGTCTATAAAACACACAGTAGCTGGAGGAAACTCCCCTATTCTGTCTAGGAGGACTATGCAAGATTTTTATGCAAAAAACTGTGGACCAACTTTTGGTAAACCTTGATGCTTTCCAGATATCATATATGCAAGTTTTGAAAGGGCATATGTTATAAATTTTCAGGAATCACATATACACTGCAGTTAGATGAATATATTGAGAAATCTTCTTCAATAGCTAATGAGTAGGTCAGGGAACAAAGACAAATGCAGCAATATCCACCCAAGAGAGGAGAAAAACATGTAGAAGAAACTTTAGAGATGACCAAGAAAGACAGGGGATATTCCCTGTGAGGGGCTGACCCTACTTTCATTTCTCAGAAACAAGACTGAGGAAAGAAATTCAACTTGAAAATTTCACAAATGCCATGGATTTAGGAGAGAAACATAGTAAGAAAGTAAATCATGCCTCTATGGGAAAATTTTAAGGATAACACTCATAAGAATAGAGACACACACTTACCCTCACTGCAGAGGCAGAGGCACAGATGTGATCTGGAACGAAAACACAGAAATGCAAAGGACCATCAGGTGTGGCTCTGTGGGACGGGGCTGTATGGAATGGGTGCCGGTACTGGAACTTCTAAGGATTTTAGAAAAATGGATTGTGGGTGGCCAAAGAGGTCCACACTCACCCACAAGGAGCTCCTCCTACAACCTACCACGGCCCCTTCTAACATTTCTTAGGGAAAGACAGGTTCATCTAGAAAGGTGAGGATGACACCAAGGATAATTCCCCACAGTTAAATCCAGAAAGTAAAATAAGGAGTTTCTCAGGGAGGAGTGTAGTGTCATTTTGTATTTCAGGATCAATATTTCATTCAGGTATATTTAGAAAAGAGAGTATGTTTCATTTTAATACATTTTAATATTTTTATTTTTGACAAGTTTTGTGTTCTTACCATACCAAATGCAAACATCAGATCGGGTCAGTCAGCCATTATCCTCCATAATGTTAAACCATTGCCTATCAGTCTATTAATACACATATATATTATTATTTTACCCCCAACTTGATTGAGCTATAGGTCTCCATTATTTAGGAGTTCAAGCAGTATTACTGAAGCTGCTTTCTTCTGCTTGACTTTTAGTAGAGTGGTTTGTAAATATATGTTTCATATTTGAAGGAAAAATGTGTTTCTAATGGGAGACAGATAGGTGCTGAATCAGTTTGGACAACCAGCTTTCAGGTCCTGTAAGATGAAGACTGAGCATGGACAGAAGAGATTCACCAGTGCCGCTGCAGAGATCAGATTCAGGGAAGAGGTGGGAGCAACAGCCTTATGAAATGAATTCATAAAACAGCAGTTGAAAGGCTCTGGATTCTGAAAATACACTAAGCCACAGGAAAGTGATCTGAAAAGCTGATTCCTGGCTTAGCCTTTGATATGGGAGGTCCAAGTCTCTCACCCAGCTCTTAGCACCAAGTCAATTCAGAGGACCATGGTCTGATTTCTGAGGGAAGTCTAAGTCTCCTTGATAAAGGATCTCAAAAATTCACCTCAGAAATATTCAGGATGGGTTCATGTCGTGTTTCCTTAAGACTGTTACCATTTACCATAAAATATGGCCCACAGGAAAGATCACATATCTATGCTCCCTGGAACCTTCAAGACTGGAGCCTGAACTGACTCTAAAACAGCTGAAGACCCGAAGAGACCCTGTGATCCACTGCATGGAGTGGGAGTTGCTGAATGACAGCTTCACCTTACAGATCTGACTCAGGTCCGTCTTAAGGTGGATTTTGTAGATCTCTTAAGTTTTTAAAGTAATCCTTAAATATCAGAGAAATGGACAGCTTTAGAGCCTATTTCTGTTTGAAGCCAAATAATATACCTAGTGCAAAATGCATTCGAAATTTTCAGTTCTTTCAGCCAAAATCTCACCTGCCATGCATCTGACAGAAAATCTGGTTTTAGCTTCTTTTTCCCTCAAATCAAGACGAATTCATGGCCTAAGGGATAGAGGGAGCCAATATTCTCATAAAGCAAGCATCATGTTCATACAGCAACCTACTAGAACTCCTATGTGAAGGGGATAAAGACAGAATACAGAAATTAATAAGAGAAAGGAGATCACTCTTTGCAGAGCCTTCTGGGATGTGGAGATTATTTGTCATGGAGCTTCACTTTCCTAATGTTTATAAAAAGAGGACATTAACAGTGGAGAAGTGATTAGGGATGTACTAAAGGGTATTAGGTTGATCCAAATGAGCACAGCCATATTTGAAAGGTTTATGATATTCCTAAATTTAGTCTTCCAAGTCATCTCCCTTCATGTTCATTCCTCAGAGTCCATTTATCTTTTTTCCTTGTAAGATAGCAAAACAAAATCAGCATCATTTCTCACAGTATCATTTCTCCTCTTCGGGTAGTAAAATATTATTTTGGGGTGATTAACTTTCTTGAGCAAATAAATGTGCTAAAGCTAATAGGCACTCAAAAGCAAAAGTACTTGGTTACTCCCCAGACAATAAAATAAATAATTCTTATTCACCTATTTTATAAAGCTCAGCTGGGCACATTTGAATATTTGTATATTACCTTTCTCAGAGCCAATGAATACTGCACATAGCAGGGAGTGAGAATTTGATCACAAGAAAAGACATATTTTGATTTTACCAAGGTGTGCACCATCCTATGAAGACCTCAGCAACATCTTCAAAATAAAATTCTCACACTTGCACTGTTTGATAGTAAACTCATCGAGCCTGCAAAAAGAAAAAAAGCAAGTCTAAAGCCGGTGGTTGTGACTTATAACCTCACTAAAGTCTTACAATACGTGCACTAGACTTACTGTTTTCTTTCCAGTTCTATGACCAATACATTACAAAAGTACCAAATGTGAAGATGAATTCACTGGTATTTTTATGCAAACCGTTGTTATTCCCATAGTGGCTCAAAATAGCTCCTATGCATATATTCTATGTCCTTGTCATAGGTTAGACTCTTTCATAGCAGGTGTTTGGGAGGAAATGAACTCTCATTTGCTATCATGCAAATGAAAGATATTCTCTTTCATGGTTTTTCAGATTTTTTTTTTGCCTTGCCTAATTTAAGCATAATTTGGATTCATGAGGTGTGGATTTCTGTTAGCAGAATTTTGAATTTTGCATGGACTATGGTGCAAAAAACTGAATTAATAAATGCGCTTTAGTCATGTGTCAATGACCTGAATTGCTGATCATCACTGAGGATATATTTTAACAAAATATTGGATCCATGAAGGAAGGCCTAAAGGAAGTAATCTGTAGATTTGCCAAATATTTCCTTTCAAAACCTTCCTACTTTTTTTGTGGGAAATCCCAGGAAAGCTAATCACCCTACACTTGGGTGGCTTGGTTTCTAAGCTAATAGTATTTATCAAGCATGTCTCTTATACTTAGGTCTATCACAAGGGTTTTCATCCTCAATTTAATATTTAAAAGTTCAATGTTCATTTAAAATATTTAGAAATATTACAGACTTTCCTGAAGTCCATTGTAATTTTGAATGGAATTGCTTTGATACAAAGTTTGGGATACAATCATTACCACAGGAATCTGATTCTATCAAGAAAAAAATATGTACATTCACTGGCTTTTAAGGACTGAGTACAAATCAATAAATGTCACAATAAAATAAGATAGATGAGACTTCTAAGAGCTATATAATCTTGCTGCTATTGTTAAGATTAATGTTTCAAAATACTATTTTGAACTGTCATTATGGATGAATATAGTTGAGGGTCATATTTGGAAATTTTACCAAATTTATTTAATGTTTGTTTACTGTCCATTTACTTGTGGATAGCACTGGACTAGTCACAGATTAATCTACTATGTGCAAGAAAAATAAATCTGGTTTGTCATCTGCATTCATATTTTTACTGTTTCTTCATTTAATTGGCAAATAGTCTAGTATGAAGTTGGTCTAAAGGCTAACAGTTTAAAAAATTCTGCGTTTCTATTCATGTATTTTCTGAATAAACACTTTCTAGATTTGGCAGAAACCTTCAAGCTTAAATTAGCATTCTCATTATTGTTCAGCCTTACATTTACACTCGATGTTAACATGTTGTTTGTATTTAGATTAATTGAATTTGAGTGTAACTTCTTTTTCAAATTTATAGAATATTTTCAGTTACTACTGAAAATATTTATTTTATGAAAGTATTACTTATTTGTCTAGATAAAATATATTCTATCTAATTATAACTGATATATATTAAGTATTTTTGGCTTAATAAGGTTTATGTTTACAAAAGTTTAACATTTATTTAATGTGATCATATATCTCTTGTTCTAGAACTCTACATTTATACATGGACTATCCCAACCATTTAGTTGGGATATTCACATGGGCTTTGTAATTATGAATTCAGCTTGATATGTTGGCTTGTGAAATATTTAAAATTTTAACTCTGTATGTATTTAGGTTTGTCCAATATAAAATAATTCATATACTTATTTTGGCATTAAACTTTGAAAGTAATCATGACCCTAGTTATTGGGTTTTCTTCATTGTTTCATTTTGTAGGTTAAAATATTCATTGTAAATACTGAGACATTTCACCTTAATAAGTATTTAATTAATTATAATTTTGTTCCACCAGTTTTTCTGTGGTGGGTAACAGTCTTCATAGTATAAAACTAAATAAATGAGTGAACACTTCATGCTGTGATTAGGTGGGGGTTACCTATCTCTCACCTGGCAAAGATGTACAATATTTAATGATTTTGACAGAACTTCATGTAACAGTGAAGTTCTCTCAATAACAGGGTCAGGAAGGATGAATATTCAAATCATATAACAGTCCATTGACTCTTTGTATTCTTATGTCTTTATTAACACATGTTAAACAACTTTTCATTTATTCCTTTAAGTGTTATTCTTGCATACAAGATACAGTACATGAAAAAATGTAAAAAATAGTAAGTATAGAAATTATAAGGTGATTGTGAAAATATACTGCATAATAGTACACATTGCTGTGTACAGTAAATATGTGCAAATCTAGAATATTAAAGTTTTTCTTTTTATTGAAGAGGATAATTAATTGAGAGATTGCTGACACATTTCTACTTATTCTAACTTCCTACTTGTGTTTGTCAGTTATGCTTTTCCTTTTCTTCTCTTAACTCTGCTCATATGAAGGCATCACCATATATTATTCTTTTCTTTATTTGAGCTACTAATTTGTCTTAGGTATTTTTTAGCTTTCATTTTATTAGATAATAT
Source organism: Chinchilla lanigera (assembly GCF_000276665.1). Taxonomy (NCBI): domain Eukaryota; kingdom Metazoa; phylum Chordata; class Mammalia; order Rodentia; family Chinchillidae; genus Chinchilla; species Chinchilla lanigera. The sequence continues at coordinate 8,027,629 of NW_004955413.1, forward strand.
TGTATACATCTTAAAATGTATATGTAGCATTTTTTTCTAATTATGTCTGCATTAATTCATTGCCTTCCATCATTACAAGCAAGGGCCTGAACCTTTCACTCATTCTAATATGTGTCATGCATATATTTCTGTTTGAATATATAGCTTTACTAAGAAAAATTTATGTAAAATAAAACTGAATGTGTTTGAACATTCTGTGCATTTCATGTAGAACATTAACAATAACTTGCTGTGCTCTGACCAGAATCTGCCATCAAGTACAGCCTATGGTGTTCCAGCTCTATTTTTTTTCTGACGTCTCAGAATCTTTTCAAACTTTCCCCACACGCCATTCTCAAAGGATCCTGAACCACATGGTAAGGTATAATCACAGCAACGACCAAATTTTGTTAGTTACTTTTCTCATTGCTGAGACAAAATATCCAACACCCAACTTTAAGGGGGAAATGTTTACTTAGCTCTCAGTTTGTAGACATCTCAGTCCCTAATTGGCTGGTTTTAAGGCAGAGTGGCACATGGCAGAAAGGCAATAGTTCATGGTAGCAGAAGACAGCAAAACAACAAGGGAGGCAAACCCCTTTCTGTATCCATTCTACTGGGATTAGGGCAGTGCCAAACCAATCAGTGGACTGATTTGATAATCAACCAGTCTTAATCCTGGCACCTCTAATACTAACATTACACCATGAGTCAATCACACACTCTAGATTCAGCTACTTATGGAAAAAAAAAAAAAACCATCTAAAATTGCATGAAGCTTTGTGGGACAACTAGACAGAAATCATGACACCTCCATTGACATCATTTTAGGCATTTTCCTTATGTGGTTTTTGATTTTCTCCTGCTCAATGCTCCATAGATGAACTTCTGGGAATTTGAGATTTTTCTGAGGCATTTTGTTGCCTTGTCATCTCATGTTTCTAATTTCTTTCTTTGTTGTTGTTGTTGTTTGTTTTGTTTTTCTTCCAATACCGGGAATAGAACTCACAACCTTGCACTTGCCAGGCAGGCGCTGTGTAGCTGAGCTAAATCCCCAGCCCCTCAGGTTTCTAATTTCTTATTTGCTGTCTGGGATTTACAGCTTCTTTGTCCTGCTGCACAGCTTCCACAAATGAGCCACAGGATTGTTTATAACCAGCAGGTAACTCAAATATTGGCATATGGAAAAAGTCAATTGACAGCAACAGCTAGGACATAGTGGCTGTAGTAGTAAAGTCAGCAACAACAATGTCATCAAATATGAACTGTATAATGACAAATCCTAAGAACCCCTCAAGAGCCACCCTCAAGCAGTGCAAAGAGGTCTGTGATTTTTGTGTTGACATTTAGACAACTCAGATAATCACATAGTAAATCAGATCACTAATTTCTTCTGGATATTGGTAATGGTGGAAAAGTAAAAAAGGTCACTGGATTAAATGCTATTTCCTTAAACCCACCCTTTACAAAAGTTATACCTATCAAACTTGGCCTCCCACTAGTGAATGTAGGCCCTGTGGTCTTCCTGACTTGAACTTGAGTGTCTCAGGGCAATGAAGATGATCCTTGTTTAGATTTTATCCTCTCCAATCCTGTCACCTAAGTCAGTCTCTTACCCAGTCTTTGATGGGATAATTCTTCAGTCCCAGAGTGAAACTCTTCTCATTGTTGGTCTTACCCAAAAGCAGGTCAGTCTTCTGGTTGTCATATCTGTGAGCCTTTGAAGAGGAGACCTAAAGTGCACACAGTCAGGGAGGATTTGGCAGTTTGCCTGCTCTCCTCTCCCACACAGGGTGTGTGAGGCAGGCAATGTCTGTTGCAGGAGTGGGGCTAGGCCTCTCTCCACTCTAAAAAGTGCATGAGGTGGCTGGTGCAGGCAGCAGGGCCAAGGTAAGGCCTCTCTTGTCTTGCACATGACACACAAGGTGGTGAGGGCTTCACCTCAACTCTAAAATCCAAATTATTATACATTTTGCAAGTGTTTAATAAATTAATTTAATTTCTTACTTTCAACTATTATAAATTAATCAGTACTTATATAAACACAACAACAGTTCGTGTTAAGTAGGTGGTGGCCACTTATAGCTTGTTCTCAATTTCTGTCCCTTTAATGACCTTATTGTTTTCCCCTCTAATAAAGTATAGATACATGATGACATGAACAGAACAAAAGCACTGATTTCCTGGTGTGATATTCAGTTAAGAAACTATGTGGGATGGGGATTAGGCTTAATTGGAAAGCATTTGCGGAGCATGTGCCAGGACATTGGGCACAATCTGCAGTGCAGGACAAAGGGCTGTTATAGCTATAATTACAAGGTGCACAGGAAAAGGTACCAAGAGTCAGTAAATGGGACTATATCAAATTAAAATGCTTCTGCACAGAAAAAAATAGAGGAAAAACAAAGCCTAAAGAATGAGAAAAAAATTTGTCAGCTATTATTCAGACAGAGAATATCTAATGATCTCAAAAAATTATACCACCAAAGGCCCAGTCAAAAAATGGGCAAGTGAAATGAATATACACTTCACAGAATAAGTACAAATGACCAATACATACAAGAAGAGAGGCTTGCCGTTTTTTGGCCATTAGATAAATGAAAATTAAAATAACAGTTCTGAAGTTCCATCTTGCTCCAGAAAGAATGGTCATGACTCAGAGGAGCTGAAGGGCTTGGCAGTACAGTGCAGGCAGATTCGCAGTGTGTGCTATGGCAGAAACAGTCTTGGATCTCAGCAACTTGAGAGCCCTGGTCTCTCTAAGACGGCAAGTATCCCCTCTTGCGGTCAATATTGCCAATTATATGGGTGGCCCAGTATGGCGGAGTGCCCTCCCAAACAACAAACCACACAGTTATCCAAAAATAAACATTTTATACAGATAAAAAACAAAGAATAACAAATGCTAGTGAGGCTGTGGGGAAAAGGGAAAACTTCTGTACTGATAATGGGAATGTAAACAAGCCGCATGGAAAGTACTATGGATATTCCTTTAGAAACTAAAACTAGAAATTCTATTTGACCCAGATTTCCCCGCCTAAGTAGCTTTCCAAAAAAATCAAACCATCATATTACAGTGATATATGCATATATCTGTGTTAACAGCACCAAATTCATAATAGCTAAACCTTGGGAGCAGCCTAAATGTTCATCAGCAAATGAATGGATAAAGAAATATGGTATTTACACACAATGTAGTACTACTATATTGTCAAAAGAGTTCAATTTAAGTAATTTTTGGAAAATGGCTATAACTTGAGAGCCTAATATTAGGTGAAATAAATCAGACACAAGCATAAATATTACATGATTTCTCTTATACAAAAAACTCAAATTATACATAAACAGCAAAATAAAATGTAGATAGCAGGAAGTACAGATGGAGATAGATCTTTCTCAAATGAGACAGCAATCAAGAGATGGAGGGTGGAAGAAAGGAGGGACTACATTAGAGTAGTTTTCCCATACTCCCAAGAGTGAGTTGTTCATTGTACAAATGACAAAGATCTTCCAAGAATGCTTAACTTTGAAGCAATGATACTAGTAGGAAATTGGAAAAAAAGTTTTATAATTCTGAAGAATTTACTTTTTGTTTGTAAGTGGGGCTTCATAGTTCAAATTATTCATTTAGTGAATTTGATCTATAGCAAATTAATACTTCTTTGCCTTTTTATCTGACATTTTAGGTACATCCACAAAAAATGTTTTTTTTTTTTTTTTTTTTGGTTTTTCCCAGGGAATAAAAAAATGTTTTTTTTTGTATATCAATAATGAGATTCTAATTTTACTATGTGTCACTTAAATATAAATATATATATATACTATATATATATACATATCACACAAATTATAGATTCTTACTTAAAATCAGAAAAATATATTCAGTGAAAAAATGCAGTATTTGTTATATAAAACTTTCCTACACTTAAGCAGTCTGCACTGATATATAATATATATTTATAGATATATCATTGATAGGCATATATCAACACAACATATACATTATCAATCATATATAATATATAAGCAATCATATATATTTTCACTCATATATATGATTGAAAAATGCTTAGATAGTGCTTATTCCAAACATATATTTAAAATCACAATGTTGTATACAATACAAGGATATGTGAAAAGTACAAATTTATATATAAAAGAATTTCTTGTAAACTAATTTTCTTCTAGAATGTGAATGATTATCCCCTAAATGCCCTAAGGACCTTCAAGTCTCATGTCTTTTTTGGAATTACACCTCAATCATCACAGCACAAAAAGAGCAGCTTGACCGCTTAAAATTTCTCTAAATCGGAACACCTGAATGGTCCAAAGCTAAAGATGTTCTAGTATCTGAGCAAATCAAAATGATTAAATATTTTATTTCTTCAGGAACTTAAAGTTTCAAACCTGTAAAAGAAGTGACAGAAATGGTATATACTTTGAGATTTAGAGTTTGAAAGATCTTTATGCGGGTAGTACTGATAATTCCTCTAGGTCCTTTGGTATTTTGTATGTCTTGTTTATGTCTTCCTCTATCTGAAATAATTTATTTACAGGTACATAATTTAAAAGAGAGTTTTGTTTTGGCTAACCGTTTCAGACCATGGTCAGCTAGCTGCAAGGCACAAACTGGATGGTACATAAGCATAACAAGGGAAAAGATACTTAGCCCATGGCAGCCCGGAAGGAAAGAGAGGTGGGTAGGGTGGAAAGGGAAGGGGGAGGAGAGGAGTGGAGGGGAGTGAAGGGAAGGGAAGGGAAGGGAAGGGAAGGGAAGGG
>NW_004955413.1:8032501-8036267 GCF_000276665.1 Chinchilla lanigera
AGAGAAGAGAAGAGAAGAGAAGAGAAGAGAAGAGAAGAGAAGAGAAGAGGGGAGGGGAGGGGAGGGAACGGAAGGGAAGGAAGGGAAAAGAAGACAACAAGAGAAGAAAGAGAAGAGAAGAGAAGAGAAGAGAAGAGAAGAGAAGAGAAGAGAAGAGAAGAGAAGAGAAGAGAAGAGAAGAGGGGAGGGGAGGGAAGGGGAGGGAAGGGGAGAAGAGAGGAGAAAAAGAGAAGGGAAGCTCCATACACAAGAATATACCCTTTCAAGTCACAATCCCAGTGACCCACCTCCAATCAGCCCCCAATTTCTGACAGCGCATTCAACCACTGAACTAATAAACTGATGAATCCACTAATGGACACAACACCCCCATGACCTTATCGGTTTCCACACCCGTGAGGATTTGGGGGCAACCAAACCATAACACTACAGAATTTTCTTCAGATGTTTCCAAAAGATGAACATGACAACAATTGTCACAGACACAGTAAATAGTGTACATGTGAAGACTTAGTTAGTGAATAAAATAAATTTGGAAAATTTATTTTGATTTGCTTAATTCCTATGTATTTAATTTTTAAAGCTAATTTAGTGGGATTATTTCCTGAGTTCTTTCCTCATGGGTTCATATTTGGTATAATGTAACTTCATTTACTTTCAAGTACTAAATTTTTATCCTTACACTTTGCTGAACTTATTGCTGCTTGAAGTCTTCTGGTGGAGGTTTTAAAACCTTTTTTTGTAAAGAACTTTTCTACCTGCAAATAAGGATAGTTTGAATTCTATTTTATATATATAACTTTTCATTTTGCTTCATGCCTTATTACTCTGGTTAAATTTTCCAGCACTGTACTGAGCTAGAGTGTTGGTTGACATTCTGGTCTTGTTCATGATTTTAGAGGAAACAATTTCAGTGATTTCCCATTAGTGCACTGGCCATGGATTTGACATAAATAGTTTTTATTATCATGACGTGAGGGCCTTCTACACCTATTTTTGTTTTTTTGTAATTGATATATATCGAATGACTTCAAAGGTTTCTGTGTGTCTGAGATTAAATGACTTTTTCCCTTGCCTCTACTATGTGATGTATCGCTTTCACTGATTTGCGTTGGTTGAACCATCCTTCCACACCTAGGATGACGTAAGATCTTTCTAATGACTTGTTGCATTCTGTTTGCCTGTATTTTACTGAGTAGTTTTGTGTCTAAGTTCATTAAGGAGATTGACCTAGAACATTTTAACTATGACTATGTTAAATCTATATATCAGTTTTGGAAGTATAGCCATTTTAATTATGTTGGTTCTGCCTTAGGAATGTGAGATATTATTTCTTTGTACATGGTCTTAATTTGGATTGTTCTTGTCTTTCTAGTACCTTGAGATGCATCATTAGGTTATTTATTTGAGCTCATTCTATGTTTTTATGTGAGCATTTGCTGTTACAAGCTTTCCTCCTAGGATTGCTTTCATTTTGTCACATAAGTGCTGGTATGTTTTACTGGCATTATAATGTAATTCTAAGAACTGTTTTTTCCTTCCTTAATTTCCTCTGTGACCCATTAGTTATTCAAGAGTGTGTTGTTTGATTTCTATATGTTGGTATAGTTTCTGTGGTTTCTTCTGTTATTGATTTCTAGTTTTATTGCACTGTGACCTGATAAAATCTACAGTAAAATTTTGATTCTTTTTCATGTACTTATGCATGCTTTATTAGCTAGATTGTAGTCTATTTTGGAGAAGGTATCATATGTAGACAAAAAGAGTCTGTATTCTGTTGTTGTTGGGTTTATTTGTTCAAAGGTTTGATTCAACTCTTGTATTTCTTTATTGTTTGTTTAGTTCATATGTCTATATTTTTGTTTAGTTGATATATCACTAATTGTAATAGTGGAACACTGAGATTACCCACTATAATTGTGTTAATGTTTATGTGACCTTTTATATCCATGGAGTTTCTGTTATAAACTTGGGTGCACCAAAGTTTGGTCAATATATGTTTGTAATTGTTATCTTTCCCTGTTGGGTTGTTCAATTTATGTAATATAGGTCTTTGTTTCTTTCTACCTTCTTTGTTTAAAATGACCTTTTGTCTGTAATAGGATAGCTACTCCTTGTTTGTTTTAAGATTCCAGTTGTGTGGAATTGACTTCTTTCCTTTGATTTTTTAGCCTATGAATTTAGTTTTGTGTTGAAAGTGTCTCAAAGCATATAATTTGACCTTGTTTCTTGATTCATTCTTCCAATCTGTGTCTTTGTATTAGCTAGTTATGTCCATTTACATGGATAGTTGTAATTGATAGATATTGACTTATACCTGTCATTGTATTAATTTTCTGTTGTCATTTTGTTGCTTTCTCTTCCGCTTAATTACTAACTCTCTCTGATGTATTAATTTTATTTGATTGTTTGACATTTTTAGCTTTCTTGTCTCTGTCTAGGATATCCTTGAGAGTATGGTGTGCTGATCCTAAATTTCTTTACATATTCCTTATTGTAGAAGTATATTAATTTTTCATCAGTTCTTAAAGATAACTTTGAAAGATTTGACAGTCTGGGTTGGAAGTTGTTTTCTTTAAAACTTTGAAATACTTGATACCATGTTATGCTTAACTTTAAGGTTTGTTTTGAGAAACCTGTTGTAATTCTGATGGGTTTTTCTATACAGTTGATTCATTGCTTTTTACTAGCAACCCTTAAGACTTTGTTCTTGTGTTGTTTTCCTGGCATTTTAATTATTATGAGGTGTGGCATTGTTTTATTTTGATCACGGTTACTCAAGGTTCCATTTGCTTCACTTATCTGTATGTGAAATTCTTTTTCCACATCTGGAAAGTTTGCTGCTCTTACTTGCATAAACAATTTTTTCCCCTTCATGGTGTCTTCTGATTTTTCACTAATTCCAGTTACTCTTATATTACACCTCTTTCAGTCATCTCACAGTTGGTAGATTTATATGTCATGCCCCCAAACAGTCTCTCATTAATAGATCATTGGTCACAGCCCTGTCCTTTAGGTCAGACACTTTGCCTGCAGAATGGACACTTCTTGTACCCATACTTTCAGTCATGTTTTTAATCCCTTGATATCTGTCTGGAGCTTTCTCTTTTTATTTTAAAATATGGAAAACCAATAAAACAACAATGAAGACAAAATACAAACCACACAAAAACATCAAAAAGGATACATGACCTCAAGACAAAAATGATAGAAATTCACAATGGTTGCTATATCACATGCTGTTATCTTCAACGAAGTTGCTCAGTCCATTAGACATAAAAATGTAAGATTGATCAAACAAGCAAAGACAGTTACAAGTAGTTAAAAAAAAAAACAACATTGGAAATGATGTAGAGCTTCACCATACAAGATGATAGGAGTTCAACAATGGTTCTTATACTGCATATTGCTTTCTAATTACCAAATTCAACCTTGTAAAACTGCTCAAAAAAAAAAAAGAAAATTTTAAGCAGTGACTGTTCCTCTCAATAAACCACATACATCAGCAATACACCTATTCCAACTATCTTTATATATACATATAAATTTTGTTTTTCATTAAAAACCAACATAAGAAAAACAAATACATAAACTAAACAGCCTAGAGAGCAATGAAAATGGTACAGAAATTCAAAACATGGAGATAGGATATTAACAATGGTTGTTATACTACACAATGTCATCTTCAAAATGGTTGCACATATAACCAGATATAGGCATGCAAGACTGATCAAGCAATTACACATTAACAGTTCCTTTCAATAAA
>NW_004955413.1:8036841-8061915 GCF_000276665.1 Chinchilla lanigera
GGTTGAATGGGATCTCCAATTCTAGTTTACTGAGGAATCTCCGGACTGATTTCCACAATGGTTGCACCCGTCTATATTCCCACCAACAGTGGAGAATGGATTCTTTTCCCCACAGCCCCTCCAACATTTATTATGGGTTGATTTCTTGATGATAGCCATTTTTTCTGGGGTGAGATGGAATCTCAGTGTTGTTTTAATTTACATTTCTTGAATGACTAATGATGTTGACCATTTTTTCATGTATTTATTTGTCATTTGTATTTCTTCAAGTGAGAAGTACTTATTCATCTCAGATGCCTATTTTTGTATTGGGTCTTTAAATTTTGGGAGTCCAATTTTTAAAAAATTCTTTATATGTTCTATACAAGAGTCCTTTTCTGAGGGGCAGTTGACTAAAATTTTTTCCCAATTTGTGAGTTTTCTTTGCACCCTGTTGGTAATTTCTTTTGATGTGCAACAAATTTCAATAAGATGAGATCCCAGTAATTGATTCTTTGAAGTATTTCCCTCGCAGTTTGGTTTTTGTTCATGAATTCTCTGCCTGCTCCTATGTCGCCAAGACTTCCACCTACTTTGTCTTCCATTAGGTCTAGTGTTTCTGTTTGAATATTTAGATCTTTAAGCCATTTTGACTTTATTTTGTTGCATGGTGATAACCTTTGGTCTAGTTTTAGTCTTTGGCAAGAAGAAAGCCAGTTTTCCCAGCACCGTTTATTAAAGAGGCTATTTTTCTTCCAGTGAAACTTTTCGGCCCCTTTGTCAAAGATAAGGTGGCTGAGTGTCTTTGTGGTTGTGTCTGCATCTTCCAGTCTGTTCCACTGTTCTGCACGTCCATTTTTTTTTTGCCAATACCATGCTGATTTTTTCACAGTAGCTTAGTAGTATAATTTCAAATCAAGGATTGTGATACCTCCTGTTTGTCTTTGTTGCCCAGGATTGCTTTTGCTATTCTGAGTCTCTTCTGGTTTCAGATAAATTTTAGGGATGTTTTCTCTAGGTCTGTGAGGTATACCAATGGTATTTTCCTTGGAATTGCATTGAATCTGTATATCAATTTTGGGAGTATGGCTGTTTTCACAATGTCTGTTTTTCTTAACCATGAGCAGGGAATATCTTTCCATTTTTAAAAAATCCTCTTCATTCTCTTTTCAGAGTAGTGTAATTTTCACTGTATAGATTTTTCATTTCTTTTGTTAGATTAATTCCTAAATATTTCAGTTTTTTGGATGCTATTGTGAAAGGTATGGTTTCACTTATTTCTCTCTCAGTGTATTTTTTGTTTATATATAGGAATCCTATGGATTTTTGAGTGTTGACTTTGTATCCAGCTGTGCTACTGAATTTGCTGATTAATTCAAGGATTTTTCTGGTGGAGTTTTGAGGGTCTTCTATGTAGAGTATCATGTCATCTGCAAATAAAGATAATTTCACTTCTTTCTCTTCTATCTTTATTCTTTTCATTTCTCTCTCTTGTCTAATTGCTCTGGCTAGTGTCTCCAGAACTAAGTTGAATAGGAGTGCTAACAGTGGACATCCTTGTTTTGTATCTGATTTTAAAGTGACAGCTCTCAGTGTTTGTCCATTTAGTATGATGTTGGCTGTTGGATTGTCATAGATGGCTCTTATCAGATTGAGTTAGGGTCCATCCATGCCAATTTTCTGTAGGGTTTTAATCATGAATAAGTGTTGCACCTTATCAAAAGCTCTTTCTGCATCTATAGAGATGATTGTGGGATTCTTGTCTTTACCTCTGTTGATATGGTGTATTACATTGATTGATTTGTGTATATTGAACCATCCCTTCATTCCTGGGATAAATCCCACCTGGTCATGGTCTATTATCTTTTGATGATTTGCTACATTCTATTAGCTAGCATTTTATTGAGAATTTTTACATCTGTGTCCATTAGGGAGATTGGACTGTAGTTCTCTTTTTTGGTTAGTTCTTTTTCTGATTTTGGTATCTGGATAATACTTGCTTCCAGGAATGGGTTTTGGAGAATTGCTTCCCTTTTTATTTCTTTAAAGAGTTGAGAAGAGTTGGTATTAAATCTTCTCTAAATTTTTTGTAGAATTCACTAGTGAATCCATCAGGACCCAGGTTTTTTTTTTTTTTGTTAGTAAGTTTTTTATTACATTTTCATTTTCATTGACTGATATTGAGTTATTCAAGATTTTTATATCTTCTTGATTCAGCTTTGGTAATTCATATGTATCTAGGAATCTGTCCATTTCTGCATTTTCCTTCTGATGAGAGTAAAGATTTTCAAAGTAGGTATTGATGATCCTCTGAATTTCTACAGGGTCTGTAATGATATCAGCCTTCCTTATTGCATGGATTTGAGTTTTTTCTCTCTTTTTTCTGATAAGGTTGGCTAGGGGTTTAATAATTTTATCTATTTATTCAAAGAACCAACTCTTTGATTCATTAATTCTTTGTATTGTTTTCTTAGTTTCAAGTGCATTAACTTCTAACCTGATCTTTATAATTTCCTCCCTCTTCAGGCATTGGGATTAACTTGCTCTTCTTTTTCTAGAAGTTTGAGGTGCAACATAAAGTTGTTTATTTGTATTCATTCTGTTTTCCTGATGTGGGAATCCACTGCTATAAATTTCCCTCTGAGGACTGCTTTCATTGCATCCCACAAGTTCTAGTAGTTTGTATATGAATTTTTGTTTGATTGCAAATAATGTTTAATTTCTACTTTAATTTCTTCTGTGACCCATTGGTTGTTCCTGAAGGTGTTATTTAATATTCATATGTTTATGGACCTTTTGCAATTTCTTTCCTCATTTATTTCCAGTTTCATTGCACTATGGTCTGATAATATGCATGGGATTAGTTCAATTCCTTTGCATTTACTTAAGCATGTTCTATGTGCTAGCACATGATCTATTTTAGAGAATATCCCATGTGCAGCTGAGAGGAATGTGTACTCTAATTTTGTTGGGTGAAATAGTCTGTAAAGGTCTATTAAGTCAATTTGCTCATGCACTTCATTTAGTTCTGTTATTTCTTTGCTGATTTTTTGTCTAGTTGATCTGTCTCTTTGTGTCAATAAAATGTTAAAATCCCCTGTTGCAATTGTGTTGTTACTTATTTGATTTTTTGTGTCTGTTAACAATTGCCTTATAAAATTGAGTGCTCCTACATTTGGTGCATATATATTTATGATTGTTATCTCTTTCTCTTGCAGTTTTCCCTTAATAACTGTACAGTGACCTTCTTTATCTCTTTTGATCATTGTTGATTTGAAGTTCACCTTGCCTGAAAACAGAATACCTACTCCTGCTTTTTCTGGGTTCCTGTCATATAGAGTATTGTTTTCCATCCTTTCACTTTCAGACTATGGATTTCCTTTTGATTTAATGGGTTTCTTGTATTCAGCATGTTGTTGAATTTTTTTTTTCTTGGTCCACTCTGCCAGATTGTTTCTTTTGATTGGTGAATTGAGGCCATTTACATTAAGGGGTATTAATGATATGTGTTGACTTATCCTTGTCATATTATTTTCCCAATGTTGGTTCTGTACTTTCCCCCTCTGTTTAACTGCTTACCTTGCTTGGTAGTTCTTTTCTCTTGTTGATCTTGAGATTGTGGTCATTTTTATCTCTTTTGTAGAATATCATTCAGCACTCTTCATAGGATTTTTTTTAGCACTCATGAATTTCTTCAATTGATGTTTGTCTTGGAAGTATCTTATTTCTCCATCAATCTTGAAAGATAGCTTTGCAGGGTGCAACAATCTGGGATGGAGGTTGTTTTCTTTCAGGACCTGAAATACTTCACTCCAAGCTTTTCTTCACTTGATGGTCTGTGTTGAGAAGTCTGCCATGATTCTGATGTGCTTTCCTTCATAGATGATCTGTTTCTTTTCTCTAATAGCTTTTAATATCCTGTTATTTTGCTCAGTTTCTGAGATCTTGATTATTATGTGTCTGGTTGTAGATTTGATTATGGCTAATTGGGCTTCTATATGCTTCGCTTATATGTATATAAGGTCCTTGTCCATGCTTGGGAAATTTTCTGCTCTTACTGCTTCAAATAGTCTTTTTATGTCCATATTGTCTTCTGTTCTTTCATTGACACCAATCAGCCTTATATTGTTTTTCTTTGTCTCGTCTTGCAGCTGTTGAATTGTTATTTTCTGTTCCTTCGTTGTTTTTAACAGATCTTTCATTCACAATCACTAGCTGCGATACTGTCTTCAAGGTCTAAGAATCTCTCTTCCATTTCACTGAAGCAGTTCTTCCACCTTTCAATGGAAGTTTTAATTTCCTGAATGTCTGTCTGAATCTCTTTCATGAATTCTATATCTCTTATCACCATATTGTGGATGGGAGATCATATAGAGAGATTACAATTATAATAAGGCCTCAAATGTCATTTTAGTGTTACCAGATCTTGCATAAATCCCCTGCCCTATAATTGGCCTCTTCACCCTTGGGAGCATATTAACAAACACATTCAACTCAATCCATGGAAATATCTTTAGGTCCATTTTTTTGGTTTTATATAAGTGGACTTGTAATAATTTGCTCATGTCTTCTGATTTTATTTTTAGTCTGTTACTGAGTAACACAAACCAACTGATGTCTAGCAGCCCTCAGCCACAACTCACCCTAGTTCAGCTTCTGCAATTACAAAAACAATAAATGGTAACTGTTGGGGACCAGAATCTTCAATAAAGGAGGATCAGGTCTGAGAGTGGTGTGTGTTTTGCCCTATGTGCCGGTAGGTGTGTGGAAGCTCTGTTTGCCCCAAGTCATAATGGGAAGACCTACATAACCCTGGTGCTCACAGGGCAAGGCAAGAGTCTGTTTAAGCTGACATGGATCTTTAGAACGGTAAGGTAGCAGTAGTAAATGTTTAGCTTTGGGGACAAATAGTTTATTGATTAACTCTTGCCTTATTCTTGCAAGAATGGTTTGGTTTATTCAGCAGCACACAGCAATCACCCAGACTCACTTACTACCTGCACTAAATGTGTGTATATGCTCAATGAAAAGTGGGACAGCAGGAAAAGCCTCTATTTTTGTCCATTCTGAGGCACTGACCTCCAAGCCTCCCTCTTACATGTTACTAATATAGTCTCCTTTATTTCATTCTTCTCCATATCCTTCATACAGGCTATTGGGATGCTGTCTGTGGTCTCTGACAGTACATTTTATCAGAAGAGCTAAGAAAATATTGAGATAATACTTTAAAAGCATACTTCTAGAAAAATTAAAGTGACTGTTATGTTTATTTTTAATACACTAATAAACTTTCTCTGTACAGAGATGCCAGTCATCATCACACTTAAACAACATTTTGAATGTTTGAGTCATTTTATTATGTGGCTATCATTAAGTATAAATTACCGATAAAGGAAAAGAATCATGAATGTGTATATGAAGAAGACATATTTTCTATTGCAAATAATGAAAGAATAAGCTCAAAATGCATGCAATGTTGTGAATTAACAGCTGCCTTCTAACTGAACAAACAAAATACCTATTACTTTTCAAGTATATATTGATAAAGCATAAATCATCACAAAATAACAATATTTTAATCTTTGTTGCTTAGTAAGCAACAAATTCTATTTTCTTCACATGCTTTTTCACTAGTTTTAGTCTGTGAGTAGCCTCTTGATGGTCCTCTGAATTTGGGGATCAGCTTCCTTTTTCTTGGAATTATGACATTAGCTTTCTCCTAGAATCTTCAAACACTGCTGTATAAGTCTTTTATGATCTCATAATTTCTTTTTCTTACAGAAGAAAGTAGTATTACACCTACATGAGTACTAAAAGTCTATAAACTATATAGATTACATAATGCATAGATATTAAAGTGTTTTCTATTTAATGGCTACCTGTTATAGATGTTCACTTTTTATTTCATATTTTCAAAAGGCACATAAAGATCTTCAACATGTTTCTTCAGCAAATATGTAAATGAATGAATGATGCAAATAGAACAAGAAATTCTATTCCAAGCACAAACCATTCAGTTGTAAGTGATTTGAATTAGCCATGAACAAAGAAAGACTTTTCCATTTCTAAACATAAGCAAGAATGTCTTATTGAAGATATAACAACATTGAATGTACAAAATATTATCTTGTTTCCTTCTCAAATTTTTTACTCATATTATCAATGTATGACTTATGTGTGCCACTTAACTGATATGTATGCATGATCAAAATTCATGTTTTTAAAATGACTGTCACTCTTAATGTAGTCTAATTTTCCAAAATAGTAAAATATGATTTTCAGATGATAAAAAATATACAAAGGCATCTGTCTCTCAGAATGTTACACAATGAATTGACTATCTTTGTTTAAGATTTGTCCTAAATTTTAAAATTAAATGCATTTTAGAACACATTTGAAAGTTATAAATTATGATGTATGTATTTCTAATATACTATAAACTACATATTCTTAGTAATTATAATTATGTTGTAAGAATTCATGACCCTGAACCTTATAATATAGGTAGAATAACTGAAATAGATCAGACTTATTATCGTGAGAAATTCAAAGAAAACAGTTCTATACTGCCCTGACAATTAAAGAATAGATTTAGTCTGTCTGATGTCAAATTGTTTATATTGTATTTATAATTTTCCTTCTGAAATCTTAAGTATTTTTTCTATGTCATGAAATTTCTCAGTGGTACAATCAAGGTTTTGATTTCAGTAAATGTCATAGGTTTCCTATTTAATAATCTTAAAAATTACAAATAGTAATGCAAAATTTGTGATATTTGATATTATGTACATTTGTATATTATGTATATTATGTATATTTGTATATTATGTATATTATGTATATTCAAATAGCCTGCACTGATATCCTTGAACACATAATTAAGATACTAATAAGCTTGTCCATCCAGTGCAATGGTTGCAATATGCTTAGTTAGTGTTTACTGCAAACATATACTTGTAAAATTCACAAAGTTAGATAAAACAGAAAAATATTTGAAAAGTGTAAATTTCAAAAATACAAGTATTTTATGATATGATTTTCCTGTAGAATATGCAAGATAACCCCAAAATGGTCTAAGAACCTGTGGATTTCACATCTGTATCTCTGCACGTCAGCCACTTCAACATCAAAATAAAAGTCTGTCTCAGTTTATTGTTTCCAAGTATCAGGACAAAGGAATGACCTGCAGGAAAAGCTATCTCTGCTGCTTGGGTAGGTAAAGCAAAAAATATTTTTCCTAGAAACTCAGTTTTCAAGACCTGTACAAGAAGAGACAGAAAGAAAATGGTGTATAACATGAGGAAGGCAATCACAGTTTGCATGGCCTTTACATGGGCTGCAGTGCTCACATCCCTCGATCTTTTGTTGTTATGCTGTACTTTCATGCGGTGTTTCCACAGGGAGAAGATCAGCAAGAGAAAACTTGTCAGGGAAACAATAAATGGTATTAAAGAGGATATGGCGTATGACAGTAAAAATTGTTTAGGAAATTCTGCATAAGTACTCAAATTGAATCTGCAAGACATGTTTACATTATAAAAAAAATTAAAGACACCCATATGTGTATCTATCAGCACAATATTAAAAAACAAGCTAATCAGAGACACCAGAAGCATCATTGACATAACCTTTTCAACTCTCCACTTTAGGTAAAGAAAAATTGAGTTAAAAAATGTAGCTATTTTGAGGAAATAAAAAATGCTGAGGCATGTGGCAAGCCAGATGCTTAAATGACCTGTTACTCTCCAGAAAATAACTATCATGTTAAACATTTTTATAGACATCACAAAATTGGGGTAAAACACAGATAATATGACCATAAGTACTGACCAGAGAACATTAATCCTGGAGACTGCCAAGCCAGTGAGGATTTTATCAACCAAAGAAATCTTTCTTCTTTTGACCCACTCTATACAGTTCACTAAGACTATGAATCCATTTCCTAAATTTCCCAGTATGAATTCCACACATAGAATTGTTATAAATATGCTTTTCATGACATCATTCATTCTTTGTAAAATAATGCCTCAACATCAGATATCACTATGGAAGACTATCGGTGCGTTCATCTGACATTATTTATGCTTGAATCTTAAAAATTCAAAAATATTGTCCTTATAAAAACCTGTGTATAAAATATGAAGTATTCAAATATTAAGATTGTCTACTGACTGAAGATTTCTTCATGGAAGTCTCTGTTGTTTTCCAGACAGAAGCTGAACTTCAGCTACTGTTCCTTTTACACTCAGTAGACTGGAATCCTTTGCTGTTAATAATGAAGGAAATGTTGAAACCTTATGTACTAACATGTAAATGTAGACATATTTATTTGCATATTTCACTATTTTTATATTATCTACATGGCATAATCTAGCTACTTGAGTTCTGGGTAAGTAACATTATAAAAGCATATCACATTTGAACCTGGTATATGTAACATCTTAAGCACTAAAGTTTTTTTTGTACACTCTGACATGGATCTACATAAGTAAATTTGCATATATTTTCTATGCTCTTTGTATAAAGTTTAAAAGTTATCTTAAAATCAAACATAGTTTCAAACTTAGCGTGCCTGGTATGTATCATCATACCAGTTTATCATTTTGTATTTCATAGCCATGCATGTGAACACATAGACACATAAAAACACATTTAAATACAGGTCCCCTTCACATTCCAATATAATGATTCAGGTTTTTCTGTGAGTTAACATTTATTATATACCTAGCTCATGATTAGCAATGTAACAGTTAAAGCATTGCTTAAATTTTTTTCCATGTTAATATTTCTTAGTACATTATTATATTTAAATGTTTAGTAATTTAGTACTAAGTTTTCTGTCCACTTGAAAAGTGGTGGAAATTTTTCTGTGGTCCCCTGAAGCAGTCACTGAGATGAATAAGACCATCCACACAGCAAAAATTCTCCTGATTCTCTGTCTCTATCCTGACAGTATTGGCCATTTCTTCATCATCACCAAAATCTTCAGATTTTGCCCATCTTCCCCAGTGTAACCAACATATGCACCATGACTGTCACCACAGGAAAGAAGGCAGATGGACATAATACATTGCTTGTACACAATGTGGACTAAGCACCATGACTTGATTGCCTGCTCTTCAATATCTACTAAGTAAGAAGAGGACGAAGGAAACAAATTCAGCAGCAACTATGAAAACAAACTGAAAAGCAGACATAAAAATTGAAGGAATGCCTGAAAAAGACATTACATAGACACTGTGAAGGAGTGACCCAACCCTCAGCTCTCTTAAACAATACTGAGTAAACAAATGGGACCACCGTATTTACAAGCCTCCAGAATGCCTTACATTTAAGAAAGAAATATTTTGCATCTTTAAATTAGACTAACATAGGACATTTTTAAAAAACTACTAAGTATAGAATCACAAGCATTCCATCAGTTATGGTGGAAAGTCCCCTTGGGATGGCTTCTCCAGGTAGCAGAGATGAGAGAAGAAGAGAAATAGAAATGCAAAGAACCCTCAAGTGGGCCTGTAAGACACGGGTGCTAGTACTCAAACTTCATGAGTTTTTAGAAAAGAGACAGAACCTACATCGCCAGTGAGGACTACACTCTCTTGAGGAGCTCGCCTGAGTCTGATACTCTGGACAGAAACACTCTGGATTTCCTCGTGAACAACAGCTGCTATGAAGAGACAATCTGTTTTAGATGAAATAAGTGTGGTACCAATATAATTATCAAAAATTACATCCAGAAGACAAAGACAAATGTCGTACCATCAGATAGGAGCAATGTTTTATCCATTTCAGAGTAATTGTTGTATTGAGGTCCATTTGGAAGAAGTTAATGAATTTTACTTTATTTTTCATTTATGTATAGTTTTATATATTGACTATACCAAGTTGAAACAAGAAATAGTCAACTATAATTATATGCATATATATTTATATTTAGATAATTCTGTCTGCAATGACAATATCTTGCCACCAATCTATCAATAGCTAATACTGTTACTTAAAATAATATTTAATTAGGTTCTAGATAGCCATCACTCTGATTTAGAAAAGGTTACAGCAAAAATATCATTGGAGTTGCATCCATCTGCCTAGATTCTTAATACTTATTTATAAACAAACCTTTGAAAATTGGAGAAGAAAAATATTATGTGTTTCAATGGAATCAGATAATATATACTTTTAATAATGAACATTCTTTAACTCTTTGGAGCTGTTTAGATATGTTCTTAGTAAGAGATTATGTGAGATTGTTACCTGCCACTTAGGTTCACAGGCTCAGGTCCCTTTGCTCAGTTTCATTTGCTCACTGCTGACCAAATCACAAGAGGCTGTATCTTTTGGTAAACAGGAAAAAGATTAATTCAAAGCTAGTTCTGAGGAAATGGAGGGACCTATTTGCCTCCAATCACCATCTCCCCATACAGAGGTAGTAAAGGGTCTTTTATAGTAAGGAACAGAGTGGAGGTGGAGCACAGAGACATAATGCAAATCTCCACACTTTTTATCACTTTTGCCATCTTCAGCTCCTTGTCTTCTTTCTTGTGGAAAGAAAACTGGGCTACAGGCCTCCTAATGTTAACTGCTTCACAATCTGGCACTTATTTTGGGCTTCGGAGGACAGGGTACTAGTCATGTTTTCAACTAGAGGAAGTTGTAAAGGTTGATTATCTCTGAATGAAAAACTCCAAAAGCTCCATTTTGCATAGGTAATTACAAGTTTACCAGCAAAATCAGTATCAACAATATCACACTCATAACTCATTTTCAGGTGATGAAATAGAAGCTGTAAGCAATTACACTACCTTGAGCAAATAAAAGTGCCTGAGTCTAACATCATATCAAGTTTTTAAATCTCTGTGCAACAAGAAAAGTAATTATTATACATTATATAAAGCTGGATCTATTACTCTTGAACACCAATGCATTAACATTCCCAAAGCCAATCAATTCTGGAAATATCCAGAAGAGTGAGAATTTAATCATTAAAGAAGACACTTGATAACTGATAATACATTTGTAATACTAAGAAAAAAAGCAAGCTTGTTTTTATTGGTTACGACTTAAAATTTTCAGTCTGACGTTCGAAAACTACTGTTTTTTTCTGGTCATGCATAAAATTGTTGATTTCTTTTTCACTCCCTGACCAGTGTAAATCAGGAAAACACTGAAGTATGATAAAGGTTCAGTTCAGTAGGGTTTATATAAACCATTTTATTTCCAAAATAGCACAAAATAACTCTTATGCATATACTATGTATCCTTTGGAAGCATTCATAGCAAATGGAGAAAAGCTGAATTATCATTTGCTAACATGCAAATGAAAACATATTCCCTTTCAAGGTTTTGCAGATTCTTGCCTTGTCTAGCTTAAGCAAAATTTGGATTCATCAGGTTTGGATTTCTGTAAGCAAAAGTTTGAAAACTAATACATAGACTATGCTATAAATAACTAACTGATGGTGAAACTTAGGCAATGACCTGAATGGCTGATCATCACTAAGGATAAATTTTAACTTTCCAAACTTTTTCCACAAGCCAGATCCAAAGGTTCCTGAACCACATGCTGAGGTACAGTCATAACAATGTCTCCACTTCTTTGGAACCAAATTCTGTCTTAGTTACTTTTCTCATACATGAGACAAAATACCCAGCACCCAAAGTTAAAGAAGGAAATGTTTATTATAGCTAACAGTTTGTAGAGATTTCCGCTGTCTCCAAGGGAAAGCAACATGGCAGAGGGACATCACAGAGCAGAAACAGTTCATGGCAGGCAGAAAGCAGCAAGCACCAAAGTATGAAGGAAGCAGCAGCAACCGATAACAGCAGCACTCTTTCTACCCAATATATTCTACCCAAGCTACACACCCTTAGTGTGGTAGACTCACATCAATGGTGAGTCCTCCTTTCTTTCACAGCCAAAACTATGGCAAACAGTTCAGGGGACTAATTTAATAATCACACATCCTTCATCCCAGCATCACTTCTGAAAAGCCTCAACTATGACCACATGAAGCTTTATCAGGACATCTAGACACACATCCTGGGTAAGGTTTCTAATATCAGCTGCTGGGATGTCCTTAGAATCCCAATTATGGGCTCTGCTAGCCACAAGAAGTCGGTTACCCCTTTCCAAGTGATTACCACAACATGTGAAAACTGAGATAACTGGAATTGTTCCACCTGGCACCAGGAAGTCTGTTACAAGAGATTGGGGCTCACATTACCCACTTCTCCCTAAATATTTGGGAGCCAGGTTTTTGGTGGAAGGCAAAGTGTTTATTTAAATGTAATTCTAAAGCTAGATAGGAAGGTTTCTTCATTGGTTCAAATCTCTAGCTCTTCATGTTCAGCTACTCAAAGATGCATTGTAGAAGAGAGCAGTAGAGGAATCCAGTTAGAAAATGGGCAAGCAAAGTCTCACACTATTTTATCTCTGGACCATTCTCAGCTGTTCTCCTTATCAAAATGAAACTGGAACCTAATCACAGCCAGCATCTACATCAGATATATATGCTACTTTTTGACACAAATAATTTTTCTTCATGTACACTAATCTGAGTGGAAGAGGTATCTGTGGGTGTGGTAGTTTATAGTATTAGTCTGAGAAAGCTGGAGAAGAAGCTTATTTCTTTAAAAAATATCCCAGTTGTAAAAATTAATTTTTGCCTGTCAGTTATGAAGCCAGGTGCTTGCATTTGCAGGTCAGTTTTTTCTATCATCTTTAATGTTACCAAGAAAGACATTGCGGACAAACATACTGTTGACTTTGAAGACCACATTGAAGAACACATTGTCTCCATGAAGAGATTCACACAAGGCTTCATGGTGCATTTCAGTGGACTTTAGATTTAACATTGGAGCAAATGTGATCATTATCTCATATTTCTGAACATCAGTGTACACAGTGGGATAACCAGGTTAGCCATCCACCAGTAATTATTCATACTGGAAGGACAATCACAAAGTTTTGTCAGCTGGACAATTTGGTGGTGGGAAGCAATGCTCTTCCATAGGTAACACCATGTTTATTGGTGACTATCCTTCCTGTGGCCCCAAAGTTCAAATGTGGCTCTAGCATGTTGTTATTATTCCAACAAGAAATTGGTTCAAATGTTGCTGTGCCAGAGTCATACATTTTCTTACAATAGGTGCTGACTTTCTTATTGATTTCATCATACCTCTTCTGGTTTCTGGGTGACTCTGAAGAATCCATATCACTAACACTAAAAATTATTTGTTTCACATTCAGTATATAGAAATAAAAAGGGCCTACTCATAGGTCTGCCCATTTTTGGAGATGCCAGCTTCAAATCTCCAATTTCAACACAATTCTGTCTGTATAGTCAGCTTTTTATCATGCCTTTTATTATGTCTTTGATAGTGTTTCTGTGTCCTGTGGGATAAAAAAATAAGCACATACCACATTCTGTTCTCAAATTTTGAAAGTGAGTTTTCATTGTTGGTACCATTTACAAACTCAAATTTCAGCAATCCAAGAAGAAGGTATTCTTGAAGGAGCCCTTTCCCATCTCACCAACCTCCTCAAATTCTTCACTGACTTTTATATTACACCTACTACTATAGAAAACTAAATTAGATAAAAATGAATAATACAATCAGGGAGGGAGTGGGCTCTCAACAAAGTCAGTGAAATGTAGACATCTCAGACTTGTGTTGTAGAGGAGCATGTAAAGAAAACAAGACCCCAAGATTAAAATCACAATAGCCAGATTTACATACTTCTCTAAGAGATGAATACAAATTTGATATACTGTTATTGGGTACCAGCCAGTCCATTAAGCCCAGATACACATCAACACATGAATGGGCCACCATAACATTAACCAGACTTGTCCTTTCCCCAAAAGGTTCCTGTTTTAGAAGTCATAGATAAGCCAAACTTAATGATGTCATCCATATGTCCTTGCTACACTCCCTGCTTCACTACTGAATCAATATTAGCTAAATTCCTATAATTATAATCTTATTGCTTGAGTATAGTTTTTCTCATATTGTACCCACCTCACAATTTTGCCCTATTCTCAGGAAGATGACTTTGGTGACAACCCACTTGGGACCACTCTTGCTTCTCATAAGCCATTTCTACTCCCCAATAAATATTTCTATGATAACTCTCCTTTGTCTTTTGGAATTCATTCTTTGATTTTAGGGGACATGAACTCAACACATCTGACATCTAGTGTGTTGGGAGATATTTTATATCATGTTGGAGGTCCCACTGAGATCTTTGGAAGAAGGTAAGAGTCTGCATTTATTTCATGGTACCCTTAAATATTTTGACTGTGTTCTGGATTGTGACTCATTAATGTAATTGAAAGTTCATTTTCTGTTTGTCATTTAGTTATGTTGTGTCTTTCTGTTAAAAAGGTGATCAGTTTAAATTGAAAGCATGGGAGGTTATTACTTTTCTGTTTCTTTGATGGGACATTTTGTTTTATAGACAGGGCCTTGTATTCTTGCTTTGTAGATACATTTTTACTTACTAGATGCTGAGGTTACTTGCATGCTTTGCTACACTTGATAGAGTTATGAGATGGTTTATTGTCTTATTTTAGATATTTGGGAGGACAGGATCCATTTGGAAAGTCTGGTCTGATCCTCCCATTCTCATAGAGGGAAATGTGGAACTTGTACTGCTTTAATTTCCTTTCTGGTTTGATCTTCTGCTGATAGGGAGACAGTCTTAGCTTTCTAGATTCCCTACTCTCACCTTATCAGGCTGAAGGTTTACTAATGGGTGGATGGTCTCATTAACTCATCATATAAGGAGAAATCCTCTTCTTGCTACACTAAAATTCTCAAGTTGAGCCTATAGTAAAAAAGCATTTTTCTGAAAAAATGGTGAGGACAGGGAAAATGTCTTAGGTGAGGAACTCATACCACTGTTTCTTGGGCAGACGAACTTCAGTATTTTGCTCATATAGGAGGATAAACATAAAGTGAAGTCCCTACCCAGTGTCCTGAGTGCAGTTTCCTGTGCAAATGGTGCAGGAAACTGTCTGAGACCCAGTGGCTAGAACCAAGTCTGGGTAACATCAAAGGGAGCTATTTCCATAGCGCAATACTTGAGAGGCCACTACACATTCCACTCAAGGGAGGATTTCTAAACTGCTCATTAACTCTCATGGGTGGCTGGGATTGTTTTAAGCCAGGCAGATCAAATGGCCAATCAGGGGATATTTGACAATATCCACAGGATTTGGTAAAGTCTATGGACTTGAACTGAGAAGGAGTCCAGTGGTTTACTTTTCTCTCTTGCTCTCTCACTCCCTAATACTCTCAGTAACGTCCCCCACATCCTTGCTTTCCCTCCCTTTCTTGGGTGTTCTTACCATTTATGTGTGTAGAGGAGGAAAGATATTGGCATAGGTATGTTTGCTAATATATAGATTGTGGTTGCTGGGCAATGTATAGACTTTGACCTGTGAGGTTCATATTGCAGATGCTGAGACATAAAAATCTTTAAAAGTGGATTTTGATGAAAACCTACCCGTGTCTCATTGCTAATCAGAGTTGTCAAGCGCTTGGGTAGATAGCACAAAATGCCTCAAAGGTTTATTTCCCCTAGGGCCCAAGGGTAGGAATTTTCTGTGCCATTACTTGTCTACATCTATCCCTAGAGATGATAGATCTATTTTGCAGTCTGGGATTTTAGAATTTCTTGGTTGGGAGCCTTAAAATTAGAAAGTAAACCCCTAAAAAGTGGAGTTGAAGCACTTCTAATCTGTACTTTGCTTTTTCTCTCACTTTCAAATGGTTGACAAGCAGTCATTTAGGTTCTTTGATTATGGTTAAAGTTATTAACATATTTAAATCCAGATTATTAGGTAACCAAGATAATATCAAAGATTAGTATTATAAATTCAATGTCTATTATTGTTTGTGTACAACAATTTAAGAGTATTTGCCTCGATTAAAGATCATATTTGTGGTTTAAAATGTTTAAATATTATGATTTGGTTGTCATGAATCATCTAAAGCAATTATTAAGATATATTTAAATTGGCCATAGTTAAAAGGTTAAATTGCTGTCTCTAAAGCAAGAAGGTTTCCTTAATATGTTGAAATGTTCTTGGTTAATCTTAAACTAATTTAAAAGTAAAATGTTCTATATTTACAAAAATAAGTGTCTCGTGTTCTCATCATTAGGCTTCTGGTTACTAAAAAGTGAGCTTTTGGAGGTAAACAGCACTTGAATGTTAGCCTGTAAAATACTTTCAGTAATCAGTCAATGATTGTCTAAATAAACATTATTTTTATCTTTAAGTTTACAGGTAAAGTTTAGATATATATAATGATCACATTCATCATATGGGATTTGTACCTGCACATGATATATCTTGATTCTTATTATTTTCCCAATTACCCTAACTTCCCTTCTACTCTTATTTACAGAAAGCCTAGTTTTCAGTTTATTTGTTTTTCCTCATTTGTTTTTCATTTCCCTTCCTTCATTTCCCAACCCCTGTGCCTTTTGTTCCTTCACGTTGGAATACTTTCACAATATCTATTATATAGTTTGGTCGGTATTTGCATTTCCTTTACACCAGAGCAGAAATGAAATATTTATTTAAGAGTATGTTAACTAGGTGCACCCATTTACCTAGAAATGGCTCAAGTTTATCCTTCTTTATGGCTGAGTAGTACTCCATTGTATAAAATAACCCACATCTTTTTAATCAATTCCTCAGTTGACAGGCTTTTGGGTTGTTTCCAAGACTGAGCTTTATAACCTACTGCTATGGACATGAGTATGTATATATCTCTGTGATACAATGTTTTAATTCTTTCAGGAAGATTCCACGAAGGGAGATATCTGGATCAAACAGAACCCCTAGTCCTACATTTTGAGGATTCTCTGCACTAATTTCGGCAGTAATTACACCAGTCTATATTTCCACCAATAGAAGAATGGTTCCTTTTGCACACAGCAAAAATTTTTTATTAGTTGATTTCTTGATCATAGCCATTTTTTTCTGAATTGAGGTGGAATTTCAGACTTGTTTTAATTTTCATCTCTTACATGACTAGTGACATGGAAAGAGACAACACACAGAGTGGGAAAAAATTTTGTCAGCTGTTACTGAGAGAAAAGACTGATATCTAAAATGTTTAAAGAACTGAAAAAGAATCAAACACTCCAAATTTAAAGACAATCAAAAAATGGGCATCTGAGATAAATAACACTTACATGAAGATGTACAAATACCAAATAAATGAACAACTATTATCATATATTTGGACATGTATGTACCTGTGTATGTATACATCTAAAATGATGCTATGCTATGAATTTAAGCTTTAAAGTCAAGTTTGTAAAGTTAAGAGTAAGTAGGTTTCATACATACAAAGTAATAGGTGCTTTCTTTTATACTATACTTTAAGCCTTAAACATATAAAATGATAAAGTTTGACATTTCTGTTGCTTTTACTAAAATAAGGATTTTGATATTATATAAATAAGATACACTTCTATATTGGGTAATAAATATATTTGCACTCATGTATACTGTGTCCTATACTTATCAGAGCTGTGAAGATATTCTTAGTTACTGTCAATATAGTTTCACCTTATCAATCTTGTTAAAGAAGTTGGGAGTTTTCTTTAACATTGCAAAATAAGTGGGGAGTTCAACATAACTGAATAGAGGAGGAGCTACTATGAAATTACTCAGAGAAAATCAACTAAAAACATAGGCAATTGGAACTATGGGAGGGACATACATCCTGATAGCAAAATTCATCAAAAATAAAAGACTAGTAGATCTAACAAAACATAGGCATAGGACTTTATAAAAAGGCAGAGCAGCCCATAGGGTTGCATGCAGGATCTCGACCTACATGAAGAACAGAAACCACTATTATGAGAAGATCTTCAAACAAGATAAACTGCAATAGCATGGAAAAATCCACACAGAATAGATTTAGGTTTATAAGTCTCTCTTCTTTACCTTTCTCCAACCAGAATGGTGCAGCCTGGCAGCATATTTTGCTGGCACATTATAGGGGCAAGTGACTAGGAAGCTGCTCTCTCTCCAATGGGATGCTAGTTATTATTATTATTATTTTATTTTTTATTTTTGGTTGTGCAACATAATTGCTAACTGAAACTTCTAGCAGCAACAAGGTTAGGGACTGCAGCAGTGGTGGTGAAGGTAGTGAGTGGAACAGCACCACTCCCTTTGCTCTGCTCCCAGAAGCATGAAATATGAGAGAGATATAGGACTGAAGCAGCTTTGGACCACAGCAGGTCAGTGAGTGGAAGGTCAGCACTTGCTCTGCTCTCCTTCCAAAGGCATGACTAGCTGCATGGAAAAGTCCAAAGTAGCAGGGAAAATGCTAGCTAGCAGTTGCTAAATTATGTAGACCTGTGTTGTGCTTCAGCACAGAGACTCATGGAATAGAAGCAGGCAGGTAGGGGAACCCCACTGTTTTTTTTACTAAAGGCCTCAGAGAGAATACAAGCAACAGAAGACTGGTCCCATCCCCAATATCCAGAAGCCAAGATCAGTCCCGTACCCAGCGCAAATTCACCTACAAACTTGGCTGGAATGCACATTTCTGGGATCTGACCTGGACCTACCACAAAAATGCAGACATCAACGGAATTTTATTACTTTTATTTTTCTCCATTTTTCTGATTGCTTTCCTTTTTCCATGCAGTTAGGGTCTTTTTTCTTTAGCTTAGTTTTGTCTTGTTTTGTTTCTTTAGTTATTTTTGTTTTCTGTTTTTTTCTTTCTTATTTTTCTTTACTCTTTCCTTCACAACTTGTATTCTTACCTTTCTTTTTGTTTCTTTCTTTTCTTTTCTTTTCTTTTTTTTTTTTTTTTGACCCAGTACCAGGAATCAAACTCATGACCTCACGCTTGCCAGGCAGACGCTGTGCTGCTGAGCTAAATCCCCAGCCCCCGTCCTGTTGTTTCTTTCTATACATCCTCTTTCTTTCATCAAGTATCTGACTTGATTTTATGATACTTTCATGTGAGTAAACATTGTGTCTTCTCTTTCTGGTTCATGCCAGTACCCTTTGGCTTTTTCTTCTATTTTTCATTCTTGTGTCCTCCCTTTTGTTCTTGTTGCTTCTGTTGTCTTCTGCCATGAGCTATTGACACTCTGCCATGGCATACTGCATTGGAACCAGCTGATATGGACTGAAACCTCTACAAACTGTAAGTTAATAAATCTTTCCTCCTTTAACTTTGGATGTTGGGTATTTAGTCTCAGCAACGAGGGAAAAGTAGCTAGGACACAAACCAAAGCTAAAATCCACATTAAATGGTCAAAAACTAAAAACATTTACTCTAAAATCAGGAATAAGACAAGGATGTCCACTATCAACACTACTATTCAATAGAGTTTTAGAAATATTAGCTAGAGAAATCAGAAAAGAGAAAGAAATAAAACGGATAAGGATAAGAAAGGAAGTACTTAAGTTATTATTAGTTGCAGATGACAAGGTACTCTAATAGAACAGCCCAAAAATGCCATCAAAAAATTCTAGATTTAAGAACCAAATCAGTAGCATAGCTGGATACAAAGTTAATACTCAAAAATCAATAGCATTCCTATAAACAATCACCAAACTCACAGAGAGAGAAATTAGGAAAACAACATCCTTCCCAATAGCATCCAAAAAATGAAAAACTTTGAAATCAATCTAAAAACAAAAGTAAAAGAACTATACATTGAAAATCACAATACTTAAAAAAAAAGATTGAATAGAGTAACTTAAACTGGAAATATATCCCTTTATTCATGGATAAGAAAAAGCAACATAGTAAAAATGGTCTTACTCACAAAATTATGATACAGATTTACATCAATTCCAATCAAAATGCCATTATCATACCTCACCCAATTATAGAAAATATTCCTAAAATTCATTTGGAAGCAGAAGAAATCTAGAATAGCCAAAGCAACTCTGGCCAACAGAGGCAAATCAGGAGGCATCACAATCCCTGACCTGAAATTATATTACAAAGCTACTGTATAAAATCAGCATGATACTGGGAATAAAGCAAACCTGAGGATGAGAGGGACAGATTAGAAGATCAAAACACAACTCCAAACACACTTAGCCACCTTATCTTTGAGGAGACAAACATGTAAACTATGAAAGATAGCCTCTTTAATAAATGCTGATGGAAAAATTGGCTATCCACATGCCAAAGACTAAAGCTAGACCAATGCCTATTACCATGCACTAAAGTCAAAATGGATCAAAATTTAAATATTAAAAAAGAAACACTAAATCTACTGGAAGAGAAAGTAGGAAGAGATCTTGAAATCTAAGGTGTATGCAGAGAGTTATGAGCAAAACCCAGATGACTCGTGAAATACTAGAAGGCTGAGCTGGGATTTCATCTTATTAAAAAGATTTGCACAAGAAAAAAATCACAAGGCTGGGATTTAGCTCAGAAGCACAGCTCTGCCTGGCAAGCGCAAGTTCATGAGTTTGAGTACCGGAAGAAAAAAAAAAAAAGAAAAAATCACCAATAGAGTGAAAAAACATCCCAGAGAATGGAAAAACCTTACAGACAGTTGTCCATCAGAGAACAATTTATATCTAGAACATATAAAGAATTGAAAAAAATAAGATCTCCCAAATTCAAAGACCCAATTCAAAACCAAGCATCTGAAATGAATAACCACTTCTCAGATGAATAAATACAAATGGCAAATAAATCCATGAAAAAAAGTTCAACATCATTGGTCATTCAAGAAATGCCAATTAAAACAATGCTGAGATTTCATTTCAGCCCAGAAAGAATGGCTATCATGAAGAAATCAACCAAGGCCAAATGCTGATGAGGTTGTGGGGAAAGAAGAACACTTGTACACTTTTGGTGGGAGTGTAGACTGGTACAACCACTGAGGAAATCAATGTGGGGTTTCCTCAAAAAACTAGGATTAGAGTTCTCATTTGTCCCAGTTGTTTTCCTTCTAGGTATATTGCTGGAAGAACTGAAAACATCAAGCCATAGTGATATATGTGCACCTATATTTATAGTAACACAATTTGTAGTAGTTAAATCTTGGAAGCAACCCAAATTCCCATCAACTGAGGAATGGATAAAACTGATGTGGTCTTTTTGTACAAAGAAGTACTATTCAGCCATAAAGAAAGATAAACTTGAGTCTTTTATAGGTAAATGGATGCAGCTTGAGACTATTCTTATAAATGAAATAAATCAGTCTCATATGTGTAAACATATTGTCTCCCTAGTGTGAGAAAATGAAAAAGTAAATAAGGTATAAAATGTACAATAGATATAGTGAAATGGGAAGAAACTGTTCAAAAGTAAAGTGGAACTGGGGCAGGGGAAAGAAGAAAGGAAAAAAAGGAAAAGAAAAAAAAATCACTAGTTTCTCATAGTTGATTGAAAAGAAAATTTTGTATTAATATAGTTTGTATAATTTTTCATGCCTGTATATTGTACTCTGAGTAACTACTTTGGGAATAACAACATGCAATGTATTAACTATTCTTGTTCTCTTATTATTTTGTTTGGAATTTGGGGCTTTTGTATAAAATTTAAAAATTGTTGCAATAAAAACAGTTGATATGTGCAAAAGAATTTCTTTATGTCATTTAATATTTTGTAAGTATATAAACATAACTGACTAAAAAGCTAGTATATTTTAAGGTGTGCATTCAAGTGTGTTTCAAAAGTAATAATGCCATAACGATGTTGAAATGCCATGTGACCCTTGACCTAAAGTTTTCCATGTAAAACTCTGTAACTGTCATCTGTTAACATTCTCTGGGGATTCAATTTCCAAAACAACCACATTTGGTAGATAAGTAACAGTTCATTGGTGATACTACATATTTCAAGGTGCTTTCTATCTAGATAAGAGCATAAAATTAAACCTACTTCTCCACCTGTAACACAGATGCAGCCAATCTTCTTTACTGTGTGTACAACCACTGAGGTTTTGAGACCAATGCTGGATATATAACTGGGCTAAGAGGACAACCAAAATTTTGTGCCTGGTCCTCCAAGGTCAATAAGGACTCAGAACATGAAGGCACTCTTTCTACAATATCCTACAACTATGGTGAGTCACCCAACATCTTTAGCAGGGAGATTGTTGGACCTCAGAGAACAGCAGTCCATCAATGTACGCTGTGTCAAATATGAGGGTCACCAAAAAGAAAGTGTCCTGTGCTTTCACAGGATGATCAGGCAAGAACATGATCCATCTTGGAAGCTATCACTTACAGCAGAGCTAAGAGGCTCTATACATGATTTCAAAAGTAATGGCTGAGGAGACTTCATTGATCTTCATAGAGAGAGGTTAATTTTCATTAACACAGGTTTCACTCTAACTTAGTATTAAACACCCAGTGGAAAATTATAAATAAAAAAGATATATAAGTATAATAATAATAATAGTACTAAGGCCATTGTAACAAAGAAATATCAGACTTATAGGTAACCTCAATCGATAAAGAGGGCTAAGAGCCAGCTGGTTGTGATTGCTATTCTGATTTCTTTAGAGCAGTGTCTGGATGTGGCTCCTTTTATCGATCTATTTTCCCATTCTAGTGCTTGTTTTGGTTGTATGTGCTTTAATCTCCTTTGTTTATTCTCACCTAGAGGTAGCCAAACTGAAACTGAGTGTACAGATGGAGCCAATGACAAATATGCCAGACTCCTTTTACCAGAATACCTTATATTGGCCTTGTAAAGGTCGTTATAACTGCTAAACTATGACATGGCTTCTATTCAAGCCCATTAAATTACCTCTCTGGAGAAGGCCTCTGATGGCAGTCTCCCTTACAGTGACCCTTCTATGCTAGAAGCAGCTAGATTGAAACTTCACCCATTCTGCCATAACTGCAGTTAGGGATATCGTTTCAGAGGGGGAATATTATATGTAGCTAAATTAGATAAAACTAATAATACAATCAAGAGAGCGACTGGGTCTTCAAGGAAGTCAGTGAAATGTGAACATATGAGGCTTGTAACTTGAAGGCACATCTGAAGACAAGTCCTTAAAATTAAATTCACAATGGCCAGATTTATACACTTCCTTAAGGAATGAAGGTAAATTTGAACTTATACTGTAATTGGTGCCACCCAGTCCCATTAAGCTAAGATGTGCATCAGACACATGGATGGGTCACCAGAACACCACCCAGGCCCATTCCTTCCCCCAAAGGTTCCTTTTTTAGAAGTTATAGATATGCCAAGTTTAATGATGTCATTCATATGCCTTTGCTACATGCCCCACTTCCATACTGGATTCATATCAGCTAAGTAGCTATACTTGTGTTCTTATTGTATGATTATAGTTTTACCTACATTACACGTGCTTTGTGATTTTGCCCTATAAAATATTCTTAGAAGATGACCTTGGTGGCAACCCACTTGGGACATCTCCTGTTGCTCAGGAGCTATTCTTCTTCCCCAGTAAACATCCCCTATTCTAAACCTCATTTATCCTTTGGAATTCATTCTTCAATTTAAAGTGACATGGACTCAATATATCTGACATTTAGGAGGATGGGAGTTATATTTTTCCTGTATCACTACCGTATTTGTAGATCAGATGACTAATGATGGTAGACTTGCTTGAATCTTCATGTCTAATATTGACAATAATGACAATGTTGATACGTACCCTTTCCTTCTGTTTTTTTTTGAGGTGGTTCATAATGCTTGTATTTCAGGGCCAAACCTGTTTTGAGAAAGCAACATTTGAAATATTTAACACAGACTTTCCTTAGTGCCATGACAAAACTATAAGAAGGAGATTCTATTTGAAGATAATTTTTAAAAGTGTTTCTTCATTATGAGAACCATTGTTGAGCTCCTATCATTTTGTATGGTGAAGCTCTGCATCACTTAGAATGTTTTTTTTTTATTACTTGTTACTGTCTTTGATTGTTTGATCAATTTTATGTTCTTATTTCTGGTGGACTGAGCAACTTCATTGAAGATAACAGTATGTAATGTTGCAACCATTATTAATTGTTATCTTTTTGTCTTGAGGTCATGTATCATTTTTGTTGTTTTTGTGTTGTTTTGAATTTGTCTTTATTGTAGTTTTGTTAGTTTTTTAATTTTTAAAATAAAAATTAGAGAAATAAAAAAGTGTTTCTTCAAAATTAATGTCAATATTATGCTTATTGGTGAAACACTGGTAAATTATCCACTTTAAAACAAAGATACTAGAAAAGCCACAATGGCTAACCTTTTTGTATGCTCAGGTTATTTGTTAATATAATCCAACATAGATCAAACAGAAGTATAAATGATGTAATTCCTTTTATATTTTTGGAGACACGGACTCACTATGTATTTTAGGCTAGCCTTGAGCTCACTATGTAGCCCAGGCTGGCCTGAAACTCATGGTAATCCTCCTGCCTCAGCCTCCTGAATGCTAGGATTACAGGTATGTGCCACTGCAACTATCAATTCCTATAGATATTTATATGCCTATAATACGACCTTCTATATGCAAAAAAAAAGAGAATAAGCTTAAATGTAAAGCACATGTGGTGGCTCAATGAGACAGCTGACTTCTAATTCACAAAAAAGAAACAAAACCAGTTATGTTATATGTATACATTAACCAGATGTCAAATATCTTACAAAATTTAAAAACATTGAATATCAGTAAATTGAGCACGTTCTTTGATATGATTTTACCATAACAATCTTGTTTCTGTGAGAATCTTCTTTCTGTTAATGCTTCATTTGAACTTGGAGAGAGCCTCCCTCCCCTGATGATTGTTGCTCTAGCTCTGTGCTGGTGTTTTAATGCCCTATGGCACAAGTGTTATCTTATGATCTTATTTTATGATCTTATCTTAAGACCTCAGCAATTTTGCATGATAATATTGCAGCTATGTCAGCCCTGAAAAGTTATGAGAGTAAGTTAACTGACACGCAAATATTATAACATCTTTTCTTCAGTGGGTAACTATTAGAGTTGCATATCTTTTGTTTCATATTCTCTATTTCTCATTAAAATGTTTTCAAAAAACATACAAAAAAACTCATAATTTTAAGCAAATAAATGAATGACTGCAGGGCTGGGAATTTAGCTCAGTGGCAAAG
>NW_004955413.1:8062100-8070499 GCF_000276665.1 Chinchilla lanigera
CTCCGGGATTGGGTGCGGCCTACCTGGCTCTGTGTGCGCTTTTCGGCTGGGAATCGCGGTGGTATGAGTCCGGCCCACACTAGGACCCAGGAGCCCTAGATGATCTATTTTAAACTTTAAAATATTTTAAGAATTTATACATTAGAAATTTATTTGTGGCATATAAAATTAGGAAGTTCTGTTTTGAGGAACTATGCCTAACATGTGTACAAACACATTTAATCTTACATATTGCAGATCTTTGTTTTAAAGTTTGAAATACAATGAAACATTATATTATTTTTCAGTACAAAGTTTCTTACCTATAATACTTGAATATTAACACATTTGTTCTACTCGGAAGGTTGTAAAGTACTTAGATAATTCTAATTCCATGTATAATTTTGTAAGGTCTACAAAGTTAAATAAAATATGAATATTTGGAAAGTACAAGTTCATAAAAGTGTGGATATCATGAGATCTGGTATTTTTCTAGAACATAGAGGATGATTTCTGAAAGTGTCTATGGATTTGAGGGATCCACATCTTTGGACCAGCCATTAAGCCACATTAGCACTGAAACAAAACTCTGTCTCAGATTACTGCTTCCCAGAATCGAGACAAGTGGGCCTAAAGCAAAGCTATCATAACACCTTTGAAGACAAAGAAAAAGATCTGATTTTTAAAATTATAAACTTCAACAAAAAACAAGACAAATGGAAACTAAAATATAGTAGCATAGCGGTGACCACAGTTTGCAAGGCTTTTACATGTGCTGTGCTCCTGGTATCTCTGGATCTTCTGACATTGTGCTGCCTCCTCTTCAGACATTTTCACAGTGGAAAACTGAGCAGAAGAAAAGTTTTCAG
Source organism: Chinchilla lanigera (assembly GCF_000276665.1). Taxonomy (NCBI): domain Eukaryota; kingdom Metazoa; phylum Chordata; class Mammalia; order Rodentia; family Chinchillidae; genus Chinchilla; species Chinchilla lanigera. Next base: position 8,062,949 of record NW_004955413.1, read on the forward strand.
GCACACAATAAAGGGTATGAGCATTGATATAATGTCAGTGAATAATGGATGTTTGGTACGCTACGTGGAGTTATTCAGATTGGAAGTGTAAGACGTTTTTGTATTTGGCCATCCAGTCATTTTCATATGTGCTTATCAGTAAATTTTTAAGAATAAGAGAACCAGAGATATCAGCCTGGTCCCTGAATCCACCTTTGTAACTTTCTACATTAGGTAAAGAAAAATAGAGTTAGAATAATAGGATATCTTCAGAAAATAATAAACACTGAAGCTTGTAACAAGCCAGATGCTAAAAGGACTAGATTCTGGAGTCCAATAGCCCATGCAGTACTTCTTCCCAGAAGAAACCTCCTGAGCCTGGTCTTTTCCAGAATCATTTCTGTCAGCATCCTAGGCCTCTGATCTCTGACCAGAATCTTCCATCAAGTATAGCCTAAGGCTTTACAGCTCTACTTTTTTCAGCTGGTACCTCCAAACCTTCCCTAACTCTCCTTCCCAGAAACCAGCTCCAAAAACTCCTAAACGACATAGTCTGGTGCAGCCACAGCAATGAATCCAATTCTTTAGTACTAAATTCTATCTTATTAACTGTTTTCTCATTGCTGAGACAAAATATCTAACATCCACAAGTTAAGGAAGAGAAAGTTTAATTAGTTCAGTTTGTAGAAGTTTCGATCCATAATCAGCTGGCTCCAAGGCAGGGTGGCATGGCAGACAGACATTGCAAGAGACACGTCATCTTAGAGGTCTTCCACTTCCTTGTTTAATTTAACTTCTAAGTATTTAATTTTTCTTGCTGTCATTATGAAAGATAATGTTTCCCTAATTTATCTCTCAATGAGATTTTCTTGGTGTAAAAGAATGCTGAGTTCTGAGTGTTGATTTTGTACCCTGCTACACCATGTAATTTGGTTATTAGTTCTAGGAGGCTTTTTGTAGTGTTTTTGAGGTCCCCTATGGAGAGGATCAGGTAATTTGCAAAGAATGATAATTTAACTGTCCTCTCTCTCCATATCTTTTTTATTTATTTCTCTGGTCTAATTGCCCTGGCTAATGTTTCATGAAGTATACTGAACAGAAGTAGGAATAATAGACATCTTTGCCTTGTTCTTGATTTTAGAAGAAATACTTTCAGCTTCTCTCCATTTTCTATGATGGCAATTGGTTTCCCAAAGATGGCTTTTTATTTCATTCAAATAAATACTTTCTATCCCTGCTTCCTTCAGGGTTTTAATAATGAATGGATGTTGGATTTTGTCAAATGCTTTTTCTGTGTTTATTAAGATGATTGTGTGATTTTTGTTCTTGCTTCTGTTCATGTGGTGTATTACATTTACTGATTTGCATATGTTGAACCATACTTGCATCACTGAAATGAGTCCTATTTGTTCATGATATATGAACTGTTTGATGATTTGCTGCATTTTGCTCACCAGTATTTTATTGAGAAATTTTGCATTGATCTTCATTGAGTAGATTAACCTATAGTTCTCTTTTGAGTAGGTCCTTTTCTAGTTTGCTTGCTTCCAGGAATAACTTTGAGAGTACTGGTTCCCTTTTGATTCTGGTGGAGAACTGAGGAGTATTAGCATTAAACCTTCTCTAAAGATGTCTTAGAATTCAGCAGTAAATCCAGCAAATACTGAAATTTTCTTAGTTTGTTTTTTTATTACTTCTTCAATTTCAGTGGCTGATATTGATTTGCTCAGGATTTTTATCTTTGAGATTCAGATTTGGTAGCTCATATGTATTTAGCAATTGTTCCATTTCTTCTGAATTATCCATTATTTTAAAGTGTACTTTCTCAAAGTACTTGCATTTAGGCAGATCCACTTTGATTTTGCCCTCTACATCGCTAATAGCATGGATTTAGGACTTTCTTTTTTGGTAAGATTGGATAAGATTTATGTATTTTGTTTCATCTTTCAAAGAACAAACTCTTCTATTCATTGACTCTTTGTATTTTTTAGTACGAGTTTTGTTGTCTTGTGTCCTGATCTTTATAATTTCCTTCCTCTTACTAGCTCTGAGTTAGGATTTTTCATGTTTATTTTACTACTGATGTGCATCATTCCATTTTTTGAGTGAGCTCTGTTTTTCTGATGTGGGAAATTACTGCCATAAACTTTCTTTTAAGGAATATTTTCATTGTGTTGTATAGGTGCTGATTATGTCTTAATGCTATTACTGTTTGATTATAGTAACTGTCTACTTCTATGATTTCATCTGTACCTATAGACTATTCAAAAGGACATTATTTAATTTCCATGTGTTTGTATAATTGCTGCTATTGTTTACTAGTTTCATTGGACTATGATCCAGTAATGTGCATGGAATTATTTTGACTCTTTGCACTTACTTAAGCATGGTTTAATGGCTAGTATGTGTTCTGTTTTGGAGAAAGTCCCATGTGCTGCTGAGAAGAATGTGTTCTGCTGTTGTATGGAACACTCTATAGAAATCTGTCAAGTTTATTTGTTCAAATGTTTGGTCTCTGATATTTCCATGTTGATTTTTTGTCTAGTTGATCTGTTCATTGTGATAGTGAAGCATTAAAGTTCACCAATATTTTACTTTACTTTATCTGAGTTTTAATGTGCTTTAGAGTTTGCTTTGCTGGTATTTGGTCTGTATGTGTTTATAATTGTTAACTCTTATTATTGAATGTTTCCTTTAACCAGTATGTAGTGGCCTTGCTTGTCTCTTCTTTGTCTTGGCTTGAGATTCACTTTGTCTGAAATTAGGATAACAACTCCTGCTTTTGTTCTGATTCCATTCCATTAAATATTATTTTCCATCCTTTGATTTTTAATCTGTGAATATTTTTTTGAATTAAAAATGTTTCTTGTGTAGTCCACATTGTTGGATTTTGTTTCTTGATCCACTCTTCTAATCTGAGTCTTTTGATGGAGAAATTGAAACCATTCACATTGAGAGTTGTTATTGAGCAGTATTGACTTATTCTTGTCATTGAATTATTTTTATTGCTGATATACTCTTCTTCTCCCATTTTCTTAGCTGCTCACCCCATCAGGTGTATTCCTAAATTTTGACTTATTGCCACTGCTATTTTCTTTTTCTTTTTATAAGATGTTCTTGAGAAGCTTTTGTGGTCATGAATTTCTTGAGATGCTCCTTGTCATGGAAATAACACATTTCTCCATCAAATTTAAAAGGAAACTTTTTCAGGATACATAAATTTTGGTTAACATTTTTTATATTTTAGGGCTTAAAACACTTTACTCTAAGCTCTCCTGGCCTTGAGGGTTTATTCAGAGAAATCTGGTGTAATTCTGATGAGTTTACATTCATATATGATTTACTGCCTTTTTTGTCTTTGTGATGGACTTTCAGAACTTGGATTATAATGTGGTGAGAAGTTGTTTTTTAATCATGACTATTTGAGGTTCTATGTGGTTCACTTACCTGTATGTTTATTTCTTTCAATATATTTCATATATTATTTACTATTATTTTTGTGAACAGGCTTTTTGCCATTTGAATTGCTTTCTGATTTTTTCATTTAATTCAGTAATTTTAGCTTAGTCTTCTTTGCATCATCTAGCAGTTTTTTGACCCATTTTTTATGCTTTCTTGGTCTTTATATGGGGTCTTTGAGAGTAGTCAGTTTTTAACAGCATCATTTCTTCTAGGTTTGGAATTCTGTCCCCACATTGGGTGGTTCTGCTGGCTATACTTTTGTTGTGACCGTGAATCTTGTGTATTTCTGATTTGAAACCATTTCATAGACTCCATTTCTTTGGTAAACTGGCCATTCATATTTTATAACATTTTCTTTAACTCCTCTAGCTTTTTATTAGTGTCATTTGAGAGTTTTTGCAATGCTTTGGTTATTATTTCCATTATCTGTGTCTTATACTTTTTAAAATCCTCTTCATTATCTCTGTGAGTAATTTTCTGACCTCCTTTCAATGAATTCATATGCAGATTATACTATTTTTCCCCTCTCTGCTTCTTGGAATGGCTCGGGGAGGTGTTAGATTTGGGAGACTTTTGTGCCTTTTCTCATATTTTTATTGTTTTACTAATTTCTTTTTGTTTTATGATATGGTTTGTGGACATTTGTAGTCTAAAGACTTTGTTGCTAATGTAGAACTCTCTTTAACTGATTTTCAGGGTTGTAATTATTAACTTTTGCCACACACCCAAGATCTAACCACTTTGGTCATTTTAAGAGGGGAGATTGCATGTGATTGGCCCAGCCACCAAGTTCTCTCAAAATTTACTCTAGTATTATTAATATTAAAAGGGCAATCTGATCCTGCTTTACAGAGAAACAGCAAAAATTACATGGCCCTCTTAATATTAAGTGAATCAGCTACAGTAGCATCACCAAAGTTAAATTATATATTAGCATACCATAAGAACTAATAATGTACCACTTTTAATCCTACAGAAGAAATTAGCTATTATAACATATACATTACAGTAACCCTTGTATTGACACACAGCTAATGTGTTCTAAATATAATATATCTTTGGTAATAATAGAAAATAATTCAACAATAATTTTACAGAGATAACTATCAAAAGATTAACAAAGCTTTATAGATATATTATTAAAAGCAGGGGTTGGAAAGGAGGAATGACAGAGAAAAATTAAATCCTTAAACTCTATGATATGAGGAGAGAGAAATGGTGTGAAGGATCTTATTGGCATAAATTGAATTATGTAAAGTTAAGAGAAGCAAGATGAAGATAAAACGGCAAGATGGCAAGATGAAGATAAAACGGTAAATTATATAGAAAATAATAAAAGAATCATAAATAAGGGGAGAAAAATGAGTAGGGAGAAGAGGAAATACAGAGAAAAAAATAAGAAAAGAGATTAGCAGCAAAGCAGAAGGACAAAGGAAGATTTCTCAAACCTCAGAAAACCAGTTAAGAAGAAAGGTGAGAAGGATAGAAGAGAAAAGGAAAACAAAATGAAACTAAAAACCCCTAAAAATAACACTCACAATCACAAATAACAACAACATCTAAGACAAAATCCAACTTTAAAAAAAAAAAAAGCAACAACAAAGAAATTTCTCTGATTTTGTGCACGTGTTTATCTTCGGGGGTCTACAGTTTGAGGCAATGTGCGGTTCAAGACACTCCCTTGCTCTCACTAACAGACAAGGCAATCAGAAATCAGAGCCTAGATCTATTCTAGATAGAGTCACCAGCAAGCAGAAAGTAAGCGTAGGATAGGATTGCTGATTCTGGTATTGTGAAGGCTGTCAGTCTCTCTGAACCCATCTACCGGCTGTAAGCTGTGCTTTAAGCTTGACGAACTGCAGACCTTAATTTCTGCCCCAATATCTGACCACCTCAGTATTAGAAGAGAATGTGTTGTAGTCTGTTCACTATCTGGTTCTCTGTCAACTTCTGTCAACTTCTGTCATACCCTAGTTGGATGGCAAATCTTGTGATGATTACCTTTCTACCCCTCCAAAGGGCTATTGCTCAGTAACCACCAGAAACCCTCTGCCCCAGGCAACTCTTTCTGTTCCTTAATGTTCAGATCTTTATCCGTCACTATCTCTGACTCAATCTCTGCTTTCCAAGATGTAGAACTTTCACTTGGCAAATCTCCAGGCTTGATAGAGGTTCGCCTTTGCCTGTGTAGTATTGTAGGAGGGGTGAGAATTTTCTGTTTTTTCAGGTCTTTCCACAATTTGGGGACACAACAGGAAAGCACATTGGTATGGATCTTTTGAGTCTCTTGTCCTCACCTTTATCCAGGTATATGTCCTTACCAGTGAGTACAGCACTGCCCATAGTCTTTGAGGCACTCGAATTCAGCCTCTTTCTGTCTGGGGCAGAGGGTGTTCCTTGTTGAAAATCGACACTGAGAGGGTGGGTAAAATCTCAAAGGGCCACAGTGTTCTGTGATGTTGGGAAAATTATCATGAGGAGGGAGTTATTTTTATGTTGACTCTCTCTTTGTCCAGTTACAGTCCACAGTTTTCCTGGGGTACAAACCACAGTTTATTTCCATATTGTAATTCCTCTTCCATGTGGGAGGAAGTGTCTATAGGGAACATATCCCTAATCTGTGCAGCACTATCTCCATCTCTTATCTGTCAGGACCACTCACAGGACAGTATATTTGCTGGGGAAAGGGTGTGGGGATAGGTGTGAAACTTCCATCCCATGCTTCCCTTTTTCCAGGACCCAGATATTTGGTTTGATGTAGAATCGTGATAGTGAACCTTTCAGAGCTTTCACTGACACAAACAGCCCACTATAGAGTGTGTGTGCCTTACGTACACCAACACTGATCTAAAGGATTCTTATTTCAGGTTAATTTCCTGTATTTAGGTGTGATTGCCTCCCCTAATTCAGCACATATGTATTATTCTGTGCCTTATCTCTGAGATTCTCCAATGCTCCTCTTCTAGTCAGAAATGTTGGAAACACCTCAATTGCCCATTTTTTGATTGGAAAACCTTTTGCTTCATCAGTAATGTAGAGTACACTGCTTCATCAGTAATGTAGAGTACATATAAATGTAATTATAAAACCTGACCAGAACACACCTATTCTGAAGATTGCCAGAGTAATGATTTGATGAAATAAAGAATTTTTTCTCTTCACTCAGTCCATGCAGTACACCATTGTTATGAACACATTCATAAATTCCCTATTATGAATTCTATGATTAAAAGTGTTATAAATGTGATTATCAAGGTACTCTCCATTGTAAGAGAATGCGTGAATGCCAAATATCACTGCTGAAAATTTGTTAAATCTTACATGTTATTCATATATGCTTATTGAGAATTCAGAAATATTCTTACTCCCAAACTAATTTATGCAATGACAATCCAGGAATCACTCAAATTCCCTAATGAATGGATTCATCCTTCTTTTTTTTGTTTTAAAGATAAAAGAATGGAAACACATTTACAAACAAATAGATATAAACAAAACAACACCCAAACAATAGAAGCAATTCAGAATTTCAGACAAGGTGACAGGAAATTAACAATGGTTGTTGTATTTCATTGTTATCTTCACATTGGTTACTCAGTTAAACAAATATAGGCATGTAAGACTGATCAAACAATTAAACATTAACTGTTCCTTTCAATAAAGCAATAGAAGTCAGTAGTACAACTCTCTTAGCTATCCTGTGCACGTATGTATAATTGTGAGTGTGTGTGTATACATATTTTTCCCTGTTTTTGTTTTCCCTTTAACCTTATCCCAATTGTTCTTTCCTTTTGAGCAGTTCCTTTCCCTTTCATAATATCTATTATGCCTTTCAGATTTTATTTATTTTTTCAGGTTCTTACACTAGTGAGACAAAACGATATTTACACATTCAGATCTGATTTATTCGCTCATGAGTATGGACTCTAGTTGCACCCATTTGCCTATGAAAGCCTCAAGTTTATCTTTCTTTATAGCTGAGTAATATTCCATTATGTAAAAATACCACATTTTTTTTATCTACTCCTCAGTTGATGGACATTTGTGTTGCTTTCATGATTTAGCTATTGTAAACTGTTCAGTTATAAACATAGGTGCACATATATCACT
>NW_004955413.1:8071364-8091401 GCF_000276665.1 Chinchilla lanigera
TGCAATACCATGTTGATTTTATCACAATGGCCTTGTAGTATAATTTCCAGTCAGGGATTGTGATGCCACCTGACTTGTCTTTGTTGCCCAGGATTGCTTTTGCTGTTCTGGGTCTTTTCTTGTTCCAGATGAATTTTAGGAAAGTTTTCTGTAGATCTGTGTGGTATGCTAATGGTATTTTAATAGGAATTGCATGGAATCAGTACAATAATTTTGGATATATGGCCATTTTCACAATATTAATTCTTCCAATCCATGAACAAGGAATATCTTTCCATTTTCTGACATCTTCTTTGATCTCCTTTTTCAGAGTACTGTAGTTCTCACTCTTTAGATCTTTTGCTTCTTTTCTTAAATTTCTAAGTATTTCAGTTTTTCGTATGTTATTGTGAAAGTTACGTTTTCCTTAATTTCTCTCTCAGAGTGTTTGTTTTCTGTGTATAGGAATGCTATTTTTTTTTTGAGTGTTAACTTTGTAACCAGCTATGCTATTTAATTTGTTGATTAAATCTAGGAGTCTTTTGGTGGTGCTTTTGGGGTCTTCCATGTAGAGTATCATGTCATCTGCAAACAATAATTTCACTTCTTCTTTTCCTATCCTTATTGCCTTTATATCTCTCTCTTGTTTAGTTGCTCACTAATATTTCCAGAACTATGTTGAATAGGAGTGATGACAGTGGGCATCCTTTTCTTCTTCCTGGTTTTGAAGTGAAAGCTTTCAGTTTTTGCCCATTTAGTATGATATTGGCTGTTGGTTTTCATAGATGGCTTTGATAATTCCTATTTTCTATAGTGTTTTTATCATGAATGTGTTGGAGTTTATCAAAAGCTTTTTCTACATCTTTTGAGATGATCATGTGATTTTTGTCTTTGGCTCTGTAGATATGGTGTGTTGCTTTAATTGATTTGCGTATGTTTAACCATTCCTGCATCTGTGGGATGAATCCCACTTGGTCATGGTGTATAATCTTCTTGATGATGTGCTGGATTCTGTTTGGTAATATTTTATTGAGTGTCTTTCCATCTATTTTCATTAGGGAGATTGACCTGTAGTTCTCTTTCTTGGTTGAGTCTTTCTCTGATTTTGGTTTGAGTATAATGCTTGCCTCCAGAAATGAGTTCGGAAGAATTGCTTCCTTTTCAATTTCATTGAAGAGTTTCAGAACAACTGGCTTTAAATCTTCTCTGAATTTCTTGTAAAATTCTGCTGGGAATCCATCTGGGCCTGGGCTTTTCTTTGTTGGTAGACTTTTAATCACATTTTCAATTTCAAAAATTGTTACTGGGTTATTCAGGATTTTTATTTCTTCTTGATTCAACTTTGGTAATTCATACTTATCTAGGAATTTGTCTTTTTCTTCTGTGTTTTCCATCCTATGGGAGTCAAGAGTTTCAAAGTACGTATTGACGATCATCTGAATTTGCATAGGATCTGTAGTGATCTCACCCTTTTCATCCCTTATTATGTGAATTTTAGGTTTTTGTTTCCTCTTTTGATAAGGTTGGCTAGAGCTTTACAAATTTTACTTATTCTTTCAAAGAACCAACTCTCTCATTCATTAATTTTTTATAGCATTCTCTTTGTCTCAATTGCTTTCATTTCTGCCCTGATCTTTATAATTTCCTCCCTTCTTTGGACTTTGGATTTGACTTGTTCCTCTTTTCTAAATGTTTGAGGAGCAGCATTAGGCTATTTATTTGTTCTAATTGTTTCCCTCATATGTGAGTTCACAGCTATAATCGTCCCTCTGAGGATTGCCTTCAGTTCCTCCCACAGAGTCTGGTGAGTTGTATTTATAGTTTTGGTTTTTTGTAGATACTTTCTGTCATATTTTTTTGCTGATTTTTTTCCAGTTGACCTATTTCTTTGTATCAATGTGTTGTTAAGGTCCGCCATTACAATAGTATTATTAGTTGTTTGGTTTTTCATGTCTATTGAGGTCTGTCTTAATGGTTGGATGCTCCCATATTAGATGCATACATATTTATGATTTTATCTCTTCCTCTTGAAGTTTTACCCTAACAAGCATGTAGTGACCTTCTTTATCTCTTTTTATTGTTCTTGCTTTGAATGTTACATTGTCTGCAATCAGAATAACTACCCTTGTGTTTTTCTGGGTTTCTGTCTCATGGAGAATTGTTTTCTGATATTTGCCTTTCAGTCTATGAGTTTCCTTTTGAGTTAAATGTGTTTCTTGTAAAGAGCATATTGTTGGATTTTGTTTTTTGATGCAATCTACCAGTCTGTTTCTTTTGATTGGTTAATTGAGACTATTTACATTAATGGTTATAACTGTTATGTGTTGGCTTGTCTTTGTCATGTTATTTACTTGCTGTTAGTTTCCTAATTTTACTTTCTGTTTGATTGCTTTCTCTGTTATGTGGTTCCTTGTATTGTTGTTCTTGAAATTGTGGTTACTTTTATTTCTTTCTAGAATATTTTAGTACTCCTTGTAGGGTTGGTTTTGTTCTCATGTAGTTCTTCAGTTATTCTTTGTTATTGAAGTATTTTATTTCTCCATCAATTTGAAGGATAGTTTTGCAGCATCCAACAGTCTGGGTTGGAGGTTGTTTTGTTTTTGGACCTGGAATAATTCAGTCTGAGCTCTTCTTGATTTGATGGTTTGCACTGAGAAATCTGCTGTGATTCTGATGGGCTTTCTTTTATAAATGATCTCTTTCTTTTCTCTAACACCTTTTAATATTCTATCCTTTTGCTGAATTTCTGGGATCTTGATTATTATATGTCTGGGTGTAGTTTTATTTTGGTTATGGCTTCTTGGAGTTCTATATGCCTCACTAATTCGTATGTTAGATTCTTTTTCCATACTTGGGAAGTTTTCTATTACTTTGCAAATAATCTTCTTACGTCATTTGTATTGACTCCTGCTGTTTCATTGACACCTATCAGTGTTACGTTGTTTCACTTTGCATCATCTTGCAGCTGTTGAATTGTTATTTCCTGGTTCCTTGTAATTTTTAAGAGATCTTTCCTTTCATGATAATTACCAGAAGTGCCATCTTCAAAATCTGAAATTCTGTCTTTGGCTTCATTCACTCGTTTTTTCCAGCTTTCAGTGGAGGTTTCGATTTCCTGGATAACTGTATGAATCTGTTTCATGCATTCTGGTTTTTTCTTTACTGTTCATTTAATGTTTCTGTTATTTTTCTATGTCCATCTATTTTTTACATATGTCCTCTTTAGATGTTCTGAGCAATCTTTTCATTATTGTTGTCACTTCATTTTTTACATAAGAGATTATTTCTGATCTGATTTCTTCTGTGGCCCTTTGGAGTTGTTTCTTTACCTTAGTTGTGATCATTTCAGAGATTTCAGGTGTGTGATTACTAAGTTTTCCTATGTTGATGTCTCTTGGACTTGTTCTGAGTGGGGTGGAGTTCTGAGACTACCTTTTTGTCCTTCAGTTTCCCATTTTGGATGTCATAGCTGAAGTGCTGGGCCTCCCCCTTCCAGGGCAGCTCACCAGAAGTTCTCTAGGTCCCTAGAATTCCAGCTGTCAGGCTTTTCAGTGGCAGCAGGAGTTGTGCCACAGGGTTCAAAATCCCCAGGCAGTTGATCGAATGCATAGCTTAGATGAGAAACCCAGTGGTAGTGGAGTACTGACCTTTGGGACCAGGGTCCTCAGGCAGCCCACTGAGGACACCCAGGTCTCTGACTAACTCACAATGTCAGTGGAACATGGGGTGCTGAATGGGGGCCCTCAAGCAGTTGATGGGGTGTACCTCTTCCTTCAGTGCCTCAGGCATAACCCACAATGTCAGTGGGACTTTGGGCACCTGTCTGAGTTCCCTAGACAGATAACTGAGTGCTCTGGGGACCTCAGGCATGACCCACAATATCCATGGGGCATAGAGCACAGGTTCTAGTTCCCCAGAAGGCTGGCTGATGGTGCCCAGGACTCATGCATGACCCACAGTGACTACAGAGTGCAGGGCACCAGCCTGAATTCCCCAGGTGGCTGGCTGATGGTGACCAGGTCTAACACATGACTCATAATAACCACAGAATGTGGGGCATTAGTCCGAGTACTCCAGGCAGCTAGCTGGCTGATGGTGCCCTGAACTCAGGCACAACTCACAATGTCTGCAGAGTGTGGGGTATCAGCCCAAGTTTCCCAGGTGGCTGGCTCATGCTGCCTGGTACTAAAACACTACCCACAATAAGCATGGAGTGTGGGGCACTGGTCCAAGTTCACCAGTGGCTGGCTAATGACACCCTGAACTCAGGCCTGACTCACAATATCTGCAGAGGGTGGGGCATTTGAATTCATACCTCTTGAAAATCTTACCTTTATCAACAGCTTAGCAGAGCTTGATGTAGATTTGTGTGTCTCATCAAAGCATCAAAGTCTTTTCTAGTTGATGATGAATTAAAGTAGATCCATGTGCTAGTTTTTCAGCCTGTGCCTTATGTATATAGTTTAATCTGGATACTTGAGTTTTGGGCAAATAATGTTACAAAATTCAAATGGATATACAAGAAAAGAAAAATATAAACTTGTAAAGAGAATTTCCTAGATACTGAGGTTTTTAACACCTCAAAATTACAGGAACGTATGCATACTCTGTTTAAAACTTTTCCTTCAAATTAATAGAGTTATCTAACAATTATATGGAGATAATTATTCTTTGGATATTTTATACTAAACATAACACTTCTTTATCATACATTGTACATGGTAATGCAGAGACACGTATGAACACACATTTATTTGGATTTAATCTAACTTCATTTTCTACTTCAATAATTCAGGAGTTTTTACACAACATTTGTTTAGCATCCAGATTTTGACTAGTTTTGTAAGAGAAGTTGAGACATTGTTTTAAAAATGCTGCGAGGTTGAACTGATGCAGCCTTTATATAAATATTCTGTAAATTTCAAAAAATTTTGTGCATACATATGAAAAGTGGTGTTGACCTTCCTATTGTACAATACAGCCATCACTGAGCTGGAATGAGTTTATTCACACAGCAAGAATCCTGCACATTTTCTGCCTCTTCCTTGCACACAGTGGCTAATTCGTCCATTCACACCAAGGGATTTCAGAATCTCTTTATCTCCTCCCTCTTCCAAAAAACATCTGTTCCATCATAACAGGTTTAGAAATAGATGAAGGCTGATATGCTGCTAGGGAAGACTGTGAGGAAAATGGTATGAATCAATTATTCTTTGATAGCTAAACAGTAATGAAAGAATCAATGAAACAAATACAGCAAACTTGCAAAGATGGAATAAGAACTTCTCCAACAAATTTCAGAGATGATAAAAAAAGAAACCACAATGAGTGTTTCAGCAGATCACAACTTCACCACCTTGAAACAGTACTGGGCAAAAAAACCAAATTGAAAAGTATCTTAAAGTTTCTCCCAAACATCCAGCCTTTAGGGAAAGACATGGTGAGATGACAAATTAAGTCAGGTGACAAAGCAAGGAAAACTAAGAATTTAAAAATCATATCATCAGTATACCTGCAGGATTGTTCCTCTGGCTTGGTTCTTTCTGTGTACTGAAGACAAACTCTGAAAAAATAAAAAGAAATACAATCAGCTGTGATGGTGGGGCTGTTGAGTAGGAACGCATGCTGAAAATTCATGGGCTTTTGGAAAAGTGATAGGACATGACTCCTCAGCAAATATTATGCTTACCCTTGAGGGTGTTGTCCCCAAAGTCTACTAATGCATCTTTCACTTTGGATACAAACACTTTAAATTCCAACCTGAAAAACAGTCCCTAGGGAAAGATAATCTTATTCAGGCAAGGTGAGAATGACACTAAGGATAACTTTCACTAATTTCATTCATGCATCAAAATAACTAGTCAACTCATCAGAGAATAGAATGATTTTATTCTAAAGAGTTCCCACTTCAATTTTACATTTAGGTGCATCTTGAAGTTAATGTATTTTATTTTAAAATTTCATTTATATATTTTAAATATAGATAAATACATTGCTATGAATGTCTTTATGCAGTTCAGTGACATTTGAAACTGGTTAGCAATAGGAAGACAGAAAATTTATAGATGTAGACAAGAAGAAAGATAAATCCTAGAGTTATATGAGCAGTATTTGAAGACTAATTCTGATCAAAGCTCAGAAGACTGGAACACTAATAAAAATGAGGACAGTAAAGGCCAGGCTCATGAGTTTCAGATGAGAACAAAGACTTTATTTGGAAATGAAATGAAGGACACCCATGTTTGAATCTGTTAAAGAATTTGGCTACATTTTTTCATGACATAAAATTTTGTATGAGATTGAGTTTAAGGAAGACAGACTAATTGATCTGATGGAAGAAATTTCAAGGCAGTCTAACAGTCAGGGTAAGGCAGGGGTAGTGATAACTGCTTTTACCCAGTGTCTTTGTTCACTGCCTTACAAACCTATAAGACTGTTGCTGTTAACGTTTCACAGGCTCTAACCTTTGAAGGACCATCAATGAGTCTAACCTGTCAACACTAATTGTGCATGACCTAAGCAGAAAGTAATAACATACCATTTACAAAGCAAAAATACATGCAAATTTAACACAATCTTTTTCTTTTGGTACTGGGGATCAAACTCAGGACCTGGTCCTTGCCAGGCAGGTGCTTTGCTGCTGAGCTATATCTCCAGCCCTAACGTAATTTTTTCTATGCTTTTTAAAAACTATTGTATTTTATGAGCATCACCTACATTTGGTGTTCTAACTGTTTCTACTTCCCAATCCTGATTTAATTCAGCCAAGGCTGCATTCTATTGATGCTCTCCCTAGAATTATGAATACTCAGCCTTTTGCTTGGAGAAATATTTCTGTTTGAAAAAGCTTGTAAACTCAATGTGAAACTAGAATGCAAAATCTCACACCACCTGTAGAATATGTGATGAATTTTATTTCTCTTGATTTACCAACCTCTATATAATTAATTCTTTCATGCACTTATTTATTCTTTGAAATATTATTTTTGAAACATGTTCTACATTCTGGACTGAAAATAAACAGTAAAAAGGACAAATATAATCTCAGTTTCAATAGCAGTTATAAATATTGGATGAGATGCATAATAAGCACAGAAATAAATTATCAGCTGTGGAGATGATCTATCTTAAATATTAAATAATAATAAAAATTCATAAGGACAAGATCAAATATGGCCACGTAAAATTTATTTTAGAAAAGTATGCATTTTTTTTTGAAAATTTAAACAACTAACAAACCAGAAACAGTGAGGACAAAATCAAAGCAACACAAAAACAATGCATGACCTCAAAACAAAATGATAGGAATTAACAATGGTTGCTACTTACATACTGTTATCTTCAACAAAGTTGCTCAGTCCACCAGACATATGAATGTAAGATTGATCAAACAAAGACAGTAACAAGTAATAAACATATGAAAATGATGCAGAGTTTCATAATACAAGATGGTAGGAGTTCAACAATGGGACTGATCTGAAAACAACAATATACATTCCTTTTTTTAAAATCAATCTTGCCACTACCAATTATGTTAACACATTTTCTCTCATTTCCACATTTTACATAAGATTATTCTAAACCAATGTCTTAATAACTTTCTTTAGCACTCGAGCAAAATACCTGACACCTGAGACTTAAAGGATAAGAAGCTTGTTTTGTTTTGCTTCCTGTTTTTATAACTCTCAGTCATTGCATGGTCTATAGGTTCCAAGGCAGGAAGGCATCCAGTGAGGGTCTGGCTGAGGCTTGCATCATGTTTTCCAGGAAATGGGAATGAAGTGAGGATCCCGAAAGGGAGATACACCCTTCCAGCTCACACCACCAGCTACCTAACTTCTAAAAAAAAAGTCAGATATAGTATCCAAGAGCCCAATCCTTCTCCAAACTCCAGACCTATGAGTGCACAAGGCCTTTGGGGACAGTTGATACAAGTAATAACAGATACTTAAGTTCCCTATAATTATAGTATACATTTCAGAGATGTCATTCTATTGGTTGCAGAAAGACTCACTAAAATAAGTACAAGTGATTTTTAAACTAATGTAATATAAATAATACCAGGGAAGGTTCAAGTATTTTATTTAAATTTAAAACAAAATTTTAAAATACAATATGAAGAAAATTATGGGAATTTTATGCATGCAGAATGTGCTTGGAGAAAATTGAAATATCTAAAATCAGATTTCAACTTCAAAAGAGATTTAGTATATTTCATCACTAGTATTTGAAGAGTGTATTGTCATTTGCAAGAATGCATGTAAACACATATTCTCTTTAACTCTTTTGCAATTATTTCCTTTTTTAACTTCTCCATAATTTGTATTTGTATTTTAGTCATCTCTTAGGCAAATGTTAGCACTGAATACCCAAAAGATACTGTAAGTGAAACCCTTGATGCACTAGAATGTATCTGGTGTCATCTCCACTATGAATTCATCTTTTAAATGCCTATTCATGTTTGAAAGTACCCCACGTTTTTCCAGCAAAATTGTCTACTTATTTCTTGGTAAATCCAGGAAAGCCAACGCACTTTAAAGGCTGTAAACTTGTAATGATAATCATGTATAAGTTTATTTTTTTGAAGTTTATAAGCACACCATGCATGTCTATGAGCAAGTGTGCATACACATAGAGAAACACATATAGGTCATAGATGGAAGAAATTATGTCATATAATCCTCAGAATGGAAAATGAGTCACAGGGGCTCACCTAGGTTTAAATAGGCATTTTCTGCTTCAGTCATTTAAGCCCATTGCAAATATTTTCAAACATATCTCTCAAAATTTGATAGTTACTCTTTTGATTTTATTTAATATTTAAAATTACTTAATTAAAATAATCAGCAAATTTTAAGCATTTTTGCCATCTAAAATAACATGCGTTATTTGTAAGGAAATTAGACTTCTCTATTCATAAAAGTACAGTCATATTTTTCTCTAATTTATTTTTGATGACTTCATCAAAGTAAGTCTAGTAGATGTTAAAATGAGCCTCAGGTCAGGCATTTTATTCCTTGTCAGATTTTATATCTAGTGGCTTTGAGGCGAGGCTCTTGGAATTATACTGCAAGGATACAAAACTAAAGGGCTCTCAGTGTGGGCAGTGCTTGGTAACTCTCTGCTTCAGTATAATCATCAGGAAGAAGCAGACAAAAATAACCTTCTCTTTGAGTGGTCTTTGGGAGGAGTTATTACATTAAATATACACAATGATTTGAATTTTTCCTGTCTGGTACAAGGGACCAGCCATGAATTACTAATTACTAATTTGATTCCCCTTTAGTTTTTTATATAGAGAATTTAGCTCTGAAGGGCAAAGGTGTAACTCTGGAAGAGCATTTATGTAGTGTGTGAGAAGCCGTGGGTTCAACACCTAGCACCACAAAAATTTACCTGTGAGAACTTCCACACCATGGGTAAGATATTGAAGGGTAAAGAAGCCAAGGTAATCCCCTCAATAGTTATCATAAAAGAAATAAATGCCATTTTAACTATATGTATAATATGACCTTTTCATATCTGTTTAGGATTTTATATGTCCCCAACCTGGATGTCCTTATTTCTGTCAATATTTGGTATATGTCCTGCTGTAGCCTTAGTTTTCACCTTGGTGGTTTCATTTATTCTAAAAATTAATGATTGGCATTTTAATGGTATTGCAGACATCCTGGGTGTCTGCTTCATAATTTCTAAATTTGTTCTAATTGCATTTTGGATGTGATAACACAATCTTTCCCTCAAGGCATGAAATTGTGTCTTCTGTTTGATGTAGACTATTTATGAAGATTTCCACTGAGTTTCTTCATTCAACTTGATCTTTTAATTTCCAAGATTTCTGTTTGAATATTTCTTCAAAAATTTTCTTTTTGTTGAATTTCATATTTATATGCTATATTTTCTTTTAAAATTCATTCAGTTGTTTTTCTGTATCCTTTTGAAATTCATCTATCTTCTCATAACTTATTCTCTGGGATTATAGATCTGCCATTTCATCTACTTTAGTATTGTTTGAGAAAATTTCTAGTGAGTGATTAAGTTTTGGAGGAATACAACTTTATATTTTGCCTATGTACTTTTTATCTATGATTGAGACTATTTACATTAAGAGCTATTACTGTAAGTTATGTAGTAGTTTCTGCCTTTTTCCCCTAATATTTGTTACTTTGTAATTCCCATTTTCTTATCTATTCTTCTAGAGAAGTTCACTCTTTACCATGATATCCTTGTAGGATTTACCTTCTTACTCTGTGTGTAAGATTCCCTTAACTTCTATACTGCTGGTATGTTTCCCTTAGAGTGAGGAAGACCTGAGTGTATTTGCCCCTTCCTCTTGCTGTGTTGCTCACAAGGCTGACAGGGAGTAGTTTGAGAGGAGTGACCCTCAACTTTCTTGCTGGATATTAGAGGGATCACAGAAGAGGAATTCCTGTCCTCTATAGTTTACTCCAAATAGATTAGCCAGAAGTACTCCTGATGGGAAATTTTCATGCTAAACAATATATAATTGCTCACTACTGACTTTGCTATAGATAACACTTCTGATGTGGATACATAGCAACAATTTTTAAATTTGTTTTAAGAATTTGGAGGTAGCCTTGTCTCATTTTAACCAGTTGAAAGAACCTTGACTTTCACTTGGGCCCACTCAGAATTCTGGGGTTGTGATCTTTTGATGTTATTGAGCCAAAACACCACTCACAAATCATACTAACAACCTTTTTTTCTTTTCTTTTTCTTTAATTACTGAGTATTAAACGCAAAGCTTCTCTCCTACAAGGCATGTGCTCCATTACCACTGAGCTTCATCCCAGCACATCACCTCTGTTTTCTAACAAGCATCCCATGAAGAGCCATCACTTGATGCTGCCTGGGAAGAACACCTAGTTCTTCACTCATATATTTCACTCATCCTCACTCCCATCCCTTTTCCTCATGACTTTGACTATCTTACCTCTTTGTTCTGTAAATACATTTGAACCCTACTCCCAACTAGGAGGACTTGAATCAGAGGTTTCACATTTCTGCATGAGTATTCACCATGTGAACACAAGTGTGTGAAGATTCATTGTTTCAGTGATTGACACTGCTCAGTAGGAAAACAAGCCTGGTTTGTTAATAAGGATACCGTACATGACTCTGGCAAACCCACATGAGAATGGAAGACCAGAACCTTGTCTGTAAGTTCCTGTAAGTTCAGTGTAAGGTCAATGCCTCTTTAACAGAGGATTACCCTGCTTCTGAGCAATACACCACTCCAAAAAGAAAAGAAATGTATACATTTAGTTTTTTTTCCTTTAAGTATAAGGCCCAGTGTACTTGTACAAGTCATATCCCCAGAAGGCCAGCCACTATTGCATGATCACAATACATCTGAAGCCCATAAGAATGGACAGTATGGGGTACAAGTTTATGTGTGACCTCATCTTCACTGTCTCTTATTTTCTTGATCAGAACCTTGAATAATCTAGAAGACAATCATTCCATTTTGAAATTGAATGTGACTCTAAATTGTGAGCTTGACATTTTATTTTATAAATGGCCACCAAGGGACTAGAGGATAAAAGGCAGAAAAGCACAGACATTGGTTCTGGCTTGGGAAAAGCTTGGCCAATAAGAAAAAAAAGACACAAAAGAGGAAGGCTAAAAATTGCTGCTACTTTTTCTCTTCGCTAGACCAATAACAGACAACATTTTCTCTTGGATGCTCCTGGAAAAATTCTGCAGGACAAGAGTTCAAATATGCTAAAAACCAAGAGGTCTTTCAGCTCATTGTGAAGTGGTCACAGCACAATCAGGGTTGTATCACGTAGCTGCACATTTTCTGCTTAATTCTCATACACCTTAGGTATTTCTACACTGGACATACATTCTTAAACAAATACCAGGACTTCAATCCCTGACATTGCTTGCTTGCCATTTTACAAGCTTCAGACTAAAAATACATTGAATTTCATCATTGTTATGTGTTATCTCCTCTGTTTAAAGAAGACATTTGTAGAAGAGATATTAGAAAAAAATCAGGGGAAGAAAATGTTATAAAAAGAAAGTTGACCTTTTTTGTGTATCGGTGAGACAGGGTTTCACTCTACAGTTCAGGCTGGACTTGAGCTCACTTTGTAGCTCAGGCTGGCCTCAAACTCACAGTGATTCTGCTGTGTCAGCCTCCAGAGTTCTGGGATTATAGGGGAGTACCACCATGCCCAGCAAAACCTGACTACTGACTAAATTTTAAAAATTGAAATGCTATTTTTTGGTATAAAATAGCAAGCAATATATTTTAATAATGAGCCATCATTTGCAATGAAAAATTAAATGTGGGTCTACCAAAGCCTTTATGTGATTTTTGAAGAGTTGTCATAAACACTATCTGCTTTGGTGTTTTATGTTCTCCTCACTTCACACTGCTGACATTGCTGCATTGTGTTCATATTCTAGTGATATTTCCCTCAGAATTTTAGAATATTCAGGTGTTCTAGCTCTCAGAAATATTTCTATTTAGATTGACTGTTAACAACATCATGAAACCATAACCAAAAGATCCGTACAAACTGCAGATTTGGTAACAGTCTCATTTTCATAACGTACCAGTTTTAGTATAATTCATGCATAGATTCATTCATTTACTAATTACAATATTATTTTTAACTTGATAGTCTTTGTGCCAGAAGTCAACAGTAAACAAGACAGGCATGATTTCAGCTTCTTTGAGGAAAGCATTTTGTTAAAAAAGATAAATGACAAATAGACAAAAAGTAAATCAGATGTGCAGATGATGTATAGTAAGATTTAAATTATAACTAAAATTTCTAGTGCTATGAATTAATATGGAACTCAGTTATTATACAAGAATATACATTTCGTCCTCATACTAGAACTCTTTCTTAATAATTATGTCATTGTACTTTCTCCCATTTCAACACCTTACTCAATTTATACTTAAATAGATATATAAGAAATTCCTTACAGCTATTATATGACCATTTTAATAGCTATAGAAAGGTTCATTAAATTATGTATAATGATTTCCAAACTATTTTGATATGAAGTACTTTCTTAAGATGTGAAAGATTTGTCTTCTTATAATTTAAAATAAATTTATAAAAGATAGGTGAAGGAGCTTTTAGGAATTCAAGTGTGTAGATGTAGTTTAGGATTAAACTAAACATTGAAAAGCACATCTTGGGGCTGGGGATTTAGCTCAGTGGCAAAGTGCCTGCCTGGCAAGCGCAAGGTCATGAGTTCAGTTCCCGGTACCGGAGAAAAAACAAAAACCATAAAAAAAAAAAAAAAAGCATATCTTATCTTCAAAAATGTCTTTATTTGCCCTTTCCAAGTCATGGGTTTTCTATCTGCATATAAAAATTTAAAAGAGCACTGAAATGTTTTCCTGCAGCATCTCTCTGATCAAACAGTTGTGTCTGATAAAACAGTTGGTGGCCAATTGCTTGCTGTTGCTTCCCCCTCCTTAGTTCCTTTATTCAGTGGATGAAGATAGCCTTGGAGCAGTAGAGGGGTGACACACAAGTATTTATGCACAATGGGGTAATACACAGGCATAAAGAAAGACAAATTTCAGGGTTTGTAGGAAAATAGATGGATCTTGAGACCATGATAATAAGTAAAATTAATGAGAAACAGGTTAAATATCTCATATTTTTCTAATATGAAAAACCTAAAATAAAAATAAAGAACAAAATAAAAGAGAGATGGGCAACAGACTCTATGAAGATGAGAAGGGGTCTGGTGAAGCAGGCAGAAGGGATGACAGAGTGATGGAGAAAAAGGACATTAAAGATGATTAAGATGCAATATGCAGATGTATAATCACATATCAATTCTCTAGAATGACTATATATTACAAACATACAAATAGAAAGAAAAGAACAGAAGTGTTTCCAGACCTCCTCCTGGACATGAACATGCTAAGAGGAAGCCTTCTTACAGCCATGCCATCTAAGGCTTGGTCATAGTGGAGCAAGAAAAGGTGAGGGAAGGAACCACCACGGCTTCTTCTTGTGATGGTTCTGAGCAACACAGGAGAGTTCTTAAGAAGGGACTGTGGACACAGGCTGTATTTTGTCAGAGGCCTGGAATCCCCCATTAATTAACTGCTTCATGTGCCCTTGTTGGCCCCTGTTCACAGCCTACAATGCTACACACTAAGCAAATTCATACTTTTTGAAATATATGTTTGGCTAATTTATATGGCACTAAAGAATATGGAAACTCTGATGGGCAAGAGAGTATAATCAAATGTATAATAACTTTGCTCCACTGGAAAAAATTGAGTCCAAAACAATTGGTGGGTATCAAAACTGTTCAACAATTTGTAAATAGTAAATACAAAGCAAATAGTGTATACAAAGTATACCTGTGTACTTTGTAAATCGTGTACACAAATAAATATTATACACAAAGCAGGGACACTAGCTTTAGGGACAAAATAGTGCTTCTCACAAAGAATGTACATAAAATGGAGCTAGATTGCACAAATTCACCCTGAGGCCAGAATACATGCCAATATAGAGAATACAGGGTCCTGCTTGGTCAAATAAACACTATAACACCTGGTACACAGATTAACCAGCTTCTCTGGCTTGTGGGGAAACAAAATGGGAAGCAGAAGCTCAGAGAGAGTAAGACAACATCATCTTCATACAGTAAGGTCCCTCACTGTCTTTGTAACATAAAAAACTCATAACAGACAATTTATAATTTAAAGACTGATATATAAATATGTATCCAATTCATCACATAATTTTGTACTGCTCATGATGTGAAATGGGTTCCTTGATCATTCTCTATTACCTACAGGTCTATTGGTGAATTCCGTAGCATGAATGCACTGATCTTAGAGGTTGGTAATGACTGGGGTGCTGCTACAGGTAAATCTAATCTTTTGCATGCTCCTTTCGTCACACAAATGAACACATAAAATAAATGACAGAAACCTATGATCATGTCAACATGGAAAGAAGTGCAAGGAGCCCCCAAAATATCAACAGCAGAGTGAAAAATATATCAGCACATCCAAAGGATGGTTCAGAAACAATCAAACATAACAATAAAATAGATGCACTAACATGGGATGGAAAGGGAAAGGATAATATACCCAAATCAAAATCAATCAAGGATTCAGACAACAACTGTAAGTGGTATAGGTTTCAAACTATGACACCCAGAAAGGGAGAAGATAACAAGTGAGAAATTCCTAAGGTACAAAACTTTAAAATAAGAGGAAAAAAAGAAAGTAGTATTATAAGAAAGACTCATTTGCAAGAGATATTAATCATACACAGAGTCAGGGGACCCGCAGGCACTATGAATTATGCAAATGGATGACAGAAACCAGAACATAACAGTAATTGAGGAATGTGGAACTTCACTAATAAAACTTAGATTCTGAATATTGATAGACATGTACAGACCTGACACAATAAACTCTACTGCACATGTGTACCCTAAAGGTTTAATGCAACACCAGTACCTAGAAAAATATGTAGTAAAGGTGGCAGAAATCTATATAGGTTTAGATTTAGCTTTAGCAGCAGCCATACCACCAGCAACTCTTAAAACCAATGCACAAACTCTATGGCAGGCAACCAATGGACATATTTTATAAGAGAAAGCTAATTCATTTTTCAGTAGGTGCAGTATAATGCCTAAGTGATGAAAGGGCTACACAATGAAATTTTCATGTACCAGATAACCCTCCAGCACCAGGATACATGAAAGACTTAACAGCCTGCTAAAAAGAGAATTTTCCTTTTCTATGGTTCTTTATATTTTTATTATGGATTAGGTCTTAGTATTGTAATCATTTTATATAAATATTTTTTATTTATTTTTAATTTTTTTATTTTAAAAATAAAAGAACAAAAAACATATTAACAAACAGACATTCATTTACAAAATACCACAAGAACAATACAAGCAATACTGAATTACAGACAAGGTGACAGGAAATTAATAATGGTTGCTGTATTACATATTGGTAACTTCAAAGTGGTTACTCAGTAAAACAAATATAGACATGCAAGATTGATCAAATAATGAATCAGTAACTGTTCCTTTCAATAGTGATATAATTTTCTTTTTACTTAGCATTAATGTAAAATAATCTATATCTCACCACTAAGCATAATGTTTCTGTATTTATTTAGTATACATCTTTTATTGGGTTGTTATGACTTCCTTTTGCATATATTAGTTCAGTGTAAAATTTGACCAAATGACATTTAAGTGATTGTTAACGGTCAGAGTTAGATGAAGAGACATATCACACAGAACTTTGACCAGGCAACATGTCATATAAAGAATTATTGACTATAACAAAGGGTAGGAAAGTAAGAAAATCATTTAAAAAAAATTGACTCTACAGAATAAATAAATGAGATATAAGAACATCTATTATACCTAGTGCTAAGACATAGCACCAAAGAAAAAAACTAAACACATACATACACACACTCATGTACACATGCACACATACACTTGTACGTACCAAACAAAGCAAAGATCAAGACTTCATTAAAACCAACATAACAGTGGCTAACAGCATGAATGGAAATCCACTTCCTATCCCTAGCCAGGAATCCACATTCTGACTGTGGGAAAGCTGCTCATAGACACATATTTTACCAGAGGTGCCCTATGAAAAGGATTCCAGGGATTGGGGAAGCTGCCAAATGGTGGGTGCTGTGTTCCCCCATGCATTTTAGGACTATGGCATGGAACTTCAGCCCTACCTAGGAAAATCACTAAAAACGTCCAATTTATCTGAATTTTATACTTTTTGGGGAAGAGATGTGCCCATCTACTTTGCTGTTTTTCTATATTATTTTTTCAATTATCATCTAGTTTTGCTTGTCTGTGTTGATTTTTAATAGGAAACCTGTGCTTTTACCCTTACCTAGATTGCATTTTAATTTTCTACTAGTGTGAATTTCTTGTTTTATGACTACAATTAGCCCTCTGTATTCTTCACATACTCAAGCAAACACAGATCAACTGTGTCAACTCCCCACACCCCTAGAGAGACTGTGAGCACTGGGCTCAACCTCAGACATCTTCAGGAACTCTAGTGAACCAACCTTGTGCCTTACCAATCAGCATGCAAGGAAGGCAGAGAACTGGACACCTTCTGAGGCATCAGTGGCTACTCCCAGCACCCCTAGCATGCCTGTTGGTGCTAGGCTGAACCCTGGACATCTTCAGGAACCCCAGGGAACCACCCCCATGTCTCCTCCACTAATGTGAGAAGCTGGTAGAGCCCTGCACACTTTCTGGGGCTTCAGAGGTCACTCACAGTATGACCCACACTGCCGTGGGAGCCCAGCTAAAACCCAGACAGAGTCAGTGGCCTCAGGGACACTTACCTCACCACTTGCCTGCTGGCAATGGAAATGAGCAGGGTCCTGGGCAACATCTGAAGCCTTCAGGACCACGCATTGCATTCCCCTACCCTTGAGGAAGCCAGGTTGAAAACCAGACAGCTTCAGAAACTGCAGTGAGCCTCCTGCTCCCCTCCTCCACCAGCCTGGGAGCCAGATGAAGGTAGAAAAGTTTTCTGAGCATCTGGAACCACGCCTTGCCACCGCACACCAGCAAGGAAGCCACACTAAGCACTGGGGATCTTTGGACCCTCAATCTGCCACTCCCACACAATCTTGGGAGTGAGGCTGAGTTCCAGGAAAACTCTGGATCTTCAAAATGATAAAATGAAGGAGCAAAATGGAATCTCAGACCTCTATACCACCCAGAACAAGTCCAAGAGATATCAACACAGAAAAGCCTGGAAGTCATACACCAATTTCTGAAATGATAGCAAATGAAGTCAAGAAATAACTCCATCAGGCCATAGAAGATGTCAGATCAGAAATGATCTCTCAGGTAAAAAAAGAAATGACAACAATAATGACAGAATTGTTCAGCATTTCCAAAGAAGACATTGGTAAGAAAATAGAGGAACATAGGAAACTTTGAGTGAACAATATAGAAAAGAATTGGAATATATGAAACAAATTGAAGCAGATTTCCAGGAAATTAAAATTCCATCAAAAGATGGCAAAACTACCTGAATGTATCTAAATATAGACTTTCAGACCATGAAGACAGCATTGTCATTAACAAACGAGAAAGGAAGGATCTCCTAAAAACAACAAGGTACTAGCAAATAGCAGTTCAACAACTACAAGATCAAGAAAGAAAAAACAATGTAAGATTACCAGGTATCAATGAAATGCCAGATGTCAACACAAGTGACATAAAAAGACTATTTGCAGAAATAATAGCAGAAAATTTCCCAGGCATGGAGAAAGAATAGAACATACAGGTGAGAGAAGCATATAGAACTCCACTTAACCACAACCAAAATAAATCTACACCCAGACATATAGTGATCAAGATCCCAGAAACTCAACAAAAGATCAGAATATTAAAAGCTGTTAGAGAAAAGATACAGATCACCTATAAAGGAAAGCCCATCAGAATCATGACAGATTTCCCAACATAAACCATCAAGTCAAGAAGAACTTGGAGTGAAGTATTTCACATACTGAAAGAAAACAAATTCCAACCCAGATTGAGGTAATGTGCAAAACTATCCTTCAAATTTAATGGAGAAATAAAATATTTTCACAATAAAGAACAACTGCAGAAATTCATGAGCACCAAACAAATCCTACAAAGAGTACTAAAAGATATTCTAGAAAGAGATAAAACAGACCACAACGTCAAGAACAGCGAAAAGAAACCACAAGCAGAGCAAGCAATAAAACAGAGGTGAAAAGGAGGAGCCAACAGCAGGAAAATAAAACAACAAAGATAACCCAATGCATATCAGTTATAACTGTCAATGTAAATGATCTGAAGGCACCAATCAAAAGCAGTAGGCTGGCAGGGTGTATCAAGAAACAAAATGCAACAATATACTGTATACAAAAACACATTTAACGCAAAAGGAAATTCACAGACTGAAAATTAAAGGATGGAAAACAATACTCCACATGATAGGAACCCAGTAAAAGGTGGGTATAGCTATTCTGTTTGCAGACAACATGAACTTCAAACCAAGAACAATCAAAAGAGATAAAGGTCACTACATACTTGTTAGGAGAAAACTTGAAGAGGAAGAGATAACAACCATAAACATCTATGCACCAAATACAGGAGCACCCAACTATATAAGAAAAAGTTTAACAGACATGAAAAATGAAATAAGCAACAACACAATCATAAGAGGGGACTTAAACAGACCATTGTCACAAAGAGATAGATCAACTAGACAAAAATCAGCAAAGATAACAGAACTCAACCAAACTTGTGAATAAATGGACTTATTAGACATTTACAGAGTGTCCCATCCAACAGCATCAGAATATACATTCTTCTCAGCTGCATATGGGATGTTCTCTAAAATAGACCATATGCTAGCACATAGAACATGCTTAAGTAAATGCAAAGGAATTGAAATTATCCCATGCATACTATCAGGCTATAGTGCAATGAAATTGGAAATTAATGACAAAAGGAGTCAGAAAAACTTGATAAATATGTGGAAATTAAATAAAACCATCCTGAACTACCAATGGGTCATAGACAAAATCAAACAAGAAATTAAACACTATGTAGAATCAAATGAAAATGTAGATACAACTTATAGGAACCTGTGGGATGCAATGAAAGCAGTCCTCAGAGAGACATTTATAGTGGTGAATTCCTGCCTCAGAAAAACAGAACAAGCACAAATAAACAATCTTATGCTACACTTCAAGCTTCTTGGAAAAGAAGAGCAAGTCAAACTCAAAACCCAGGAAATTACAAAGCTCAAGGCAGAAACTGACATAACAGAGACAAAAAAAAAAAGGAATTACTAAATCAAAGACTTGGTTCTTTGAAAGCATAAATAAAATAGATAAGCCCCTAGCCAACCTTATCTAAAAAGAAAAGAAAAAACTGAGACACATGCAATGAGGAATGAAAGGGGTGAAATCACTACAGATCCTTTAGAAATTCGGAATATCATCAGTACCTACTTTGAAAATGTTTACTCTC
>NW_004955413.1:8092111-8115785 GCF_000276665.1 Chinchilla lanigera
GGAAGCATTCGCCAGAACAATTAGACAAGAGAGAGAAATAAAGGGAATAAAGATAGGAAAGGAAGAAGTGAAATTATCCTTATTCACTGATGACATGATACTCTAAATGGAAGACCCCAAAAACTCCACCAAAGGACACCTACAATTAATCAACAAATTCAGTAGTGTAGCTGCATACAAAGTCAATACTCCAAAATCAGTAGTATTCCTATACACAAACAGCAAACACACTGAGAGAAAAATTAATGAAATCATACATTTCAGAACAGTATCCAAAAAACCTGAAATCCTTTGGAATCAACCTAACAAAAGAAGTGAAAGATTATTACCATGAAAACTACAGTATTCTGAAAAAGGAGATCGAAGATTTCAGAAAATGGGAAGATATTCCTTGCTCATGGATTGGAAGTACCAACATTGTAAAAATGGCCATACTCCCAAAATTGTTGTACAGATTCAATGTAATCCCAATTAAAATAACATTAGTATACCTCATAGATCTACAGAAAATATTCCTAAAATTCATCTGGAACCAGAACAAACCCAGAATAGTGAAAGCAATCTTGGGCAACAAAAACAAGTCAGGTGGGATTACAATCCCCGATTTGAAATTATACTACAAGTCCACTGTGATAAAATCAGCATGGTATTGGCAAAAAAACAGACCTGAGGATCAATGGAACAGACTGGATGTTGCAGTCACAAGCACAGACACACTCAGTCAACTTATTTTTGACAAAGGGGCCAAACAATATCACTGTAAGAGCAATAGCTTCTTTATTAAATGCTGCTGGAAAAAAGCTGCTTTCCACATGCCAAAGACTGAATCTACACCTATGTCTGTCACCATGCATGAAACTCAAGTCAAAATGGATCAAAGATTTTAACATTAAAACAGAAACCCAATCTAGTGGAAGAGAAATTAGGGAAAACTCTTGAAGGCACAGGAGTAGGCAGAGAGTTAATGAACAGAAACCAAACTGCATGGGAATTACTTCAAAGAAGCAACAACTGGAGTCTCATCTTATTGAAAAATTTTCGCATATCTAGAGAAATCATCAATAGAGTAAAAAGAAAGCCCACAAATTTGGAAAAAATTTTAGCAGACTGGCCCTCAGACAAAGGACTTCTATCTAGAACATCTAAAGAACTAAAAAACATCAGCACCCCCCCTCAAATTTAAAGACCCAATCCAAAAATGGGCATCTGTGATGAATACATACCTCTCACATGAAGAAATACAAATGGCAAATAAATACATGAAAATGTTCAACATCATTAGTCATTTGAGAAATGCAAATTAAAACAGTGAGATCTAATCTCACCCCAGGGAAAGTAGCTATCATCAAGAAATCAACTCATAACAAATGCTGGCGAAGCTGTAGGGGGAAAAGAACATTTCTCTACTGTTGGTGGTAGTGTAGATTGGTGCAACCACTGCGGAGATCAGTCTGTAGATTCCTCAGTCAACTAGGATACAGAGCTCATTCAACCCTGCTATTTCCCTTTTGGGTATTTTTACAGAAGAACTATAAGCATATCACAGAGATATATTTGTACCCATGTTTATAGTTACTCAATTTGTAATAGCTAAATTGTGGAAATAACCCAAATGCCCATCAACTGAGGAAGGAATGAAAGATGTGGTATTTTTACATAATGGAATATTACTCGGCTATAGAGAAAGATAAAGTTGAGGCTTTCATAGGTAAATGGATACAACTACAGTCCATATTCATAAGTGAAATAAATCAGACCTGCATGTTAAATATCATATTGTCTCACTAATGTAGGAACCTGAAAGAGTAAATAAAATCTGAAAAGTATAACAGATATTGTGAAAGGGAAAGAAGCTGCTCAAATGGAGGAAACAACTGGGATGAGGGAAAAGAGAAAAAGAAAGAAGGGGAATGTGTGTGTATATATATATATGTGTGTGTGTGTGTGTATATATATGTATATATATATACACACACACAGAATAACTGAGAGTCAACTTCTATTGCATTATTGAAGGTAATAGTTAATGTTTAATTGTTTCATAAATCTTACATGCCTATATTTGTTTATCTGAGTAACCAGTTTGAAGATAACAATATGTAATACAATAACTATTGTTAATTTTCTATCACCTTGTCTGAAACTCTGTATTGTTTCTATTGTTTGGGTGTTGTTTTATTTATGTCTGTTTGTCAATGTGTTTTCATTCTTTATCTTTATAAAAAAAGTGTCCAACATCATTAGTCATTTGAGAAATGCAAATTAGAACAACACTGACATTCTACCTCATCCCAGAAAGAATGGCTATCATCAAGAAATCAATCTTTAACAAATGCTGGAGAGGCTGTGGGAAAAAAGAACCCTACTGCATTGTTGGTGGGAGCATAGATTGGTGAAACCACTGTGGAAATCAGTTTGGAGAATTCTCACAAAACTAGGATTAGAAGTCCCATTCAACCGAGTTATTCCCCTTCTGGGGATTTTCACAGAAGAATTAAAAATGTCATACCACAGCAATATATATGCACCCATGTTTAGAGCAGCACAATCTGTTACAGCTAAATCTTGGAAACAACCCAAATGCCCATCAACTGAGGAATGGATGAAAAAAATGTGGTATTTTTATGCAAAGGAGTATTATTCAGCTATAAAAAATGATAAACTCAAAGCTTTTGTAGGTAAATGGATGCAAATAGAGACCTTACTCATAAGTGAAATAAATTGGACCCACATGTGTAAACATGCCTGGTGTAGTAGCCTGAAAGAGCAAGTAAAACTCAAAACATACAGTAGATGATATGAAAGGGAAAGAAATTGCTCAAAGGAAGGAACAACTGGGATGAAGGAGAGAAGAAAAGAGAAGGAAGGCTCAATATATGTATATATATGAATAGCTGGGATAACTGTATTGCTGATGTCTGACGGTATATTGAAAGGAACAGTTAATGCTTAAATTTTTTTAAATTCTGATTTTGTATGCTTATATCTGGTAATCTCAGCAACTGATTTCAAGACAACAATATGCAATGGAACAACCGTTGGTGAATTCCTTCCATCTTGCATCTTGTTCAGTGAAACTCTGTATTATCTCTAACGTTTTATCTAATAATTATTTTTTGTTCTCTTTAGTGGTTTGAACAACCTTCCCTTCTTACATCTAGCAATCTGAGCAAAGTAGTTGAAGATAACAATATGTAATATAACAACCACTGTTAATTCCTATCATTTTGTTCTGAAACCCTGTATCATTTTTATTGTTTTTTCATTGCTTTGTTTTTGTCTGTGTTGTTGGTATTTTGCTATTGTTCTTTCTTTTCTCTTTTACCACTCTTTTTAAAATAAAAAAAAGTAATGGGAAAAAATATTCAGGTCTCTACCATGGATATAGCTCAGTGGCATGGCACCTACCTGGCAAGTGCGAAGTTCTGAGTTTGCTTCCCAGTTCCCCCCAAAAATATTCAGGTCTCTACTGAACATGTACAAATCACTTTTGTCACTATACCTTGAGCAAAATAGCGTGACCACTAATTGCACAGCACCTGTATTTATTAGGTATTGCAAGTAACACAAGATATACAGATGTATAAGAATTTGAAGAATTTGCAAAATTGGCTTATGATGGTCATCCAGAGTCAGATGGGAAAGAGTGCAGAGGGTGTCTGCACACTGGAGACCAAAGGATTGAGTCTAAGTAGACATGGTTGAAGTGTTCAGGAGAACATGCACAGGTTATAAGACAAACATATGCCATTTTATTTAAGGCACTTAGCTTTCACAGATTTTAGTATTGATGGAGAATACTGGAAGCAATCCAAGAATATACTAAGTGATGATGACCTTACAGACCATAGCATAATTAGAAATTAAAACGAGGCAATCAGATTGTTTGTACTAATGCTGATATTTTCGACTTTCTATCTCTGCATGATGGTTGTGTCAGTTTGAGATATTTATTTAAGAAAGGCATAATTAAATCACCTCAGCAACTCCACACTCTAGGGTATAGAAGAGCCACCATAGGGTGGCGCCTCACCTGGATGGTGTAAAGGGGAAATTAGGAAGGACAGATCTGCTTCTGTTCTTTGCAAGAACTCTAGTCTTCACTTTCACCTTGAATGTCATCTCCTGTCTCTTCAACTTCCACTGCAGATCCTCTGCCTCCCAGGGCAGATTCTTCAGCCTTCCATTGTAGACACATCAGCCTCCAGATATGGACTCAGAGGGGTCATTGTAGTGAGTTCCCAACCTTAGACTCAATCCTTTGGTCTCCAGTGTGCAGACACCCTCTGCACTCTTCCCCATCTGACTCTGGATGAGCATCATAAGCCAATTTTGCAAATTCTTCAAATTCTTATACATCTGTATATCTTGTGCTATATCTGTTTCTCTAGTAAAACACTGACTTAAATGCTGTGGATCCTTGGGCAAGCTACTCAACCTCTTTTACTTTTTTCCCTAGGTATCAAAAAATAGTGACATTGTTTCAAAATTAAATATGTAGAGCACAGAGTGTAGATTCCTTTACAGAAGACAACCAAGTAAACATTTTTCTTCCTTCCTTCCTGCTTCCTATTTTCTCATGATTACTTTGTCACTCATTTCTATCTACTCATGTATTTTTTAAAACATTTTTTTCTTACTGAGTTAATTTATACTTATAAATTTTCTACATTTGGTTGAAATGATCGAACATCAATTTAGGTATTTCTCTCATTCTTATTTAGTTCTAATTTTGCCATTAATTTTAACGTGACGTCTTTTTCAATTTTACCTATTAGTAAATTAGAGTGATACTTTCAAAACCTATAGGATAATCTTACTATTGTTTCAGAAAGTATTATTTAATTGTGATAAGAGAACATATTTTATGTAGTAGCAATTCTTTTATATATATTTGGTTCCACGACAGCAAAAGTTAAATATTTCTTTGAAATGATTGTGTATTCTGTGTTGGTAAAATGCTCTATTTTATCTATGAGGGTGTTTTTATTAATTGAATTAGAACATCATTTCTGTAATTAAAAATTCCCATGACTTGTCACCTTGTGATACTTACTTCTTTGCTGTGTATCGATACAGTATTTTGTCAATTTTTAATAATTTTCTTCATTTTAGTATTATATTTTTAAAAATTCTAATTTTGGGCTGGGGATTTAGCTCAGCGGCAAAAGCGCCTGCCTGGCAAGCGCAAGGTCGTGAGTTCGGTTCCTGGTACCGGAGAAAATCCCAAAAAAAAAAAAAAAAAAAATTCTAATTTTGTATTGTTCATACTGCTTCCTTTTACTGTTTAAAATATTTCTCATTAAATATTCATACATTTTGCCTTCATAGTTTATTTGGTAATAGAAATATTAAATAATAATCCACATTTGAATTCTTTAGCATATATTTTATCAGAAAAGATACACAGAGAGTGCTTTTCTCTGAAGGTCATTTTGAAAAGTATCTCTACCAAAGCTAAACTCAGAATCCTGGTTGATTGGTAAAACAGTAACAAATTTTGTCTTATAAAGATACCAGTTGTCACCACTATTAATATTTTGAATATGTGAACCAATTCCTTACATAGCAACACCAAAAAAGAAAAGTACAAATACTAGAAGATATAAAATAGTCATTACAAATATTTACGTGTAGATGATATAATTTTTAATTTGAAAAGGTAAAAGATTCATTTTAAAACACAAAGTACATCTGATAGTTTAGTAATGCAGCTAGCATCCAATACAAGAAACAAACACAATAGCTAATATTTTTTGTCCACATTATCCAAATATCAGTGTCATTGGGGAAAAAATGGTGACGTAATATACACAACAGCACTGCACATTCCTCTACACGATTTTTCTACCAAATTTCAGATGTGGCCCTAAGCAGCCTCTTCCCGTTGACATTTCGTCAGAATTTGGGGAACAGCTTTGCACCCAAAATGCTAGAGGTTATTGCTCTAATCTCTGCTAGCATCTTCAAGTATTGTAGAATAATTTCTTTAACATCTCATCACCTCAGATTTTTCACATAAAAAATAGTATTACTTGTATGTGAATACTAAAATATTATGAAATATACCGAGTATCTGCTACACAAATATTACAATGGCTTCTGTATAGTAATTACCTATTACAGATGCCATGTTTTACTTTCTAGCATTTGTTCCTCATGACAAGGCTACAAAAGACATACAGAAACATGATTTACAATATAGTTTTCAGCAAATAAACACATGAATGTACTACATTAATAGAATAAGAAAATCTGTATCAAACACAAACTAGCTGTATGAGAAGATTTATTTAGGAAAATAAGCAAGAATTAAGAGCTCTTCTGTCATAGCTAAGATTTTAACAGCACTGATGAAGGGGTATTTAACCATGTTTCCTTATCTTTTGTCCCTACTCTTGCCTCTCATCTATTATTAATTTTCCATTTATTTTGCTACTTACATTTTTCTACTTCACAATTAATCCTAAAATATATAAACATAACAAAAGTTCACATTAATTTTACATTAACAAATCTAAATTTCTGCTCCTCTGACAACCAAAATATTGTCTATGTTAGTAAAGTACATGTACATAATGAAATACAATATAACAAAACATCAGTTTCCCATTATGATATTGAATTAAAAGTCTATTAGGCCATGATTTGGTATTCATGTGGAATAAAATTAAAATGTATTGTGGTACCTAAAAAGCACACTAGCTGATACATGCATTACTCAGTGTGAATATATATTCCTAGTCATGAAAAATAAGTTCTCACAATTTTAAAATTTGAAACAAAATTAAAAAACTGGAAAAATGGAGATTTGCAATTCTGAGATTTTTTGATTATAAATTATTATAACATTATAAATTTCTTGTACTTTATTTCCAACTATGTATATTTTTATTTCATTTCATACCCAGTAGTTTAGCCACATCTTTTACATTAAAAGCTTATCTTTAAGTATATAAAATTTTAAAGTTCCACTTTTAGTTGCTATATTTTATATGCATATATACACATATATATACACACATTAGATTGTCAGCTTAAGGTTTAAAAAGGCAAATGATTGGCACAGTTATTATATTGCATGATTATATGAACTTTATACATATAAGCAACCTGAATCAACATACTTCTGTGCATCTCGAGATAGTTTTATATATATCACTAACATTGAAATATTTTTCAGTTGTCTTTATTTCAAACAATGATTTGGTAAAATTCACTAATTTATATAAAAAATAAAAAGTATTTGGAAAAGAAAAATCATAAAGACAGAATTTCTTGTGTACTGACGTTCCTGTAAAATATGCAAGATGATCATGGAAATGATCTATGGACCCGATGGATCTGCATCGTTGGACCCATGTCCCAGCCGCCTCAGCACTGAACAGCAGGCCTGTCTCAGTTTACTGTTCCCCAAAATCAGAACACATGAGTGACATGAATGAAATGCATTTGCAGCTGTCTGACAAAGAAAAAAGATGAAGTTTTTCATTAATAACTGAGAATTCCAAGCTTTAACAAGTAGTGACAGAAAGAAAATTATATATAGTAAGAGGGAGGCCATCACAATCTGCAAGGCTTTTGTGTGAGCCAAGGTGCTGGCATCTCCATATCCTCTAACATTATGCTGCATTCTCTTCAGATGCTTCCTCAGGGAGAAGATGAGCAGGAGGAAAGTTGTTAGGTTCACAGTAAAGGGTATGAATAGGAGCACAGTCTTGATGAATGGAAGCAGTGTGGAAAATTGTGCAGAGTCTTGGGAACTGTAAGACAAATTTCCTTTATATGCATCAATCATGACAGCAATATCTGCATTTGTACACACAATACTTACAAACATGAGGACTAGAGCCACAAGTAAAGTCAGTGAAACCACCTTTCCAACTCTCCATTTCAGGTAGAGAAAAATAGAGTTAGAAAAATTGGCTATCTTCAAAAAATAAAAGATGCTGAGAGTTGAAGTAAGCCAGATGCTATAATGACTGACCACTATCCAGGTAATATTAATTATTTTTAACACATTTCCAGTCATCCATAAAGCTCGGTACTGCACAAATATCCACCAATCAAGTGATGCTATCCAGAACAGAACCATTCTGGAGATAGCCAGAGCAGTGAGGATTCGATCAGCTGAAGATAACTTTCTCCTTTTTACCAAGTCCATGCAGTTCACCAGGGCTATGAATCCATTTATTAAATATCCAGATATGAATTCCATATTAAAAATTATTGTAAATATCTTCTGCACATTTCCCATAGTCTAAAAGAGTCTAATACTACTGGTAAAGAATTTTTGATGCATTCACCTAAAATGCTACGTACATTTGATTCTTGAAAAGCTTCAAGTTAGTCCTTTAAAACCTTAAATATACACTGTCAAGCAAGCAAACATCAATATTTGCTAACGATTTCATTTTCTTAGTGAAAATGTTGTATATTCCAGAAAGCTCAGCTGAGGTTTCACCAGATGCTATTTACATTACATAGCAGCTTGGAGTCTTTTGTAGCTGATGATGAAGGAAACACCTAAACCTCATCTGCTAGCAGGCAAATGAGGATATATTCATTACACTCTTCAGCCCAGTTTGCATCATCCACATATTTTAATGACTTCTGACCATTGGGCAAGAAACAATAAAGACTAACTTTACAAACTAACTTACACAAAAGACAGCAAGAATCCGAATGTATACCTAAATTGAGATTCTTCAAAAACTACAATATTTTGTTCTGCACGGGGACCTATCCACACAGTATGCAAATCTTTTCTTACATTCAATTATCTAATAACCTTATGAAGATCATTATTTCTGAAAAGATTGATACATTTATCTGGACCCACTCTTTAATTTCATATAAACATTATAGAGTATTAAATTCAAATGCCTAATGGACTTGACCTATTTCCTCCTTTCATGTGAAGAAAATTTGCAATTTTTCTGCTACCCCATGAAGTAGTGAGATGAATGAGTTCATCCACACAGCAAAACCCTCCTCATTCCCTGCCTTTTCCTGGAGCAATGAGTCACATTCTTCTATCAGTATGAAGACCTTCGGCTTTTAACCACCACCGTGTCTGAGCAATACCTGCTCTATGACCACTACTACCAGCACCAGTTACATGCAGAATGATTTGCTCTCTCTGATCAAAATGGGAAATAAGCAACATGACAAGAATCTTGTTATTAAATAGCTATTGAGTAAGAAAGACAGAAATGAAACAAATTCAGCAACAACACCTGGGGTGATAGAAAAAACATAAAACCTCAGAGATGACAGAGGAAGACATCAGTCTTCTAGTGTGTGGAGCTTAGCAAGCACTCAGCCCCTGGATGGTATAGAAAGTGAATCTATTGTATCTTGATATTTTTCAGAAATACCCTTTACTTAGGGGTAAGATGTGTAAAAAAGCACAATAGCATGGGCAAATTTTAAGAAAAATCTCATAAGAATAGAAGTAAAGAAATATCAACAGTTGGAGGCAGAACATTGTCTCTGGCTTATCCTGTTCAGGACCAAAAGGATGAGCTCAGAAAATAAGATCTTTTAAAAAGACAAAGAGCAGTGCCAGGAGCCATGGGGTGAGGTTGCATGAACTGGGTGCTTGTAGTAGAACCTCATGAAATTTTGGAAAAGAAACAAGAATTGGGTCCCTAGCAATAGCTACACTCACCCCAGAGGAGCTCTCCCTAAGACCGACCACTGCACCTGTCACTCTGGATGGAAACACTGTGGGCTTCCATCTGAACAACTGCTCCTAGCAAATAAGGCTTTTCCAGACAAGGTTAATCCACACACATTACAGTTAGGAAGGAAAATAACAAGTCATTTCCTAAGAGAAGGCAGTTCTCTATCCATTTCAGAGTCTGCTGAATGTAGTTGAACATCCCCAAAATTAGTGTGTTATTTTTTCAGGTTTTTTTGTTCAAGAGGGGTTTATAATTGTACTAAATCCAAATAATCAAAAGAGGTAAATCAACAATAATTTCATCTAATTACTTTTTAAAATATTTTTATTTTAAAGAGAATTTAAAAAGAACAATAGCAAAATACCAGCAAAACAGACAAAAACAAAACAAAGCAAAAACAAAAAAAATGATACAGGATTTCAGAACAAAATGGTAGGAATTAACAGTGATTGTTATATTACATATTGTTATCTTCAGTGAAGTTGCTCAGATTACCAAATGTAAGAATGCAAGTTTGATCAAACTATTAAAGAGAATAAAAAATAAAAACAAAAAAATTAGAAATGATACAGAGTTTCACTAGACGAAGTGGTAGGAATTCACCAGTGGTTGTGATATTGCATATTGTGGTCATCTACCTAATTACTTTTATTTACGTACAGCAATATATTTACAGTGATCCTCCCCTATCAGTCAAGACCTATACTGTTATTTTAAATTAATGAATTAGATTAAAGTTATCATCACTTTGATTTAGCAGAAGTTAAAGCAAAATATAGTTGAAACCGCCTTCTTTTCCCTGGATTTTTACTAGTATTAATTTTATGTTTCAGTATTATACATATTAATGCATATACATTGTATAAATGAATGGATTTATCTGCATAATTTACATATATGCATATATTGTGCTTTGATCTTCTCCTGGAGCTTTGGTATTTGCAGAAAAAATTATATATTTTCCAATGTGAGATAGAAAGGCATATGATAAACATATAGATCTACAGATAAATTTGAATAATTGGCATTATTGATCTCTGTGGAACTGTACCTTTTCAATAAGAAGACTGTGAGACCACCAAGAAGATCAACAGAAAAATATTGGACTGTGGTCTCTGTGATGTTTTCTATTTTGGAAGAACAGGAAAAACTGACAATGGAGACAGACAGGTGGTGTTCAGTGTACAAGTATGCAAATAAGGAGAGAGCAGTGTCCTAGAATATAAGTGACTTTACCTAATGCCTCGGATGGGCTTTGCACTGAGCACAGACAGCACAGGCTCCCAGATGATCTTGCAAAGGTCAGATTCAGGGAAGTGATGAAAGCAGTAGCACATGGAGTAGATTCATAAAACAGCAGGTGAAGAGGCTTTGTAGTCTGATAAGTACTATAATACAAGGGAAAAAGAGCTTAAAATTGGATTTATGAACTTACCTTGTGAAGGGGAAAGTCACGGCCCCTTCCAGTTCTTAGCAGTGAGCCAATTTAGAGAAGGAGTCCAGTGAGTCAGGAAAGTCTGTAAGTCGCCTTGACAAAGGACAGTATAAACACACCACAGGAATGCTCAGGATGCGTTCATGTGGAGATTATCAAAGACCTGTAGTTACCAGATTTCAATACCCAGAAGAGAAGGCACATATTCTCTTTACCTGGGACCTTTGGGAATAGGGCCAGGACTGACAGACAGTACTATGTGGGGAACAAGAGAACTTGTGAGCTATTACATGCAGCAGAAGTTAACGATTATCAGATTCTCCTGAGAGCTTTGACTGAAGTACATTAAAAATTGCTCAAATAGATTTATAGTTATTGTCTTGGTTACTTTTCTCTCGTTGCTGAGACAAAATACGCAATGCCCAAAATGAAAGAAAGAAAGAAAGGTTTATTTAGCTTACAGTTTGTTGAGCTTTCAGGCCATACTTGGCTGGCTCCGAGGCATAAGATAGCAAAGCAAGAAGAGCAAAGAGGGGAATGGCAGTGTGTGCAAGCCTCTTTCCCTCCCTTACATTGTAAGAAGGCTATCCCCCACCCAGGGGGCAGCACTCACATAGTTAACCTAAACTTCTCACATGGACACAGTGAATAACATCCTAGAGCAGGAAGGGCATGTCCTTTGCTCCCCAGGATGTAGAATTCCTGAGTCACTTAGCCAAATCTCTAGACTCCCCTAGTTGACACAATGTATCAACCATAACAGTTATTTACCTAATGCCGAATTTATAATTGAAATGCACAGATTTGGAAGCTTGTAAAACTCTCATATTTGTTTCAAATCTATAGACTAAGTGACATGGTAAACAAGCCTGAGTGGAAGCCTCTGAAACACTCACCTCTTGGCAGACAAGAAATAAAATATTCACAGTCACATTCTCAAAAGAATGGGAAAAGTAGACACCCTAAGAAACATGAAAGTCAGACAGGTGATCCTTGTCATACGCGTATTGAATTAAAGTGTCAGACTATGTAAAACCAGTTTGACTACAGGGTAAATTTCAATTAACATAAATTTACATTGCTCTGGCTGACATGCTCCAGGAAGTAGCACCTTTACCAGGCAAAACACCTTAGCCTGTGGCACTTTTTATATGATTACTCAATTGGTGAAAGTTTTAATCTATACTCATTGTGAAGCAAAATCATAAAAATTAAATTGAGTTTTCAGAATAAGAGTACCTTTTATGGTTTCATTTCAGGACCATGTATTTTTGTTGTCACCAGTTTAGTTTTATTATTCTTTTTTTAATTTTAGTAGTGTGAGCATGAAAACCAAGACTTTCATTCACTCATTCTATCACTGAGCTATAAACAGTTCCCCTATTCTGTTTCACATTTTGCAAGATGCCATGCTATTTCTGTCTGCTGCTGGTATTGTGCTAATTTTCAATAATTTTTATAAACAGAAATGGCGAGTTTTTTAATATCATATATATCTTACATTGCAAGGTGAGAGTAAATTCCAAGGGATAAACATGAGAATATTCCGGAACTTTTCATGTGAGTGAGATTTTTAGGGAACAAACTGTCTGATCTATATACACAAACATCCTTTCTAAATCAAGTGGCATGCTATCTTGTATCTCATATCACTAAAACCATGCCATACTGTTTGCTGAAACCCTTTATATTTTGGGGCCAACATATATTATATTTGGAGGTATATCTCTGACCCACTTAGGAAGTTTTCCAAGTAGATCTGAAGCAAGAGAAGCCTGTCTAGTGGACACAGCCTGCTGTCGCAGTTGCAAGGCCCACTGTACAAATTATTTAGAGGATTTAAAACTGACAGAGGCCTTAGGGATGGCAAGGATAACTGATGAAAAAAATTTGAAAAAAACCTCAAACTCCCTAGCATCACTTAGTTTCTACATTATTTTTTCAGCACTAATTAATACAACAAATAGAGCCCTTCTAGCTAATATATAACATCTGTCATGTATTACCACTATGGTAATGATTGCTTGCATTGCTTATCTGGAATTTGGTGGTAGCTTGTGTAGTGTAAACTCTCTGAAGCTACCAACCTTTTGTCTTGGATCTATTCAGGTACTAGAAAGGTAAAACTTTTGTTCAGTAGGTCAATAGGCCAAAACTTCATCCATGTTTTCTGAACATAGATCTTATGAAGAGCCATAAGTTATTGCTATGCTTTGGCAAACAGCCACTTACTTTAGTCCTCCTTACTTCCAACTGCCTATCGCTACACCTTACATCGTCATTCCGTAAACACAGGTGAGTGCTATTTTCCAGGAAACAGATTTAAGACTGATGTGAACCAGAAGAGAAGGGTCCAGTGTATACCAAGAGGTATTTCTTCATTCTTCTATTGTAGGGAGCAATGAATCTTAGCACACTATTTTAGATAAAATAGTTTGGTAAAAGCCTGCATGGTGCTTTGGGAAGCCTCCTGGGACAGTGCAAGAGCTAATTCCCCAGATCAACATTGCCCAGGAATGTCTCCCCAAGATAAGGGGGCGCCTAGGCCTAGGTGACCCTCCGTGACCCTACCTGGGCAGTGCCATCTCCTGGCCCTAGGTAAACATTGTATCCCTAAAGGAATGCATAGGTTGTAAGAA
The DNA here is from genome assembly GCF_000276665.1 of Chinchilla lanigera. NCBI lineage: Eukaryota > Metazoa > Chordata > Mammalia > Rodentia > Chinchillidae > Chinchilla > Chinchilla lanigera. Next base: position 8,105,875 of record NW_004955413.1, read on the forward strand.
AAGGAGATAATGGGGGGAAACATCTGTCATGGTTTGACATGCGACCTGCAACTGACCTGGGGTCCAACAGGATGAGAGAAACACCATATGCCCCTGGGGTCAGAGAATGTAACACCCCAATCTGTTGTCAATGGAAACCAAAATGTATATAAGGTGAAACAAATTTAGCCAAGGTCCCCCGCTACCAGATTGGCAAAGGAAGTGAGGATGGCTAGCCTCAAATTAAACTCTGGTTTGTTCTCTCTGGCATCTCTTGTGGAATATTTGGGCAGGGGAATTTCTGCCGTAACACTATTTTGGACAACTGTACTGTCTTGAACATTACATGGCTGGTCATAGATACATCAGTTGCCCTCAGGCCACTTCAGGAGACTTTGACTTTGGCAAGCTTTGATCCTAGTTCCATCCCAGTTGACTGCACTCCTAGATTCTATGTATGACTGTATAGATACTTCACCTGTCCCCAGTCGATCCAAAGAGGAGCCCTGCTCCTGCCTATGACTAAGACAATCTGTGAATAGCTGGTAAGATACTGAGGGTTCATGACTCCACATTTTGTTACATAAGCATTCTGTCCATATCCTAATGGAACCCTGATGTTTCTCCTTGTGATACATCAAACAGCTAATAAAACCTCTTTGGTATGTATATTTTGCCTATTCATGTTTTCATGTTTTTACTGCACTGTTTATCAGACCCCTGACTTCTCTGCTAAAGAGCAGACACCCTTTCACTAATTCAGTACTAGTTTTGTCTCTCCTCCAGTAGGTTATGTCAGAAATGTGCAGTTTTATATTTACTGAACCAGATGTGTTTTGCCCGCCATATAGTATGCCATTACTGCAACAAGGCATTTCATAAAAAAAATAACTTATTCACCTAGCAGCAAAGTATTGGGAAATGGGAGACCCTTGTTACCAATGAACTGAGCATTCTTTTGTTCTTTTTTTAGAACTGCCAGGATAAAATACTCATTATATTGTACAATTGTTTTTTGTTCAATTCCTTGAGAGTTTAAAATGTGTTAATTAAAAAGTTTATTTAGAAAAGATGTTAAAATATATCAACTAAAATTTTAGGAGAGAAGCTTCATAATTAAACATGAAAGTGTTACATACCATTTTTCTGTATAAATTAGAAAGCTAGAGAGTAGCATAGTGTATCATTCACGACAGAATACACTGAATGCAAATTTATAAAATACTTTTCCATGGTCTTTAAACTTATACTTTTTAAGTGTCCTTTACTTCTAGTGCTTTACCTTCCCTGTATTTCATACTCTGATATACCTTCATCAAAGCTGTATTCTAATGATGTTTGCCTAGAATTGTGAGATTGCCAGACTTCTGCTCTGAGAAACATTTTTATTTGGATAAACTTGTATCCTCAATATAGAAACCAGAAACAGGAGATCAACGTGAGCTACAGATTTGATGCTAGGTTTCATTTTCATCAGTTCATCAGTCTCAATTTATCTCATTCATTTTATTAATTATTCAACTAATTCTTTTTTTCTCTTTTGTGATACTAGTGATTGAGCAAGGACCTTTGCACAGAGCTATAACCCCATAGCTTTTTTCTTTTGAGACTGTGTTCCACCATGCTGCTAACTGGCCCAATAGGGCATGACCTTGTAATCTTCTTGCCTCAGCCTCTCAGACTGCTGGGATTACAGGCATGCACTACCACATCTCTCATTCAAACTTCTGTAATTAAAATATTACATTTACCCAGCTATTCTGTACTAGTTTTGGGTATAGATATGATAGAGAGACATAATAGATAAAAAACATACAAAATTCAATTGAATGTGGATACACTTATTTGAAGATGTAAATAAAAATGATGGATTTCAAAATATCAGAAATATAGTGAGTAGTTATTTTATAAAAGTATATTTTCCCATCTTACAATAGAGGTCATCATCAATGATTATGTCACTATACTGTTTCTCATTTCAACATTGTACACAAGAGTATAATAAAATAGACTTATAAAAATCCCAGTAGTTTTTATATATATTTCATAGCTGCCATTTTAATGGCTGAAGAAATGCTCATTAAAATATCTAAAATGATTTCTGTAATATTTTTAGACAGTGTTTTCTTAAAAGAGAGAAGATTAGAGTCCTTATACATTCAAAAGGAATTTAATACTTATTTCTTTCATCCATTTTGATTTTGGTTTAGCATGTGGTAGGAGCTATGAGTCCAGCTTCAATGGTCTACATACAAGTAACCGAATTTCCCAGCAACAGCTTTTCACAAGGCTGTCCTTCCTCTAGTGTATGTTTTTGTCCCTTTTGTCAAAAATCAAATAGCTAAATGTGTCTGGTGTTGTTTCTGGATCTTTGTGCCCATTTTTGTGTCAGTACCATTCTGTTTTTGTTTTTGTAGCTTTGTAATATAACTTCAAGTCTGAGATTGCCATACCTCCTGCTTTTATCTGGATGCTGTGTCATGGGGCATTGGGGAGTTTTTGGCTCTGTGCTCTGTGTTTTCAGGGTGGAGGTGGATACATTATACATTTGTTATAATGCACCAAACTGAATAATACTTGATATTTTTCTTATTAAATTTCATTCAATGATTCTCAAATCCCTATGATATATGTTGGACAAGTTGTATCCATTAAAAAGTACTCATTTTAAGAATAATTCAAACCTGCAACATATATACATGTAAACCAAATAGTCCATAAAACATTTTCTTTCTTTCTGAAGGTTTTATGATACATTGCTATAATTAACCAGTCCTTTATTGCCAAACCAATCAGTGGGCTACTTTAGTAAACACACACTCCAGATCCTGCCACCTCTGGAAAGACCCAACTATGACCACAGGAGACTTTAGGGAGACAACTAGATACAAGCCATAACACTGGCCTAAAATAGACCAAATGAATTAACATGATTTTCTAAAGTTCTGGCAACCCATGTGTGAGATGACAACATAGTTTTTATGGTCACAAGTTATGTGTTTATTATAAATTGATCATGAAACCCAATAGTATATCTTTTGAGTTAAAAACTTTTTTAAAGAAACATGATTTTTAGATTTAAAATTGTTATCAAAATAGCATGAAAAGGCATAAAGCTGGGATCTTTAGAACTTACAAATAAAATAAAATTCAAATACATATGTTTTGAGTTGAGAATGAATAAAGAAGGATTGTCCTTTGCCTACTCTAAGGAACATGCCTCTTGCCAACTAAATAACTATAACTAATAAACAAGACAGCAGCTCAGCAAAAGAATGTAGTTAATTTCATTGCATATTAAAACAAAGACCATTATTGATTTCATTACACAAGAACAACTGGATTCTTAAAACTAAGGCACATCACATATAATAATAGTCCATTGGGCTGGGGATTCAGCTCAGCGGCAAAGCGCCTGCCTGGCAAGTGCAAGGTCGTGAGTTTGGTTCTCGGTACCGGAGGGGGGGGGAAAAAAAAATAGTCCATTAACAGGAACTGTAAAACAAAACAATTATAGATATTGCTACATATTTCTAAGTAAACACTCACACTCTCAAGATTTCTTTCTTAAATAATTCAAACCTAGCAAAAGACAACAGAGAACAAAATAAACTATTTTAATAACACTAAAATTTTGTTCTTTAACCTAGTTTCATTATAAATTTTACCAGGAACATACGAGGGATATATCAGCAAGAAATACTGACATAGATAAAGAAAATGTAACATTCTAAAATAGTAAATGTCATTAGTATTTTAACTTAATTATGAACAACTTGTATATTTTACTTATATACACATAACTATATCCATCCAACTTTAAAAAAATTTGTTAAGTTCATTGGTACATTTTGTTTTATTTTATTTTATTTTTTTCCGGTACAGGGACTCAAACTCACAACCTCGCACTTGCCAGGCTGGTGCTGTGCCACTGAGCTAAATCCCCAGCCCCTATTGGTACATTTTATTTTTTAGGTTTTTGTTTTGTTTTGTTTTTGTTTTTCTTCCGGTACCAGGAATTGAGCTCACGATCTTGCGCTTGCCAGGCAGGTGCTTTGCTGCTGAACGAAATCCCCAGCCCCCTATTGGTACATTTTAGATATACATGAGAGCATATGCATCATAGGGAATTAAGTTACAAATTAACTGCAAAAGCCAAGGCAAAAATCGAAAAGCAAAAGTCAAGTCCTAATCAATTGTATTTGTTAATGTCAGAAAAGACACCTCCAAAATTTGCTGTATTTATGATATAGAAAGCAATACATAGTGCATCTCAAATAGCTAAAATCCCAATTAGCTGACAATACATGCAAATGCAGCTCACAGTTCTAAAGACATAGTTAACCTATAGTATAATTATTTTTTTAAAATAACATCTCACCCACAATTTTAAAACACTTCCCAATATATTAAAATTTAGACACAGATGGCCAGAAGTTTGCACATTTTATCTTTTGCTTTACTGCCCAAGACTTCTAGTTTAATCAAACACCAAAAAACAAAAACAAGCTGATAGAACAAAATGAAACCAGGAAAAACAAGGAAAAGAAGCATTTAGGGACATCAAATGTTCCACACTAAGAGGAAAACAAAGCCGAGCCACCCTGGTTTAAGACTCTGACTCCCTGTGGGCTTAGAGGATGTTGGCCCACCTTGAATGGGAAGTGCCCTGGTAAAACTGAATGTCTTGTCTAGTCTTAGAGGGAAAGGATTTTCCTGCATTACATTTATATGATGATGGAGACACAGCTTCAAAAACGTCCTCATTGTCTATGGGATCTAGGGATGGTATGGCTTGTGCAGTCCCTGGGTTTGGATTTAGAGCAATTAAAAATGCCAATCTTATTTTCTTTTTCTTCTTGAGTTTTAGTGTCTAGAAGGGGAGTATACTATTTCCCTCCTGTCTGAATCATCAACTGATCTCCTTCTTTCTCAGATTTCTCATTATACAATGACAACGAGGCATTTGTATAAAGGGTTTCATACCATTTACTTGATTTTTGATCAATTTCAATTGTAAAATACTATCACCACTGAAACAGCCATCAGGGAGTCACTTGGTTCACCAGAATCTAATGTGCATTTAGGCCATGCAATCTTAATATAATATTCCAGCTTCCTTTTTTTGTCATAGAATCTATGCTGTAATCTTATCCTATATTTGGTATGTCATTCAGAGGGCTTCTAGGTGGTGCTGAGGTAGGGAACTAGGTGTTGGCCAAGCAACTGGGCAAATGAGCATGACCTGCCAATCATGAAAATCCAGGACATACACTCATGCCCTGTCTTGGGACCAAATCAGAGATTAGTACATTCAGTTCTTCTTCTGAGAAATCAAGTAGGTTTTTAGTAGTAAGGTGAGACCTGCCAATACCCTGAGGGGTGAGGGATATGAAAGACAGTGGGCATTTTCCTCATGGGCACCGGGCTCTCTGTTTCGTGGTTATCCTCTCTCACCCTGAAGACTGTACTTCTCTTCCTACTTTATTTGGCCCAGACGCACTGTGGAGCAGATCTATCTTCCTATCTTTAATAAGTGTAAAATCATTCTGCATATTTTGTTTATATAGTCTGTGTCTTTGTTCAGGACAAAAATAACCTAGAAAGCACCTCTAGAAAGTGTCCCCAACACCTCAAAATCTAGTAACGGTGACAACGCTCAGCTGCCCATCCTAGTAATAAAGTTGGTTATAAAAAGAGAAAGACACAGGCAAACAAGAAAATAAAACATACCAAAACAAAACAAAAGATACTCTCTGGGCAAACAAGAAAAATTCTCCTGGGAAATTTACCCCTCTGGATCTTATCCTATACCCATCAGTACTTCAAAATGACTTGTAGGCTGTATAAATGTCCATCTAAGTCCCAAATGGTAGAGATAACCCAGTTCACATGAGCTAAAATTGTAGAGATCGAAAAAAAAGATTTAGAAAGTCCAAAAGGATTGAAGATCTCTATCATACACTTTTGTGTGAAACTCTGGTGGAGTCCATTGCCTCCTCTAAAACCAAGACCCTTTCCTTTCTCTTGCAAGGTATTCACAGGCAACTGTCTTCAAGAATGGGAAAGAATGAGAGTTCCAAGAATAAGGTGTCTCATGGAAGCTGTGGGACATTCCTGCAGTCCCAGTCCCAGAATTAGCCAGCCATCAGCAGTTAATTCCCCTTCCCCAAGTGACTGCTGCCTCTCAGAGGAAAGCCAACACAGCTATGCCAGGAGGACCTGGATTTTTTTTTTCCTTCTTGGCAACACTAAGACTGTTACCAGAGCTTAAGATCTACACTGCCCAGTGCTCTTCAACATATTTTGGAAAAAGATTTATTTTTGATAGAAAGGAAAGGTTCATTCAAAGCTAACTCTGGGGTTTTTTTTTGACCAATTTTGCATGCTTATATCTGATAATCCAAACAACTAATTTGAAGATAACAATATGCAATATAACAACCATTGGTGAATTCCTACCATCTTGTCTAGTAAAGCTCTGTATCATTTCTAATATTTTGCAATTTTTTTATTCTCTTTAATGGTTTGATCAATCTTGCATTCTTACATCTGGTCATCTGAGCAACTTTGTTGAAGATAACAATATGTAATATAACAGCCACTGTAAATTCCTATCATTCTGTTTTGAAACCCTGTATCATTTTTATTGTTTTTGTTGTGTTTTGTGTTTGTCTATGTTGTTGTTACTTTGTCATTTATTGCTCTCTTTAAAATAAAAAAAAAACTATCTCTGAAGGAGATAAGGAGGTTTCTTTGTTGGCTCAAGTCTCTACCTCCTCTATTCAGGTGCACAAGGGCTTTTAGTGTGAAAAAGAGGCATAGAGGAACAAAATGAGACAATGAACAATGAAATCCCATACTGTTTTGTTTCTCAGGCAATCTCAGCTGGCCTCATCCTCATCAAATTGAAACTAGACCTCAACCTCCTGGGGTCAGCATCTGCATCACATGGATATGCTGCTTTTTAACAGACACAGTACTTCTCTGCAAGTCAATTTGTCTGAACTGAGGGATGGGAGTGGTAGATGTGGTCTCAGCACGAGAAAACTGGAGAAGTACTATCGTCACTTTAAAGACTGCTCATTTCTTAAAGATTCATTCCTACCTCTCAGTTACAAAGCCACCAGCTTCCCTTGGTGGATAATTTTTGTCACCTATAATATTGCCAAAATAAATATCTTTGACATGCACAGTTTTACCTTTGAAGAATACATTGTCCCCAGGAAGACAGTTATTTAAATCTTGTGGTGCATTTCAACAGACTACTTCGATTGTGATACTGGCACAAAGGTGACTACCATGCCAAATTTGAGAACACCTGTGCCCACTTGGAGCACAGAAACAGTACTGGTGCCACCAACTTTGTACACATCCTTGAGAGCCAGTCACAAAGTCTTGTCTTTGGACAATTTGGTGGCTGGAAGCAATCCAGAACTTCAAGCAGTGTGCTATCACTGGCATTGCCATTTGTAGGTAACTATCCATGCCTTGAACCAAAGTTCTAGCGTTTTGTCATTATTTCAAAAGAAATTGTTTCAAATGTTAACTCTGCATTAGGGTTGAAAATGATTTTCTTCATATAGATTTGATTTTTCTTAATGACTTCCTTATATCTCTTCTAGCTTGTAGGTGACTCAAGAGAATCCAATTTGTTAATAATGACTCGTGTGTGGGTGTGTACATATACATGCCCGCACGCATGTGCGCATTACCTCACAGGTCTCCCAACTTTGGAGATGCCAGTTTCAAATCAATCAACTCAAGCACCAACAATCAGTAAAGTGAAATTAGCCTAACATGAGCCCAAGACTATGTTTTGGTAAAGTGTCAGTGTCTTGAGGCATCTACAACAGTCACATAATCCTTTCTGGTCTCAGATTTCAAAAGTGAGATGTCAATAATGATAATACACTCAAACTTAGCTTTAGTTGATCCAAACCCAGGGTATTTTTAAAGGCGTTGAAGGGCCCCTTCCTATCTCAGAAGCCTCCTTAAATTTTTCAGTGTTTTTTTTTTTTTTTTTTTTTTTTTGTCTGTTCCACCACATTTATAGATCAGATGACTAGTGGTGGTAGACTAGCCACCGCTCTAACTACCTGTCTAACATTGGCGGCAGTGACAATATTGGTATAAATCTTCTGCATTTTGTCTGTGTTAAAGTTGGTTTTAAAGATTTCCGAATTTAGGGAGAAACCAGTTATTAAAAAGCAATATTTGAGATTATACCATGGGCTTTAGTGGGTGCAAAATGCACAAAAATGAGAAAGATTTTATCAGAAGAAAAGTTTTGGAAGTATTTCTTTAAAGCTCATGTAAATATTATGCTAACTGATGAAACATAAGCAACATTTCCGTTTAAATGTATAAATGTCAGGAAGGCCACAATCACTTAACTTTTGAATGCTGAAACCATTTCATAATATAATGCAACATAAGTAACAGAACTATAAATAATCAAAATAAAGAGGATAGCACTTGTAAATCATTATGTGACTACAGTATGAGTTTCCTCATGCAAAACAAACAAAAAAACCCAAGAAAATGAGATTAAATACAAACATTTGAAAGCTCAATGAGGCAGCTGCCTCCTGATTAGCCACAAACAAAGTCAACTATACCATCTTTATGAGCCCATACTTACCAGGACCAAGTATGACAGAAAAATTGACAATGTTTAATATTAGAAAAAAGTTCATGTTATTCTATATAACTTTTTCTATCCTGATCTGTATGTGGCTGTGTGAATCCTCTTTTTGATGTTTCATTTGAATCTAAGGGACAACCTCCCAGTGCCGGACAGTGTCCAACTCTGTGTTGGCTCATTCTGTGCTGAACAGGGCTTTCTTGTCTCAGAATTTCAGTGATTTCAGATGATAAATAATATTAAACACATGAAGGAATGAAGAAATGTGAGACACACAGATTACCTGACACCTAAGTATTACAACACCCTTTCTCTGAAGGCTATTAAAGATGCTGACTTTTTATTTCATAAAATCTGTTTCTCATTAAAATGCTTCCAAATGACACATAGGGAAAAGTGCATAATATAATTTTTGAACAAATGAGTAAATGTGTGGTCAGAGAACAACAAAAATCTATACCAAACTCAGACCTAGCAGTTTCAAGCGTTTCTTTGTGAAAAGAAATATGAATAAAGATTTATTTATTTTAAACATATACAGGATTTTAGCTTACTAAATATTTAACAGTACTGAACACGGTACTTAGCAATGTTTTCTCCTCTTAATCTCACCTCTTGACTTCAGTTTATTTTAAATTTGCAAATATTTCAAGATTATTTATCTTTTCTTACAAATGATACTAATCTATTTATCTTACAAATGATACTAATATCTTATAAACATAACAAAAGTTTTGTTAATTGTGTGTTGGCCATTCATAAGTTACTTTAAATTTCTACTCCTATGAGAACTTGATTTTTTTACACCCAAGTAAAATAAGAATATGTGATAACATGATGTATAACAAAAACATAAGTTTCTCTTCATGGTACTTGGGTAAAAGATAACCATTGTTATTACTGGGTGTTCTTATGAATTAAAATTAAAGTAAAATGTGAAAGCTTCCTTGACAGAAGGATTGGAAAGCACAGTATATTTATAAATATGAAATAACTGTTCACAATAAACATAAAATCCTTAAAGAATTCTTAAATATGGAAATAACAGTATACATGGAAAATTCAAAAAGTAACCTCATGATTCTGAAGTATTTCTATTTAGTTTATAGTTAGAGCCTCATATTTAAACTGATGAAATTGTTGTATTGATTTCCAACAGTCTATATTTTACTTTTTATTTCTCAATTGTAGATTAGGCTGAAATTATACATAGAAACTATTAGTGGCATATAAAATTAGGAAATCTCAGTAGTTATGCTTTACATGTGTATATATATATATATAT
>NW_004955413.1:8115945-8119508 GCF_000276665.1 Chinchilla lanigera
CTTAAAGTTGTAAAGTACTTAGCTAGCTCTTATTCCAACATATTGTTATAAATTCTACAAAGTTACATGTAAAGAAAATATTTGGAAAGCACAAGTTTATAAATATAGGAATACCTTGTTATCAAATTTTCTTCTAGAACATGCAAGATGATCCCTGAAATATCTATGGATCCAAGGAGTCCACACCTTTGGACCAACATCTCAGCCACATCAGCACCAAAACAGAAGCCTGTTTTAGATCATTGTTTCCCAGAATCAAGACAAACGAGTGGCCCAAAGGGCAACCCATTAGAATAGATACCAGGAGAAAGGAAACAATGAGATTTCTCTTCAGAAATCCAGAGTTAATAATGTATATAATAAAAAACAGGTAAAAAGTGGTATACAACAGTAGAGAGGCAATCATAGTTTGTAAAGCTTTTATATGGGCCTTGGTGCTGGCATCTCTGGACCCTCTGACATTGTGCCCCATCCTCTTCAGATGTTTCCACAGGGAGAAGATGAGCAGGATGAAAGTTGTCAGGGATACAGTAAAGGGTATGAGTGCTAACCCAATCTGCATGAAGAAAACAATTCTGGTAAACCCTGTAGAATCACTTGAACTGGAACTGCAAGACATGTTTGTTTTATATTCACTAATCCTTTCATTACCATAGATTTTCATTAGTAAGATATTTAAGAGCAATAGAACCAGAGACACCAATAAGGTCACTGAAATGACCTTCGTAACTCTCCACTTTAGGTAAAGAAAAGTAGCATTGGAAAAGTTGGCTATCTTTAGAAAATAAAAGATGCTGAGACACGCAGAAAGCCACATGTTAAAATGACTGGTCACTGACCAGGCAATATAAATCATTTCTACCATGTCTTTAGTCATTAGTAAATCTGGATAAAACTCATGTAGCCACCAATTTAGGAATTGCAGCCAGAGAAAAACAATTCTGGAGATTGCCAAAGAAGTGATGATTTGATTAGCTGAAGAAATCTTTTTTCTCTTGATCCAGTCCACGAAATTCACCACTGCTATGAATCCATTCACAAAATTTCCTATTATGTACTCCACAATTACAATGATTGACAATATGTTTTGCAGGACACCACCCATTGTCTGTCAGAGAAGCTCCAGTGTCTAATAACACTGCTGAGGATTTGTTAATGCATTCAAAAAATGATGTGTACCTTCTTCTTGATAATTCAGAACATGCTCTCCTAAACAACTTGCCTATGGAATATCAGGTAAACAATAAAACATGAAGATATCCAGGGAGTAGGTTTATAGCTTGCTGTGGGAAAATCTTGTATTTGCTCCGATAGCCCAGCTAATCTTCTTGTAGCTACTGTGTGCTTTACTCACAGCAGCCTTGAGTCTGCAGTTGATGATGAGAAAAGCAGTGAAATCCATCTGCTAACATGCACATGATGATATTTATTTGCATCATTATGCTGCTTTGTTTCATTTCCATAACTGAACCTGGCTACTTGAGTTCTTGGTACATAACATAACAAAACTCCACCATACGCATAAAAGAAGAAGAATTTAACTGCTGTAAGGAAATTCCAAAGCACTGAAGGTTCTTCAGATTTCAAAATTCAAACTATATACGGATTTATTCATAAACTGGGCAAAGCTCTTCTTACAAACTATCAGTGATCCAATAATCTCATGCTGTCTTTATATTTTAAATGCTCAGTATTGAGAAAAATATTTATTATTTAATTATTACAAAAACATACATGCACACATTCCCCTCTAAGCTCACGCTTATTTGGATCCAATCTCCTTTTTTTACACTTTATTTCAGTTTATTCATTTACTTAACGTTTAGTATGCATCTATCTCATGCTTAATATTGTGGTAGCTCTTAAGATATTGTTTGAAAATGGTACCAAGTGTATATTACACAGTATTAAATACTGAGTGCACTTTTTTCTGTGCATATAAAAAAATGGTAGAAATCTCTCTGTTGTCCAAAGAAGCAGTCTATGGAGTGAATAAATTAATCCACACAGCAAGAGTATTTCTTACTCTCTGTCTCCCTCTTGCCCAGTCAGGCTAATTCTTCCAACAGCACCAAAGACCTTCAGACATTAACTACCTTCTGCACTTCCCACCAGCATGTGCTTCATGACCCTCCATAAATGCACTAAGGTGTAAGGATACTGATACACTGCATTTCGAAGATGGGAAGTGAACAGTACGATGCAATTGTTTATACTCACTAAACTGTACCAAGTGATGGATGAAACAAATTCATCAATAACTATGAAGGACTAACATGTATTATAGACCTCAGTGCAGGTAAAGAGATATACAGGGTGTTTGTTATGAAGGGATGAAGCCATCCTACTTCTCCTGAAGCAGTACTAAGCAAACTAACAACAACAACAATAAAACAGCAAAACTCTATATGTTATGAACATAGTCACAAATGTCCTTATTTTAGAGGAGGAATATACTGACAAAGAAAAATAAACAATTATGGGTACATTTTAAGAAAAAACTCTTAAGCACAGAAGCATCAACATATCTCTTTGAGGAATTAAGTGCCTATGTTAGCATTCTGTCACTGGGACAAATTGCTAGAGAAAATAAACAGAAAAAGAGGAAAAGGTAGTTTGGCCCACATCTTCATAGGATTTATCCATGGTGACTTAGTTCCATTGTTTTGGGCTATACAGTGAGGATGAATAACATAGTAGGGAGGGTGGATGAGGCCAGGAACCAAGGGAGAGAAGATGGAACTGGGGTCCCAATATCTGCTTCAAGGGTCTGGCCTCTCACACCAAACTGCCTTCTGCTAGGCACCAATTTTTAAAGTCCCACCACCTCCCAGTATGTGCATAGTTTCATCACCAAGCCCTCCACATATGGCCTTTGGGAGCTGTTTAAGATCTACTTTGGAACAATCCATATGAGCTGTATTCTTTCAGATCACAAAGGTGAGGTCTGAAAAAAAACAAAGAGAAGTATGTAATGAAGAGACGGGCTTGCGTGGAAACGAAAGACACAGACCAGGAGAAACAAGTAAGGGCTTCACTCTACCGTGAGGTGCTGTCCCTGAGCCCCACAGCTACACCTTTCATTCTGGACTGGAATCTCTGTAGGTTTCTACGTGACAACAGCTCCTAGGAAAATACAGGCTTCCTATGAAAGAGTGAGGTTGACACAAGAATAAGTCTCACACATTACACCCAAAAGTAAAAATAAAAGCTCAGTGCTTTTTGATAGGGTGAGATACCAGTTACTGAATTTTTTATTATTTCCTCTGTGATTGGGACTCTGTTTATGAAATGTTTGCCTACGCCTATGTCTTCAAGAGTTTTGCCTATTCTCTCTGCAGCAGATTCAGTGTTTCTGTCTTAATATTTAGGTCTTTGATCCATACTGATTTTAGTTCAGTGCATGGTGATGGACAGATATCTAGTTTTAATCTTTGTCATAGGGAAATCTAGGTTTTCTAGTGCCATTCATTAAAGAGACTACCTTTCTTCCATAACAAATGCTGAGGGGGCTGTGGGGAAAAGTGCACCCTTCTCTGCTGTTCGTGGGAGTGTAGACTGGT
>NW_004955413.1:8120316-8120840 GCF_000276665.1 Chinchilla lanigera
TTGCGTTTGAGTAGACCAGAAAACTGAGCATGAGCCTTTTCTAAACCGCCATCAAGTGGTAGGATGATGAAAAGCATAGATGTTGATGCTGGGATACATAAATTTAGCCAGTAGAAGTAGAACATAGAGAGAGTTGAGAAGGTAAATTGCTACTCCTTTCCGTCTTCTGTAGATTAATGATAAACCAAGTTCCCCTTAGATGCTCCTGGAAAAGTCCTGCAGGCCAAGAGCTCACATATGCTAAACGCCATGCTGCGTGTCAGCTCACTGGGAAGAGTCCACCAGCAAAGTCGCGTATCCCCGCACATTGTTTCACTTCTTCTCATGCCTCAATGACCATACGGCCCGCACATTTCTGCACAGGCCCCTCCTTGTCAAACGAGTGTCATTACCTTCATATCTGAATTGGCTCTTGTTTTAAAAGTCCTAGCCTCAGAATTAATTTAATTTCACCACTGTTCCTTTTGCACTTCTCTGTGGGTGAAAAAGTAACAATAAATAAAAAATTTAGAATTAATTTAAAA
>NW_004955413.1:8120940-8138418 GCF_000276665.1 Chinchilla lanigera
AATATTATAAAAATTTATAATATTATAAAAGGTTACTATCTAAATTTTTTAAAGTCAACTATCATTTTATAACAAAATTGCCCAAAAAGTGTCATAATAATAATCTATCATTCAGAAGAGAAAAAATGCAAATGTTCCAAATTCTTTATATGACTTTTTAAAAATTTTGTGATGAATAGGGACTCCTCTCCTCTGTACATTCCTAATAAAGCTACATGAAGGCTATACCCTAGTAATATCTTCCCTAGAATTGCAGAATAGGAAGTATTTTGCTCTGACAAATATTTCTATCTCAGTGTCAGTAGCCTCAATAAGAAACCAGAATCAGGAAATCTATGCAAACCTTCAGATTTCGTGACAAATTTTATTTTCAAGGTTTACCAAACCAAATACAGTTCATTCAGTAATTCATTCATTACTGAAAATATCATCTTCACCAGACATATGCAGGGGTAGATTTAAGGTCCTAGAAGTCAACTGTGTACAAGGTAGAACTATAGAGAATAATTGCATAATTTCAAGAGCCAAGGTAAGTATGTAGAATTCAGTTATTGTACAAGGCTCTGCATTTCTACTTTAGAGTAAAACACATCATTAGTGTCACTATAGGTTCTTTGATTTCAATGTTATAAACAAAAATATAATAAATATATACAAAAGTTACTACCAGTTTTATAAATTTCATTTTAATGGTTACAGCAGGGTTCATTGAATTCTTTAGAGTGATTACTTTACTATCTTATATTAAGTATTTCCTCAAGGTAGAATAATTGGAGTCTTCTTATCATAATTTGAAATGAATTTAAGGATGGAAGATACAGAGAATTTGGGGGAATTCAAAATTACAGAGTTGATTTAGAAAGGATATATTTAAAGGCAATCCCAGCTTCAGAAATGGGCCTTGCTTAATTTAAGAACTGAGAGAAATAACCTTTGAAATTGCATAAGGAAACTTACATAAGCATTGAAAGTGGGACATGATCATTACCCCTCCTTTGCTGTTCCTACTGCAAAGATGATCTTTTTCTATGCTTTTCACCTATGTGCATTAAACCTATTATTCTTCAGTACTATTTATGGTAGCATATATTGCATATATTTGTTACTATTAACTCTATGCTATATATGCTATATATGCTTTGTTCTAGTAAATCTGCTTTACCTCAGTTAAATATGAAATGATAGTAAATAACTAAATAAAATCTCCTTCAAAAATATATCTCTAATATCTGCATTAGAATTGAGAGTTTTCCACATCTGAAAAAGTTGAAATCCGTATGAGTGGTGTACATTTCAATGGAAAACAGCAAATATTTACAGCCATCAGCTATCATTTCTATACAGTGAGTAAATGCAGATAAAAAATATGTCAAATGGGAGATAACATAGAATATATATGTGAAATACAACTGGATTCATAATTCTGAAAAATTTCTTGCCATATTTTGTATAGTTTGTTACACAAATGATTATTGAACTTTGCTATGCTTTCCATATATCCACAAAACCAGAATCATATATATTATATATTTATAACATATATTTATGATTATATATTTATCTATATATAAATTAGCTTAATTAAAGACTGTAGAGAAATGTATAAATGACTCAAATATACAAACCATAGAAAAAGTGGTAGGAAGCATAAAATGAAAACTCCCTCAAGTGGAATTCATCCAGAACTCACATCATCTCCTGGTATTGATGTATGGAACTGAAGGTTTTCCTTTTCTAACCTACTCTTCACTTTCCATAGAAATAACAAAAAGACACATTGTAGCTTCTCATTTCTCCAAATCAGGGCATATAAGTGGCTTGAAATGTAGAGAATGAGGACCTGCAAGGGCAGGTTCATTAAGTAGCCTATTAGAACTCCAGGGGGAGATGATTACATAATTAAAATCAATGACCTTTGCAAGAGAAAAAGAGAACAAGAGAAATAACATGACAAACAGAAAAGGAAACAGTTTGCAAAGCTTTCACATGGACCTTGGTGTGGGGATCATAGGATCCGTTGCCCAGGAGCTGGGTCTTTCTTAGGTGCTTCCACAGGATGAGTCAAAGATGAGAACACAGATAAGGAAGATAATCAAGGGTATGAAGTTCATGAGAATTAATACAGTTATAACTGAAAGACTTGCAGTGCCACTTAAGTCATCCAAGCCTGATTTCCTACATATTCATTCACTGGTATTGCCTCATGTGTGTTTGCTCTGGTAAGATTAGGAAACAAAAGTACCTGTTTCTCTAGTTGTTATGGTACTCTTTCTCTGCTCTTTAAAGTGAAGGAAAAATGCAGTTTCAAAAATTGTCTATCTTGACCAATAAAATATTCTGAGGCTAGTAACAAGTCAGGTGTTAAAATGGATAATTACCTCCTTGGCAATAAGACAAGAAATTCCTAGTTCTTCACCATGTGAACTTGCATTAATCACAGAGGATTATCAGTGTATTACATTTTCCAAAGGAAAACAACTGCGTAGATTTCCAAAGTAGAGAATTTGACCAATTGCAAAGAAATTTAGGATCTTGGCAAAATCAATACAGTTTGCCAGCACTAAGAGGATATTGGCAAAATTTCCCAAACCAAAAAAAGCATCTCTCATTATTTAATAAATGATACTCAGTAGTAAGTCAAGAATAAAATTATATCTCAGGATCCAATGCCATGATTTTGCAATTTCTTCAAAAGCTCTACTAACTAGTTTCTGGTTTTCCAATACAGTTCCTGTTTTTTTTTTTTTTTTATGTTTGTGACCAATATTAGGAATGAAATCACTACAGTACAGTATAGGATACGATCAATTGTACTTTTGTAGAAAACACTGTTGTTCCCCAAACAGTTCAAAATAAATCCAGTCCACGTATGTCTTCACCAAGCACTGCACCTTTACCAGCAGGTGCTGGAATGAAAACTAAGTCCTCAGTTTTGAGCATGCAAATGAACATATAATCTCTTTCATTCTTTTACATTTTTGCCACCTAACATCTACGTAATTTGTGTTTACCATCTTTGAATGTTAGCTAGTAAAATATTAAACCAAATTTATGAAACATGCAGAAAATATTTAAACTGATGATGAATCTCTGCCTTCTGGATATGACCAAAATTGTTCATCATTACCAAGCATTTATTTTATTTTATTTTATTATTTTATTTTAGTACCAGGAATTGAATTAGGACCTTGTGCTTGCTAGGCAGGCTCTGTGCAGCTGAGATATATTCCCAGCCCACCAAGGATTTTATTTTAACAAAACAGTGGATCTAGGGAAAAATGTTTAAAGAACATTATTTATACGTTTTGCCTTTCAAACCCTTTCTACTTTTTTTTTCCTAGAAAAATCTTATGAATGCCAATTCTCTATACAGTTATCTACTGATGCCTAGGATTTCTATGTAGCTTTATTGTTAATGGCTTATAAGCAAACATATACATAATACAAACATCCACACATTTCATTTGGTGTCTGAAAAAAATCTAAGGAACACTAAGACGGGATTTAGTGTCATGAAATTTCCAAAAATGAAAAACTGAGTCAGAAAAACACATTGACCTTCAATTTCCCTTCTTTCTCACTGAATCATCTTAGCCAAAACATTTATCAACTATCTTTCACGTTTAAGTATTTTACAAAAGATTCTTGTTTCTATTTATATTTAGCTGTTCATTATTAAGTGAAAATAGTAAAGAATTTTATAAATATTCCAGAAAGTTGTCGAGATATTCTTCAGAAAGGTACAGGACACCACTATTTGGACACAAAGTTTACCTTAGGAAATTGATTCTATTTACTCAAGAATAAGGTATATAATTACATTTATACAGGTCTAATTTTTATTCTTTAACATAACTTACTACTTTGAAAATGTGATCTATCTGACTTATTTACAGGACCCTCAGTTTTTGTTGTTACTGTGAAACAGTGTGGTTTAAATACCATAAAGAATATTTACTAGTGAGTAGAATTTAATATATTTTCAACATTTCTGTTCTTACAAATTTTATTTGTTAATAGATTTACTTATTTCATTGAGTATTATGTAAAATAATTATGTAAAAACATAATCTATATGAAAAATCTGTTTTGCAATTTTCATAAGTTTTTAAAAAATCTTTTCATATTGCACTGGCTAATAACTCTAATACAAAGCTTTGCTGAATTTGGCAGCAGGGTAAAAGAATCCACGTTTCACCACGAAGCATAATGTTCACTTGTTTGGTTTATTTAGTACACAACTTTTATTAGGTAGAATTGTTTTCTTCCACATTGCATATGAATATTTATTTTTTTAAGAATGCCAATTTAGGAGTCAGATTGGTAGTTGCTGGCATTTGTATTTTTTCCATTTTCTAATTATGGGTCAGTGGGCAAGGTATTCAAATTTTGTTTTCTTATATATCAAAAGTGGTGTCATGGTTTTCAGCACTAAGCATGATAATCTATATAGAACACTGATACAGTAAAACAAAGTAAACATTTTACTACTCCTTAATTTCCTTTTTGTAAAGATTAACTTTTCTATTCATTTATACCTGCTTGAGTTAAATACTGAACAATCTTGTGCCTTAAACATGTTTTTTACTAAATGCCTTCATATGTATGAATTTCACATATTTGGTTAATATTTTCAAACATCAATTTATGTACTACTGTCATTATTACTGAATTGTAATTTTGGGATTAACCTAAAGTGATAAAGAGAAATGATTCTCTCTTTTTAGTTTCAATTTTACCTCTAATTAAATTAGAGTAAAATTTACTTTTCAGCCTTATAGAATATGATCATTACTCTCATTATTTCATGAAAGTATTATGGAAGTGTGTGGATCAGAAATATATTCTATAGCAGTCATTCTTTGAGGCATATTAATAAGTGTTGGGCTTAGTCTATGTTTCAAAAGTTAAATATTTCATTGAAATTATAGTACATGCTGTGTTGGTAAAGAAGTCTATATTTACCTGTTAAACTTAGCATCTTAGGTATTCATTCAAATCTTGTTTATAATTATTGGTCCAACTACATCGACTGGCTTTTAAAATATTTAAAATTTTTGCTACCTATCAGTTCACTATTTTCTCCATTTTTATAAACATGGTCTTATTTTAGTATTATAATATTAAAAGAACTTATAGTATTAATTATTATGTCTTGCTCTTTATTATCTCCCTTTTTAATTTTAATAATTCTCTTTACATGTTAGTAGATTATATTTATTTATATTCAGCATATTTCCTTTGGTATTAGTATTATTGTACCCATATTTATTTAATATAGTTACATCCCTCAGAATTTGATAATATGAATCAGTGATTTTCTATCATATGATTTTTTTAAAAGATCTCTCATGTGATCCAGTTTGGTTATATCATCTCTGAATATTATTTATCATTACTTTGTATTTTCTGATTTTTACTTTTCCTAAAATGATTGCAAATTTCTTACACTATATGAACATGTGTATATTTATATGATATTGTACTTAGTGTAGAATGTATAAACTAGAAGGTATGTTTTTGTTTTATATACCACTATTAATATATACCATTATTTTAATTGATCAAAGGTGCAAGAAGTATATATCAGAAAGAAAATAGTAAAATTTGATAACTTTAACAGAGGTTTTATAATCAAACTGTAAGAATGATTTTCTCTAAAATTAATTTTTAAAGTATCTTAAAATTGAAGTCAATATTACACTCACAGGTGAAAGTAAAGGAAAACTATAGAGATGTCAGTCATCACAACAATTAATATTTTGAATGGGTGATTATTTCTTTATATAGCTATACAAAACTAAATTATAAAAAAATTAGAAGTGAAATAATGATTAAAAATAATTATATGCACATAATATCCTTCTGTAGCTTAGAAGATTAGCCTTATCACATGAAAAATTGTATTACACATATGTAAGTACTGAAAAGATATGAAATATATACAGATGACTTGCTACCTAAATATTATAATATTCTCTTCTTAGTGGCCTTTTATAACTTAAGTCAATTTTTTACTTTATAGCATCTTTTGAAATATCTCAAAAAGAAACATAGACATGATGTGAAACATTTTTTCAATCAATAGATAAATGATATGAGAAAAGAAATGATATGAGAAAAGAAAATCTATAAGAAACATGAACCCAGAAATATCAAAGATTTCTCTGTGAAAGTAAGCATGAATAAATAACTCATTTCTAAAAATCTGCATGATTCTATCTTACTGAAGTCTTAACAGCAATGAATTCAGGGCACATGGCCATGTTTCCCTGTCACTTATCTAGCTTCTCACCTCTAACTTAGTATACATTTTCAATTGTTTTATTGCATGTAAGTAATTTTTGATTTACCTTTCCTGTCCATCATATAATCAGTACTGACACATATACATAAGAAAAGCTCATATTCATTACTATTTAACATGTATTTAACTTCTATGTTATGTTGAAATCTCTAGAAGATAAATAATTCACAGAAAGAATTATATTTCTATAAAAAGTTCTTATATTTAAGATGTTTACATTCATATCTCTTTTGGATAAGTATATTGATAAACAAAAAAGAAGAACTTCTAATAAGCTGATTTTTTTCTAGAATACTAAAGATGATACCAAAATGGTCTATGGACCTGATGGCACCACATGTTTTTATCTCAACTACATTAGCACTGAAAGCGAGGCCTGTCTCAATTTACTGTTTCCCAAAATCAAGACATGTGTCACCTGAAGGATAAACAGTTACAGCAATTTAAGACAACAAAAGAACATGTCTTTCCTTAGAAACCCAGAGTCCCAAACTTGTACAAAAAGTGACAGAAACAAAACGGTATGTAATAGGAGGAAGGCAACCACAGTTCACAAGGCTTTCTTACATGGGCTTTGCTGTTGACATGTCTGGGTTCTTGGGAATTGTTCTACACCTTCTTCAGACGTTTCCATAGAGAGAAGATGAGCAGCAGAAAAGTAATGAAGCTAACATTAAAGGCTATAAAAGCAAACATAGTGCTGGTGAAAAACATACACTGGAAAAGCTGCTCAAAACTCCTGAAACTTGCACTGTAAGATACATGTATTTTAGAATCATCAACCTAGATAGCAATATGTGTTTGTTTATCAGTACAATAGTTAAAACCAAGAAGACCAGAGGCACCAGCAAGGTCACTGAAATCATCTTTTTAACTATCCACTTTAAGAAGAAAACAAGAGTTAGAAAAATTGGCTGTATGCAGAAAATAAAAGATACTAAAGCTTGTAGCAAGCCACAGGCTAAAATGATTGGTGGGTGTCTAGGTAATATAAATCATTTTTGACAGGATTCCAATTATCAGTAAGCTATGGGTGCAGAACCACACAACCAATGAGGACTGAGCAAAGTAGAACAATCCTGAAGACTGCCAAAGGAGTGAGGATCTGATCAGCTGAAGAGGACTTTCCTCTCTTGATCCAGTCCAGGCAGTCAACAGGGCAATGAGCCCATTTCCTAAATTTTCCAGTATGAACTCCACACTTAGAATGGTTGTCAGTGTGCTCTGTAACACAATCCCCATTGTCTGGAAAAGGGTAACTATTCAAATGCTATTGCTAAAGATTTTGTTAATGCATTAATTTAAATGCTACGTACATTCGATGATTGAAAACTCAAAACTATTCTCCTTTTAAACTAATATATCCAATGATAATCCAGGAAGGATCAAAATTTCCTAATGACTACATCCATATTTTTCTTCTTAAAAACTGTGCCTTTTCTCAGGCAGCCTAGGAGCTTCATCCAGATGCTGTGTGTCTTACTGTAGAAGCATGGAGTCTTTCCCAGTTGATGAGGGAAATGCTCATGTGCTAAAATGCAAATAAAGATATGTTTTTTGCATAGTTTTTCCTGCTTTTGCCTATGCATATACATTAATCTGTCTACTTGAGCTCTTGGCAAGTAACATCACAAAATTTAAATGAATTTAGAACCAACAAGAAGGCTGGGTGTGGTGGCTCACACCTGTTATCCCAACACTCAGGAGGCTGATGCAGGAGGATCTTTGCAAGTTCAAGACCAGCCTGGGCAGCAAAGTGAGCTTAAGGCCAGCCTGAACTGTATAGTGAAACCCTGTCTCAAAAAGATAAAAAAAAAAAACTTCATAAATACTGTCTTTTTTAAAACATTGCAAAATAATGTCTGTACAGGGATCTCCACACTACTGTTTGAAAATCTTCCTACAAATTATCAGAGTTATCTAACCATTTCAAGTGATGATTGAAATATTGAAATATTCAATACTGAGAATAATATTCCTTTACCATCTTACTTTTTACAAGTTCATGTTCACACTCACATACATAAGCATACATTTCTTTAGACTCAATCCCTTTCACTTTCCACTTCAGTAATTCAGGTTATTTATATATTCAACATTTATTATGCCTCCAATTCAAGCTTAGTGGTGATATAGGTATTATGACAGTTTTAACAATAGTTACAAGTAAAATTGATCTGGTTTTAATGTAAATATTAAGTAATATTGATAAAATTGTGAGCATGCATGTGAAAAACAGTGGCAGTCTTCCCGCCATCCCATGCAGCAGCTCTTGAATGTGTTCATCCACACAGCAGGAATCCTACTTGTTCCCTTCCTCTCCCTCTCCCAAGATGTCTGATTTCTTCATCAATACCAAACACCTTCAGAAACTGTCTGCATTCCTTCACATCATGCTAACTTCTACTCCATTACTGCAGGGATCGAGGTAGATGAAGGATGGTATGCTGCCGGGGAGAGATGGAAGAATGGAAATATGACAATTACAGTTCAATAGCTGAAAATTAAAGGATGACAAAAAGTCAGGGATCTCTCCCAGAGGCAGCATAAAATCAAAACTTTGAGCCATTGTGGATATAATTGATATTAAATTTTAAATAATAGTACTGAAATTTTATAATGCCAAGAATAAATATAGTATCATAAAATTTATTTAACAGTTTTATTTTCCTTTTTTCCAAAATTTTTTACTTGAATGTGTTTGTGATACATGAAATTACATTCATTTTGAGGAACTGAAACATACAGAAATCATATCATAAACTTCAGAAATGGCAAAAAAAGATATGAGATATTTCAGTATGAAGGAAAGGCTCCAACTTTCATATACAGAAACAGTACTGGACAAAGAGCTGCATCATAATGTATTGAAATTTCTCACATATGCCAGATAATTAGGGGAGAAGCAGTGTGATAGTAAATTAGTTCAGCTGATCAAACTATTAGGAAAAAATTCAAGGAGCTGAAGCATAGCAGGCAATCAGTGTAGAAGTTGGAAGTTCCTGAAACTTGGCTCCTTCCAGGTAGCAAAGATAAGCTCAGGAAAGAAAAAAAAAATAGAAATGAAAATTAGAGAGAGAGAGAGAGAGAGAGAGAGAGAGAGAGAGAGAGACAGAGAGAGAGAGAGAGACAGAGAGACAGAGATATAGAGCAGTAGAGCTATAGCTATAGCTACAGCTACAGCTGAAGCTAGATATAAATTCCACAGGGCTCAGGCAGCCCCATCCCCATAATGGTGGTTTTATCAGAGTCAGCCCACATAGCCTCTCTCATGCACTGGTTTCTCTCACTGCCTGCACCTTTCCTTGGCTGATGTTTCACATTCTTCATATCTCCAACTTCTTGGACTCTCTAGTGAAGAGGACAATATTTACAATTTTGTACTTTGGGGTCTTGCTGATTCCTGACATGCCTGAAATGTATTTTTGTCTTGTCCCTGTTCAAACATTTAATCACAACCACATCTTTGTCCTAAACTTTACACATGGCTATGATTCCTTTTTGAGACAAAATTTAAATTTTTCAAATCTTTCTTCTCTATTATTACTTACAAGTATTACTGTGTGACTTTGTCACTTTTCTCATTTCTGAGACAGGCTACCTGACACCTGTAATTTAAAGAAGAACATTATTTTGGCTCAAAGTTGCAGAAGTTTCTGAGACAGCATAGCAGAAGGGTCTGGCAGAGAACAGCTACTCATGCCACGTTGGCTAGGAAGCAGAGGTGGAGGAAAGAGCTGGAGAGAGAGATATACTCTTCCAGGTTGTGACTAACTTGCCTCCGCTAGACTCTTCTGCGATGCTGTTTCTGCATTTGAAGCTGTCAACCACTGACTGAAACTTTGAGCCATTGTGAATATAATTGATATTAAATTTTAAATAATAGTACTGAAATTTTATAATGCCAAGAACAAATATAGTATCATAAAATTTATTTATTTAACAGTTTTATTTTTCTTTTTCCCAAAATTTTTTACTTAAGTGTGGTTGTGATACATGAAATTACATTCATTTTGAGGAACTGGAACATACAGAAATCATATCATAATATTTTTTGTTTCCTTTGACCCTCTCTCACCTCTTCCCCTGACTTTTATCCAATTCTAAAGGACTACCTCCCTGGTTCCTACCATCACTCCTTTATTTTACTCTTTATTTACATTTTGAGTTTCTTATATGAGAGAAATTATATGATATATAACCTTCTGTCTTTGACATGTTTCACTTATGTTACTGTCTCAAGATCCATCCATTTTCCTACAAATGACTCAAATTCATCCTTCTTTATGGCTGTACAAAATTCCACTGTATATCTATACCACATTTCTTTATCCATTTGTCAGTTGATGGGCATCTAGGTCATTCTTATAATTAATGATTGTGTTAACAATTTTCCTCTCATTTCCACATTTTACACAATATTACACTAAACCAGATTCTAAGATATTCTTTATAATCATATATGTATTTCATACTTAACATTTTAATGGTTGCAGAAAGTTTTATTGAAATATGTGTAATAATTTCTATATTATTTTAATTTGAATAACTTTCTCAAAACAGGGAAAATTAGAATCTTTCTTTAGGAACTAAAAGAAATTTAAGAGTAGAATATGAAGAAAATTTGGTGAAATTCATGGGTGTCTAGAAGAGAAAAGAAAATTACAAAGTCAGATTTAAATTTCAAAACAGGTCTTCCTTTATTTTAAGAAAATAAAGAAATAGACATCCTGTGTGTGAAAACTTATGACAGAATTTAAGTCAGCCAATGACTGTGGTCTTCTATTCTTAATCACTTTTATGGCAATAATTTTTTTCAGCTTGTTGTTTCTCCAAATCAGAGCACATGAATGCCTTGAAGGATAGACAATGCCAGTAGCCTGGAAAGTGAAGAAAACTAATTTATTCATCAGCCTATTAGAACTCCAATCTGGTGTAAGTACAGACAGAGAATACAGTGGAAATAACATAAGAAAAAGAAAACATTTGGAAAGGTCTTTATGTGTACCATGCTTCTGGGAACTTGAGGTTCTTTGTTAGGGAACTGCATCTTTCTCTACTATTTGGAGATGGAGTAGATAAGAAACAGACCAGGAATATACTGATTGTGATAAATTTACCAGAGTGAAATACAATGTTTTCATATATTTACCTTCATGAAAATATAAACCAAAAGCACCAAAGCCCCCAAAAGTATCACTAAAATGACATTCTCATCTCTTTTTATTTAGGTGAAGGGAAATAAAGTTGAAGAAGTTGACTATCTTCAGCAAATAAAATATGCTGAGTATAGTTGTAAACCAGGTGCTAAAATGATTGGTTACTGCTCAGGAGCTAAGAACACCATTTATTACTTGAGTATTAATATAGCCAGAGTAGGCCCAGTTGATGACAAAGGAAGGAATATTCTGTTATCAGATTTTCCCAGACATGTCCACTAGGCTTTGTGGAGCATTCTTGGCAGGCTTTTATTTAAAATTTTAATTTCCCTTTTAAGGATTTTAAACTCAATATTTACATTTTCAAACATAACCTGTCAGCTATTTGATAAAGCTACTCTCTATCAATTCCCATTACCAGAAAAAGGGGGGTCAGGGATATAGGTTAGTAGCTCAGTGCCTGCCTGGCAAGCATGAGGTCCTGAGTTCAATTCCCAGTACCCACAAAAAACAAGAGTTATTCTTTTGGTTGCATATATTTAAATATTAGTTATTTAACTAAAATAAACACCAATTAAGTATTTCTTGTTAAAATTACTCTCAGTTCTATTTAGTATTTAAATGTTAGTTAACTGAAATAATCAGGTATTTTCTAATTATTTTTGTCACCTAAAGGGGATGTGTATCTTGCTCATCTACATTTCCTCATATAAAAATAAATTGTTTTACTTTTCTTTATTTAATTAACCTTTAGATGAATTAATTTATTAAGTTTAACAGATGTTAATATTATCCTCATAATTTATTTTACTCAGTTTCAAATTTTATACATAGTTGTTTTGAGATGATCCAGGCATCAGAGTGTTAGGATGGAAAACCAGTTCTCTGCTTCCTGCAGCTCCAGTTGTGGGCACTGTTTGACAACTCTGCTTCACTGGAATCACCAGTAAAACACAGATGAAACTAACAACTCTGGGAGAAGTTAGTACACTAATTATACAAAGTGCTCATAAATTATCTTTCATGCTACAGGCAGAAATCATGAATTTTTAATTATTAATTTGCTCCTCATTTACTCATACTTGAAAGGCAATTATGATCAGCAAGCAATATAGCTCACTAGTTGCATGATTGTCTAGCATACAGGAGGCCCTGGGTTTGATACCAACATCTTAAGAAAATGTGACTTGTGAGAACTTCCATTTTTGAGTAAAATGTATGAGGCTGAAGAATGCAAAATAGGCTCCTACAATAACTAGCATAAGATAAATAAATGGATAAAATTATATTAAACATTCATCAGAGAGCTATACAAGCCCAGAGCACCAGTGGAATTAAAATCCAGGAAAAGGAAATATATTTAAGTGAAGAATGAACTTATTGTAGGCAACTAAGTTAGACAGAAATATTATAGGCAGTCAGACAGGGTTAGGCCTTCAAAGGAGCTGGTGCAGAAGACAAGATGCTTTGGAACTGTGGGACAGACAGGCACTTCCACTGCGGGCCAGAACTCAAGACAAAAGATGAAACAAATGCACCCACATACCTCCTCCCTAGGGATGGACATCGGAGATTGATATTCTAAATAGGTATTGATCATCTTGAAAAAGCCAAGAAGAGTCACTAACCCAAACCCATTTAGGAAAAGCGCCTGTTCTAGATTCATGCCTGCTTCCTACGTGACTCACTTCCCTATTTGATTCTGATTTAATCGATTTTACCTGAGCAATTATACACATATTCTTATTGGCTGACCCTAGCTTTGTTCTACCTCATGCCCACCTTGTGATTTCCCATTTTTCCCCACCTTTAACCCACCTCACCTCATGGATTGGCCCTATAAATAGGTAGGTTTCTTGACAGCCCACTCAGGTCCCCTTTTGTCTCTCTCTGTCTCTTTCTCTGCTTCAATAAATATATTCTGCTCTTAACCTCCATTGTTCCTAAAATTCATTCTTTGATTTTAAAGAACACAAACTTTTCCTAGATATTTAGCAGATGGGGAATTTCTTTCTCCTACATCAAACTTATGTATTCAGCGTAATTCATATCAACTATAAGCAGATTTTTTTTTTTTTGCAGAAAGGGAAAAACTATTCCAAAAAGTATACGTGGAAATGAAAAATGTTCACATGAGAATACTACTGCTACTACTACTACTAGTAATAATAATAATAATAATAATAATAATAATAATAGACTTGAATGATGTAAGGGAGAAAACAAAGATTTCTTTTTCTGACCTGAGTAAATCCTGAACAATGCATAGTAGAAGACTGATGACCACTGACTGGACATCCCCACTCCTCTCTCTTTTCTGTGGACCAGTGTTGGATTTCCTTAATTCTAGGACTCTCCTATAAGCCTTGAAGTCAAGTGTGCACCTGTGATTTTCATACTGATGCCCCAGCTCACAAAGTGGTCCTCACCAGAATCGTACATCGTAATACATTGTTTTATGTCTTCTTTTGCCTCCTCCCTCTATATCCTCTGCATTTCTGCACTGGATTGGCCTTTTGAAAGTTTATCCCCTTAATTTCAGACATTTCCTCTGGTTTTAGAATCTCTAGACTAAAATAATCATTGAGCTGCACAATTGTTATCATTTTCTTCTCCCTTGCTTGGCAACCTGGCTGGCAATAATGAAAAGTTTCTTGAGAAAGATTTTAATTTCCTGATACTAGAGATTGAATCCAGAGCCTGTATACTGAGCTTGTACATCCACAGCCTGATTTTTACATTTTTATTTTTTCAGAAAGGATCTCTCTACATTGTTATATTGCCCAGACTGTGCTCAAACTTTTGAACTTGTAATCCTCCTGCCTCAAACACCCAGAGTGTTGGGATTACAGGTATGCACCACTAAAACTTGAAATCACTAAATAAATTTCAAACCTCAGATTCCATGGTTGTATGGAAATAACCAGGTAAAATATTGTCATAATAAATTATAGCATTCAAAATGGAAATAAATATACATAAATTTGCCAAAAACAATTCATCTGCTCATTAAAATACACTGTACTGTGGTAAATGTCATGTAATTTTAGTGTTCCACCTTGTTTTCCCTTCACACTCCTAAAAATTTTGCATAAAAACCACATTGAAGCAATATTTTCCCTAGAATTCTGGCATAGCCACTTTCTTTGCCTGAGAAATCCTTGTAACTGGATAAAATTGAAACCTCAACATTAAATCAGGCCCATGGAATGGACACAAATTGAAATTTTGAGGTGTGTTTCATTTTTGTTGGTTTAGCCATGCTTATATTGTTCATTCATTGGCTCCTCAATTTATTTACTTGTAAAAATATCACTCGACATAACATTCTATGAGCCAGGATTTTATCTGGAAAGTCAAGAATAAACACAACAGGTATGATCTCTGCTCCTTTGGTCCTTCTTTTATATTAGAGCAGATACATGGTAAAGTAACTAATACTTAGGCAATTACACTAAATGTTCATAATATCAAGAATTAATGTAGCTATGCAATTCAGTTACTGGCTAAGATGATATACATTCTTCTTATAATTTATAATTATGATAACATTTTTATTTCAATATACATAAGATTATAAAAAATCAAGTATTTAAGAAATTGCAGAAATACATGAATATCCCATAAGTATAATTTTTATATTTACATAAATATTTATTGATTTAGTTTTCATAAATTTTTATTGTTTTTGCATTAATTTCTTACCATAGAGAAGTTTAGAGCAGGGGATATAGCTCAGCAGTACAAGCATCCATCTGGCAAGTGCAAGGTCTGGAGTTTAGTTCCCATCACCAAAAAAAAAAAAGAGAGAAGTTTAGAGTTTTTATACTGTAACTTTAAAAAGAATTTAAGAATGGGAGAGAGAAGATTTGAAGCAATTTAATAACTGTCATAAGAAAGAAATGAAATATTTCAAATTATTCAAGAATTGGAAGAAATGACATTCCTAATTTCATTTCAACATTTTCAGCACCATTTTAATCAGATGATGATCATAGTCTCCCCTTCTTCACTCCATTATAGAAAATATCTTTTTCTAAGCTTTTCATTTATTTACATTAATCTGATATTCTACAATATTTTTAAGTTACATCTATATTATAATTATTTTAACAATGTTAGCCAATCTTAGAAATTATTATATGAAACTTTATTATCATAATTTTGCTTACTGTCCATTAAACACAAAATAAGAATTCATGATGTATTAAAATCCCATTCAAACATTTATCCTCATATATGTGATTTAGCTTTGAATGTTCTTGCCTTCAAAGAGCTGGTAGTTTAAACACTGAAATTGAAACACTGTTTTAGATTTTTCCAGGGTAAATGAACATTTCTACATGAAATACAAACATGGACCATAAACTGTTCAAGTGGATGATAGCATGGATTGTGTATGTAAAATACCTATGGCTTTATAATTATAGAAACATTCCTAATATATATTGTATAATTAAATTTTTTGCAGAAGTTGTGTGTTTTGACATTCTTATGTCATTCATACACACAAAAACAAAGACTCAAATGTTTTTATTCATAAATTCGGTGAAAGAAGTTGTACAAATAGTTTTAGAACAGAGTCAAATGCATACATTCCAAAAACTAGTAGGAAGCCAAAAATATTATAAACACTTAGAAGTCATACCATGCCCTGAAAATTGATCAGTGGACTTTAAGGCTTCTTTTCTTTCAGCCAGCACCTTCTTGCCACAGAACCAAGAGGAAACCCTGTCTTAGCATCTTGTTTCCCCAAAGCAAGACAAACTAACAGCTTGAAGAATAAATGACACCATTGTTTTTTGAATACCATTTGTTTCCTTCAGCAATCTAATAGTACTTCAATGTGGTGCAGTTACAGAGAGCTCATGTCAAATAACAAGAGGCTTCAGTTTGTCAGGCCTCCATGTGGACCTCGGTGCTGGGATTTTAGTACCCTTAGCCACAGAGTTGCTTCTTTCTGAGATGTTCACCCATGGAGCACATTAACAGCATAAAATAGCTCATAGATGTAATACAGAGAATGATGTTTACTACACTGAATATAGTTAAGGGTGAAAGGATTTTAATGTCCACCCTTTAGGTCTTCCAAGTCACAGTTCACTCACAGGCATTCACTCTGATGGGCTCATTTATAACTGCCTCTGCAAAATGGTAAAATAAAACTACCATCGTCCCTAACAGTATCTCTCTTTCTTTGGTAAAGAAAAATAAGACTGGAAAAAGTAGCTACCTTGTGTAAATAAAATATGCTGAAGCTGGTAATAAGCCAGGTACAAAATAAGTTTATACTGCACAGCAATAAGATAACCAATTATTTGTCTGCTATATAAACCTAGATGAATCACTATTTAACTTATTAAAATCAAACCAGCTCTGGAGTCACCCAGAGAAAAAAACTCTTGATCATGAGAGAAGATATTTTTCTCTTGACACAGTCAGTACAGTTCCCCACATATATGAAGACCTTAGCAAAATTTCAAAAAAAAAAAATGTCCACCATTACTTGGATAGGAATGATGTTCAGTAGTAAACTTCAGCTTAGAGAGGAAAGAAAGCCAAGTCCAATATTGCATTTTCTCTATTTTATGTCTTGATTATTATTTCTTAATCTCTTGATCTAAAGATCTCCCAACATCTAGATTTTGAAGATGCAATATAGTTCTTGTTTTCTTTTAAATTCTGAGACCTGCAGTCAGCATAAAAACCTATAGAGTGCTAATGAATGCACTAAATAGTATTTTAAGGGAAATCTGTAGGTATTATCAAAAGATTTTCAATTTCACCAAGTTGAGCCGTCAGATTCTCATCAGACACTCTCTAGACCTGTTCAGAAATTCTACTGTTACACAGTGAGAAAGCTGCGAAAGACAAAGCTCTTCCCAGAAGTGCTTTGAGTAAAACTATTTGAAGACTCTTGGAAGGAACTACTGAGCGCTGAAGACAGTAGTCCACTGTGCACTTCAGAAGCCTGCAGAGAGAAGCTGTGTGTGTTACTAATTCAGATAAAAA
>NW_004955413.1:8144689-8146545 GCF_000276665.1 Chinchilla lanigera
ATGTACTTGATCTGAACATTTTCTTTCTGATGAAAGATTATGCTTATATAATTTTAATTTTTTGTTGTAATGTGAGTTATTACTATAATTCTGATTTTTATATCAACTATTTTTAAGAATTTCATTTGTACTAAACATATACAGACCTCTTTTCCTTGTCATTATTTCCTAAGCAACACAGGACGATTACTATTTACATAGTATTGTGATTGGATTAGACAGTTTGTATAGTTTAGAGATGAGTTGATGTATGTGGGAGGACATACTCAGGTTATATCTAAAGACTACTGTATTTTACATAAAAGATATAAGTAGCTACATATTTTGGTTCCACAAACAGTCTAGGATCCACTCTTCCTCAGACACCAAGGATTGCCTATGAAAGTACATAGTGAAGTAGTTCAGAATGCAATCTTCAGAATCAGATTATTTATGCTAACATTTTGATATTTCATGTTCTAGCTTTGGTAACTTGGGTAACATACTTCTCTTCGTTTCCTTTTCAACCAAAATTTATATTTTTCAGAATTAAACATGGTAATATTTGTGAAGCATTCAGTATATTTTTCTCTATAAAATAAAGCTTTATAAATAGTTTATTCCTTCCTAAGTTCTCTCTATTTTTTAAAAGCTAGCTTCACCATTTATTTCTATCATCTTGAATTAAATAGGGGATCAGTTTATCTCATATTTTTAATAAATGTCTTCAAAAATATGAATTTTGCATATCTGAGATTTTCAAACTTCCATTTAAATACTGCCTTGATCTTATTGAACTATATTTAAGAATTACAAGGTTTACCATTTTGCTTTGTTTTTCACCTATGATTGAATAAGACAGTAATCTATTATCTAAGCTTTTAGAATATCATCATTTTATTAATATGGTTATTGCATTATAATGTGATTGAGTTGTGTAACAGAAAATGCCCCCAGGTCAGTCTATTAGTCACCCAGGTGATAGCCTGTTGCAGTTCGGGTTGTTTCTATCTTCTACAAACTGCTGGTCACTATGATACATAACTGATCACTATAATGCATATTGTAAGAACCAATCCAGGACAGCCAAATACTCTACCTCTGTACTTCCTCTTTCAGCCCCATATAAGCCTCCCTTCCCGGACCTTTGAGGCTTGACATTTTGAGGGACAATTGATTTGCTGTCAGTACCCATTTTGATGTTAAATAAATCTGCATCCAAATCCTGGATGTTGTTTTGGTGTTTCTGCTTGTCATTACATCTGGATCATCAGCCAGGAAGATTGACAATACTGACCTCTTTGGTCACCAACCATGGCCCTAGAAGATGGAGCAAAGACCTCTCCATGTCCTGACAGGAAGGCTCACCCTCAAGATTTCTCAAATCCCCTAAGAGGTTTGGAGGAGGATTCCTGGCTCCTTGCTGAGTGGCTCACATTGGACCCAAAAGTAAAGAGGACACAGTCTACCAGCCTGCTTACCTGCTTGATTTCAGTAACACCCATGGGGGCATCCCCATGAGTCTGTTTCTCAGTCCTCTCAGCTCAGGCAAGGAAAGTCTGAACAACTCTCATTAATCAGGACTACCCTTGGGGGACACAAATACATTTATTTGTCATTTGTAGCTCTTCATCTGAGAAGTGTATATTCATTTCAGATGCCAATTTTTTATTGGGTCTCTGAATTTTGGTATTAATTCTTTCTATGCTCTAGATAGAGACCTTCATCTGAGGGGCAGCTGGCTAATTTTTTTCCCAAATTGTGGATTTTCTTTTTATTCTGTTGATTTCTTTTGAGGTGCAAAAATTTCAATAAGATGAGATCCCAGTTGTCAATTCTTTGAAGTTTTCCTGTTCAGTTTGGTTTTTATTCATGAA
>NW_004955413.1:8147677-8150586 GCF_000276665.1 Chinchilla lanigera
CTTGCCAGGCAGGCGCTTTTGCTGCTGAGCTAAATCCCCAGCCCCATCCTTGTCTTGTTCTTATTTTAAAGTGAAAGCTTTCAGTTTTTGTCCATTTAGTATGATGTTTATTGTTGGTTTGTCATAGATGGCTTTTATCGGATCGAGGTAAAGACTACCTATTCTGATTGTTCGTAGGGATTTTATCACGAATAAGTGTTGGACTTTATCAAAAGCTTTTTCTGCATCAATTGAGATGATCATGTGATTTTTGTTTTTAGCTCTGTTGATATGGTGTATTACATTTATTGATTTACATATATTGAACTATCCCAACATTCCTGGGATGAATCCCAGTTGGTCATGGTGTATAATCATCTTGATAATTTGCTGCATTCTGTTTGCTAGTATTTTATTGAGAATGTTCACTTCTATGTTCATTAGGGCGATTGGCCTGTTGTTCTGTTTTTTGGCTGAGTCTTTCTCTGCTTTTGCTATCAGGATGATACTTGCCTCTAGTAATGAGTTAGGGAGAATTCCTTCCCTTTTAATTTCATTAAAGAGTTTTAGAAGAATTGGCATGAAGTCTTCTCTACATTTCTTATAGGATTCACCTGTGAATCCATCAAGACCTGGGCTTTTCTTTGTTGGTAAGTTTTTTACTACACTTTGAATTTTGATGATTGATATTGTGTTATTCAGGTTTTTATATCTTTTTGATTCAGCTTTGGTAATTCATATGTACCTAGGAATCTATCTATTTTTTCTGTATTTTCCATCCTGTGACAGGAAAGTTTTTCAAAGTAGGCATTGATGATCTTCAGAATTTGTCTAGGATCCATAGTGATTTAACTCTTTTCTTTATTACATGAGTTTGTGTTTTTTCTTTCCTTTTTTGATAAGGTCAGCTAGGCATTTATCAGTTTTTTTTTCTTTCAAATAGCAAACTCTTTTATTCATTAATTTCTTGTATTGTTTTGTCTCAATTGCATTAATTTCTGCTCTGATTTTATAATTTCCTCCTTTCTTTGGGCTTAGGGCTGGCCTTGCTCCTGTTTATCTAGAAATTTGAGGTGCAGCCTAAAGCTGTCTATTTGTGCTCATTCTATTTTCATTATGCGAGAATTCACTACTATAAGTTCTAGACATTTTCATTTGAATGTAAATATTGTTTAATTTATTTCTTTAATTTCCTCTGTGCTCAATTGGTTGTTCAGGAGGGTGCTATTTAATTTCCATGTGTTTATGGAGTTTTGCAGTTTCTTTTGTCAATAGTTTACAATTTCATGGCACTCTGATACAATAATATTCATGGGATAATTTCAATTCCTTTGCACTTACTTAAGCATGTTCTATATGCTAATATATGGTCCACTTTAGAGAACATTCCATGTGCAGCTTAGAAGAATATGTATTCTGATATTGTTGGGTGGAGCATTCTGTAAAGGTCTCATTAAAAGTCTATTTGTTCACAGGTTTGGTTTAGTTCTGTTATTTCTTTGCTGATATTTTGTCTAGTTGATCTATCTCTTTGTGACAATGGGGTGTTAAAATCTCCTGTTACAACTAATTGCTTATTTGATTTTTCACATCTGTAAAAATTTATCTTGTATATTGGATGTTCCTGCATTTGGTGCATACATATTTATGACTGTTATCTCTTCCTCTTGCAGTTTTCCCTAACAAGTATATAGTGACTTTTTAAATCTCTTTTGATTATTCTTGATTTGAAGTTCATATTGCCTGCAAACAGAAAAGCTACCCCTTCTTTTTTCTGGGTTCCTGTCACGTGGAGTATTGTTTTCCAACCTTTGACTTTCAGTCTATTAATTTCCTTTTGAGTTAAGTGTGTTCCTTATATACAACATATTTTTGGATTTTGTTTCTTGATCCAATCTTCCAGGCTGTTTCTTTTGATTGGGGAATTGAGGAGATTGACATTAACAGTGGTTACTGATATGTATTGTCTTGTCTTTGTCATGTTATTTTTCTGCTGTTGGTTCCCAGCTTTTCTACTCTCTTTAATTGCTTGCCCTGGTTGGTGGTTCATTTCTATTGTTGTTCTTGGAATTGTGGTCCTTTTTATCTCTTTCTAGAGTATGTTTCAGTACTCTTTGAGGGTTGATTTGGTTGTCATAAATTTCTTTAGTTGTTCTTTGTCATAGAGGTATCTTATTTCTCCATCAATTTTGGAAGATAATTTTGCAAGATACATTAATCTGGGTTGGAATTTGTTTTCTTTCATCCTTGGAAATACTTCACTCCAAGTTCTCCTTGTCTTGTTAGCTTGTGTTGCAAAATCCACCATTATTCTTATGGGTTTTCTTTCATAGGTGTTCTGTTTCTTTTATTATTGTGTTCTTTTGCTGAATTTATGGGATCTTGATTAATATGTGTCTGGGTGTAGATTTATTTTTATTTTGGCTCATTGGAGTTCTATATGCTTCATTTATCTGTATATCAGATTCTTTTCCCATGCTGAGGAAATTCTCTGCCATTGCTTCTGCAAATAGTCTTTTTATGTCATCCATGTTGACACATACTTTTTGTGGACACTTATCAGTCTTATATTGTATTTCTTTGCACCATCAGCTGTTGAATTATTATTTCTTGGTTCTTTATTTTCAAGAGATCTTTCCTTTTGCTATCTCTAGTTCCAATGCTGTCTTCAAGGCCTGAAAGTGTATCTTTCATTTCATTCAAGCCATTTTGCAAGCTTTCAATGGAATTTTAATTTCCTGGATATCTTTTGAATCTGTTTCATGCATTGTAATTCTTTCCTATATTGTTCATTCAAGGTTTCTATAATTTTTCTGAGCTCCTCTATTTTTTTAACTGTACCTTCTTTATATATGCTATGTAATTTTTTTACTATGGTTGTCATTTCTTTTTTACCTGAGAGATTATTTCTGATCTGATTTCTTCTATAA
>NW_004955413.1:8151280-8170327 GCF_000276665.1 Chinchilla lanigera
GCATCTACTTAAAGTTATTTTATTCTTCATTTCTGTTGTAAATTTCTGCTCTTCATATTTGTATAAACAAATACTTATATAATATAAATAATTATATAAAATTATAGAGTTCAATTTTTAGTAACTGTCTTAAATGCATGCCAACACACACATTTCTTACTTCACTTTAAAATTTCAGAAAGTTCAATTATGCAAATTCAAAATACTCATGACTACAAACTCTCTTACATTTAAAATTTCTTCAATGTCATTATTCTTACTTATGACTATTAAAATACATACTTAAAATGTACTGATTAAGTTGAAATGTTTTTATTTAGTGTTTATTCCAAGCATATATTTTGGAAATTCTTAAAAGTTGTGTATGATAAGAATGTTGGAAAAGTACAAAAGTAAAATACATGAAAATTTCTTTTGAATTAATCTTTCCAAAAAATATGCATGATGGTCTCCAAAATTTACTTGGGTGCTGAAGATTCCATATTTTTGGACCGGCACCTCAGCCACTGAAATAAGGAGAAAGAGACTTGTCTCAGCTTTTTGTTTCCCAAAATGACAACACATGAATGCCCTGAAGGAAAAGCAAAAATAGTCACTTGGCGAAATAAAAACATGAATTTTTTTTCCAATAATTCATAGCTCAAAATTTGTACAATGAAAGAAATTGAGACAATGATATACAGTAGGAGGAAGGCAACTATAGTTTGTAAAGCTTTTATGTGGGCCTTGGTGCTGACATCTCTGGATCCTCTGGCATTGTACTGCATTCTCTTCAGATGTTTCCACAGGGAGAAGATGAGCAAGAGGAAAGTTGGTAGGGACACAGTAAGGGGTATGAATGCAAATATACTATTGCTGAATAAAACTTTTTTCCATACTTGTGTAGAGTCAATCAAATTGGAAGTGTATGACATATTCCTTTTATATCCATCAATCCAGGTATCAAGATGTGGGTTTGTCAGTGTAACATGTAAAGGCAGGAAGACCAATGACACTAAAAATGTCAGTGAAACTACCTGTTTAACTCTCCACTTAAGAAAAAGAAAAATAGATTTAGAAAAATTGGCTATCTTGAGAAAATAAAAGATGTTGAGGCATGCTGTGAGCCAGATGTTAAAATGACTGGAAACTGTCCATATAATACCAGTTATTTTTTTCATTGTTTCAGTCAACAAACCTGGGTAAAAAATAGCTAATATACATATGGCTGCTGACCAGAGAAAACTAATTCTGAAGATCGCCAAAGTAGTGAGGATTTGATCAAACAGAGAGAGCTTTCTTCTCTTGACCCAGACAATGAAGTTCACCAGTGTTATGAAGCAATTTCCTAAATTTCCAATTATGAACTCAACATTTAAAATTAGCATAAATGTGTACTGCATAAACTCACTCATTGTGTGTGACGATGCTTTGATTTCAATTAGCAAGGGTGAAGATTTAATGCATGCATCTAAAATGAGAAATATATTTGATTAAAAATTGAGAAATAGTCTCCCTTTAAAAAATCATGTATATACTTCTAAATCAGAAAACTAAGATTTCTTAAAGAGTTGATTCACAGTTTTTCTTCATGAAAATCTTGAACTTTCCTAGACATTCCAGCTGAACTTCAGGCAGACATCATGTGCATTATATGTAATAGCCTGAAGTCTGTAGTTGATGATAAAGGAAAATCCCATTCTTATGCACTGACAAGAAAAAAAGATGTATTTATTTGGATGGTTTTGATATTTTTGTCTCATTTACATATTTTAGTCTGGCAACATGAGTTATGACCAAGTAATATTATAAAATTTTAACACACATAGTGGAGAACAATAATACAATTTGGCATATGGAATTTACTAGGCATTAAAGATTTAAATAAATTTCAAAGTTAGGTGTACATAAGGACCCATTCAGACATTCTGCAAAACTCTTTCTACCAAATCTCAGAGTTGTTTAATAATTTCTTGGAGGTCATTATTCCTCCAGTGCTGGATACTGATAATAAAACTCATTAACCATTTTACTACACACACACACACACACACACACACACACACACACATGCACACACATTTATTGGAATCCATTCTCCTTCTCTTTGCACTCCAATAATTCAAGTTTTTCACTGGATCAACTTTTAACATTCAACCATCTCATGCTTAATATCACAAATGTCAAGGCATTGTTTTAAAGACACTTTTTATCTCAAATAATATAATATTAAAAATAAATATTTCCTAAATTTTAAAATAATTTTCTGTGCATGTGAATGAAGTAGAAATATATGTGCTATTTCATGAAGAAGTAATTAAAGTGAATGAGTTCATACATGCAGCAAGAATCTTCCTCATTTTGTGCCTCTTTTGACCTCCAGGACACATTCTTTCATGAACACCAAAGACTTTCAGATTTTATCTACCTCCCTCACCTTTCACATGTCCTTGATTTTCACCACTAGAAGGAAAAGATAAATGAAGGTTAATATGCTGCTTGGTCAAAGTGTAGAATAGCCTACATGACACAATCATTCTTTGCCAATAGCTAAAGAGTAGACAAAGGAACAAACAATGAATATTGCAAATGCTACAAAAGACATTAGAAAAATATACAATATGTTTCAGAGATAGTTAAAAAGACATATAGTATTCAGCTTTGAACCTCTACCACACCTCCTGACCACTGAAGCAATACTAAGCAAAGAAAGTGAACCCAATACATCTTGCAAATTCTCTCAGCTGGGGGAAGGGACATATAGTAAAAAAGAAAAATAGGGTGGCATAGGCAAAATTCAGGAAATTTGTATCAATAAAAGCAAACCATACCATCAATGTAGAAACAAGCAAGTCCCTTTAGCTTGACTCCTTCTGTGTAACACAGACGAGCTCTTGAAGGAAAGCAAAAAGAGATGCAAATCACTGTGGGTTGGGCAGTGTCAAGTAGGTACTATTATTGCAACATTAGGGAATTCTAAAAAAGAGACAGAACTTGGGTCCCTGGCAATAATTACTCTTAGCCTGAAGAGCTCTTCCTGAGCCATACTAGAACATGAGTCTCCCTGGACACTCTTTAGGTTTCCTCTTGAACAGAACCTAGGGAAAGCTTTTCTACATGTTATGATAATTCCTCCAGGGATAATTGCTTTCATCTAGAAGGCAAAATAAAAAGTTAGTCCCTAAAGTAAAGGCAGTATCTTTATCTGGTTATGAATCATTGCTATGTTTAGCCACATTTATAGATGAAGTTAGTGTATTTAACTTAAACTTTCTTATCTGCAACAAGGTTTATATTCTGACTATACCAAATGTAAATAATCTAGGTGAGTTCAAACATATTACATTTATATGCCTCTGTCCTTAGATCAGTACATATAATAATAATAATAATAATAATAATAATCAGGTATCTACAGATGGCCTCATGTATATTATTATTTTAAATAAAACTAAATTATGCTCCATGATTTTGCATAAATTCAAGCAAAAATTGTATTAAACTTCCTTTCTTTTCCCCTCATTTTTAGTAATGTAACTTTCACATTGGAAGAAAAAACTGTTTCCCTATGTGAGATACATACATACATACACACACACATACATATGTAGACAGATACATATGAGCAGTAGGTTTATCAAAAGTGACTTTAATATATTGAGATATTGTACTACTATACACATTTTTTTTCTGGAATTTTTTTAATCAAGAATGGGTGTTGGATTTTGTCAAGTACTTTTTTTGGAATCTATTGAAATAGTCATGTCGTTTTTGTTCCTGCTTATCTTTATGTAGTCTGTTCAATTTATTAATATGCATAGTGTCTTAGTTACTTTTCTCATTGCTGAGACAAAATACCTGACACCCAAAGCTAAGAGGGGAAAGCGTATTTGACTTACAGTTCATAGAGATTTCAGTTCATAATATTCTGGCTCCAAGGCAGGCTGATTTGGCAGAGATGTACAGTTCATGGTGTGAAGAATGTAGCAAGCAAAAGGGGGAACAAATTCATGGCAGCCAGAAAGTAGCAAAGCAACAAGAGAAGGAGACAAGATTATTTCTGTCCATTATATCGTACACAAGCTACTCAGCCTAAGATAGGTTTCACACTCATACCCTTAACCGCAGCATCCTGATAAAGTTCTGACTGCATGAGGCTTTGGGGAGACATCTAGACACAAATCACAATTCAGACATTCAGCCATCTTTTCATCTCTGGGATGACGCCTACTTAATCATAATATATTTTTTGATGACTTGTATTCCATTTGCCAATATCTTGCTGAGGATTTTTGTGTTTCTATTCATTAAAGTGAGTGACATACTTTTATTTTTCAGTTGGATCCTTGACAGGTTTTGGAAACAGGGTAATTGTTTCAGCTACTTTTCTCTCATTGCTGGGACAAAATACCTGACACCCAAAATTAAGGAAGGAAAGCTTTATTTAGCTCACAGTTTGTGGAGGTTTCAATCCATAATCAGCTCGCTCCAAGGCAGAGTGGCACATGGCAGTGGGCAACAGTTCATGGTGGTGGAAGATAGCAAAAGCAACAAGAGCAACAAAGGGAAGAACAGCAGTGGGAAGAGCAAGCCTCTTTCCCTCCCTTATATTGCATGTAAGCTACCCACTCCAAGGAATGTACAGCTCTTCACACATGAATCAGTCATAAACTCTAGAAGCCCATCCCATGACTACATGAGGCTTTGGGGGGACATCAAGACACAAACCATAACAGTAATGCTGGCTTCCAGGAATCAATTTAGAAGTATTCCTTCTCCTTCAATTTTATTAAAGAGTTTGAGGCATATGGACATTAAATCATCTCTGAAGTTCTGGTAAAATTCAGTGGTGAATTCAAGCCCTGGAATTTCACTAGTTGTTAGCATTTTATTACTGTTTTAATGTCATCCTCTGTTTTTGGAAGATTCAGAGATTTTATGTCTCTTTGGTTCACTTGTGGTAATACATATGAGTCTAGGAATTTGTCGTTTCTTCAAGATTCCCCAAGCTGCTGGAGCACAGTTTTTCACAGTAGTTACTAATGATCTCTTATTATCATTGGTATCCAGCAGGATTTAAACTTTTTCGTTTCCAGTTGCACTGATATCAAAGTTTTTCTTTCTTTTGGTAAGTAGGGTAAAACGTTTGTCTATTTTTTTATTCATTCAAAGAACCAGCTCTTCATTGATTCTTCATACTGATTTTAGTAACAATTTCATTAATTTCCACACTGATTTTCATGATTTCTTTCCTTGTACTAGGTTTGTGTTTGGACTGTTCTTTTTTCTGAAGATTTTGAGGTGCATGATTAAGTTATTTGAGCTCACTTTGCTTTTCTAATGTGAGAATTTGCAGCAATATACTTTCTTCTTAGGGTTACTTTCATTGTGTCCCATAGGTTCTGGTATGTTTTACTCATATTATCATTTGATCGCAGTAATTGTTTAATTTGGTCCTTGATTTCCTCTGTTGAACCACTGAGTGTTTAAGAGTGTGTTACTTAATCTCAAGATGTTTGTAAAATTTCTATGGTTTATGTTTCAATGAGTTCTAGTTTCAGTGTGTTATAATCTGATAGTATATGTGAGATGATTTCAATTCTTTTGAACTTAAGCAGGGTTTATAGTTTATTATGCACATATTTTGGATAAAGGCTGTATGCTACAAAGAAAAATGTGTATTCTGTTGTGGTTTTACACAGAAATTAGAGAACAGCATACATGGAATAAAATTTCTGCTTACAAAAATCATAACAGAAATTGAAGGAGGCTATGAGATTATCAGAACTTGTTAATATATTTATGGTTAGTTTTATATATATATATATATATATGGCAAAGAGGCAAGAGAGTGAAGAAGAGAGGAATAAAAGACTAAGAAAGAAAGAAAGAAAGTGGAAAAAATAGAAGGAAATTTGTTAAAAGAGGGAGCAGAACAAAGAGCAAAACCTTAAAGAACAAAGTAAAATGACAAAACAATACTAATGAAGATGCAAGAACCAGAGGAAAACAAAAACAATCAGAATAACCCAGAACAAACAGCCAAGCAAGAAAACAACAGCAAAATAAAAATAAAACCCTTCAGCAGGTGTTAGAGCATGAACTCAAAATGTCCACAGAGATCCTTCTACACTGGAGTCACAGTCTGATTGTAAGCAGTAAATGAAATTCCCGCTGTGAATCATTGAATTGCCTACCGAAAGTGGTGAGTGCTATTACTCCCCTTGCTCCGATATCTTGCCCACAAACTTTGCTCTGAGTACGGTCAATGACAGGCCTGCACTGTGGTCTCAAGATCTGATTGCCTCGGTGATTTTGAAGGAAGCAATTGTGGCATACTTTGCCTAACTTCCAGTTCTCCATTGACTTCTGCCAGGGCCCCCACATCCTCACTCCTTTCCCTGACTGACAAGAATCTTGGTCATTTTAATGTCTTCCTCCACAGATTTCCTTACCTGATATGTGGCCAAAAGATCACCAGCACAGGCATCGCTCTCCATCTATCTGCCTGCAGTTATCTGTCTGTCTCAGACAAATCTATGAAACAGAGCTTCCCTCAAGTTGGGCTTTGTCCGCACATAGCAATGGGCAGGATTTCACACTACCTCAGGCCTCTCTAGAGTTTAGAGAAATAATATCAAAGTGCCTACTTTGTTCTCCTTCTTTCATTTCATGCTCTGACACTGGCACCAATCTCCATTTCTCTTCTCCTAGGTCTCCCCTACTCCAACTTCTGCTCTGTGTACTTGTCACAATACAAAGTCTCCCTGTTTTCAGCAGTCCACAGCTAGGAGGTACTGGGGGCTCCCTGCAGAGACCTGCCAGAAGTCATCCACCTTTGCTGTCAGCCCTTAAGCAACCATCTTCTCTCTTTTGAAATATCTATTTGATTCATTGTTTTGGAAGTTTCTCTCCATTTTCATTTGACTCCATTGCGTGTTGAGCATGGCAGGAGAT
This sequence comes from Chinchilla lanigera, assembly GCF_000276665.1. Lineage (NCBI taxonomy): Eukaryota > Metazoa > Chordata > Mammalia > Rodentia > Chinchillidae > Chinchilla > Chinchilla lanigera. Next base: position 8,158,217 of record NW_004955413.1, read on the forward strand.
TATCATGTCAGAAAGAATATGGTGGAGCAAAAAATCTTTACTTCATGAGGCCAGAGAGCAAAGAGACAGGAGGATAGGTCAGAGTCCCAAATATCTTTTAAGGTCATACCAAAATGACCTAACTTCCTTCCACTAGACCTCACCCTTTGAGAGTGTATCACTTCCTGATAGTGCCACAGACTGGTGAGGAAGCATTGGTCACATGAGATTTAGGGGCTCATTTATTATTTAAATCATAACAGTTCTTCTTACTTCTCTCCTTGGAGCTAAAAAGATGAACTCTGGAACATAAACAGAGAAATGCAAACTACCATTTTGTGAAAACGTTTCATTTTATGCAAACAATTCATTTCATGAATTCAGTTTTGGCTCTGGAACTTTATGGACCTTTAGAAAAGAGAAAGATGAGATAAGAGTGGATGGTAGGAAAAATGGAAATGATTAAAATACAATATGTACATTATGAAAATCCACAATGAAACTCAATATTTTGTATGAATAATTTGTGATGACAACTATTGCTGTTAAAGTGCCAAGTTGATTTGCTTTAGGATCCACCTGGGGGACTAGTTTTGAATGTGTAGGGGAACAATCATGGAAACATAGTCTTGAAGACTATGCCTTGGTTCCTTAACTCTTCTTTTCTGATATTCTTCTCCAGCTCTACTTTCTCACCGTGAATTGAACAGCTTTCCCTCATGATGCTTCTGTCCTAGAGCTACCGGGTATTGAATGCCCTTAATATGTAAGCTAAATTTAACCTTTCTTCCTATAAATCGTGAGTGTTGGACACTGTCTTCAGCAACAGGAAACCTGACTAACAAAATCATAACAAAAAAAGAAGTTATCAAACACAGACAAAAAGTGTCAAGAGGAAATATTATTGACATTTGAGTGAAAAGTTTTAATGCTATCTTCTTCTTTGTAATACAAGCAGCTTTAAGGAAGCTGGTGTAAACATATATCATTAAGTTTTAGGCTGGTGGTTTACATTTGTGAAATTTATAGTTTTTCATTTTAAAATTTTCAATTTGATAAATTCCTTAAAATTAAGGTAATGCATTTTCTGATGCCCTCTTCAATCTCCATTTTCAGAATCCTGCAGTTTTCATTACAGAGCTCTTTCAATGCCTTTTTTAGGTTAATGTCCAGGTACATAATTTTTCTTGATGCTATTGTGAATGGTGTTGTTTTCCTCATTTCCTTCTCATTGAATTCATTACTGATAAATGCAAATGAAATTGATTTTTGCATGTTGATTTTGTTTCCTGCTGCATTGTTAAAATTGGTTGTTAATTCTAAGCATTTTGGGCCTGGGGATATAGCTCAGTTGCACAGTACCTGCCTGGAAAGCACAAGATCCTGAGTTCGATTCCAGGTACCAAAAAAAAAAAAATCCCTAAGTATTTTATTGGTAGAATTTTTGGTTTTTCTATGCAGAGTATTATTTCATCTGCAAGTAATGATAATTTTATGTATTTTCCCATGCATATCCCTTTTATTTCTTTGTGTTTTCTGATTGCTTTAGCTAATGTTTCAAGTAGTATAATGAATACAAGTAGTGATAGTGTGCATCCTTGTCTTTTCCTTCATTTTAGAGGGAAAGCTCCTAGTTTTTCTTCACTTAATATGAAGTTTGCCAACAAACTCACTAAGGGAGAAATTAGGGAAATACATCGTTCACAATACCACCCAAAAAATGAAATACTTAAGAATTACGCTTAAAAAGGAAGTAAAAATTCTATATATTGAAAATTACATTACTCTGTAAAAGAATATCAAAGAGTATATCAGAAAATGGAAAGATATCCTTTGCTTATGGATAGGAAGAACCAATTTAGTGAAAATATCCATACTCCCAAAACTGTTATATAGATTTGATGCAATCCCAATCAAAATACTATTAGCACACCTTACAATTATAGAGAAAACTGTCTTAAAATTCCTTTGGAATCAGAAAAGACATAGAATGGCAAAGGCAATCCTGGGCAACAAAGGCAAGACAAGAGGCATCACAATATCAAAAAATAATTAATGCTGGCAGTGTGGTGGGAAAAAGGAACCCTTCTCCACTATTGGTTGGAGTGCAGACTGGTGCAACCACTGCAGAAATCATCATGGAGATTCCTCAGAAAGCTAGGATTAGAGGTCCCCTTCTGCATATCTTTCAGGAAGAATTAAAAATATCATACCACAGTGATATATGTGCACCCATGTTTATAGCACCACAACTTGTAATAGCTAAATCTTGGAAACAACCCAAATGCCCATTGACTGAGGAACGAACAAAAAGTGGTATTTTTATACAATGGTGTACTACTCAGCCATAAAGAAGGATGAACTTCAAGCTTTCACAGGTAAATGAATGCAATGTGAGACCATACTCATAAGTGAAATAAATCAGATTCACATGTTTAAACATCAAATTGTCTCCTTCTTGTGAGAAACTGAATGAGTAAGATCGAAAATGTACAATAGATATTGTGAATGGGCAGAAGTTGTTAGAAAGGAAAAAGAACTAGGATGGGGAAAAGGGGAAAGAAAAAACTGGAAAGGTGAGAAAAGTGCAAGTTAGGTATTCCCGCAGGACCTGGGAAGAATTTTCCCAAGTAGTAAATTATGTCATTCAGGAAAACTACCTTATCTTTAGGTTAGTATTTATTGTAGGAGTGTGGAGCCTGCAGCTGCAGTCTCCTTGTAGTTAATTGCGGTTGGAGTCAAATGTCTTCAGCTGTAGCCTTATCTTGTCCTTTCAGGAGTCACAGCTTTACAGGTAAATGCAGGCCTCAGGGTGACGAGGAACTCACAGAGGTTTACTTACTGTGAATCCCCTGCCTATCCCCAGACAAGGTGCCTAAGCTTCAGACAACTCACAAGTAAACATGGAAAGCCAATTGGTTAATATTAAATCCAGTTCAGAGCTACTTTGTAGTGGTCCCCAAAAGGTATACTAATACTGTCTTTTAGTTCATAGAAAACGAAGGCTCATCTTAATATTTATTGAAGATTTTTTATGCCCATATATTGTACTCTGAGTAACTACTTTGAAGATGACAATATGCAAATATTAACTACCATTATTCTTTTTGTTTGTTATGAAATTCTCTTTTACCTTTTTCAATAAAATAAAATAAAAATTTGAAGTTTGCCATTAATTTTTCATAAATGGTATTTATTATACTGAGGTAAGGGTCTATACCTATTTGCTCCAGGACTTTTATCATGAAAGGGTATTTTATTTCATCACAAGCTTTTTTGGCATTTATTGATATGATCATGAATTTTTTGTCCTTGCTTCTGTTTATATTGTATTATATTTATTGATTTATGCATGGTGAATCATTTTTATGAACCTGGGATGAAATCTACTTGGTTGTGATAAATAGTCCTTCTAATTATGTGTTTCTTCTATTTGCCAGTAACTTGTTGAAGATTTTTTCATCTATGTTCATTAAAGAAAGTAAATGCAAAGGAATTGAAATTATTCCATAAATATTACCAGACCATAGAGCAATGACATGGAAGTCAATGCCAAATAAACCAGAAGAACTTCATAAACTCGTGGAAATGAAAGAAAATATGGTGTCTATATATAATTGGCTACTGTTTGGCTATAAAGAATGAGAGGTGTAGGAAAATGGATGCCCCTAGAAAATAAAATATTTACTGAGATAAATCAGACATACAAGTTTAAATACCTTATGATATCTCTCATTTGAATAAGCCAAAGTACAAACAAAGAAAATGATAAAGCATAGATAGAAAGGGACAATGGAATGGATCTCTTACAATAGGAAAATGGTTCAAGAGGACAAGAAGAGGGGTGAGGAGGAAGGGAAACATACATGAGAGGCATAAAAAATGTTCCCTGTAGAGTAACCTAATAATCCCAATTAATGAAAACACTATATGCCATAACATAACTATGACAAATTATATCAACAACTATGCAAAAGAATGAAGGGGAACCTTTTTAAAAAGAAATAAGTTGTAATACGTACAGATAACCACTCCCCAATATGGTTGTAAAGTCTAGTTTTCTTTTTTCAATTGAGTCTTTGTCCTGTTTCTGGAATACAGTGTTGCTAGCTTCCAAGAATGAGTTTGAAGCGCTCCTTACCACTCATTTTCATGAAAGACTTTGAGGAATATTGGTGGTATAATATTCTTAACATAGAACCAGAACTAGAAAACCCATACAACTTCCAGATTAGGTGATAGATTTCATTTTTATACTTTACCAGTACTAATATGTTTCGTTCATCTACTTGTTCCTTTTTAAATTAAAATACCACTTTTCATCAAATATTTTATCTGCCAGCTTTTATGTTCTGAACTCAGTATAGCCATGCACACAATACAAACGTGATGTCAACTTCTTTGGATTTTACACTGTAATGTAAGTTAGACAGATATAAATATATATAAACATATACATATATATACACATACATATACATATCCCATCTTATTTACACATAAGTAAATATATAGGACATGAAAATAATCTATTTTAAGATTTTGAAAGTAATGAGCCACCCATAACTAACATGGTTGTAAATTTCAGTTATTGTACTATTATACTTTTCCTTCATAAAATAAGACTTGTAATTAATGATTATATCAACATATTTTCATTTCCACATTTTACACAAGATTATAAAAAGTTGGGTATAAAAGTATTTGCCTAAAATTACTATGTAGATTTGATATATGACCTTTTATTGGTAGAAGAAAGGATCATTGGTTTTGTGTAATGATTTCTGTTATTTTATTTAGAGTATTTTCTTAAGAGAGGAAAGGTTAGATTCTTCCTAAATTTAAAGGAAATTTAGAAACATGTAGGATATTTGTGCCAGTTGAAGAGAGGGTTGTTTAGGAAAATTTTACAATATTTAAAACCAAGTATCAACTTCAAAGAATATTTTCTTAATTTATTTATCCAATAGAGCATCATATTGGGCTACAACAACCCATCCCATACATTTCTACTGTAAATGTCTACTTTAGCATAATAATAGCTAGCTGTGCACCTCAGTAGCTGTACCTGGGAATACAAGAAGCAATCTTTGTGTTTACCCACTCAGTAAGGCAAATGTGGTGTTGTGTGCACATGTGAAAAATGTCAAAACTAGAATTTTACCCACACAATGCTCTGCTTTTTGCATATGTTTACTCAAGCATCATAAGGGGTAAAATATATCCACATTACTCTTTTGCTACAAAAACATATATTTTACCCTAATGGAATGTGAACGAGACTCACAGTACCTATACCTGGAGAAAGCAAAAACCCCCTTTGTGTATTCACCCACTTGGTAGATGAACATCAAGGTGTGTACAGTAGGTCCAAAGCAGCAAAGGTAGTTTTTTTCCATGAAATGCTCATTTCTAAATGTCTATGCATTTCTGATTTGTTTTCACATATTTTTCTTTTATTTTTTTTTTTTCTGGTTGAAATAGCCCAGTTCAGTACAATCGCACATAAAAAACAGATTTGCAGGTTTTGGAGGAGGTTGAAAGTGAATCACCAGGTTACTCATGCATGGATGATAGATATAATGACTTTGAAGGTGACCATTGAACCAAATATCCTGTGACAATGAAACGGAGAAAGAATTGACTGGTCGAGGTACAAGAAATGCAAACCTCTTTGATTCAGGTGATGAGGAAAACAGCAATGTGAGTACATATTTGACTAGTCAAAACAATATAAAATCTTCATGCAACCAAATGGAGTGATCAGAGTTAGAACCAGGTCTGAAAATATGGTGAGGATCTTGGCAAAAGTGAAACCTATTAAACAGAATACCAGGACTGCTGTTCAGTGATGGTAGTTGTAACAAACAAAATGTTGTGAAATATGCAAGTAAAACATTCTGTATTCTCCAATAGTCACACTCAAAAATGTATTTAGTGTGACACCTCACTAAATAAACTGAAAGCATTCATAGGTCCGTTGTACTTAGCAAGGCTTTTTCCTGTTAATTGCAGGAATATAATGGAAAGCGATTTGTGTGGGTTTGAGGTTTATAGAATAATCATGATACGGAGATTTGGTTTCCTTCAAAATTGCCTGATATTTGATGACAAAACCACCCCCAGGGAAGAAAAGAACTAATTATCATCTGCCTGATATCTGGTCATGGTATGAGATTTGTGAGTAACTATTAATCTACATATCATCTGAATACATGACTACTGGTGAACATCTTGCAGCATTTTATAGTCACTGTGCCTTCAGATAATATATGCCAAAAAACCTTTCAAAATATGGCAAAAAATTTATGCACCAGTAGCTGAGAAGACATGTTATGCTTTCAGTTTAGAAATTTATCCTAGAACTCAGCCATCAGATCCTTATTAATATGGTAATATACTGAATGATGTTGTGAACACATTTGTTACTCCCATCTCTCAAACCAATCAGAATGTGACATTTGACAATTGGTTTACCAATTTTCAATTAATGTTACATTTGCTAACAGAACACAAATTGACCTGCATAGGAACTGTATGCAGGAACAAAGCAGAAATTCCAAATGAAATGTTGCAAATTCAAAACAAAGAATTGTGTAGTAAAATCTTTGGATTTTAGAAGGATATAATAGTTGCCTTGTGTATGACAAAGAAAAACAAACTGGTATTGCTCATGTCAAAATTGCTCCATGAGGTAAATATTGATAAGGACACTTCCACAAAATGAAAACCTGAAATGATGACTTCCTACAACAAATCTAAAGCCAGAGTAGATGTTGTTGAGTTAGGCAGCAAAGTGATATCACTCAAAATACAAAGTGTTCACTAATTGTTGTGTTTTACTTGATCCTAAAGATGTGGCATAGTGTGATAGTTTATGAAGAAAATAACAAATACAAAATACTGCAAACCTTCTTAGAGGATTAGGACTGGAACTCATAAGATATCAATTACAGCACAAGAAAATCTGAATGTTTCTTCCCAGGGAGCTCTACAAAAAATTGTGGAGCATGCTGATGAGATAGGTGGACTGGCAAGTGCAGGGTCACAAAGACTTACTACAGGCCCACAGATATAGCTCGGGAGTGTAGCACCTGCCTGGAAAGTACAGAGTAGTGAATTCAATTCCCACTACCAAAAAATACAAAACAAAACCAACCAAACAAATAAACAAACAAACAAAAATACATACTACAACAAGAAAACCAAAAACTGTGCCCTACGAAATGGATAGGAAAAAAAAGCATACATGCTATCAGTGTAAGCAATACTTGTATATTGAATATGCAGTTTGAAGATTGCCTTGGTCATGACAGTTGAAGCAAAGATTATTTCTATGGTAGGCTTTTGTTTTTATTTACATTGTAGTTCACATAGGATTTTATTTCTGATGTTAACTTTTAGGTTTTGTAAGCAAGTGAAGAGTTGATATGAAAACATTCATGTCACACTAAGTACTCTCTATATATTTGATATTTTATTGACATCTTACTTTCTGATGAAGTGCACTCTGTACAATATAATAAGAAGCTCTTAGTAAAACAAGAAGACAGGACTGTCAGACAGGAAAGGAAAAGTACATGTGCTGTAAATGTAAGGTAGATTTGGGCATAAAACATGCATTGTCATGTGTGAAGACTGCCTTGAATGTGACAACTGAAGCAAAGATTATTTTCACTGAAGAGTTCTATTGTTATTTTCATTGTAGTTTATGTAGTAATTTACTTCTGCTGTGATCTTTTAGATTTTATAAATAAGTACACCATTGATGTGAAAATGTTGATGTTTATTCTAAAAACACAATAATATTAATAATTAATACTTTATTTCATTGATATTTTATGTTCCTTTTAACTACACATTGTATAGTATAAGAACCTTCTGACAAAACACCAAGACCAGCAAGATATGAAGTAAGTCCTATAGAAAGACCAGGAAAGCTAAACATATGTGCTCTTGCTGTTAGTGTAAGCAACATGTGCCTATGGAATGTGCTGTTTTCAGTGTGATGACTCCCTTAGATGTGATAACAGATGCAAAGATTCTTTTTTGTAGTGTTGTATTGATATTTTCATTGTAGTTCATATAGGAGTTTATTTCTGTTGTTATTTTTTAGACCTTGTACACCAAAAAATAGTCAATGCTGAAAATTTTAATTATTTTTTGCAGAGTATTATAAATTCAATACTTTATATCTTGATATTTGTTCCTGTTAAGTATTCACTGTTTAATTAATAAAACTCATAAGATTAAAATTAATGAGCTTACACAGGGGTCTTGGCCACAGGATGACTTGATGAGATGCCTGGTGTATCAGATCCCAGGCCCTATCCCCTGCTGCCACTGCGGGAGGGGCCTTGGACTCAGGAAGCCTGGGTGAACTGCTGGGTGCCTGGGTCCTCTGGCTCTGCTCCTCACTGACATCTCAGGAATAAATGAGAATCCCCAAAAACATAGGGATTTGATAATGACAAAAAGAAGCAAAATGCAATCTCAGCCAAACACCCCTCCCAGAACAAGTCCAGAAAGCACCAACATGGAAAAACATGGAAGTCATACACCTGAAATCTCTGAAATGAAAGCAACTGAAGTAAAGAATGAACTACATCAGGCTATAGAGGAAATCAGATCAGAAATAATTGCTCAGGTAAAAAAGGATGACAACCATAATGAAAGAATCGCTCAGGATATCAAAAGAAGACATAGATAAAGATAGAGGAACACTGGAAAATGATGAAAATCTTGAATGAACAGTATAGGAAAGAATTAGAATGCATGAAACAGATTCAAAGAGACATTCAGGAAATTAAAAATTTCATTGAAACCTGGAAAAGCCGCTTGAATGAAATGGAAGATAGACTCTCAGACCTTGAAAACAGCATTGAAGCTAGTGATCATTAACGAAAAGATCTCTTAAAAATAACAAAGGAACAGTAAATAATTTAACAGTTGCAAGATGAGGCAAAGAAAACAATATAAGCCTGATAGGTGTCAACAAAAGAGCAGGAGACAATATGAATGACATAAAAAGACTATTTGCAGGAGTAATTCCAGAAAATTTCCCAAGCACTGGAGAAGAACCTGACATAAATATAACTGAGGAATATAGAACCCAAATTAGCCATAACCAAAATAAATCTACACCCAGACACATTATAATCAAGATCCCAGAATTTGAGAAAAAAGAGCAGGATATTAAAAGCTGTTAGAGAAAAGAAACAGATCTGGGGAAATTCTCAATAAAACACCAGCTAATAGAATGCAGCAAATTATCAAGAAGATAATACACCATGACCAGATGAGATTCATCCCAGGAATGCATGGATGGTTCAATATGTGCAAATCAATCAATACACTATACCATATAAACAGAGCTAAAGACAAGAATCACATGATCATTTCAATAGATGCAGAAAATGCTTTTGATAAAGTCCAACACTTATTCATGATAAAAAACCTACAGAAAATTGACATAGATGGACTTTACCTCAATCTGATAAAAGCTATCTATGAAAAACCAAGAGCCAGCATCATACTAAATGGACAAAAACTGAAGTGTTTCACTTTAAAATCAGGAACAAGACAAGGACGTCCACTGCCACCACATTTATTCAACATAGTTCAGGACACACTAGCCAGAGCAATTAGACAAGAGATAGAAATGGAAGGAATAAAGATAGAAGGAAGAAGTGAAATAAAGGAAGAAGTGAAATTATCTTTATTTACATATGATATGATACTCCACATTGAAGACACAAAGAACTCCATCAAAAGACTCCTAGAATTAGTCAGTAAATTCAGTAGCATAGCTGGATGTGAAGTCAACACTCAAAAATCAATACCATTCCTATACAGAAACAACAAACACACTGAGAGAGAAATAAGGGAAACCATACCTTAACAATAGCATCCAAAAACTGAAATACATGGAGTTAATCTAACAAAAGAAGTAAATATCTATACAATGAAAATTACAGTACTCTGAAAAAGACAGATTTTTAAAAATGGGAAGATATTCCTTGCTCATGGATGGGAAGAAACAACATTGTGAAAATGGCCATATTCCCAAAATTTTTATGCAGATTCAATGCAATACTGATGAAAATGTAATGGGTATACCTCACAGACTTACAGAGAACATTCCTAAAATTTATCTGGAACCAGAAGAGGCCTACAACAGTAAAAGCAATCCTGGGATTCACAATCCTTGATTTGTAATTATACTGCAAAGCTACTGTGATAAAATCAGCATGGTATTGCAAAAAAGCAGACCTGAAGATCAATGGAACAGACTAGAAGATGCAGACACAACAACAAAGACACTCAGCCACCTTACCTTTGACAAAGGGGCCAAACATGTTCACTGAAAGAAAGATAGCCTCTTTAATAAATGGTGCTGGGGAGACAGGGATTCCTCACTCAGAAGCCCTGGGGACTGCTCTCACTGGGGTTCGCAGGTGGGCCCTCCTTCCACAGGCCCTGCACCAAGTGAGCGAGTGCTCCAAGAGCTGCTGGTCTTGCAGATTGAGGCAATGCTTTACTCAGACCACCAGGGTTCCCAGCTGAAACTCGTGGAGAGAGCCAGGCAGGAATTCCTCACTCAGAAGCCCAGGGGACTGCTCTCACTGGGGTTCGCATGTGGGCCCTCCCTGCACAGGCCCTGCACTGAGTGAGTGAGTGCTCCAAAAGCTGCTGGTCCTGCAGACCAAATCAGTGCTTTATTCCCACTGCCACTGTTCCCAGGTGAAATTCGTGGAGAGAGCCAGGTATTTCCCATCTACTTCCTGTAGGCAGAGCGGGTAACCCAGGACCCCACCGCCATTACAGTCTGAGTCTCTACCCTCCCTTCCCCCGCAGCAAACAGGAATTCCTCACTCAGAAGCCCTGGGGACTGGTCTCACCAGTGTTCACATATGGGCCCTCACTGTGCAGGCCCTGTGCCAAGTGAGCGAGTGCTCAAAGAGCTTCTGGTCCCACTGATCGTGTATGTACTTTTCTTGCTCCTGGATCCCCTGGAGGGTCGCAGGCACTGGCAGTCTGTGATTGCTGTCGGTCCACCCTGCATCTGGATCCTGTATGTGTCCTGAACTCACTGGAGACACAGAATCAGGGGTTCACAATCTGTTGACCCTGCAGCTTGTGTCTGGGTTTTACCTGTACCCTAAACTGCCTGGGGACATAGGTCCACTGGACCAGGCTTCTGACATCAGTGCATCCCGAGTCTGGGCTGTGCACATGCTCTGAACTGCAAGGGGACGCTGGATCAGATGGTTTGCCACCAGCTGACACCAACGCCTACATCTGAAACCTGGGATAACTGATACAAATCAACAACTGCTGGAAAACCCCAGACTAAGTAGAGCTTCTCAGCAGACACTGAGGGGCAAACCTGAGCAACAGGAGAACTACGGACACTAGTAGCTTTTGCTGTGCAGCCACTGAAGAGGGAAAGTGAGCTTTCTGCATCCAGTAACAAACATGACAAAATGAAGGACTAAAATACAATCCCAGACCACAACCCACTCAGAACAAGTCCAGGAGACATCAGCATAGGAGAACTTCGTAAATACATTCCTGAAATAGCTGAAATGATTGCAATGGAAGTAAAGAAACAACTCCATAAGGTCATAGAAGATATGAGTAGAAATTATTTCTCAGGCAAAAAATAAAATGACAATAGTAATGAAAGAACTGCTCAAAAAGTCTGAAGAAGAAACAAATGAGAAAATGGAAGAACAAAGGCAAGGGGCAGAAATGTTCAATGAAAAATATACAAAGGACTTAGAACACAAGAACTGGATTCAAAGAGCCTTCCAGGAAAATAAAACTGGCATTGAAAGCTGCCAAAACTGCTTGAATGAAGCTGAAGATAAAATCTCAGACTTTGAAGACACCTAGCAGTCATGAAAGAAAGGATCTCATAAAATCAACAAGGATCCAGGAAACAGCTGCAAGATGAGGCAAAGAGGAATACTGTATGACTAATAGGAGTCAATGAAACAGCAGGAAGCAACACAAATGACATTAAAAGATTACTGGCAGAAATCATAGAAGAAAATTTCCCAAGGATGGGAACAGAACCTGATATACACATAAATGAGGCATATACAACTCCAACCAACCACAACCAAA
>NW_004955413.1:8170452-8171854 GCF_000276665.1 Chinchilla lanigera
CAGACTTCTCAGCACAAACCATCCAATCAAAAAGAGGTTGGAGTGAAGCATTACAGGTCCTGAGACAAAACATCTTCCAACCAAGACTGATGTACCCTGCCAAACTATCCCTCAAATTCAACAGAGAAATAAAATATTTCCGTGACAAAGAACAATTGAAGAACTTCATAAGTGCCAAACCAGCATTACAAAGAATAATAAAATATATTCTAGGCAGAGAAAAATCTGACTGCAATTTCAAGAAAAACAGTAGAAATGAAAGGTTAAGAACAGCAAGCAAGTAAACAGGAAGAAAAAGTAGGAAACCAATGCAAGAAAATAACAGGACAATGATAAAACACATATCAGTTATAACTATAAAGTAAAGGGCCTCAGTTCTCCAGTCAAAAGAAACAGACTGGTAGAGTGGATTAAAAAACAAAACCCAATGATGTGTTGTACACAGAAAACACATTCTACTCAAAGGAAACCCATAGACTAAAAGTTGAAGGATGGAAAACAATCTTCCATGCAACAGGAACCCAGAAAAAAGCAGGTGGAGCTATTCTGTTTGCAGACAATGTCAACATGAAACCAACAACAATTAAAAGAGATAAAGAAGGTTACTACATACTACTCGGGAAAACTGCAAGAAGATGAGATAACAATCATAAATATGTATGCACCAAATATCAGAGTTCCAAATCATAAAAGACAAATCTTAACAGGCATGAAAACCCATATAATTAATAACACTATTGCAACAGGGGACTTCAACAGCCCCATTGACACAAAAAGATAGGTTAACCAGACAAAAAATCACCAAGGAAATAACAGATCTGAACCAAAGCTGAGAACAAATGGACTTCCCAGATGTATACAGAGTGTTCCACCCCACAATATCAGAACACAAATTTTTCTCAGCTGCACATGGGTCTTTCTCTAAAGTAGACCACATCCTAGGCTATAGAGCAAACCTACCAAAATGCAAAAGAATTGAAATTATCCCATGCATATTATCTGACCATAGTGCAATGAAATTGGAAAGTTATGACAAAAGGAACTCCAAAAATTCCATGAATACTTGGAAATTAAACAACAACCTCCTAAACAAACAATGGGTTACAGAAGAAATTAAAAAGAAAATTTAAAAATACCTTTAAAAAAATGTAAATACAACTTACCAGAATCTATGGCATGCAAAGCAAGCAGTCCTCAGAGGGAAATTTATAGCAGTGAATTCACACATAAGGAAAAGAGAAAGAGAACAAATAAGTAGCCTAATGCTGCATCTTAAACTTTTTGAAAAAGAAGAAAAAGTCAGGCCCAAAGCCCAATGAAGGAAGGAGATTATAAAGATTAGGGCAGAAATTAATGCAAATGAGACAAAGAAAACCCTCCAAAAAATAAATGAATCAAAGAG
>NW_004955413.1:8178226-8216875 GCF_000276665.1 Chinchilla lanigera
GTCTGTGGGGTCTTTGTTCTCGCGTCCTGGCCTCCAGGATTGGATGGGGCCTACCTGGCTCTGTGCACGCTTTTCAGCTGGGAATCATGGTGGTATGAGTCCAGCCCACACTCGGTCCCAGGAGCCCTGCCGCTCCTGGAGTATTGGATATTTAAATAAATAAAATATTCCAAGTCTAGTAGCAAGTAAGATGGTTTGTTATTGTCCAGGCAATGAGAAGAATAATTCTTGCTTTTCTACAATATGAATGCAAATTCATCAAAGTTTAATATAGGTATATTAACTTTTTCAAAGCAAATGTGGACATGGCCATATCAGGGAAGATTTGATCAGCAGGTGAGATATTTTTCTCTATACTCAGTCATTGAACTTAGTTAGTGTTACGAACACCTTTGCAAATTTTCCAAAAAAACAGATTCTGGATTCGGGATGCTTGATAGTAAAATTTTAAAGACAGCTGGGGAGAGAGGCAAGGGTAAAAGCCTTGGTAGTGATTTCTTAATCTCCTCACCTAAAGTTCTACCAATACCTATTTTCTGGGTCTTCATTAAGTCCTTAGTTCCTTTTACACTGTGTAACAAGTATTAAATAGAAAAGGGCCACAATATGTGAAAGAATGAATTTGGTGTTGTTTTCCATGGAAACTATTGTCATCCAACAAGTTCTCAAAATAGCCCTCATTCATGTACTCTATATTGTTCCAGGAGGCTAAAATCTTCCATCACTGATGTTGAAGTAAAAACTTAATTCTCATTTGCTAACATACAAATGAAGATGTTTTATCTTTCATGATTTTGCACACTTCTGCCTTGTCTAATTTGTTTATAATTTGGATTCATCAGCTTTAGCTGTTAGCTAGTTAAATTTTAAAACTGGATACACTGACCATGCAAAACAAGTCTAAATTGAGGGATGGATCCATTACCACTAACATTTATTTTAACAAAAGCATGAGAATCATGCAGAAAGTTTTGAAGAACTAATCTATAGGTTCCTTTGTTTTTCCTATGAATGCTTCTTAGTTTCCCTAGCTACAGCAAAGATACCCTTCCCTCAAGTTGGGCACTGATAACTAGAGCTTATTTATAGTTTTATTGCACACAAGCCATTTGCATGGACCACTGCCTCCCCCTACACACATTGCTATAATTCTCATTTGTTTTCCAAAATTTTTCAGGAATAATAAGACATGAATTATTGTCCCTTCTATTTTCCAAAGGAAAATTGAGTCTCTGAGGACTGACTGATATTTAAATCCCCCTTTTCCACACTCAGACTTTTTAGTCCATAATATCTTTCAAGTTTTTACTCCATAATGTCTTTTTTTATTTTAAAAATAAAAGGAGGAAAACATTAACAGACAGACAACATTTTACAAAATAGCAAAAGAACACTACAGACAATGCGGAGTTACAAACAAAGTGGTAATGCTTGTTGTATAATGTCTTATAACAGGACTTCTTTCGTCACTCTATATTTATTCAGATTTTTTATGTTCCTTAATTCAATAAAGTAAATATTTTGATAAGATATAATAGACTTGTACAAGACATCTCATAGTATTTATCTTACTTTGCTTCTGAAGTGGTGAGGACTTACCCCAAATCCTTCAACATGCTAGCCAATCTCTCCACCATTGAACTACTTCCCTAGCAACTCCTTCAGCCTTGCAAGTGTGAAGAAGTCCAGCTCAAAACGTTACATTACAAATAGTCTTTATTGCTGAATTAATACATACATATATATATATATATATATATATATATATATATATAGAGAGAGAGAGAGAGAGAGAGAGAGAGAGAGAGAGAGCTATACTTTTTAGGTTTTTGCTTCTATGTGGATCATACTTCATTACTAATAAGTAAACATGTAAGAAAACTATTTTTTTTCATTTGCATTCAAGTTTTCATGGGTTGTGTTCTGTGTTGTCATTGCATTGGTGAACAGTTCCAGTTACTCTAAGGTTCTCTTAACTTGGCATTAAGTAAAAGATTCTGCAGCTCAGCATTAAGCATGATAATGTTACTGGACTTTTTAATACTTACCTTTTATTGACTTATTACCATTTCCTTCCACATATATTTGTTTGTTCATACAAACATTTAATAAAATAACAAATTACTATCTGTTTATGATCAGTGCTCAGTCAGGAGAAAGACCATAGAGAATTTTGACCAGAGAATGTATAATATAAAGAATTGTTAACTATAACAAGGGTCTAGGAAGATGAGATATTAGTTAGAAAGAAGTAAATATGAGTTTACAGAATATAGAAATAGAAGACATAAGAACAGTCACTACTCCCAGGACTAAGATTCTACTCATCACACACACACACACACACACACACACACACACACGCTCACTCACTCACTCACTCACTCCCACACAGCAATCCAAGGCTAAGAACAAGACCCAATAAAAGATACAATAGCCATGGGCTGCCAACAAGTTAAGCCCATAGAAAAGGCTAGAAGTGCAGTTTATGAGGTATGGAAGAAAAAATATGGTTAATATTTCAGTTTTTAAAAACTTATTACAATAAAAGATATAGTACCATTAATCCTCCCCCAAATATCCCCCTTGCTGCAAACCCACTTATCTCATCATTCTTGTCACTTTTTTATTTTAAAAGTAAAAGAATGAGAACTTTAACAAACAGACAACCAACTCTTGCCACGTTTTAAAGCAGTTCTTGAAGTACTCTTTATTGGGTATCTTCAGTTGTGATTTTATGGCTGTCGTGAGGGCTGAATTGTGTAAAATATTTACTTTTAATGGTTATTTTGACTTTGGGGAAGAGCTGGAGGTCACAATGTCCCACATCCCGTGAATAACGTAGGTGAGGACACATTACATTTTTTGACAAAAATTGTAACAAAGATTTTGAAATCATTCAAGACAAGCAATAATAAAAGGATATTATGTAAAGACTTCCCTAACTGCTTCAGAAAGGGGCAAGAAACCAGGCATATTAGAGCACTACTGTAATCCCAGCTCTTGGGAGGCTAAGGTAGGAGGATTGCTGTGAGTTTGAGGCCAGCCTGTACTACATAGTGAGTTCTAGGCCAGCCTGAACTACATAAAGTGAGACACTGTCCCTCCCCCAAAAAAAACAAGGGAAAAAAAGAGTGGTAAAAATGATGGGATAGGTGTATTTGAAGCAAGAGGAAGTATTCTGAGAGGTATTAATGGCTATGTGTCTTTTACTGTCATAAATTATAAATTTTTATTTAAATATTCCTACTTTTAAGAATTACAATTCACATACCTGGCCAGAAATCCTTCTCCAGGGAAATTTGCTCAAACCTCACCAGAGGTGCTCTGTGTGAAACTATTTGAGAGGCTAATAAAAAATGCCACTAGCTGCCAAGAGCTGCTGTTCAAAACTCTCTGATTATCTGAATTTGTACTTGTGTTTTATGCAGTATTATGTTTTTGTGTTACTGTGGACTGTTATGTTTCTAATAGTGCATTATCTGTTTTCTGTGTTTTAATTATGATTTTCAAAAATTCCTTTTGTTTTACATGCACAGATGTCTCATTTTAGTTTTCTATGTACTTATTTTTTTCTTTCATTGCCACTGTCACTCTTTATCTTCAAGTGACACATCTGTAGGTTCAACAATGTGTGAATCAAACATATTTAAAAAGATATTTTGTTTGTGCTTAACATATACATACATTTTATCAATATACTTTGAGCAATGCAGTATACCTACTATTTAAATATCATTTACATTCTACTATGGATTCTAAGGCATTTAGAAGTGAAGTATTATGGGAGTATGTAACCAGGCACATTGTCATTTTACATAAGAGGCTTGAGCATGCATTGGTTTTGGTGCCCACAAAACTCCTGGAACTAAACCCTTCCAGACAGCAAAACACATTTGTATATGCACGTTTTAGAGCACTTCAGAATGAAAATCTACGAATGAGATTGCTCTTGATACTTGATATTTTCCCAGTTATCTAACTGCAGCATCTGATACACAGTTCTTAGCCTCTTTACTGCTCATAGTTATCTATACACAATAAGGCTAAGGAAAGAGTGCTAGATTCCGTCTTACCTTCTTCATACTTTTAAGAGTTTTTTTCATTATTAAATTCTATCTGTTTTAAGTATTCTGAAATTTGTTATCTCAATATCATTTACTAAATATTTTCATAGATAGGAGTTTTCCAAATATTACTGAAATTTTGAAATTTCTACTTTGGTAATGATTTCCTTACTCTTCTATTCTAAACTTGAGTTTAATTTTAATGCATTTTTTAATTCATTGAATGGGAATGTAATTTCCCTTGCAAATGGATAGGATATTGTTATTTATTAATGTATTTTTGTACTGTGATGATAAAATATATTCTGTGAAACAGTCTATAAAGTATATTGAAAAATTTTTGGCTCATTAAAATTTGTTTGCCAGTTAAATATTTCTTTGAAAAGATCATATGTTCACTGTTGATAAATGACTCTACATTTGTCTACTAGATTAAGTGTATTGGTAGTGTTCTTTATAATTATTTTCTGCTTAATAAACTTTTTTAATACTATATTATTGAACCACTCATGATCCTTATGATTGTCTTATTATTTTTTAAATTTATTAGTTTAAATATCTCACCTTAAATACTGAAATATTTTACCTAAAATGTACTACATTTGATTTAGTATTGTTCCACCAGCTTTTATTTGATTGGCAAATTCCTACAGTGTTCAGTTTTGTATTGCAAAGCAAAATGAATAAGTAAAATTTAGGAATTTAATTCCATGAAAATTTATTCATTAAACAACAGCAGTTTTGGACAACAACATATACAGCATAGTCTTGGAATTATTTTAATAACCAAGTTGGTAAAGGTGAATATTGTGAAGCATCTAACAGCCTTTTGATCATTTGTGATCTGATCTCTTTATTCACATATTTTTAACCACTTCTCATTTATTTCTTTTAGGTGTGCATAGTATATAAAATATGTAATATATATAATTTGTAAAAGTAGAAAATATATAAAATTTTATTTTATAAAATATTTGACATATGATGTTACACATAGGTTTGTAAAATAAGTAAATGAACATATAAAACTGAAGTGCTTTCTCTTTATAGTGAGTAAGGTAATTCATGCAGGGATTTCTCATAAGTGTGAACATTTTTTGATATCAGGCATATAATGTTTTCTCATTTTTCTTTAGTTTCTTTTTCTACTTTTTATTAGAATGATGAAATTGAAATTTTTGCAAATCTATTGAATAATAGTTTTCTTGATGATTTTCTTACTAGGTAACATACACTTATTAATATACAGAACACTTCTTTTCTAATCATCTCTGAATTGCTTATCTCCTTTCAGTCCAAGCAAAGGCCCTGGCAAGTTTTATAATCCCTTTGCACATGACACCCTTATGTGTTATGTAGATTCTTTATTTTAATAAGCATTAAAGGAGAGTATATGAAGAATACAATTAAATATATTTGAGTATGTAATACATTCATGTAGAATCTTAATGTCTTGCTGGAAATGTAAAAGAATTTTGACTTTATTTTAACTTACATGAAGTCAACATTTATTTTTTCAACACATTTAACATTTGATTTCTTGAACATCACACTTTTCTGCTTATTTTTTGTCTTTGTATCAGTGTTCACAGGCCTTCATAATAAAATCCCACAAACAGAGGAGGTTTAAATAATACAAAATTATTTTCTGAATGTCTAGAAACTACATGTCTATGATCAAGAGGGCAGCAGCATTGGCTTCTAGTGAGGTCTCTCTTCCTGGCAAATAGGTGGCCACTTTCACTTAGAATCTATCCTCTCTGAGTTCGCACACTTTTCTGTATTCTTGGACTGTGTGCCTCCTCTTCTTCTAAGGACTAAAGTTATACTGGAGTAAGGCTTCAATCTTATCACTGTATCTATTCTTAATGATGCTCATAAATGCAGCATTTCCAAAACCAGTAACATTGGTGGTTAGGGCTTCAACTGCTGGATTTTGAAACTAAAAACTTAGTCCATATGTTTTTCTGAAGTAGGCCCATTAGTAGTATTTACAGTGAGTAGATATGTGTAAGAAATATTCTTAGTAATTTTATATAAAATTATATTTATTAATTAATTGAATACCTGAGGATGTACTTTAGACCAAGAATTTAGAGTTGCATTCTCCAGTACTTTGAAATGTGCCAACTTTCCTTTAGCATGTGATTTTGTAAAAAGATTTCTCATAAAATTCAAATTGATTATTTCCTTTTTTGGACATAACATGTCATTACTTTGTAGAGAATATCTGTATTTCAATTTACCTTTGACTAGTACAAATTTTCTATATTATATGTATGCATATTTACATGATATTTCCTCAGGTACAGCATACAATGAAAGATATGCCTTACTGAGTGTTACTAGAGGCATATATCATTCTTTAATTGGTCAGAGGAAAAGAAAACGCACAATCATCATCATCAATAACACTACACACTTGACATGTTTTGATGTTTTTGGCATAAAAGATAAGCAGAGAATGACTCTCAGAAAAGAATTCTTTTTTGCTTTTTTATTTTAAAGAGAATAATAAAAACGGAACAATAGCAAAATATCAACAACATGACAAAAACAAAGCAAAATCAATAAAAATGATACAGGGTTTCAGAACAAAATGATAGGAATTAACAGCGGTTGTTCTATTACATACTGCAATCGACAAAGTTGCTCAGATTATCAGATGTAAGAATGAAAGATAGATCAAACCATTAAAGAGAATTTAAAAAATGAACAACAAGGATGAAGGAAAGCAGAAAAAGAAAGAAGGAAGGGAAAAAAATAGATATGTATGGATAGCTGGGATAACTGTACTGCTGATGTCTAATGGTTTATTGAAAGGAACAGCTAATGGCTACTTTTTTCTCTTTTTGACCAATTTTGCATGCTTGTATGTGGTAATCTGAACAACTAATTTGAAAATAACAATATGCAATATAACAACCACTGATGAATTTCTCTGAAAATAATTCCATGAAATTTCACCAGACAGCTGATGTAAATCTATGATTTTGATAAAACACCAAGAAACTTTTAATTACTTAATTTTTTGAATGTCCAAGCCACTTTATTATGTAGCCAACACCAAAAAATGTTAGAAGTAATTGGAAGGAAGAAATGAAATAATCATTACAAGTAATTATATGTAGGAGTCAGGATTTTGTATCTGTAAAAGAAATCGGAAAGCAGTTATGATAGCTCAGTAAGGCAGTTGTTCTCTAATAAAACACCCCAAATTACTATATTGCATACATGGTTATTTGATAACAAATATCACTGAAAAAATTAATAAAATTAAAGATAAGTGATAAAATTGCATATTCTTTTACATGTTCTTCCCACCAAATCCCAACTCTAGCTGTGATCAGCCTCCTGGTAAAGTTATATCAGAATTTCAGGGACACCCTCCCTTGGCTAGCGGTTATTACTCTAGCTCTTTGCAGACATTTTCCTGTAATGATGAATAAGTCTTAACATTAAATGTATATGAGTACTAATGTAGAGCATATGGATTACCTGCCACCTAGATATTATTGTCCTCTTTTTAGTGGTTGCCAATTACAAATAACTACTTTTTCTTTTATAGAATATAGTGCTAAACAAAGTGTCTCCAAATGTTCACAATATAATTTTTCAAATTAATTAACAATCTACATTAAGGCAGTACAAAATCTATACTATATATAAACTTGGCTGTGTGAAAGGACTTCTTTGTGAAAATGAACTCAAATGAAGAATTTCTCATTTTTAAAAACAAGGATTCTATCTTACAGAAAGTGTAACAGCACAGAACCCAGAGCACATACTACATTTCTATCTATTTCTTACCTATCTGAAACCCAACTTATTCCCTAATTTTGACCAGTCTTGTACATTTAATTTTATGTGTCTTTCTCCCAAAATACAATACTAATAGCATATAAATTTGACAAAAGTTTGTGTTAATTATGTGTTGAATACTGCTAAATTACTTTCAATTTCCATTCTTATCAAACTTGCTGCTTTTTATTCAAGTTATATGTGGTCTTGTGATGATGCAAAATATACCAAAAACCAATTCCCAATGTAATACTCTGCAAAAACCTCATAGTCATGATTGGTATTCTTGTGCAATAAACTCTAAATACACTACTGTACATGCCTGATAAATATAGTGGAGAATAAAGTATGTTTCAAATGGGAACTAATGATTGCTAAGAAGGGTAAAATAGTTTAAGAATCTTTTTCAATTTGAAAGTAATAATGCTGTTAAATTAGAATAATAGAGCCTCATGTTTCTAAAGAACTTTTAAAAATTCATAAATAGGGTTTTATATTTTAAAGGATAAATTTAGTGTATTTGATTTCAGCACTATTTTATTCATTTATCATTTGTTAATTTAGATGCATCTTATTAAAATTATTTATATATAAAATTATAAGCTTCAAATTTAAGTATTTGATTTGCATGCATCCATACACATACCTTTTATATATTATAATTTTGCATTTTGACCATGGAATGAGCTAATAATTGTCAAAAAGATAACAAGGCTTGTTAATATAAAGACTTCTAACCTTTACTTGGCCGATGGTCATCTATTTTCTACGTATTGATGTGTAAATTCATATATACTATTGTCATATACTACTAACACTATAATATGCTTGGATCATGATAGTCCTAAACATTCATTCATAAAATAAGCAATGGTACATGCACCAGAGGAATATTTGGAAAGTATAGAGTTACAAATAAGATGTTTTGTAACCCTGTTTTCCTCCAGAAAATGTAAAATAATCCTAGAAGTGTTTTAGGAACTTGAGAGCTGCACATTTGCAGCTGTTCCTCAGCCACCACAGCACTGAAAGAGAAGTCTGCCTCAGTTTACTGTTTCCCAGAATCAGAACAATCGAATGTGAAGCAGAAAATGCAGCTCCCATGGAGTAGTCCAGTGAAACAATCATATCATCATCCAGAAATTCAATGTGTGAAATCTGTATAGTGAGAACAAGTAAGAACACCGTATAAAGTAGGACCAAGGACATGCCCATTTGCATGGCTTTTATGTGGGCCACGATGTTGGCATCTCTGAATCCTTTGGCATTCTGCTTCATCTTCTTCAGATGTTTGCACAGGGACAAGATGAGGAGAAGACAAGTTGTCAAAGACAGAGTGTAGGGTATGAGAGCAAACATGGAGTTGGTGAATAAGAAAAGTTTGAAAGACCACGTAGAGTTCCTCAAACCGGAACTGGAAGATATGTTTATTTTAGATCCATCAATACAACTATAAGCTGGTATGGATATAACTATGATGTTTAAAAACAAGACAAACAGAGACATCAGCAGTGTCATTGAAACCACTTTTTTAACTCTCCACTTCAGGTAAAGAAAAATCGAGTTAGTAAAATAGGCTACCTTGAGAAAATAAAAGACGTTGAGGCATGCAGCAAGCCATATGCTAAAATGATTGGTCACTATCCAGATAACATTAATCATTCTTAACATGCTTTTAGTCATCAGTTTCTCTGGGTAAGCCATAAATGCCAATTTAATTATGACTACTGAGAAAAACAGACCAATTCTGGAGATTGCCAGCGCTGTGAGTATTTCATCAACTGGAGAGATCTTTCTTTTCTTCACAGAGTCCATGCAGTTTACCAGTGCTATGAAGCCATTTCCTACATTTCCAATTATGAATTCCACACTTAAAAGGATTTTAAATGTGCTCCCCATAAAACTATTCATTGTCTGTAAGAGAATGCAATAATTTCAGAAATCACTTCTAAACAGTTTACAGTATACATTGAAAATGCTATGTGTATTTAATTATTAAAAATTCAGAAGTATTTTCTCTTTACAAACTCATGTATGCAAAATAAAACCTGGAAACATGAAGATTTTCTAGTAACTGCATTCATACTTTTTGAAAATCTTGCATTTTTCTCAGCAGCTCAGATGGACTTCATCCAGATACATTGTGCCTTACAATCACCTGGAGAGTTTTGTAGTTTATGACAAAGGGCATGCTGAAATCTCATGGATTAATATACAAAAATATATTTACAGCATATGCAGGCTTTCATTTTTTGTAATTTACATATATTTGTCTGCCAGCATGAGTTAGAGGCAAATACTAATTCTAAAGTATATGATAGTCTATAAGACTATGAACTGGTTTATGGAACTTTCTAAATATTGAGAAGTTATAAAAATTTCAATGTTAGGTATATGTAAGAGCTTAAGCAAATCCTAACCAAATCTTATACAAAGTGTCAGAATTGACTAATAATCTCCCAGAGATCACTATTGCTACATTGCTATGTACTAAGAATAATACTAATATAACACTGTACTCTTTAGTGATTCTTGCAGAAACAAATACAGGCATATAGACACCTTTACTTGAATCCTTTGTCCTCCTTTCAGTCTAATAATTCATGTTCTTCAGTGATTCAATATGTATTATGGCTCTCACTAATAGTTAATATATGAGACATCATCTTCAAAAGGCTTCCAAGTTAATAATATACAGTATTAATTATAAATATTCAGTAATGTTGAATTTTTTTCTGCGCATGTGAATGAAGTGAGAATCTCTATGTGGTTCCTTGAAACAGTCATTAAGTGCTTGAATTCATCCTTACAAAAAGAACCTTCCTCATTCTCTACCTTTCTCCCACTATTGGGCATTCTTCCACTTTTCTTAAGATATTCAAATTTTATCCGTCTCACCACATTTGCTCCATGATCACCACTAAAGGGACCAAGATGAAGGACAAGAATATTGCTGGGCAATATGGGTAAATAAGCTCCATTCTTCTTCCATAGAATAGGAAAATGTAGGGAAGGAGCTGAAGAAATAAATATAGCAAATATTACCGTAGATCAAGAAAACTATGTATCACAAGTTTCATAGACGATCGAGAATATCATGGGGTGATCCCAAAAATGGCAAATAGCACTCTTAACTCACTGACGATAGTTAGCAAAGAAAATGAATCCTACTTACTTTGAAAATTTTCACAAATGCCTCACATTTAAAGCAGAAATACACTGAAAACCAAAACTAGGCTGGCATGAGTAAATTTCAAGGAGAAAGTAAGAATAGAAGCAGCCACATACCATAAGTGTAGAGGGAAGAAGTTGCCTGTGTTAGCTTTCTGTTGCTGTGATCACCTGAAATAATCAAAAGGAGGAAATATGTATTTGTCTTATGCTTTCAGGGTCTTCAGTCCAGGATGAACTGGATCCACCTTTTGTGTGATGTTGAATGTCTGGTGGATCAAAGTTGCTTACCTCATGAAGCCACAAAACAAAGATAAGAAGGAACTGGTTGGGGACTCAATATCGTCTTTCAGGACACGCCTCCAGTAACCTGACTACCTGCCCTCTTTGAACTCCCAGTCCTACCACAGACTGGGGACTATGCCTTCAATACATGGCCTCTAGCTTTTCCCCTTCCAGGTAACAAAGATGAATATAGTATAAGCCAGTCTCTGGATAGAAGACAAAGGTAAATGCAAACCACCCTGAGTGTGGCTGTGTGAACTGAGTGCTAGTATTGGAGCTTCATGTGCTTTTGAGACACAGGGTCCCTTGGTTCCTGATGAGGGCTATGCAAACCCCTGAGGAGCTCTTCCTAGTCCCACCACTGTACCTTCTACTGTGAATATGGAACATATTAGGTTTGCACTTGAACAAGAGCCCTCAGGAAAAGACAATCTTTCCCAGACAAGATGATGTGTGGCAGGAGAGATAAGCAACATATTTTATACTCAAAAGTCAATGTTTGACAGGGTGAGTGCTATTATTCTTTTCAGTACCACTATCATATGAAGATACATAAAGAAGACAGTGTATTTCATTTTTATCACTCATGACAAATTTTATAGACTGACTATTGGGGACCACAAATTATAATTTGAGTCAGAGGATGTTTGAGGTTGCCCTTGCCCTGCCTTGTAGGCCAGTTTGAAATGTGGACAACCTGCTTTCTACCAGCCAGAGCTAAGATCTAGATGATCAGCGAGGTTGTAGCACCCATGGAGCAGGATGAGATCTGCTGAGGACAACACAGGGAGGGCCCCAGTACTCAAGTATGAGAAAACATCTTAACTTGTTTCTTCTATGATATTAAACTTGCTGATCCCACTTCTACTTGGATGCTGTTCCAGGAAAAGTACCCTCTCCTTTGCCTGCACTTCTCACTAGAAAAGAAATAAAAATCTGGTAGCCAAAGAAGTCTTTATCTTTGCCCATACTGAGGCACTGACTTCCCAGCCTCCTTTCTATGCATTACTAAATTTCTTTTCTTTCTTCATCATACCCCTCATACAGGCAGTTGGAGATCTTGGACAGGTCCTTGAAGACTGACTAGACCAGACAAAAGTTATAGAAGTGGTTAATGAAGCACAATTACAGTTGTGTGTCTCTACATACATCTTCGTATCTATAAAGATAAGCACATCTTATCAATTTATCAATACCTGTATATTTATTTTAAAAATAAATTATGAATTACCATTTTCACAATTTATGTGATTAAAGCTTTTTACTTCTCTCTAACTTTTTTGTGGCATTATTTTGAAATGTATCTTACCCACTTAAAACAACAGTTTACAGTGTGAAATACACACATACATAGACTTCAATCAGCAATTCTACTCATCCCTGTTAAGCATTCATGTCAGTATTCTAATGTTCCCAAAAGGCATACAGTGTGAAAACACCAGCAAGGTCTGGTGTTATAACTAGTTACAATTTACAGTACTGAGTTTGCAGAATGCCTGATATCTTCTGTTTAGGGAAACTAAGAAGAATTAAGAAAATGGACAGAAATGTGATGCTCACTGAGCCAGAATAGAAATCAGAAGAGGGCAGTGTCCTGGAAAGAAAACAAGCTTTGTTCATGATGTTTAAAGGGCCTAGAATGAAGAATGAGTATTGGTAAGGCCTTACTAATTACCATGGAAAGACTGGATTCAATGAAGTGGTGAGAAAAATAGCCTTATAGTGTGCCTTCATAAGACACCTGTCAAAGAAGCTTTGTACTCTGAAAAGTACTATGAACCAAGAGCAGAAGAGTTGCAGATTCCAAAGATAGAACAAAAGAGAACATTACTGCTGATAAGGAAAGGGAGAACAGAAAATAAGGCCTGAGGATATTACAATAACTATTTCTCAATACCTAATAGGACCCCAGCCTCTGCAGACTCAAAATTGCAAAGGTAAAAGACTTAGCTTTAAGAAAAGAGTCCAAGAGCACCATGCTCCAGAATGGTGGTGGCCAAAAGTATTTGTTCCTTGGGAATAGGTTCAGAGTTCTCATTAATCCAGGATCTTAGTGCCTACAGCCAAGAGAGAAGGAAGGCTATCTATTGTTCCAGCTGGCAGAAGACTTTGGCATTATCCATGTAGTGCTAGTTTTAGGTCCATGCAGAATGCAAGAGATGTGTGGTCAGGAAAGCCTTTACTCTGCTTTTAGAAGAAGGTGTGTGAGACCAGGCAGTGTGCCCCTGAGAGGGCAGTGTGTGAAACTCTAAGTATTAACTTGAAGGTGCAGTGGAGACGCAGAAGGTTGGGGAAGCCAGGAGTACAGATCATCTGAGGAAAGCTGCAAGAAGTTAAGTAAAACTGGCCAAGAGAGAGAATCTATGGGAGGCACATACACTAGAAGTTCCACTGGGATAGAGCAACCAAAAACCCTTTGGAGCTCACAGCTTGCCACAGATTTCTAAGAAAAACTGGATATGGAACAGGAGGCAATGTTTCCCTGGATTTTGGTCTTGCTTTGTTTCCATTCCTCCCTTCTCCCCTCTTTGGACCTTTTGGAATGGAAATGTCTATTGTGCCATTATATGTTGGAAGTGTTTAACTTTCTTTTCATTTGTACAGGAGGCTCCCAGCGAAGAATTTGCCTTGAATCTCAGAGGAGACTTTAGACTTGGGATTTTAGGCAATGCTGAAACTGTTAGAACTTTGGCAATTTTTAGAGATGGACTAAATCCCTTTCACAGAAAGGATGTGAATGAGTCCTTGTGGGGAAAGGGGTGAAATGTTATGGCTTGTGTCTAGATTTTCCCCCAAAGCCTCATGTGGTCATAGGGGGTGCTTTTTAGAAGTGGTTGAATCTAGAGTATGTGATGATGGGATCAAGGGTATGTGGTTACTAAATTAGTCCCCTGATTTATTTGACATTGTTCAGGTAGGATTAAGGGTACCCTGCTCTGGGTGTAAGTGCCCCCAACCCTAATGTCTAGTAGCCTGGATGAAATATAAGGAACAGAGAAATGGCTAGTATTGTCACTTGTAGGTTGCTTCTTGCTTCCTTTTACCTATGAACTGTTTCTCCTCTGAAATGACCTTCTGCCATGTCACCCTGCCTTAAAGCCAGCCAACTATGAACTGAAATCTCTACAAACTATGAGCCAGTTAAACTTGTCCTCCTTTAATGTTGGGTGTCAGGTATTTTGTCTCAGAAATGAGAAAAGTAACCAAGACAGCAATCCAGATACTAAAGGTTGGTTATTGTCATGGCAATAAAAATAATACTTGTCCACTATATATCCCTGGATGAATAAGAGTTTAACTTTTCCAAAGCAAAGCAAACCTGGGCTTGTGAACAGCAGAGACAATTTGGTAACCAGAGGACCCATTTTCTCTCTGGATATAGTGCACTTTACCAGCACTGTGTAATAATTTCAAAAAACACATTCTGTCATTTCTTGGATTTTTCATAGTGAATTTAAATTAGAGAAAAAAGCCATACTATATGTGCTGGAGTTTATATTCTCATTCTGATTTCTTTATTGCTTCACCTGAAGTTCTTCTAGCACCTTTATAGAGAGCCATTCCTAGTCCTTGTCTCCATCCAGGAAGTTTATATTTGTAATCCCGTGGAAAGTTATTGGAATCCTAACATGTTAATTTCAATCTACCACTTTCAGTGCCACCCATGTGAGAATAAATACATGAAGACATATTTGTAGTTGTGGGAAACCAAGGGGGTCCTAAGTCCAGTTAATAAGATGATTTATCAGAACAAAGACCTTGACCAGGGCCAAACCCGAGTTTTATTAATTTTTGAAGAACAGAGTCACTTGAGGATGAGTGCAGGTGAGAATGGCAGGAAGTATGTGAGTGCTATGAATTGGGCTATGTAGGAGGCCTGAAATCCGCTCTTCAGCATGCAAAGGACATGCAGAAAGCATAATCTGCATGACACTATTGAGGTAGTATCTAATGTTTTGGAATCAGTGCTTCAGCTCTGATATGTAATCTTTTAAGCCCTGGAAAGTTGCAGTCGTTAATCTCGAGGCTCAATCCCAGCCAACAACGTGGAACATGGCTCTCCATCCTGCCCCAACTCACACACGTTTTTTGGGAGCTATAGGGGTGGGATAACACTGCCCTATCACCTTGCTTCAAAGACTACACATCAGCACCACTGCTGGACCAATTTGCTTTGCTTAAAGCCAATTGAAGGGAAAAGGAAAAGTCCTAGCCATCTATGTACATATATATACATGGATAGGGCCAGGTTTAGCCAAAATGGAGATAACTGCTCTTCTTTCAAAGACAGTCATGCAGACGGTCCTCCATAAATCTGGTTTCTGGATGTGCTATACAGTACCTATTTTCTTTTACATTGTGGGACTAATGATGAGCATAAAAGCAAAATATTATGATACTGATGAAGTGCAATACTATTTTAGTGGCAATTCACACTGATTTTTTTCAAAATGGCATATGTTTTTAAAATAATTTTTATTTTTTATTAAGTAATATCCACTTGTTAATAAATACCATTTCTTTTACTAATCATATCTAAATTACATCATGGTCTCCTTTCAGTCCAGGAAAAGGTCTTTTTATATGCTTTATAAACACTTACACTAGGCACCCCTTCCAATATGTTAGGCAAATTTTTTTTTTTTTTTTGGTTTTTCTCCGGTACCAGGAACCGAACTCATGACCTTGCACTTGCCAGGCAGGCGCTTTGCCACTGAGCTAAATCCCCAGCCCCTAGGCAAATTTATATTAATTTGTTTAATTAATCCCTTTGTTTAAGAAGAATTTAATTAGAGTAAAATCAAGTACATTTGAATATGCAGTCCATTTCATGTATAATCTTAGAACCTTGCTTTAAACAAAATTTTCAAATTTATTACAATTTATGTCACCTTTTATTTTTCAGCATATATTACCTTTTTATTGTGAAAAATGCAACTCATCTTATTTTCTTTTTGCATTATCTGCCCACTGGCATAACAAAATATCAGAGCTGGTGGCATAACAGGTATTAATGTTCACACAGAAGACTGGAATTCCAAAATCAAGGGAACATCAAGATTGGATTCTAATCAAGCTTTTCTTGCTGGATTGGAGTGGGACCATCTTCTCAAAGGACTTGTTCTCTATAAGTGCATACAACTTCCTCTGTGTGCACAGCTTCTTGGTATCTAGGACACCAGGTTTATTGGATTAAAGCCTCAAGTTCTGACCTCTACCCCTACATACAATCACATAATTGGTTATGCCTTCAATATTCAGGTTATTGAAACAAAGCAATCCATAACAGCATCTCAGAAGTAGGTCCAAGAGTACTATTTACAGGGGAGACATATGTGTAGAAAACAACCTGCCAAATTGAACTTTAATTTGCCTCTCAATATATATATATATAACATTTCATTAAATATACATACACCAGATGATGAACCATTGTTTAAAATACCACTACTAGCATGTATCATTAACTGGTCAGAGGAAAAGAAAACATATAATTATCATTGTAAATAACACCATACATTTGTTACTTTTAATTGCAGGTTTTATCAGAAAAGAAAGTCAGAGAATGATTCTCTGAGAATTAGTTTTAAAAGTATTTCTGTCAAAGTTGCAATCAGTAGTATACCAGTGAAACTCTAGAAAATGACCCATCTACAAAGAGCTAAATATCACAACAATTTCAGAAGATTTTCAATATTGGAGTCATTTCAACACCAAAAACTGCTATAAATACTTAGAAGGAATATGTCAAATAATCATTATAAATAATTATACGAAGAAGTTATGATTTTATACTTGTGAAAGAAAATGGGCTTCAATGCAAAACACCTATGATAGTTATGTAAGGCAGTGGCTTCTAATAACAAACAAAAACATAAAAATTATTCTACGTTGTGTAGACATATTGACTAGGTGCCGAATATCTTGGGGAAAAATCAAGAAAATTTAGTGCAAATGCCAGAATTTCATATTATTTTTGCATGCTTTATTTTTTTCCACAAGATTCCAGATAAGGTAGTGAGCAACTTTTTCTTACTGATGTTCCAACTGAATGTGGAGGAGACCCTCCCTCCCTGTGGGGAGATATTACTGTAGCTCTCTGCTGGCATCTTGATCCACTGCTGGAAAAGACTTTGAACACCTCAGAACATTAATCAATTTGCATGACAAATATTATTATCCATGTGTGGGTACTAAAATCATATGGAGAGGAATATGCTAATAACTTTCACTTTAATATTACGTTTTCTTTTTAGTAGCATTCACTGAAATATCTCCAAAACACATAGAAAAGATGTTGATGGTACAAGTTTTTAACAATCAATAAATGAATAAATTCCATTAGAAGAATAAAATATACATGGAACACAAATCCAGCAGTTTGAAGGGATTCCTTTGTGAAAATAAGCCTAAGAAAGTAATGCATCATTTAGAAAAATGTACAAGGTTCTATTGTGCTGAAGTTTTAACACACTGAACAGAATATTTGATCATGTTTCTCTATCACACATGACAAAACTAATTTCTTCCTGTTTTATAAATTCATTTAATTTTTGAAATTGCCTTTTATTTATCTCATACAATCTATTGATAACATCTAAATAACACAAAAGTTCTAGTTGATTACATATTGGTTATTCATAAGTTACTTTAAATTTCCACTCTTATAAATAACCTGCTTTTTTCCACCCTCAAAATATACAGGTGTGTAATGACAAAATAACAAGGTCTTAGTGTGATATTTTATTGAAAGACTGTCATTATTGGGTTTTGCTATTCTTGTGCATTAAAATTTAAATGGATAATTGTACATTTTGATAACTACATTGAAGAATAAAATGTATTCCAAATATGAACTGCAAATTCCTGAAAATGTTTAAATGTTAGAAGTCTTAAATTTGAAAGTAAATATATATATATATATATATATACACACACACATACATAAATTCATATAAAGTAACTTCATGATTCTCACAAATTTTCTAATTCATAAAGGCTGGTATTTATTTTAAAGGAAGAATTTAGGGTATTCAATTTGTAAATCTTATATTTTATTACTCATTTTTATTTGGTATTTAGGCATATCTTACACATTAAAACCTTTTCATGTGTACAAAATTATTGCTGCTTTTAGTACCTATGTCTCACATGTATGCATACATATGTATCTTATGTATTACAAAATTCTCATTTTATTAGATACAAAATGGGTTAGTAATTGACAGAAAATTCACACTATCTGTGCATATAAATATTTCTTACATTTAAGTGGTAGATTAATATTCTTTGTGTAAGCATGTTAATATACAAACTTGTATAGATACTTCTAAGATTGTATTATGTTTAGATGGTTCATATTTCAAACATTCTTTTGAAAATCCAGTTACAGATGAGAATAGTTGGAAAATACATAATTTTAAATACAATAATTTGTGGTAAACTGTGAAAAGAGAAGGGAAAAGAGGGGAAATTACATAAGTATGTATATACAGGATAGCTAGCATAGTTGTACTACTGTCTTCTGTTGCTCTACAGAAAAGAACAGTTAATGATTACTTGTTTGATCAATCTTGTGTGTCTCTATTTGTTTTCTTGAGAAACCACTTTGAAGATATCAGTAGGTAAACTGATTTTCTTTACGTGAGATGCTCTCAGACATAGTCTAGTGACCTGATGACTTCCCGCTATTGAACCTGCATCTTAGCTACCTCATCACTGAAAAAGAGACCTGTTTCAGCTTCATTTCCCAGAATTAGGACTAATGAGTGGCCTGAAAGAAAAGCAAGTGCAGTAGCCCAGGAAAACAAAATGATCGCATCACATTCTCCAGCATTCCAGAGTTCAACACTTATACAACACTTTTTATGATCAAAAAATAGTATCTAGTAATACAAAGGAGATCAGAGTTTGCCTGGCTCTTATGTGGGCCATGGCGCTGGTTCTCTGGATCTTCTGGAATTGTGCTGCATCCTCTTCAGATGTTTCCACAGGGAGAAGATGAGCGGAAGGAAAGTTGTTCAGGGACACTAAGGAGCGCAAGTGTGAACACAGTGTTGGTGAGTAGGAGATATTTGAAAAACTGTGCGGAGTCGTTTGAACTAAAATTATAACACATTTTCTTTCATATCCACCAATGCAGACATTAATGTGTGTGTCTATAAGTACAAAATTTAAAAACAAGGGAAACAGAGACACAAGCAGTATCACTGAACCCACATTTTTAACTCTCCACCTTAGGTAAAGAAAAGTAAATTTAGAAAATAAAAGATGCTAAGCATTATAGCAAATCATGCTAAAAGAATTTGCTACTGCCAAAATAAAAATTATTCTTACCATGTTTCCAGTCATCCATAAAGCTGGACAAGGGACAGATACCGAGAAATCTAGGAATACAGACCAGACCACACCAATTTCAGAGACTGCCAAAGTAGCGAAGATTTGATCAACTGAAGATATTCTTCTTTCCTTGACCAGGTCTATGCAGTTTTTGAGTGCTATGGAACCATTTCCTGCATTGCCAGTTTCAAATTCCATACTATAATTACTATAAAATTCCATACTATAAATGACTATAGATGTGCTCTGTATAAGTACTAACTATTGTTTGTAAGAGAAAGCACCAATGTGTAGTAGGACTGCTGAGAATTTCTTCCTGGATTCTTCTAAAATATTATTTAAATCTGATTATTGAAAGTGCAATAATATTCTCTCTGCAATAATTTGTGTATAGCGTGTCAATCCAGCACCCATCAGGATTTTCTAATAACTGCGTGAGCTCATGCTCAGTACTGTGATAGTCATTAAGACCGTTTTATAAATGTTTTTGAGTATATATTATAGAATATTAAATGTAAGTATTCAGTAGGTTTAAACTATTTCATTTCTGGCTGTGGAAACGAGTGCAAATCTCGTTGCTGTCTCATGAATCAGACACTGAGATAAATTACTTCAGCACAGTAAGACTCTTCTCTGTCTGTCTTTGCTTAGTGGGACGCATTTCCCATTCAGTAACACAGCCTTTCAGATTTTGTTTACCTTCTCTCACCTCTCAGCAGCATCTGCTCCATGACCCTCACCCTAGGCACCAAGGCAGATGAAGGATGATACACTGCCTTACCAACATGGAGAATAAGCAACGTGACAAAAGTTTTTCTCTTCATTAACTGAGGAGTAAATAAGATACCTATGAAACATATTCAGCTCCAAATGTCAAAATAGCAGGAAACGTGTAGCACAAACCACAGAAATGCAGAGAAGGGCATGAGTAGAGCTGACCCCACCCACCTCCTGAACCTATACTACACAATGAAAGTGAACCCAATACATCTTAAAAATTCTCACATATGACCTACATTTAAGGGAAGGATATATGGAGAGGGCTAATAGGACATTTAAAAGAACTACTCTTAAGAATAAAGACACAAATATATCACCAGCACCATCTCTAATGGAACAAGTATATAATTACTTCCCCAGATGATAGGTTTTTTTTCCTTTTGTTACTGGGTTTGAACCCAGGGCCTTTGCACTGTACTATATCCCTGCTCCACTCCCAATTTATTCTGAGACAGATACCCCTAAAATGCTGATTTGCCTAGCCTAGACTCAAACTCACAGTCCTCCTGCCTCTGCCTTCCAGAATGGTGGGATTATAGGTGTGCACCATCATACCTGGCTTGGAATATTATTATTAGTTTTATTACTTAAAATATTATTTGGTTGTGGTAATGATAATATACTCAGTGTACAGTCAGTTCATCAGACACTTACTGATTTCTACTTTAAGTAATATTTTGGATGAATTCAGGAAGAAATTCTCAGCAGTCCTACTAGACATTAGTGCCTTCTTTTACAAACAATAGTTAGTATTTATACAAAGCACATCTACAGTCATTTATAGTATGGAATTTTTATAGTCATTATAGTATGGAATTTGAAATTAGAAATGCAGTATTTTTGGTGGGGGGGTGGTTTCCGGGAATGGGAATCAAACTCATGACCTTGCACTTGCCGGGCAGGTTCTGTGCTGCTGAGCTAAATCCCCAGCCCGCAGTGTCTTTTAAATGAGTATATATCAGTGGTTGATATAGTATCTTATGCTTGTCCATTAGATTAAATTCATAAAGTGTGTTATTCACATTTTTATAATTACTAATTCTACTTCATGTGTTAGTTTGTGAAATATTTATAAATTTAAAAATACATATAGTATGTGTATATATGAATCCAATATTTGTCTATTTTTAAAATTTTATTAGTACATATTTGCCATATATAATGCTTACATTTGCTATAGGAAATTGATACATGAACATAACATATTACAATTTATTTTCCTCCTTCCCTCCACCCCTTTCATTCTTCCAGCATAAGATTCACTTATTTATCTTATAAGGCCTTATAAAGCTAACTATAATACATACAGATTGAAAACCAACCTAAATGGCTAAGAACATATAAAACATTAAGACAATTGTACTAAATCAAAGTACACTTTTAGATTTGTTTTAGTACTACATATTTAAAATCACATGTGGTCCTAATTATGCCTTATTTAGTGGTGTTTCCATTTGTAGGTAAAGTGTCTCTGTATAAATACTGATGCATTTCACACTGATAGCTTTTTCATTTAATATTAGCATTGCTCCACAAACAAGTTGATTGGGTTGATGGTCTTTAACAGCTAGATATGATTTTTCCTTTCCTGTCATCCATCAGATACCTGCAGGCCCAAGTGAAGAATCAGATAAAGCTAACATCAAGTCCCTGAAAATTGACCTGGGTAATTGTTAGCATAGTAATCCAAATTGCTACAGGAAAGGTAGCGGTAGACTAAAGCCTTATGCTTTGGTACCTCCAGTATCACTGGATTTTATGTCAACAAACAGCAAGTGAAGCAATAGTGTTCTTTAGGTTCTTCAATGACATCAAGGGGTGGGCATTCATCATAAAGTGATTGTGATGCTGTTTTACAGCTTGCCAGACATCTGAGGCTATACTCAGGGTATTTCAGTTTTTGTCTTTTATATCTGTTCTATGTCCTCAAGGTGGTAGAGGATACATGAGTTAGATTTGTGCTAAAACTCACAGAACTATATATGATACTTGATTCTTTTAGCACTATTTCTACTAGAGTATAATCTGCAGAAAAATAGGTATAGGAGATACTCTCTATGATGATGCAAAAAAATTTTTTCTAAATGTCAGTATTGTGTTTATTGGTAATAAACACAAATTCTCCATTTACAAAGATTGTTAGTTATTGAAATTACTTGACATATTGAAATTTCAAGCCATTAAATGGAATAAGCCAACACAAAGAGATGAATTATAAAGAATTAAAATTAAGGGGGCTGGGGATTTAGCTCAGCGGCAAAGCGCCTGCCTGGCAAGTGCAAGGTCGTGAGTTCGGTTCCTGGTACCGGAGAAAAAAACAACAACAACAAAAAAAAGAATTAAAATTAAGAAGTAAAATAAACATTAGAAATAATTATATGCAGATAATAAGATTTTCTGTCTGTAAAAGACAAGAGAATGAGATGAAAGCACAAGGCACATAGGATTATTTAGCACATGCAGCCTATAACTCAGAAAACAAACCAAAACAATTATTGTGCCTCTTTGCACCAAATATCATTACAGAGTTAAAACCAATTCATCTAAGCACCTAAATTACACATTCTTTTGCACATTTATTCCAGCCAGATTCGCACCATACTTAGATTCCATCTTCCTGCTGATGTTTTATCTGAATTTTGGGCCGATCCTCCCTCCATGAGGGGATTATTGCCCTCTCTCACTGCTGGAATCTTCATGCAGATCTGGATAAATCTTTTAACATCTCAAAATCTCAGCTTTCTCATGTGAAAAATACTACCATATATGTATGAATATTAAATTTATGAAGAAAGCAGATAACGTGCCACATAAATATTGGATCTTTCTACTCTAATGTCTTTTACAGATGACCACTTTTTATTTCATATGGCACATATCACTAAAATTTCTCCAAAAGAAATACATAGCAAGGATACGGTATGACAAGGAGAGAACAAGGAAGTCTATTGCAAACTTGACCTTGCACTTTTAAAGGAATTCTGTCTGAAAATAAGCCATGAATAAAGTTTCTTTTTTTCTTTTTTGATTTTATTATTTTTTTCCCAAACTGGGAATTGAACACAAGGTTTCCTCACTAAGCCTCTCCCCTTTTTCAAAATTTTTTTTTTAAATTTTGAGACAGGGTCTCACTAAGTCGTTAAATTGCCCTGGGCTGAAATTTGTGATCCTACTGCCTCAGCATCCCAGAGTTGTACCACCATGTCTGGCTAAAACTTCTTCCTTTCTAACACTATACAGGATTCTATCTTATGGAAGACTAAGCATTATTGAACACAGATCAAATGACCCTGTTTCTCTCTTTGCACTCCAGTACACAAATCAAAATTCTTAGAATTTTTCACTTATTTTATTAAATTATTTTTATATCTACCAAACAACATATATTAATATTACATACGTCATTAAACTTGTCATGTTAATTGTATGGTGGTCTTCTATTAGCTATTATTCTAAAATTCTGTTCAAGTGAAAAATTAGTTGTTTTAGCCTATAGTAAAATCCAGTTACATGATAAAATAAAAAATGACTTAAAACATTATCCTAATGGCACGATCAACTGAAACACAATCCCCAGTTGTAATTTGCAATTCTTCTGTATTCAAATTAAAATGCACTGTGGAATATACCTGAAAACAACACTGAAAAAAAAAAGTGATATAGCCAGTTGGTCATGTCTGTAACTACAAAATTCCAGGAGGCTGAGACAGGAAAATTGCAAGTTCAACTCCAACCTAGAAAATTTAATGACTTAGGGAGATTCTGTCTCAAAATTTAAAATTTAAAAATGTCTTGAAAATACCTCAGTGTGAACATCTTAGGTCAACCTCCAGTAATTTCAAATACAAGCATGTATCTAATAATAATAATTACATTCCAAGAATTCTTGAATTCAAAACTAATAATATAGATCAGAACACTGAAGTAAAACAACTTAATAATTCAGATAATTTTTTAAACAATATTCTCATGTTGGGATGTATATTTGAAATTATGCATTTAGAGTAATATTCAACAGTCTTATTTTATTCTGCATTTCTAAAATGTTGGTAAACCTACATTAGAAATTTTCTTCTCTATGGATAGAAATATAGTAACACAATGGTTCATGACTGCTTCTGTTCATGAAATTCTGTTCTGTTCATTTTGCAAACAAAAGAGTTTGGCATAATTTTGTTTCTGTTTATGAACTCCACCTTCGGTGATGAAAATGGCAGCCACCATCTTCCCTGCACAAACATGACATGGCCATCTTCCCCAGAACCTTGGAATGAATTAAATTCGGAGACCTCGGTACTACTCTACAAACTTTGCTTTTTAATAACTATGTTTTGTACGCATGCATATGCACATTTATCCTGTGTATTATAGGTTTCTCATATTAAAATCTCAAAAGGTAATGATGGCCCAAAGTTCTCTTTCTCCATATATGTGTGTATATATATACATATGATCTCTTATCCTTAAACATTGTATATGGTCATCCTTCTGTGTATATAAATACATATACCTGTAAATGTACTGCTAACATTGCAATGTGTTTGGTTAGAGTTTATTCCAAACACACATCTATAAAGTTCATAAATTAAATACAATGAAAGAATATTGGGTCTTAAAAGAAGGAAGGGAAAAAATATATATATACATATACATAAGATAGATAAGATAGTTATACTACTGACTTTATTTAGTTAGTTGAAAACATGGTTTCTGCTTATATTGTTTGATCAATTATGCATGCCTATATCTTTTAATCTGAGCAACTAATTTGTCAATAACACTACTCAATATATTAACCATTGCTATCTTGTTTTAAAATTGTGCTTTGAAATTTTGTATTATTGTCTTTTTATTGTTTTCGTCTTCTTTTTTTCTCTTTAAAATAAAATTAAAAAAGAAAGAATATTGGAAAACTATAAATTCACAAACCAAAGATTTTCTTGTAAACGAATCTTCCTCAAGAATATGCAAAATATCCTGAAATGCTTTACAGACCTAAACATTCTCAACCTTTGGCCCTGCACCACAGACACCACGGCACTGAAAGAAAGGCTTGTCTCAGCTTACTGTTTCCTGGAATCAAAGCAAGGGAGTGCCCCGAAGGAAAAGCAATTCCTATAGCATGTTCAAAAAAAAGGATGTTTTCTTCCTCCAAAAATTCAAAGCTAGAAATCTGCATGATGAGACAGAATAAGTACATGGTGTAAAGTAGGAGGAAGGTGATCACAGTTTGCATGGCTTTTATGTGGGCCGCGGTGCCAGCATCTCTGGACCCCTTAGCGTTGTGCCGCATCTTCTTCCAATGTTTCCATAGGGAGAAGATGAGCAGCACACAGGCTATCAAGGACATAATAAAGGGTATGAGCATGAACATAGAGCTGTAGAATAAAAGAAGTCTGGGCAATTGTTTAAAGTTCTTCAAACTGTAAGTGTAAGATACGTTTCTTTTAGATCTATCCATCCAGACATTAATTTGTATGTCTATAGCTATAATATTGAACAATAAGAGAACCAGAGAAATCAGCAATGCTACTAAAACCACTTTTTTGACTTTCCACTTTAGGTAAAGAAAAATAGAGTTAGAAAAATTGGCTATCTTGAGAAAATAAAAGAGGATGAGGCATGTAGCAAGCCAGATGCTAAAATGATTGGTCACAACCCAGGCAATAATAAACATTCTTAACATTTTTTCAGTCTTTAGCCAATCTGGGTGTACTGTATATAACATTGTGTGTGTCAGTGCTGAGCAGAGTAGACCAAGTCTAGAGATCGCCAAAGAAGTAAGGATTTGATCAACCAAAGAGATCTTTCTTCTTTTGATCCAGTCCATACAGTTCACCAGTGCTATGAAGACATTTCCTACAATTCCAATTATGGATTCTGCAGATAAAATGATTGTAAAGATGCTCTTCAAAACATCAACCATTTTCTGGAAGAGAGTGCAGCAATTTCAAATATCCCTGCTGAAAATTTGTTAGAACA
The DNA here is from genome assembly GCF_000276665.1 of Chinchilla lanigera. Classification (NCBI taxonomy): domain Eukaryota; kingdom Metazoa; phylum Chordata; class Mammalia; order Rodentia; family Chinchillidae; genus Chinchilla; species Chinchilla lanigera. The sequence goes on from NW_004955413.1 coordinate 8,204,653, forward strand.
TTAGTTGAAAATGCTTTGTATATTCAATTTTGAAAGATCAGAATTATTCTCCCTTTATAAAATCATGTATGCAACGCCAATCCCAGAACCATCAAAAGTACATAAGGACTGCAATCACATTTTCTTAATAAGAATCATGAATTTTAATAAATAGCTGAACTGAGTTTGGTCCAGATCCTATGTGACTTGCACACAATAGCACAGAGTCTTCTGTAGTTGATAATGAAGGAAATGCTGAAATCTCATAGGCTAACATGCAAAAAAGATATATTTATTTGCATGGCCTTCCTTGTTGCCTAATATACATATATATATATATTTTTAGTCTGGCAATGAGACTTCTCACCAAATATTATTAGGAAGTTATAAAGCATTCACTGGGCAACAAAATATGAGCTATCTTATGGAATGTTCTAAATACTGAGGATTTACAAAAAGTTCTAAGTTAGGCATATATAGGAGTTTCTGAGTACCTGGCCTTTCCTAAAATATGTCAGAGTTGTGTAATAATCTCTTAGGCATAATTATTACTAAAGCAATTATTAATTTTTGGGTAATATTGTCATAATTATTGGGTCATATTATCATTTACTTTTTAATAGTGTCTGCACACACACATGCATATGCTCATACACGTTCATGTGAATCTATTATTTTTCCCTATCCACACCAAATAATCAGATTTTTTTTCATTGATTTGACATTTATTATGAATCTAACATCTATTTAGTACATTCATAGTTGCTAACACATGGTTTCAAAATTACTTCAAAGTTAATAATCTAAACTATGGATATTCATTTAGCTTTGAAGATATTTCTCTGTGCATTTGAATAGGGTAAAAATCTTCCTATGGCAACCCTCAGCAGTCACTGAAGTGAGTTTATACATATAGAAAAACTATTCCTCATTCTCTACCTCTTACCTTTTCCAGTAAGGCACACTGCTCTGTCAAAACCAAAGGCTTTCAGAATTTAGCCACCTTCTTCCACTTCCTTCCAATGTCTTCTCTGTGAGCATCATGACTGCCAGTAAGATAGAGGAAGGACGAGGTTCTTGCTTGGTCATCATGGGGAATAAGGAGTAGGACAGGATCACTCTTTCTCAACAGCTAAAGAGTAGAAAAAGAGCCAAACAAAGAAACATAGCCACAGCAAATGTTACTAACATTAAAACATTATCATACATTTCAGAGATTGTAGAAAACAAGAGATATTCACTGTAAACAATGGACCACACCTTCATGTCCTTGACAATACTTAGTAAACATGGTAAAACCCATATTTCCCAATTGTCCTACCTCAAGGGGAGAGATATTGAAAAATAGGCCAGTTTAAGTATATTTTAACAAACAATTATGAAAAGAAGCAGCAACATACCATCTGTGCAGAGGCAGCCAGTTCCTTGTCAGTTTTCTATCATTGCGATCGAACAGCTGAAATAATCAAAAACAGGAAAGATTTATTTTGTCTCATGGGCACAGAAGTTTCAGTCCACAATCCATTGGATCCATTCCTTTTGGCTGTCTGATAGGGCAGAATACCACAGGAAGGAGTGTGTGGTAGAACAAAGCTGTTTGGAGGGGTCACAAAACTGCTTTGGGAATACAAAGGAAAGAAAGGGAAAAATGGATGGAATCCCAACAGCCCCTAAGAGGGCATGCCTCCTGTGAACTGACTACCTGCCATTTGGCCTGACCTCCTAAAGGTTTGGTAAGGTTCCAATAACTCCACAAACTGGTGACCAATCCTTCAACATAGGGCATTTAGGGGACATTTAATATCAAACCATAACAATTCCTCTGGCTTCTTCCAGTCCAGGTAGCAAAGAGCTCTGTAAAGAAGACAAAGGGAAATGCAAATAACCCTGGGTGGAGCTGGGTGGAGCAAGAATTGGTACTGGAACTTTATGCGCTATTAAGAAAGAGACAGAAACCGGTTCCCAGCAAAGGCCACACTCAGCCCTGGGGAGCTCTTCCCAAGACCTACCAGTGCATCTGCCACTATGGATTGGAAACACTTTAGACTTCCACCTGAATGACAGCTCCTAGGGGAAAACATCCTTCTCAGACACGGTGAGGATGGCATCAAGGATAATTCTCCAAAATTATACCCAGAAAATAAATCAGTCTGTCACAAGGGAGCAGTGTTTGTACTCCCTTTCATGTTAATGTTGTATCTAGCTGTATTTAAATGGTTAGTGTGCTTCTTACCTTTTAATTTGTAACAAGTTTTATACATTGTGTATCTGAGTGTAAATGATCAAAATCTTCATTAGTCAAACCTAATTTTATCCATGTACCTCTTCACTTAGTTATATGCATAACAATATCTCTATAAACCTAGCCATGCACATATTATTTTTATCAGAACACCCCAGGATGGACATATCTCCTATAATCTTCTTGTTAAAAGGATTACTATTTTATCTCAAATATTATTTTTATCACAATAACCCACTGAACATGAGGTATTCCTTTACTCACAGACACAGCTTCTACATCCCTCTCTTCCATAAGTGGGCGGACTTGTTAATACATGGCTGATACAGGACAAATAGTCATTTACAAACACAGAAATGACACAAAGTCATTGACGAGGTTGAAAAAAAATCAAACTCTGTAATAGTAGGGAACCTACACAGTCAATTTAAACTTTAATATTTTTTTTCTTGCTTTAGGACTACTTAGTCCAGGTGAAATGGCTTATAGAAATAGATACAATATCATCTCAGAAAAGTCATTTATCTGTGGAAATCTATTTTGAAATCTGGAATTTTCCAGAAGGACTGAATTCCTCACACTAATTTTACTTTCTGAAGCTCAAACACACTTGTGTCTTCGCAAGCATAAGCTGAAGTTTATTGGTGCAGCTAAAGGTGATTGATGCGAAACTTTTCTTCTGAGCTTAGATTTGGATGAAGAAATTAATCCCTAAAAAACCAGCATGGCCATTTCATATTTCTGCTGTCTTAAGTTTAGAACTCTATTAACTCATTCATCACTATCTTCCTTTTTAATTTTTCATTCAATTAAAACTATTAATGCCTGTTTTTCTTTGTATTTCATATTTTCAAATAAAAATGTAAGATCATGAAATGTTTATAAATACTGTATCTTGTAAAATAACTTTCTCATTTAACTTATTTACAGATGAGATTTTTATACCAGAATCTTACATAAGAGGATAAATATTATGACTCAAACTTCCTTTTAAAGTTACATGACAACAAACTCTAGTGGTTTTAAAAGCTATTGAGAACATTTCTTCAACCATCACTACTAATTATCTAAAAATTATGACTATTGAAAACAGAACAACGGAATGAAAACATTCCATTTTGTCTCTTGGCCTGGTGTGGTGGCATGTGCCTGTAATCCCACCACTTAGGAGGCTGAGGCAGGCTGGCCTGGGCTACAAGTTCAAGGCTACAAGTTCAAGGCTGGCCTGGGCTACAAGGTGAGCTCAAGGTCAAACTGAACTGCATAACGAAATCCTGTCCAAAAAGACAAGAAAAAACCCTGTCTCTCATCTTACAAACAATTATCAATCTATCAGGGCCACTGTTTATGTGCCAGATAATGATCTAGCATAAACCAGTCCTGTCAGGGGAGGTCAAAGTGATATTTATACTATTAAAATTTTATGCTTCTGCTTTTCCAAAAATAGAAAAAATAGAAAAAAAATACATTTTTTTAATAATTTCTCTTATCCCATATCTTGTTTGCACAGAGTATAAGCAAATCTGGGATGTTCTCCAGCACAAAAGCCATAGCATAGCTACAGAGTCTCAAAAAGCAATCCTACATCTTGCTACACACACAGCCAAACTCTCAGTTGCCACATTTTAACAGCCTTTATTATTGGACATTAAATGCCTTAATTATAGTACAAGTCCACTAAACTTTCTTTTACATATTTTTTAATCTGTCCAAGAAAACTACATCAAGTTTATTTCAGGGTATTGACCCGTAAGGACCTCAACTCAAAAGAAAAATAATAACTAAGTTGCTGTAATATTTTTTACATCAGTTAGAGGTCATTATTTCTAGCTGACATATTTAAAATTTAATTGTAACAACTTACACTGCAAAAGTCAATGTTCTTAGTAGCAATCTATAACAAGCTTGCTAACAACCAGTTTACTCATTAGCAAAAAAAAAAATTAATTCAAATGTTTACAACAAAGTATAACTACCTACCCAAACTTCCCCATCATTGACAAGAGAAAAAAGCAAGATTATTTAAAATCCTAAATAATCTCGGCATTTCCCACAGGATAACAATGTTCCAACCCCCAAGAGTGCTCAGACTCACTAAAGGTAGAGAGAAGGCAATGGCTAGGAGTAGTATCCCAGAGATAGTCTGTAAATCTCAAAGTACTGCAAACACACTAAACCTGTCTCTGAATCACGGAGCAAGTTGTTACTGCTGCTTCTTTTGTCTTTTAAATAGACAGTATTGCAGGTTCTGCTCTTCAGTGTGAAAGCAGGACACCAAAACAAAACAGCTAAATTTTTAAAATCATCTGACACTTGAATTTAGGGAAGTCATAAATCTTAATTGTGAAACTAAATAGAGCTACTTTTTCTTTCCTTCAATCCAAACACATCACAAAAATAAGAGACCTGAAACAATTCAGACATGGTTATTTTTAAAGTCCTTTAAAAATATTAAAACTTTAAAAGGATTAAAACCGAAAGGAAAGAAAATAAGAATAAGGAAGGGGAGAAGCTTATGAATACAGAAGGTGGGAAATTAATGGACTTATCTCATTTCACAGCAATCAAGTGTGGGAAGTTGCACCTGTCATTTGACCGGTTCTCTGTCTTCTGTATATTTGCAGTCTGGCCTAAAGGAACTCTGTTGTCCTTTTGAAGCACGTGGGCACCTACAGGCTGTATCCTCCTAAACAGTTCTTTGTGTTCCAGTAATCTCAAAATCAGACTTCCTGTAGAAGTCAGGTACTACCTCATGCAGATAGATGCTATCAAAAGTAGCAATGTTTTCACAGATATTCAAGACATGATTCAACATTTTAGCTTCTATTACTAGCCTATAGCATGGTGCAAGACATACTCATGTCATGAGAAGTCTGTCCCATTTCTGTGAATGATCCCCTTAACACATTTCACCTGCAGCAACTTTCTTTGAAATGGGCAAGTGTTGCTACTTTGTAAACCTCCAGAACATGCTTATAGAACATTTTATTATAGCTGACTGGAGAGGTAGCTTGGTTGAATCTCTTTAACCTGCAAATGTTTAAATATTGTGTGGTGTTACATTTTCCAGCTAAACCTTATCTTTCATCTTTTCCCTCTGCTAAGATCATTACCACCACTATCAACACATTATCCTTGTTCCCCTGAGCTCTCTGCCCCTTAGCCCAAGCCAGTCAATTAAGCAGAACATCAAGGTCAGTAAGTAAAACACAGTCCTGAAAATCTAGAGAGGGCAGGATACCATCTCTTCTCCACATATGGGCAGAAGGCACATTATTCCTCCCTGCCCCTACAGCTAGTCAAGTCCACTACTGCTCTAAGTATATGTTATTATTTGAAACTAAACTAAATTGTGTTCTAGATCACCATCACTTTGAATTAATAGAAATTCAGCAAAAATAGTATTGGGCTCCTTTTTTCTTCCTCAATATTTGGTAGTGTTTCTTGGTTAAACTATCTTTCATATTTGAAGAAAAAGAAAATGTTTTCAAATGTGAGATGATACATAGATCAGTGAGTAGATGGATGATGATAGATAGATGGATAGATAGGTAGATGATAGATTCATAGACAGATACATAGAAAGATACACAGATAGATAGATAAATAGTTAGATGCTAGATAGAAAGATAATAAAATCATTAACATTATTTTTCTCTGTGGACCTGTGTAGCAAGTTCTTAGTAAGAGAATGTGTGGGATCACCAGCAAAGTTAGCATAGACTGGCTAAACATTGGAAATGAAGCCCTTGGCCTCCGTGATAATTTTCTTTTTTGGTAGAAAAGGAAGAACTAAGGCAAAGCACTAGAAAGCTGTGCTCAGTAGTCAGGGACAGAGGAGGAAAGTGTCTGTAGAGCAGGTTTACTTCCTGTCAATATAGCTGACAGGTCGGGCAGGATGAAGACTGAGCACTGAGAGCAGAGACCGCAGGATATACTAGGAAGGCCAGATGCAGGTGAGGGACAAGTCTTACAGAGTAGAAAGCTTTGAATTCTGAGAAACACTATAAACCCAAGTAAGCTGAAATGCATACTTGTGAGGCTGGCCTTTCAAGTGAAAAGTTGCAGCCCTTAGTTCTTACCCCTGAGTCAGTGATTGATGGAAGTCTAAGTCCCCTTGATGAAGGCCTCTAAAATATATCACCACAAGAATAGTCAGGATGTACCTATGAGATGCTTCCCAAAGACTGATGATCTGTTACCAGATAATTTTCCAGGGAAGGCACACATCCACATCCTCTGTGTCTTCAGGGTATGGGCCCAGAAGTCATTGATATTTAGTGATCCAAACAGATCTTTTGGCCCATGGCATGGAGTGGGACTTTCTGAATGTCAGATGCCCCCTAGAGCTTTGACTTGGGCCCACCCCAAAGCAAATCTACTGAGATTGCAGTTCCATACCTTATCCTGACCGAATACACAGATTTGACAGGTGATAAAACTCCCTTATTGCTTCCTGACCCGTACACTGACATTACTGTATGGAGGACCAGTGGGAAGATGCTGAAACTTTCCTTTTCTGGAAAAAATAATAACTATTTTAAAATTCATAACTCTCTAGTCACAGAATCCAAAGATATTGAAATGAATGAAACGCTGGACAAACAAAATGAAAGATTATTTTTAAATGATGAGTAAATTCAGAGACGATACAAATAATTGAACCAATTAAGTCACACAATGTAGAATATGAAAACAATTCAATAGAGATTCTGAAAACAAACCGATCCTGAATATGAAAATGTAAATAACCAAATAAAAACTCAGTTGAAAACCACCCAAATATACTAAATCAACTGAAAGAAATAATATTATGGCTTGAATACAGGTGAATGAATTGTCACATCCAGACAGTAGTAAAAAATAGGAAATTGAGAGCAGAACATACAAGATATCTGAGACAACATTGGGCCTTCCCCATACCCAGAACATGCTATAACTTGATGGACCCCTGGGCACCCATTCCTGTATCATTTCTTCTGTTTGTCTATGTGCAGCTTCCTTCTGTCTGTTTATTTTTCATTGACAGGGCATTATCTCTGTGCGTGCAGCTGGTTGGATAGGAAGAGTCTTACCCATGGCTAGCTTAGAGTTAGTAGGGGAATATATGGATAACTGTTGTAGTAATATATTGATCCTAGAGTGGGCATATATGTATATATACAGTGGTACCTTGGTTCATGAACACTTTTGTTGGCAGTTTGGTTCACAAACAGAAACATTCAGTAAAATTTTTTGTTTGAGAACTCTGCAACAGGTGACAAACATGATCATGGCCTTCTTTCCAGCATGAACATGAGCATGGCCATCTTTGCCAGAGCTGTGGAATGAATTAAATTTCACAATTTTATATATATATATATATATATATTTGTATTTTTGTGCATGTGTGTATTAGTACAGAGGTGTGAGTATATTGAATAAAAGCTTTCTCCAAATATAGCTAGCCCCCCTTGTCCGTTTTTCTTCCTCTGCATTCTACTGAGGTGGGGAGGGACAAATATCTCAGCTTTTTTCATCTCTCCCTCTCTCTCTCTCTCTCTCTGACTCTCTCTGTTCTGCCTGTCAGCTTTTTCTCTAGTCTTATGGTGCAAGTCCCAAGGCAGTTTGGTGCCATTCTAATAGAAAACCTTGGTCTGGTTTTCTCTTTCTCTGCCACTGTCCTTGAAATTATTCCTAGGAAAATTTCCGTAGTAAAGTTTTAACTTCTTCTAGTCAGAGTTAGCTAGAAAATGAATGAGGCCCTTGCGCTATTTTCTCCCCACCTACAGATGACATTTCCCCACATTGAAATCAGTATCTTATGATTACTTTCATTAAAATATTATTAAATTGTAGTGATATTAAATATACTCTGTGTAATAGCTATTATTTGACATTTAATGAAACTTTGTTGCTTATTTAATGATCTACATTTTGCAAAAGTTAAATGTTTCTTTTGAATGACTGTATTTTGGTAAAGGGAACCATATACATGTAGTAATTCAAGCAGAATTAGTCATTCTGTTTATGATTACAAATTGATATTAATCTACTACATGAGTAAAATTTTATTTTGTGGACTTATTTAATTTTTAGTCCTATAGGAGAAATTGTGATATTTAACAACCTGAATTGGGTAATTTTGCTTAACAAGATGGTTAACAACTCCATTCATTCACTCATTCATTCATTATTCAAATAATGCAGTGACATTATTTTATTTTTCTTTATGCCTGAATAATGTCTTCTTGTGTATATTTACCACATTTTCATTATTTATTCATTTTTATTTTATTAGCATGCTTGCAGTACATAATAATTGCATTCATCATGGGGAGTTGGTGCATGGACATAATCCATCCTCATTGTTTCTTTCATCCTCTACCCATTTCCTCCCCTCCCCTCAGTCGGCAGATGAATGGTTAAAGAAAATTGTTTTTATACACAATGGAATACAACTCTACCATGAAAAAGGATGAGCAAGTCATTTGTGGGAAAATGGATGCACCATGAGATCATAATATTAAGTGAAGTATATTAGACACACAATAGAAAACATATTTGTAAATATAATAAAATTATGTATATCCTTTATGCAATGTACTGTATTGTAATGAATACCACTACTTTTGTTGATCCACCTTCTCCCCACTTAACACTCACTATATACTTCTAGTAAGGATAGAATAATATTTTCCATAGAACTGTGTGTAACCAGGCTTTTACCATGAAAACTGTTTGCATTTGAATAAGCCTATAATCACAACATCAAACTAGAACCAGGAAATCCATGCAACTTGCAGATTTGGTGGTGTGTTTCATTTTAATAGTTTACCATTAGACTTTACTCATTCATTCATTTACATATTTAAATATTTTTTTTCCCAATAGTCAGTGTGCCAGATTTAAGGTTTTAGAAGTCAACAGTCAATAAGACAGACAATCTCAGCTACTATGGAGTTTATATTATGCTAGAAAATACATATAATAAAGGAAACATATTTTCAAACACCAAATATGGATATCTTCTTATCTTAAGAAGTAGGTAATGTTAAAGTTTTGTAATGGCAAGAAGTAATACTCATATGTAATTCAAATATTTTATAAGGTTACATATTTCCTTCTTATATCAGAACATATTATCAATGATTATGTCAACAAACATTTTCTCATTTCAACTTTATACACAAGATTATAATCAAAAATATAGATTTTGCAGCAGAAACGTTCGAGATGTGCATAGTTATTTCTATATTACTTTTACATAGAGTATTAATATAGGAAAAATAACTTCAAAGGCATTTTGGGGTTGTTTTTGAGACGGGGGTCTCATTATGTACTCCAGGCTGGCCTCAAACTTGCAACAAACTTCTTGCCTCAGCCCTTCACAAAGGAATTTAACTATGGAAGATGAAAGAAATTTTTGAGAATTCAGGAGCCCACAGTAGTTTAGGAGAAAACTTAAATCTTTAAAAGCAGTTGTCAAATTCAAGAACGACATTTCTTACTTCAAAACTACAGAAAAATTGGCTTTTGGGCTGCATATAGGCCCTTATAAAATCATGGTTGTATTTTGTCTTCTTCATCAGTATTATGGAGATGAAATTATTCCAAGATTTTCACCTATTTGCATCATATCTCCTATTTACTACTATTTAGTGTTCATATAAATTCATATAAATTCACTCTAAAAATTATTTGTCACTAATGAATTTTATTGAATTCGTATTTTATTCCTACAATTATACTTAAACTCTATTAACATGAGCTAAAACTGCATACATCCTTGATGCATGATCTAAAATTACATGTTCTTGCTATTAAAAAATTTGGAACAACAATGAAATCTAAACCCACTGTGGCAGATATGTTTGGTATAAATTACAGTAGAGAATAGCAATAATTTCCTGACATGTGTACTAACACTTATAGGAGCTCAATTCATAATAGCTAAATTCTGGAGGTATCCTGTGTACCCATCAGCAAATGATTGGGTAAAGATAATGTGGTACCTATATATAATGGAATACTACTCAGTTAAAAAGAAGGACAAATTTAAGACATATGTAGGAAAATGGATGCCAAAAAATATAATTGAGTGAAATGAATCAGACACAGAAGGTTAAATGCCATATAGTATCTGTAGTGTAAGGCATAGTATAAAAAGCACAATAAAAGATGTATAAAATATACACAATGAAGAATGCTACACTTTCATCACAGTATATTGGAAAAACATGGTATAGGCAAAAATAACTTCATAAAAATATCTTTAAAATACACACAGTGAGAAAAGAGGTAGGAAGCAGAAAATGTTACAGATTCCATTAGGTTGGTTGCTAAAGAATTGTACTATGTCTTTGCTATTCACTTATGGCCTTGAAGATTGTAGTTTTTTCCACTGGCACTTTATCTGCCACAGATCTGACAGAAAAGTTTGTTTCAGCTTTCTGTTTCCACAATCAGAATACACGAATTTCCTAATGGATAGGCAATTCCAGTAGCGTTGCATGCAAGTGGTCCAGCAATCAGCAGCTTGTTAGAACTCCAACCTAGTATGATCACAGACAGAGGGTATATGGTAAATAACACAAGAAAGGAGTCCACAGTTTGCACAACATCTTATTAAATGGTAATGCAGGGAATAGATTAACAGAATAAAACAAAAAAGGATGTAATAAAGCATGTGAAATTCAGTAGGGTGAATACAGTCAGAATAGAGAGATATACAGTGGCCCTCAATGTGGTATTTGTCAAATTCCCTTCCTATTATATCTTCATGTTCTCATGCTTACTACAATTTTTTTTTAAAAAAGCAAACAACTTTCCAAAGTATCACTAGCATGACACTCTTATGTCTCTTCTTTAAGTGAAGGTTGGAGAAATTGGCTATTTTCAGCAAATAAAATATGCTGCAATTAGCAGCAAGCCAAGTGATAAATTATTTGATTACAATCCAGTAAAAAAGAACAATGATTCTTAGCTGTCTGCTATGTGAATCTGGACCAATCACTAGTTTACTAGCTTTCCGAAAGCAAAGCAACTCTGGAGATAGAACAGAAAAAGTTCTGTCTGCTGCTCTAGATTTAGATTGTCTCAAAGCTAGACATACAGTTCTCCAGTGCTATAAATACTTTGACAAAATTTCCAAATCAAATCTGCCATTACATGTGTGGATATGCTATTCAGCAGTAAACATAAGTTGGTGATTGGGGGGGGGGGTAGTAAATCCTAAGATTCCTGGTTCTGATTTCTCTCTACCAACACTTAATTACCATATCCTATTGTCTTTTCCATTTTGTGCTCCATATACTGCAAGAAAGCATTACAGTATGCTAAAGGTGAGTTGAACAGTGCTCTTACATAACACATGGTTATTCCAACAACAGCTCAATATAAGTCTTATCCATATATTATATGTCTTTACCAGGCTTGACTTTTTTCAAGCAGATGTTGGGGTGAAAGTTGAATTCTGATTTGCTAGCACACTAAATAAATCATAATCTCTTTCATCAATTTGCACATTTTTGCTTTGTCTAACCTCTATATAATTTGCACTCATAAAGTGTAACTGTCACCTAACAAAACTCTAAAATCTACTGCACAGATCATGCAGAAATATCTAATTTGACAAAAGACTCAGCCCTATGGACATGACTTTACTGATTCATTATCACTGAGGAGTTATTTTAACTGTGTTTGTTCAAGAATCCTGGTGTACTCCAGATTATCCTACTAAATAGCACTACAATGAAATTCCAGTATGCGGACATGAGCTATGACTTGATAAATGACGTCCAAGAAGCTGGCTAATATAAGGTAATAGGGCGCCAATAGTGGTGCTGGTTTGGGTAACTCTGGCCAAAGGATATTGAAGACACAAGAAAGCTTTGAGGATCAGTTTCCACCCCTGTTCCATGACCAGTGCTATACTTGTTTCCCCCATGGACACTTCTGGAAAAGCTCAAGAGTCTAATTAACCACCATTCAAAAATGGGCAGCTGAGATGAATACACACTT
>NW_004955413.1:8217880-8226944 GCF_000276665.1 Chinchilla lanigera
AATAATATCAAAAAGTGAAAAAAAAAAAAAAACCACCATGCTACCCCTCAGTTCATTGTGAAATTGTGGACAAAGAATCACTAATCACATCACATTGTCTCAAATCTTTTGTCCCAACTTTCATGTGCTTTTCCTATTTCTGCCCTAGATCAAACTTCACAGCCAAATATCTCTTTAATTCCTGATACTGGATCTGGTTTTAGAACCCCCAGGCTAAGATATTTATTGAACATTATAGAGGTTTTATTTCTTCCTATTTTATGTGTTTAAAATACACCAATAAAATTTTTATTTAGAAAAGTAACTAAAAAAAATAACAAAATATCCTAGACAGGAAGTGTGTTGGGCTAGGGGTGTGGCTCTGTGGTAAAGCAGATGACTTGCGTGTGCAAATTACTGGATTCCTTCTACATGGCAAAAATAATTAATTGATTAATTAATAAGAGAAATGGACAGAAATAAATTGAAGGAGGGAATTTGGATACTAAACTATATAAAACTTTAATGCTAATTTTACACATAAAATAGGTAGCTAGAAAATACCAAAATTTTGTACTATTCACAATATCAAAAAAGTTTCACAATTTTACATGCTTTTAAAAAGTTGACTACATTTTCATAAGTGCTGAATAAACTTTTTGCTCTAACTTGTGTCCACTCTGTACTCATGACATAAGTGCATGATGGCTATATTGTAATATATTCTCAATAAACCAGAATAGACAGTCTGTTCCTTTAAAAAAGTGCTTTAATTTGAATAAACATATATCCTCAAAATGAAACTCAAAATAAGAAATCCATGCAACTATCAGATTTTGTGATTTTCTTAAATTTTTGTTGGTTTATCTACCCCCATTTGCTTATCAATTTATTTATTTGGTAAAATACTCTTTTTGTGTCTTTTTTGACTTCAGGCTGGTCTTAAACTCACTTTGTAGCCCAGGATGGCCTTGAACTCCCATGGATCTTTCCTGCCTCAGCCTCCTGAGTGCTGGGATTACAAGCATGCGTCACCACACCCAGCTTTAAAATACTATTTTTGACAAGTACTCTAAGTGCCAGATTTTAGGTGCTGCGTATGAATGACAAACAAGACACGTGATCATGGCTTCCTTGGTGCTTCTCATGTACTGGTGGATGTGTGTGATAAACACACATAAATTCATCACATGTGGAGATAATCTACATTATAGTCCAGAAAATAACGCCAACATTTTATGATTCAAAGAGCTATTATGGTTACAAAAAATTCAGTTATTATACACGGGTATATATTTTATTCTTATAATATAATTTGCCATTAATGATTATGTTAATGTAGTCTCACATTTCCACATTTTGCACAAGAGAATACCTACCTGATCTTTAAGAAATTCTCTATATCTTAAGGATTGATAGATATCTTTTGAATGATTGAAGAAAGTTTATTAAGTTATACATAATGAATTGTGTACTAGTTTTACAGTGAGAAAAAATTTAAGATAGGGAACTTTATATTCTTCATGGGCTAAACTCGAAAAAAACTTTAAAAATGGAAAATAAATGATTGGCATCAGAGGCCCCAATGTTGTTTAGGGAAAGAAAATAAAATATTTAAAATTTGGTCCCAAATTCAAAAGAGCTTTGCCTTATTTCAAGAAGTATAGAAGATGTGCTTCCTGATTTATTACTTATAACAACATTAAAATCCTATCATGATCACAATTCTGCCTTCATCCTTTACTATGTAAAATCTTTTTCTAACCTTTCTTATCTACTTGTGTTCAATAGAATACCCTTTTCTACTCTTTGTTCATACTCCCATTTAAAATTTATTTTAAATATGTTTGTTGCTTTAGGATTTTATTGTGTGCATATTTCAAATTAACAATCATATTACTCTGTAAAACATGAAAAAATAATTTTTGAACAAATAAAGTCACCATGAAATATACATCTTTGATGTTATGTACAATTTAATATGTTTACATTCAAAAATTTGGAAGTTAAAATATTGAAATCTTAACATACTTTATACATTTATGTGGTACAAAGAAGAATGGAAAATGACAATCATTTCTTCAAATAAGGTTAGAATTCCTCATAAGACATAAATATATATCTTACATGTTTCAACTAGAAAATATAGAATATGAATGTGAAATATATTTGGCTTCACAATTCTGATAAACTTCCTACCATATTTAATATATGTATGTGTCTGCATAAAAAATGGTTAAGTATATTATTGGCAATGTTTCTTCTCTATGTATTTTTTTAACATAAAGCACATACCCTTTTATTTAATAAGCTCAGCTAACAGACTTTCTACAAGTGTCTTTAGAAATTATTCAAATACACTGTGAAAAGAAACACAAATTATTACACACTCCAACAGTTTGGTTTCTGTTAAAAGTCACATTATGTCTCTGTTATCGATCTATGAATATCAAAGTTTCAAGTTCTTTCAGCCAGCATTTTGCCTGCCACAGAATTAAAAGAAATGCCTGTTTCAGCTTCTTGTTTCCCCAAATTAGGACACATGAATGACCTGAAGGATATAAAACTTCACTAGCCAGGAAAAACAAATAGACTGATTTAGTGTCTGTATCTTGCAAGTACAAACCTGATATGATTACAGACAGAGAGTACAAGGCAAATAACAAGACAAAGGAGATCACCGTTTGCAAGACTTTTATGTGGACCTTTGTGCTGGGATCTTGAAATCCTTGGCCATGGAGCTTCATCCTCTTGAGATGATTACTCAGGGAGGATATTAAAACTAGAATGCAGATCAAGGTTGTCAAAAAGGGTAGGAAGTTCACTAGAGTGAAAAAAGTTCTTTTGGAAAGGTATATATTATTCTTCAGTTTGGTCTTCCAAGTCACATTCCCTAAATATTCTTCTATCTCCATAGCCTCATACACAGATTTTATCATAAAACTAAAAGGCAGGAACACCAAAGACCCCAACAAAATCATTAGACTGACTCTATTAACTCTCCTCTTTAGGCAATGAAAAATACAGTTGGAGAAATTAGTTATTTTGAGGACATAAAATATACTTAGGATAGTGGCAAGCCAGATACTAAAATGATTGCTTACTGTCCAGAAAATGTGAATAGTAATTCTTAATTTAGTAGAGCGAGTTGGATGAAACACATTTAAAAACCAACCTACTATGAGTGTCCAAATCAAAGTAATCCTGGAGACAGCTAGAGCAGTAAGAATCCAGTCAACTGAGGAGATCTTTTTTCTCTTCACCCAGTTACTGCAGTTCACCAGGGCTATGAACACATTGGCAAAATTTCCAGTAACAAATTCTGCCATTGCTATGAAGACCAAAATGTTCCACAGAAAACTTATCATGTCTGAAGGAGGAGAAAAAATCCAAGATAGCAGTTATCTTGATTCCTTTGATCTATTGACTTTGAGCCCTTTGTGCCCCTGACTTTTGCACGGGCAGTTAGCTTCCTGTTTCTTGTAAATTCTCCGACCACTGTCAACTAGAAAATCATCAGAGTATGAATGCAGCAGATGAATTCAATGCAGCATTTATGGAAAATGGTGATTTCCAAGCAGCTCAAATTAAGTTTTTATAGGACCTTTAATAGGCTGCTGTATGTCATAACTGATGCTAAAGTGAAAGCTTGATTCTCAGTTGGTAGCATGCAAATAGAGGCATATTGTCTTTCACTGTTTTGCAATTTTTCCTTGTTCAATGTGTCTGAAGCTTGTGTTCTTGCAATTTACTTTTTTGATAGTACACATTTTCATTCTTCAAGTAATTAATATTTATTTTAAAAATATTATCCAATATACTGTGGTCATTTTAATATTGGCCCATATTTGTTGACGTTTTCTTTAGCCATTATTCTAAGCATTGTACTATTTTAGTTTTTTAAATTTTACTAAAACAAAAAATCCCACGGAGTCAGTATGCCATTATGCTCTCCATTCTACTTTCAAGCTATCTTTCTTCCTATTGTTTCACATATTAGAAAAACATGCAACACTTGTATCTCTGAGTCGGGCTTATTTCTCTTTGCGACTGAAAACAGCCCATTGTGTACATGTGCCATATCTTCACTATCCATGTATCCATTGGTTAGCACCTCGCTTGATTTCATAGCTTGGCTGTTGTAATTTTTCTATGATAAACATGGGTGTTGAGATTATATCTGCTGTGTGATAACCTTAATTCATTCAGATATGTACTACGGAGTGATATAACAAGCATACGGTGTTTCCTTTTTCAGTTTTCTAGTGAACTTGTATAATGATTTCCATTCTTGCTATACTAATTTACAATACCACCAATATATATGTTTCCCTCTTTTCCTTGCATCTTCACCAGGATTTACTATTTTTTCTGTTCTTGAGGAAGCCATCTTAACTGAAGCAAGAGGGAATCTCAGGATACTTTCAGTTTGCATTTCCTTGAGGGCAAAAGATTCTGAACACTTTTTCACACCATTATTAGGCACTTACATTTATTGTAAGAAATTTCTGATCATCTCCTTGGCCCATTTATCAACTGGGTTTTTTTTTTTTTTTTTGGTATCTTAAAAAATTCCTCATATATTCAAGAAAATAATCTGGCAGAAAAGTAACTGGCAAAGATTTTCTCCCATGCAGTAAGCTGTCTCTTCACTCTGACTTCCTTTGCTAGGAAGAAACATTTAAAATTGATAAAATGCAATTCTCAATTCCTGCTATTATTTTGTGAACTATTAGAATCCTATTTCAGAAGTCATTTTCTCTCTTAAGATCTTGACTGATTTCCAAAAGTAAAGATTTCTTCAAATTTTCAACCAGTTGTCATTCTACCTTCTTCACGGAGTGCAGGTAAAAGAGTTCAGGGAGCAGGATAAATCAGCCACTTAGCATCACCCTGCCAGCTGCCCAGTTGTTTCAGATAGTGCTCACTTGCGACCCCAGGCAAGTCCGATGAAAGTTCTTGTCTTCTCTCTTCCTTTCCTTGCCCAGTTGTTGGTAGATTCATACATTTAGAATAACTGGATATCTTCCTGTTTGAATAATGAATGGGTCATTAAAGAAATCATGGGACAAATTTAAAAATTCCTAGAATCAAGTGAAAATGGAAATACAGTGTACCAGAAGTGGTGGTGTAGAGTGAAGGCATTTCAAAGACGGAATCTAATGACTATAAATGCCCACATAAGAAACATCTCAAATAAATAACTAGCAGTTTTCTTGTACCAGTTTTTTTCTAGCAGTTTCAAAGTGTCAGGTCTTATACTTAGGTCTTTGATGCATTTTGAGTTGATTTTTGCACTGGGTGAGGGATACAATTCTAGCTTTAATCTTCTCCTTGAATATCCAGTCTTCAGAGGACCACTTATTAGAGACTCAGTTCCCTAACACATAGTGTGTTTTTGGCTCCTTTGTCGAGAGTCAGATAGCTGCAGTGTGTGGGAGTGTTCCTCTGTCTTTACTTCAGTCCATTGTTCTCCAATGTTCCATGCCATGCTATTTTTGATGCTATGTAGTATTATTTGAATGTTATTCAGTGATTCCTCTAGAATTATTCTTTTTGGTCTTGGTTACTTTGAATTCTGTATCTTTTGTGTTTTCTTATGATCTTAGGATTGCTCTTTCTAGTTCTGTGAAGAATGTCATTGGTATGTAGACAGGGTACTAAGTCCGTAAATTTCTTTGGTAATGTAGCTACTTTAACGATATTAATTCTGCTGCTGTATGAACACATGAGGTCTTTCCATTTTCTTATGTCTTCTAAACTCTCCCGAGTGCTCTACAATTTTTCTCACAGAGGACTTTCACCTCTTTGATGACACTGAGTCCTACATATGACTAAGATTTTGTGAAAAAGATTATTTTCTGACTTTTTGGTAAGTTTACTGTTGGGGTATAGAAAAGGCATTAATTTATTTATGTTGACTTTTTATCCTATTGCTCCTTAAATTTATTTATAAGATCTAAAGTTCTTCTGATGGTATTCTAAAGGACTTCTAAGTAAATGATCATATCATCTTCAAGTAAAGATACTTCAATTTCTTCCCTTTTTTTCTGTCTTTTTTACAAAGAGCCTTATTATGCATTTAAGGCTGGCCTTGAGCTCACTTTGTACCCCAGGCTGGTCTCGAACTTGTAATGTTCCTCCTGCCTCAGCTGCCCGAGTACTGGGATTACAGATGGATGCCTGGCTTCTTTTCTATTTTTATCCCTTTCACTTTTTTCTCTTGCCTAATTTCTTTGGATGAAATGTAAAGTATGTATTGAACAGAAAGTCAGTTTTTACCCATTCAGCAGGATGTTGGCTGTAGATTTGTTGTATGTAGCCTATATTACACTGACAAGATCCTTTTATACCTATTTTCTTCAGCACATATATCATGAATTAATTTTCATGTGGTTTTTTAATGGTACTTGATTCTATTTATGTGGTGCACTGGATTTGTATATGTCTAACTATCCTTGCAGTGATGGAATAAAGCGAACTTGAGCAAGTCCTATACTTTTTTAAATGTGCTGTGTGTTTGCTTTTTTTCAAGGTATATATTGAGTACTTTTCCGTCTATATTCATTTAAGATCCTGAGCCTTAGTTTCATTTTTTTGAAGATTCATGCAGTTTGGGTATCTACTGTTTTTGTTTTGTTTTGTTTTGTTTTGTTTTAGAATGATTTTGGAAGCTTCCATTCCTTCTCTATGTCATGGAGCAGCTTGAGGTGAATTGGTATTAGTTCTATAAAAGTCTGATAAAAGTTAACAAAGAATCCATTCAGTACTGGGCTTTTATTCATTGGAACTTTTTTTATTAAATCTTCAAACTTATTGCTTATTTGTGTTGATTTTTATATCTTGGTTAATTTTGTAGGTCATATGTGTCTAGAAATTTTTATATTTCTTCCAGATTTTCCACTACGTTGAAACCTAAGTTTCCAAATAGTGCCTAATAATCCTGTGCTTTTCAGAAGTAGGGGTTGTAATATGCCTTTTCTTGCCTCTAATTTCAGCAGTTTGTGTCTCCTGTCTCTTCTGGTGAGTTTGGTTGATGGTTTATCCATCTTTCATCTTTTCAAAAAAACAGCTGTTAGTTTTCTTTATCTTTTACATTATTCTTTTAGTCTCTAAGTGATTAATTTCAATCTGATCTTTATTTTTTCTTCCATAAGTTTTTAGTTTCATTTGTTCTTATTTTTCTAAGGCCTTGAGATGCATTATTAGGTTATTTATTTGAGTTGTCTGATATTCAATGCAGGCATTGATAGTCATAAGCTTCCCTCTTTGAACTGCCTTCAGTCTATCCCACACTTTTGGGCAGGTGTGTTTCCATTTTCTCTTTTTAATTTTAAAGAGAATCCATTTTCATTTGATTCTAGGAATGTTTTAATTCACCCTAATTATTTCTTCAATGACTCACTCATTATTCAAAAATATAGTTTTCCATGTCCAAGGCCAAGTGTTTTTATATTATTTGTAGATTGTTTTGTAGTTTATTTCCAATTTCATTACATTATGATCTGATAAGATACAAACAATTATTCCAATTTCTTTTCCTGTGAAATTTGCTTTGTGACTGAAAATGTGACCTATTTTGGAAAAAATTCCATGAGCAGCTGAAAAGAATGTGTATTATAGTGATGCTGGATGGACTAGTTTCTGTCTGTCATGTCCAAATTAGAGTGCAATTTAATATTTCTGTCTTGATTTTTCTGGCTGGAAAACCTATCTTTTGTGAGACATAATAACTTACTATTATGCACTATTATTGCATTAGGCCTATCTCCCTTTACTTCCAGTAGCATTTATTTTGTGAAATTTAGTACACTAATGTTCAGTGGATATATATACATATACCATGAATCAAACTCAGGACCTTGCGCTCGCCAGGCAGGTGCTTGCACCACTGAGCTATATCTCCGGCCCATATATTTTCAGTTGTTACAGCTTCTTGATGAGTTGCTCCCTTTACTATATAGTGAGCTTTGTCTCTTTTGAATAATTTTAGCTTGAAGTCTGCTCTGGTGGATACAACTACTGCCACTTGCTCAGTTTCAAGTAGCCTGAAATACTATTTTCCTTTATTTTCAGGCTGTGAGTATTTTTGTAGATAACAAATATTTCTTGTAGGTACCAAGAAGTTGGGTCTTTTTATATCCAATCCACCAATCCAATATGGATTATATCCAATCAACCAATCCAATCTGTGTCTTTTAATTGGAGAATTAGGACCATACTGTATACTGCACAGCTCTCAAATTTCCCAGGGGAGGGACTGAGAGAGGCTGGAGAAATAAGAGACAGAAAGTTGAGGTCAGGTGTAGCCCTCACTCTGGCTGGGAGGAAAGGAACAGGCCAAGGACTGTGGAGTTTTTATTTATACACTCAGGATATTGATGTCAATTTCAATCTCTCTGCCTAGGAACTTGTTTGCCAGCTGGAATGGCTTGTTTATATGGCTCACTTGGATCTCTGTGTTCTCAGAGCCAGCTTTGTCTTAGTCCAGCGTATGTGATTGATCTCCAGCTTCAGCTGCTCCAACAAGATCATTTACATTTAAGGTCCTTCTTGAAATGTATATACTAATTCCTGTTGTTTTTTTTCTGTTTTTCTTACACTTGATTCCTGCCTGATTTTCATTTGTTTATCTACTGATCTTTTGTTTATAAGGTAGATATTTTCCATGCTTTCATGGTGGTGTTTGTCTTCATTTTCTGTGTGTAGTGTTTCTATAAGCATCTTCTACAATACAGACTTAAAATCATGAATTTTTTTAATTTATACTTACTTTGGAAGGTCATGTTTCTCCTTTTATTCTAAAGGATACCATTGTAGGACATAGTAATATTAGTTCACATTGACAGTTACTTTTTTTCATGGTTTGAAGCACAGCATTCCATAACCTGGCTTTTACATTTTTCGTTGAGAAATCTGCTATTATTCTAATGGATCTGCAGTTACTATATAAATAATCTGGATTTTCTCTTACAGCTTTTAAAACATTACTCTGTTTTAAATTTTTTACAATATAACATGTGTCTTCATTTTCTGTGTGTAGTGTTTCTATATAGTATCACTTATTTGAATAAGGCAATGTACA
>NW_004955413.1:8227044-8230165 GCF_000276665.1 Chinchilla lanigera
TCTTCTACAATACAGACTTAAAATCATGAATTTTTTTAATTTATACTTACTTTGGAAGGTCATGTTTCTCCTTTTATTCTAAAGGATACCATTGTAGGACATAGTAATATTAGTTCACATTGACAGTTACTTTTTTTCATGGTTTGAAGCACAGCATTCCATAACCTGGCTTTTACATTTTTCGTTGAGAAATCTGCTATTATTCTAATGGATCTGCAGTTACTATGTAAATAATCTGGATTTTCTCTTACAGCTTTTAAAACATTACTCTGTTTTAAATTTTTTACAATATAACATGTGCCAAAAAGAAGTTCTTTCTGATTGTGTCTGTTTGGGCTTTCAGTATATGAACTGCATCTCATTTCCCAGATGAGGGAAATTTTCTACTATTGTTTCACTGAATAGGTTTTTGATGTACTTAGCGTATATCACTTCTTTATTGATACTTATGATTCTCAAGTTTGGTCCATTAATGTGGTCTTAATGCTCTACCATATTTTATTTATAGTTTCCTAATTTCTCTTTAGTATTTTCTGAATATTCTAGTTCATTTATTTTCTCTTCAGACTCTCATGCTCTTTCTTCTGCTTGATAGAGTCTATTGATTACACTTTCATCTGAGTTTGTTTTAATTTTTAGTGTTCTTTTTCTGGTGCTGAGGATTGAACTCAGGCATCACAGAAGAGAAATAGTTCATGGCTTGGCAGGCAAAAGGCAGTAAGCAATAAGCAGCAAGCAGCAACAGCAAGCCTATTATGTTGCTGCCAGCCTTTTATGTGGTATCATCCAGAACTATGCTAATTCCAATCAGTGGACTAATTTAATACCATACACCCTTAATCCCAGTATCATATGCTGTAGATCCAGCCAGCTCCAAAAACCCCACCTATGAGCACATGTGTTTTGGGGAGTGTATTAATCAGTGTTACATCAGCTTGCAGGTCTGGGGAAGGCTCCTCAAAAGAATGCACATGCTCTGAATCAGATTTTACAGAAATCTACATTAGCCTACAACTGCCACCCACAGAGTCAAATGTACAACAGTGCCAAAGATCTGCATGCTAGAGATCAAAAGGGTCCAGCCCAAGGCCTGGATCCCCTAAGTTTGCATCAGGATCTGCAACAAAAGACCTAGGGGTCTGTGCCGGGAGTTTGAAAGGTGGGCACCAGAAGCAGCAGAAGCTGCACAGGCAGGCTGAAAGGCCAGGGCTGGATGGAAGCCGAAGAATCTGCCGAAAGTCAGGAGATGATGCCCAAGGTGAAGGCAAAAACAGGAGCTCCTCCGCAGAGAACAGCTAAAGCTCCTCAAAGGAAAAATCAGCCACAATGAAGCTTTTGCAAAGAAAATCAGCTGAAATCCTTCCTTCTCCTTCTCCTTTTACCATTCCAACAACATTCTTCTTTAAAATGGGTCTTCCGTGCCCAGAACAAAACTAACTCAATTCAACTGGGCATTCCCCACTCAAGTTAACAATTAATTAACAACCACAAAGAGACATCTAGATACAAGCCATAATAATAATTTCCTCCCACAGATATTGGTTCACTAAAATGCAATCAAAAGATACTTCAAGATCTATCATGGTCAGTGTTAAATTGGGACACAAACCACATAACAATTTCACCAGGAAACATTTAACATGAAAAATTATTGGCTAGAACAGGAGGTACCATATGGGGGATAGACTAGAAAGAAATTAGTATGACTGACTCTGTAGAATACAGAAACAGCAGATGTAAGAACAATCACTGTAATTAAGGCTAAGATGGAGCACCAAAAAGGAGATCCTCCACTCCCCTTCCAAAGCTAAAACAAGACGCCAGTGAAGACAGTACAGTCATGACTCACTATCTGGATGACTAGAAATGGACAGAAATCCACTGTCTAGACCTGGCCAAACTCTACCTATCTAGGTGATATCTTGCCAGAGGTATCCAAAGCTATTTGAGGAACTGTTAGGAAACCGTATGTACTTTGTGTACTTTTAATTTATCATGAAAAGCCATAGAAACAAAAGCAGCTTTGTACTGGCACAAAATAGACATACAGACCAATGGAATAGAATAGAGATTTAAAAAACAAGCCCACACAAACAACACCCTTCTTATTCTTAATAAAAGAGCAAAAATGTGCGTTGGAGAAAAGTCAGCCATTTTAACAAATGATGCTGGACAAAATGGATTCCCATTTGAACAAGGTTGAAACTAGATCCATATCTCTGGTCTTGTATAAAAATCAATTCAAAATGGACCTGAGACCTACATACAAGATCTGAAACATCAAAATTGCTTGAAAAAAAAAGAGGAAAGACATTTGAAGCCGTAGCCACAGGCAAAGACTTCCTGAATAGGACTCCAGTAGCACAAAAATAATGCTGAGAATCAACAAATGGGACTACATCATATGAAAAAGATTTTGCATAGCCAGAGAAACTACTAACAGATGAATAGATAACTTACAAAATGGAAGAAAATCTTTCCAAGTTTTACCAGAATAACAACTGCCTTTCTGACAGAGATTAACTTCTACATATATAAAGATGTCAAAACTCTTAACCCCTCCAAAAATTCAAATAGACCAATCAATAAATGGGCAAATGAATTGGACAGCCACTTGTCAAAAAACGTATAAACTGCTTATAAATGTGTAAAAAGTGATACTCAATTTCCAAATACACTATTACATTATAATTATGCCTGACATAATTCAACTATTATGCACACAAGCAGAAGAACAGCAATTCCCTCCCCCAGAATAGCAGGCAGTGTTTTTCTATGGGTGATGCTTACTCTTCTCTTGACATTCCATAACTTAAATATTATAATGTAGATTTACCAGGATCTAAGCACCCATGTTAAGTTAATCAATATTATATTACAAAGAAAGGAAACAAAGACCTGCTTAATATATGCTTATGCATGCACAAGCATATTAACAAAACAAAAGAAATATCAGAATTACATTTCTGGTCTCTATAACTGCTCTTGTGGTCATAGCTAGTATTGAGCTCATCTCTTACTACCAATTCTATGTTCTCTTGGCCTTCAGCTAGCACTTCAGTGGGTCTTGGTTGCTCATTAAGTGGGGTAACCAATACCTTCATTCTTGTAAATTTATTTA
>NW_004955413.1:8230265-8235068 GCF_000276665.1 Chinchilla lanigera
AAGATGGGATGAAGAAAGCAGGACCACCATCATGTTGAGCATAGTTTCAATGCTGTTTTAAATTTTTACTGGAGTTAAGAATTTCATTTCCAACACTTCAGACAAGAAGGATCTTTTTTGAAGTTGAAGCTTGATTTTAATATTTCAGCTTTTTCTTAAACCACATCTGAACCTCTGAACTGTTAATCATTTCCTTTCTTTTTCCATTCTTAAAATTTCCTTTAAATTTAGGATATGAAGCATAAACTTCAAAAGGTTCCTAAAGGTGAGATAAGTAGCATGACCTATGCAGAAGCGTACACCACACTTTTAAAGAATTTCTGCAATTTTCTAACTCTCACAAGCAGAGGTCTGTAGAGTGGGTATGGCAATGGATTTTCAGGGTATGGGAAAATGGTGGAAGAAACATAAAATTGTATCAACATGAATTTTACTGTGTGTATTTTTTTACATTTCATCATTACTCTATGTTCACAATACATAAATAATTACATTCACCTTGGGGCTATGGTACCTACACAAGTCACATCTTGATCAATTTTACTTCCCTCCCACCGTCTGCCTACCCTTTTCCTACCTTCCCCAGATCCTCTTCCTATCTCCAAAATTCTACCTCCTCTTTTCTATGACCCCTCTTTTATCTTGCTCTATAAATTATTCATATGTTGAGTTCCTCATACAAGACAAACCATTGCAAATTTAACCTTCTGTTTCTGATTGCTTTTAATTGGCATTATGGTCTCAAGATTCTGTATGCATATATTTTATACTAATAACTTCTTATTCTCTATTAAATATGAAAGGATAATTCTTGAAGAAGTAAAATATAGCTCGAACATACATCTTTAATATGTGATTTAAAATTGAATGTCCATGACTTCCAAAAAAGTTGAATGGTTAAAAACTGAAATCTAAACACACTTTTAGTACCACTAAATGATACTGTTTACTCTCCCCTTTAGATAAAGAAAATCAAAGTGAGAGTAATTTGTTATTCTGAGCAAATAAAATTAATTGAGGGCAGTAGCAAGCCAGGTGATAGAATGGTTGATTACTACCCAAACAATATGAACAACAATTTTTACTAGACTATTATTTACAGCTAGATTAAATAAAGTTAAAAACTAATTTATGAGAATTACCCATAGCAAAACAATCTTGGAGACAACCAGAGAAGTTAGAATTTGATCTTTTGAGGAGATCATTTGTCTCTTTACCCAATCAGTGCAGATCATCTGAGCTATGAAGACACTAATAAAATTTTCAACAACAAATCCTGCCATTACTACAGTAGTCAGAGTCTTCCATAGTGAAGTTATCGTGAGTGAATAGAAAATAACAAAAGAAAAACAGACCTACTGTCACTGAGCATGATTCCTTTAGCAATCTATCTGAATTTTATGTTCCTTTGACCTCTGAGGGGATAGTTCAATTCTTATTTCTTTTAAATTCTGGGACCACTGTCAAGCAACACAGCAGTAAAATATGCTAATGGATGAATTTAATGCTGTCTTTATGGAAGACAGTACTGTCTCAAATAGAAATTAAAATTAAATCATATTCATATATTCCACAAAAGTAGGTGCTTTTGTAACTCAATTTTAGAGTGAAAACTGAATTCTACCTAGCATACAAATACATATTCTTTTTCACTGTTACGCGATTTTTTTTTCGTTTTGCTTCTCTATACTTTCTGCCTATCTACTTTAGTTACTTGGTAGTAAAATTTTAGAACTCAAAACATGGACCATACAGTGAGTATGTAAATCATTTGATGAAATTTGGTTATATTTAGAATCATTGCCAATCAGGATTTAATTTTTAATGTCAAATTTATGTAGAAAGAATCCCAAATTTTCCTATCAGAAACAGCCAAGTTTATTTTAGGAACTCCAAGAAGGCCCATATACCTTAAAATTGATAACTAATACCTATATATAAAATAACTTTATTCTTTAGAGGCATTTAAACGTGTGTGATGTGGGTGCATGCCCACACACACACACACACACCCCTCCTGTGAATGGAAAAATTATTGTCCTGTAATCTCTAGAAGGGAACAATGTGTTTCAGGAGGATCATGTAGGTTAAATAACCCTTTATACTTCTCCAGGATTTTTAGCACAGTATTAATATTTTTCAAATATATCCCTCACTCTTAGACCTCTGGTAATTACTCTCTTGACTCTAGCTAATAGGATCCTATACATGGCCTATCTTCACTCTACCTGGAAAATATCATGTTAAATGAAATAAATCAGACATATAAGCTTAAATACTATATAGTATCACTTATTTGAATAAGGCAATGTACACACTAAGAGAAAAATAATTCATTTTTGGTGACTTAATTTTTTAATGTTAACATGTTAAAAAATGAACCTCAAGCTACAAATTTTATTCCTTCCAAGAGTTTATAGCTTTTTATGAGAGGATATTGGAGTCAGCCAGCCAGAACAGAAAACCAGATTTCCTGACTAATAGCACTGTGACCTCGAACTTAGTTTTACAACTATTCTGTACTTAGGGACAATCGACAGTAAAATTCAGGAGAAAGAAATATCCTCTTTGGATGATCTTTGGGAGGAATACGTATAGCCCCTGTGTAAAGTGTTTCTACTTTTTCATGTCTAATATAGGAAGGATCAGGATTGTTTATAATTCATTTGAACTTGGGTTATTTACACTTAAAAGATATTTTTCAGGGTCTGGGAATACAACTCAGTGGTAGAGTGGTCACCTAGGATGCACTAGGACCTGGGTTCAATCCCCATCACTGAAAAAAAAGTTACTTATGAGAACTTACACTGGCACAGAAAATGTAGGGTATTAGAAAAATAAGAGATCTTCCTGCAACCACTAAGGAGAAATAAAAGACTAAAGTTACACTGTAAATTGATCAGGTTTGCAAAGTAAATAGTCCAGGAGAACTGAAATCCAATGGAATACAGTTTTCCTAAATGAAGTGTCATTTATGTATTCAGCGCAATCCTTATTAAGTCCAAGAAGTCTTTATTAAGCAAGTCATACATCATTCCTAAATTCATATATAGAAATACAGTGTTTTCAGTGCTTTATGTTTTCAGAAAGCATAAAGTTGTAACATTGTAGTTTGTGATTTTAAACTTTACTTGCAAATCTTCATTAATTAAAATGACATAAACTCACATTAAGATATACATACAGTCCAAAGAAAGACAACTGAGAGTCCAGAAATAAAAACATTCATGATGCATTTATTTTGAAAAAGAGTGAGCAATGATTACTTTACATAACAAATGATACTGAGAAACCTGATAACTTATACACATTTAAATTAGTTTAGGCATTCATTTAATAACACATACAAAACTAACTCAAAATTAATATTAGACTTAAATGTAAAATTGAGAACTACATAAATTTTATAAGAAAACAAATAAGATCTGGATTAGGGTGACATATTAGACATAATGCCAAGTGCATGCTGCATAAAATTTTAAACTGAGTAAATTGGATTACAAAACTATTTAAAAATTTCTCCTGATTTTGGGACTATACACTAAAATAGTTAAATATATTCTGTTTTCTTATACAAACAGACTACTGGATGAAATAGCATATGTAATGACAGACCCACTTATTTTTGGTCACTTCATTTTCAAGTAAGACATGAAAATTATTTAATTATAAACAAAATTTCTATTAAAAATGATACTGATACACTGAATATCAAAAATTTACTACACACCATACAAAATATTAATCTGAACTGAAAATAAGCCCAATACAGAATATAAAATAACAATATATCTAGAAAAAATGAGTAATATTGTTATGACCTTCAAAGAAGGAAAGCTTTATCAGCTTTGATATAAATAAAAAATGGTAGCAATTAAAAAAAGCTAATGAAATAGATTTCATTAAAAGATAACATTGAGAGAAGGAAAATGTTTGCTATAGACTTGGAGAAAAAATATTAGATAGAGAGATGATAGATGGATAGATGATAGGTAGATAGATAGATAGATAGATAGATAGATAAATAGATAATTCAATTATCAAAGTTGTCATGATATGTTAGTAAAGCAGCTGGCTTTCAAATTAGCTAACCAAAAATAAAGAAATACCTGTGAATTTTTAAATTTATATTAATCAGGTAACAAACACAATAGAAAAAGTGAAAATATTTAATATAAAGACCAAAATTTTTATTTACATATATTTCTACTTTTTAAATAGCATGTATTTCTTTTAAAATATTCTCAGAGGTATCATAGAAAATACATTCAACCTATAATTTCTTAAATAAAAAATAAATAAATTACATAAAAGCAAAAGAAAATCTATGCCAATCACAAATCCTGCACTTTAGAAATACTTTCTTTATGACAATAAACAATGAACAAAAAATTCTTCATTTCCAAAAACTTATAGGATTTTCTCTTACAGAAGATTTAATAACACCAAACACAGAACACATCCACACTTCCTGTTCTTTATCTCACCTCTTGTACTTCATTTATTTTAAACTTTTACTTATTTCCTTAAATTTATGTACATTTTTATTTTTCATGTCTGCAGTATAATAAATATAACAACATATTTACATTTAAAATGTCATTTTTACTGTATGTTGGAAATTCACACTTTACGGGACTATAAATTTCTGTTCCTATGGCAATATCCATGATGTCTACCCTAAGAAAATACAAGTATGTGATAACATAAAGTATAAAAAAAATCATAATATTCTTCTGTGGTACTCAATTTAAGACCATCATAGCCATCATTTGGTATTCTATTTTTAGCCAAAACATATTA
>NW_004955413.1:8235288-8263031 GCF_000276665.1 Chinchilla lanigera
TTCCTTTCTTTCCTTTCTCTTTTTCCTCATCCCATTCATTCTTTTCTTTTGAGCAGTTTCTTTCTCTTTCACAATACCTTTTAGGTTTTATTTGCACTTTCAGGTTCTTACACTAGGAAGACAATATGATGTTTAAACGTGTAAGTCTGATTTATTCCACTTATGAGTATCATCTCTAGTTGCATCCATTTACCTATAAAAGCCTTGAATTTATCTTTCTTTCTAGCTAAGTAACACTGCATTTTATAAAAATACCACATCTTTTTTATCCATTCTTCAGTTGATGGGCATAAAAATACAAATGTATTTCCAAATGTAGATTGAGTATTCATAATAAAGGTAAATGTGTTCCGATTTATTGATTCTGAATTTAATAATATAAATAGAGTAATTAGAATAAAGTAGACTGAGTATTCTGAGAAATTTCTAAAAAGGTCTCAACATTGGGTCTTACATGTAAAATAATGGATTTAGTGCATCTCATTTCAAGTCTGTATGAAAGTTTTCATCATCTGAAATTTTAGACACATTTTAGGTTAGGAAATTATTTCATGTATATATAACTGTAATATTTTTAGTACTATGGATAGAAACCAGGGGGATGCAACCACTGAGTTACATCCCCAGCCTTCTTTTACTTTTTTTTTTTTTTTTGAGGTAGTGTTTCAATTATTTGTCCAGATACAGCTTGAATTTACAGTCCTCCTGTCTCAACATCATTTAGTATGGGCCCGTGTTTCCAATTGCAGCTCAAAGTAAAACATTAATTGAACCTTACATTTTTTATTCCTTAACTCTTCTCATAGTTTGCAGTGTAGTAACAAAAATTTTACTTAGTGTAATAGAAAAAAATTACATAAAGCTAACATTTTTAGGAATGAAACTGGATGGTCCAGAAGCATGCCTCAGTAGGAGAGCACGTCCTAGCATGTTGAAAACTCTGGGTTTTTTCTCCTGCACTTCAGGAACAAAAAAGAAAAGAAGAGAAGAGAAAGAAGAGAAGTGAAGTGAAGTGAAAAGAGAAAAGAAAGGAAAAGAAAAGGGGTAAAGAAAAAAATTAGAAAGAAAAGTAAAGGAAAGATGAGGTTGGGTACTAAATGAAATTTTTAACATGTGACTTTGAGTATAAACAGGCAATGAGAAAATATCATAATGATATTTCATTCACAATAAAAATGTATCTAATTTAACAAAATCTTTTACATGTTATTTTACAACTACTGTGTTACTGTAAATGCCATCTAATTTTAGTGTTCTGTATGGTCTGCACTCGAAGTTCCTCATATAGCAGCATCAAGACTATATCCTAGTGATATTCTCCCTAGAACTGAGGACTATCTAGTCCTTCTGTTGAGAAATCCTTTTACTTGAATACGCTTGCAACCACAACATGAAACCAGAGCAAAGAAATCTATGCAACTACGGGTTTTTTGTTTGATTTTATTTTTCTTGGTTTACCAACCCGCACTTCATTCATTGCTCCATTTATTTCTTATTCAGAAAAACATGATTTTTGACAACTAGTTATGGACCTAGTTATAGGCCCTGAAATATAAGGCACAAGTGATCTCAGCTTTAATATTGTTTCTAGCATATTGGGGAAATGTATGATAAATGCACATGTAAGTAAATCAGCTGTTCAGGTCATCTATGTTACGTAACATGTTATAACATCAAGAGCTAATTTACTTAGACAGAATCACTTATTGAGCCAGGTTATACATTTCTTCATACAATAGAACTTGCCATTAACAATTATGTCAATAGAATTTCTCTCATTTCCACATTTTGCACAAGATTACATGAAACCAGTTCTTTCAAAAATTCCCCACAACTTCACATTTTAATGACTGAACAGGTTCACTGAATTATTTATAATGGTTTATGTATTGTTTTTATAATGAGAAATCTTTAAGATGAGGAAAGTTGCAGTCATCATATGGTAAGTTTTAAAGAAATTTTAAGAGGGACTGGGGATTTAGCTCAGCGGCACAGCGCCTGCTTGGCAAGTGCAAGGTCGTGAGTTAGATTCCTGATACAGGAAAAAAAAAGTTACAAAAAAAGAAATTTTAAGAATGGAAAATGAAAGAAATGATTGGCAATCAAAAGGCCCAGATGTGCTTTAAAAGAAAAACAAAATATTTAAAATAAGGCCACAACTTTTAAAAAGGTCTTTTTCACTTCAAAAAGCACAAAACGAGTGTACTGCACTTATTAACTATACCAGCATTAATGTTAGGTAATGTGCACGGTACTGCCTTCTTCATACCTTATGTAGATATGATTCTTGTGAGCTTTTCACACACATATATTGTCTTATATTTTTCTATGCTATATTACGTCGCATACTAAATTCACCATACATGTTTGATGCTCTAAAATTTTATTGGTTGCATATTTTATAATAACACCTTTAGTTTCTATAAAACAGGAGAAAAGAGTTTTTAAGAAATAAAATCTGTTTCAAACATATATCTCTGATATGTAATTCAGAGTTGAGTGTTCTTGACACCTGAGTTAAGAGTTCAAACGTTGAAATCTAAACACAAATTTACATACAATATAAAGAACAGGGAAAACAGCAATGATTTCTAAGACAAACTAATAGTACTATACAAGGCATAAATATAAATCATCATTTTTTCAAAAGGAGAATAACAGACTATGTGAAACAGTTTGGTTTCATAATTCTGATATACTTCTAACCATATTTTGTATAATTAGTTCCTTTGCATAAAAATATTTAAGGGTATATTATTAATAATTTTTCTTATGTTTTCCACACATGTACCCTAGCACAGAAACACATATTCTTTCATTTAATAAATTTATCTACCAGGTTTATTCAAAAAATCTTTAGAAAGTCCTAGAATCACTGTGGATAAAGTAGAAAGAGGCACAAAATGTCTCAGACTGGATTCTGCTGGAAGAACACAGCGTCATTCTTGTTGATAAGGACTTGAAGGTTCCTTTTCCTTCAGCCAGCACCTCGCCTGCTGCACACCCAACATAAACGCCTGTTTCAGTTTCCTGTTTCCCCAAATCAAGATACACGAATGGCTTGAAGGATATAAGATTACAGTAATCTTGGAAAGCAAGAAAACTGATTCATTCTGAAGTATAGTAAAGTTCCAATGCGATATGAGGATAGACAAACAGTACATGATAAGTAACAAAAGATGGGAGATTACAGTTTTCAAAGCCTTCACATGGACCTCAGTGCTGATATCTTGAGATCCTTTGCTGTGCTGGTGCATCTGTCTAAGATGTTTACGAAGGGAATAGATTAACAACAGAAAACAGACGATGGATATAATAATGGGTATGAAGTACACTACAGTGAGTGCACCCCTGATTGGAAGGTAGACAGTGTTCCCCAGCTCTCTCTTCCAAGTCAGATTTCCTTTGTGCTCTTTCAGCCCTGTTATGTCATATACAGAAATTACCAGTTTAGAAACAAGTAATACCAAACACCACAGCAGTATCAGTACAATAATGTTGTTACCTCTCTTCTTCAGGTGAAGAAAAATAAGGTTGGAAAAACTGGCTATTTTGAGCAAATAAAATACACTGAGGCTAGTAGCAATCCAGGTGCTAAAATGGTTGGTTATTGTCCAGAAAAAATGAGCAATCATTCCACTCTTTAGAGCTGGATTAAACAGAGTGAAAGACCAACTTAGGAACATTACCCAAAGCAAACCAATCCTGGACACAGCCAGAGCAGTGAGAATTCGATCAACTGAGGAGATCCTTTTTCTCTTCACCCAGTCAGTGCAGTTCACCAGAGTTATAAAGACATTGGCAAAATTTCCAACAACAAACTCTGCTGTTACAACGATGGTCAAAATGCTCTGTACAGCACTTACCATGACTAAACGAATAAAAAGAAAAACATACCTAGGATCACTGTTTGTGATTATTTTAAAATTTGCCTTTGAATTTCGTGTACATCTGACTTTTCGATAGGCAGTTACATTTTGTCTTTCTCAAATTCTGCGACCAGCATCAAGCAGGAAAGCACAAGTGTATGTTGCTTAAATGAACTCAGCGCTGCCTTTATGGAAAACAGTGTTTTGTCAAACTATTCAAATTAACTCTTATTCCTGCTCCCTGTCATACGTTGGTATGGATCGTAGCACTTTTATTTGCTGTCATGCAAATAAAGACACATTTTCTTTCACCCTTCAGCAATTTTTCCTAGTTTCACCTCTCTATAATTTGTGCTCATCACTGTAATTGTCTCTTAGTAAAATTTTACAACTCAAAGGATAAGTGTTTTAATGGTTTGATGAATTAGCCATATTTAGAATCATCAACCCTGTGCATTTATCTTTTTAATGCCAGGTTAACACATAAAGTATCCAGCATTTTCTTTTCAAGAAGAGCAATATTCCATAAATCCAGGTAAATGAAAAGTAATACCTATGAATGACTGTATTCTGAAAGGTTTTCACACACACACACACACACACACACACACACACACACACACACACACCAGGAACAGAAGAAATTATTTTCCTGTAATCTCCAAGTGGAAAATGTCTTTTGGGAAGGTCAAGGAGGTGCAAGCAGAGCTTTTCCATTCCAAGTCTTTCAATATATTATCATCTCTCAAACATATCTCTCATTCTTAGAACTTTAATAAGGTTACTCCCCTCAGTCCTATTAATATTTAAATATTAATTATTTCACTAAAATAATCAGCAATTTTCCAAGTATTTTGTGGCCACCTTAAGGAACATGTATTTTCCATTGCAGAGTCAAGAATACTCCATTTGCAAATACTGAGATTTGCTGTTCACTAGTTAAATCATTTTTTCATGACAATTTTTTAAGATTAATAAATGCTAAAATTAACCTTATGTTATGGATTTTATTTCCTTGAAGTTAGTCAAAGGATCTGGGAGTCTGACAGCCAGAACAGAAAACCAGATTCTCTTTTCACGCAGCTCTGACGTTGGACTCAGTTTTACAACTGCACTCTGCTTCAGTGTTATCATCAGAAAACGATGCAGAGTAAAGTAATAGCTTCTTCGGGTGACCTTTGTGAGGATTACATATACTCACTGTGTGAAGTGTTTCCAGTTTTTCCTATGTAGTATATGGCAAGAGGAGGGATTATGGATTATTCATGTAATTCTGCATTATGTATACTTAAAAGCCATCTGTCAGGTCTTCAAGATGCAGCTCAAGTGTATGTAGAGGTTCACATGGTACACACCAAGCCAAAAAACAAAAAAAAGGAATAAACAAGAAACTTATTTAAGAAAAATGCAAGGAATACAAGAGATGAAAAGGTAACTTTCTGCAGCAGCTAGGACATGAGAAACTATGCCTAAAATTATATTTTAAATAAATCAGCTCTATAAGGTAGAAAGATAAAATGAACAGAAATCCAACACAACAAAATTTTTCTAGGTGAAGAGTCTGTTTAAATTTTAAGTATCAAATCCAGCAGGTTTTGTTTTTACTTGCAGAAAGGAAAAACTTATTCTCAAAAACATATATGGAAATTTCAAATGCTCAAGAGGCAAAATTATTTTTACAGGAGAACCACGTTGGAGCATTATAGCTTGTGAATTCAAAAGTTATTACAAAGCTACCTTAATTAAGATGGTATGGCATAAATATTAAAATAAATACAGAGATCTGTGTGTGGTGTAGCATGCATTTTAATCTCAGCACTCTGGGGGACTGTGGCAGGAAGATCATAAATTCAAGCCTAGCTAGGGCAACTTAGCATCTTGATGAGACACTGTCTTGAAATAAAAATACAGAAAGATTGATGATGTAGCTCAGTGCCACATCAGTCTGTAGTATCTCAGAAAACATAGATCAATGAAACAAACATAAATCCAGAAAATTTGTACTTACATTAATGTTCTATTGATTTTGACAAAGATACCAGTGCAGTTCAATGAGAAATTGTCATTTTTCTCAGTGACTGGTGCTATGAAACCTGAATATCCAAATATGTAAAGGTGAGCTTAGGTGCATATTTCAGGCCATACACAAAAATTAAGTCAAAATTGATATTAAACCAAAATGTGAAAACTAGAATTTATAAAACTTTTACATGAAAACAAAAGAGAAAAATTTTTCAAAATTGGATTAAGCTGGTCTCTTAGATATAACACCACAGGCATGATGCAGAAAATTGGGAAATTAGTAAATAGAACTGGGTCAAAATTTAAAATTCTTCCCTAATTTCAAGACTGGAGAGTTAAAGTAGGTACATCAATGTGGTTTTCTTGCAAAAATTGATCAATGGACAGAATGAAGTATCTAGTCACAGACCTAGTCATGGCTCCTCAGTTCACTTTCAACAAAGAAACCCAAAGGTTTTTAATCATAAAGAAAATTTCCTTCAAGAAATGATGAAAACTGAGTAACAGTAAGGAAGAATGTACTTCATCCCTTATTATACACTACACACAAAGTGAAGTGATTTTTAACCTAAACACAGAAGGTAATACTTTTAGAACAAAAAGAGATAATTGTTTCACCTTCAAAGAGGAAAAGATGTCTTAGAATAAAAAGCTGTTCCACTCACAAAAGAAAAAACAGTGATGAATTAGACTTTACGGAAAGACCATTAAGACAGAAATATTTACCATAGACTTGAAGGAAAATATACAGAGACATATTTATAGAAGGAGATGATAAAGGACTGCTTTTTATGTGTATGTACATACTAAATCTTCTTTCAAGTCAACACTAAGAAAAATTAAATTTATAGGAAGCAGGTAAAAGATTTAGAAAGTCCCCTGGACAAGCTATTAAAACCTCATAAAAGGAGGCCCAACATAATTGCTAAAGGAAAATGTAAATAAAGGTACAATGAAATCCCATTCTAAACC
Source organism: Chinchilla lanigera (assembly GCF_000276665.1). NCBI lineage: Eukaryota > Metazoa > Chordata > Mammalia > Rodentia > Chinchillidae > Chinchilla > Chinchilla lanigera. The sequence continues at coordinate 8,242,152 of NW_004955413.1, forward strand.
CAATAGAATTCTGAAATTAAGACGAGCACGCCATATTTGGGGAAAACATATAAAGCCAAAGCAATTGATACACTCATTTATCCATACAAACTTGTTATCCATACAAACTAATCTAGCCACATTGAAGAGCTTTTCGATACTTTCTTATAAATTCCAACATATATTCTTTACTATCCTGCTATTCCACTCATATGTATTTACTCAATATAAATAACAATGACCATAATTTATCCACTAGTGCCAAAACATGAAGTAATGTAAATATATCTTAACTAGTGCCAAAACAGGAAGTAATGTAAATACATCTTAACTGAGCAAAAACTTAACAAATTGTGGAATATTCAGAGAATGAAATACTAACAAGCAATAAAAGCAGCATTCATACACACAAAAAGATAAATTACTATTGAACAAGAAGTTGATTGGAAAAGTTCTAGCAAAAAAGGTATATATACCATGATTCCACTTATATTATGCCCTAAAATGGACCAAACCAACACAGAAAACACAGAAACAAGTTGTCTATAATTTGACTGTAAGAGTGAAAAATAATTTGGAGATGCATGCCTTGATCATGGTTATTACTGTAAAACTGCATACAATTATTAAAGTTCATCAAACCATGCACTTGAAAAGGGTACATTTTATACAATAAATTTAACCAAAAGTTAAATTTCTTACTTTTTAAAAGTAATAATGGTAGAAATAAATAAAACTTTGGAAATGAGGACATATTACACATTATCAGACAAAATTATGGAGGATTCACAAATGGAAATTCTACGGGATGCTTTTCAAGAAACAGAATTCCATTCCCAGATGTGGAACCAATCTTCCCACCTGCTGTTTTCCCTACAAATCATTTAAATACACCATGAGGGCGTGCTGATGGTTTGCGTTTTTGGAACACACATGCTTTCAGCACTGTAAAAATGTTTCTTTGACTATTGTGATGACACAAGAAAGAAATTCATGTAGACAAGATTTGGGTTTGCCACTCATTTTTGTTACCTATTAGTGTAAGAATATGATTTGCTTTTCCTGGGAAAGTTAACAGCACTATACATCTGTACTAATGAAATTTTTGCCCTCTTATTTACTTTTCTAAGCCCTACTTGTATGACTCCAGCAATACCTCTTTTTCTCTTTGTTTTCATGTTTCAAAAATGTTATTAGTTATTGTGCGAGTAGGATACCTTTCCCCAAGTGGGTTAAAAATTCTCCTACTGAAAGAAGCTATGTTCTGAGTTCTATAAAGCCACTAAGATATATAAAAATATCAGCAGAGTGAGCGCAACTGGTTGTGAGTTGAAGAACTGGGCCCTAGTACTGCCTGACATATTCTATTTTAGGAGAAGAGGAAGAACCTGCACATAGTTGAGAAGAGAGCAAGGATAAAAACCTGGAGAGGACAGTGTCCTAGGAAGCAAAGAAATTTCACCCAATTTTTCTCTGGGGCCCTACAGATGAAGAGCGAACATGGGCAGCACTGATTCACTGTCGATCCTGCAAAGATCAGATTCAAGGAAGGGGTAGCAGCAACATTCTAACAGAGCAACTTCATAAGACAGCAGTCAAAGAGGCTTGGTTCTCTTAAGCACTATATACCAAAATTAAAAGAGCTGAAAAGTGGGCTACTGAACTGACACTGTGAATCCCCTCATGCAGTTCTTAGCATTGAGGCATTCAGTGAGAGAAGCGAGTGAGGGAAATCGAAGTCCCCTGAATAAAAGACCCTGGAAATGCAAAATACAAAACAGGAACTTTCAGAATGAGTTTTTGTGAGATATATATACATACATATATATATATATATATATATATATATATATATATATATATATACACACACACATAGATTATTACATAGGTTTATAGAATCAAGGCAGATAGTCCTCATTGGCCATTTGCATGCTGGAGAACCAGAAAATTAAGCAGCTACTCAGTCCAAGAGGCTGGAAGCTGCAAAATTGATGCAGAATCATGCTGAGACTGAAAGACTAAAATTTTCCAGGGAAGTCCCTGGTGGGAATTTATGTAGAAACTCTAAGAAACTGGAGTCTGGTATCCACAAGTAATGGCAAGAGCAAGAAGAATGAAGCAAACACATCGGACTTCCTCCTTCTCCTTTTTTCATTCCACGTAGCCTACAAGCTTACTGGTTGGTGCCACACACAGTCATGGCAAGTCTTCCCCACTCAGTTCTCTGGCCTCCGTGCCAATCGTCTCTGCAGACACCCCACAGACACACTCAGAGTGTGCTTTACTAAACTGCTAAGTGTCTCAATCCGGCCAAGTATTGGGGATCAGTTTAGTGTATAAGGGCTCTGCCCAAACCAGATGGAATATAGGATAAACAAGGATCACCATAGATTCACCTTACCCTGGAAGGTCCTCTGCACAGAATAGCATCAGTACTGATCAGAAGGTTGTTTTATGTCATAACATATGACTATCCAAATGTTGAATGGCATTTATTTATGTATTTATGTATTTATTTATTTTAGTACAGGTTTGCAGTACAAGATGTGTACATTAACCATGAGGAGTTAGTACATTTACATAATACATTTTAATTCTTTTTTGGTAAATGCTTTTTAATTGTTGCTCAAAATTGGAGAAATTAAGAATAATCTTTGGGATCTAACAATAATTGTAATCTAGATTGTTTTATATTAAATTTTATCACTTCTTATGCTCTCGGGGTATTAATGTCTTATTTCATTTTGTTTTGTTTGACTTTGTTTTGTTTTGTTTTGTCTTGACAGGCTTTGAAGTTTGAAACCAGCGATTCCCCATTCTGCCCACATGCTCTATTACTGAGCCACACCCTCAGGCCCTGCTCTCGGTTAACACTTTGAGAAACGTCATGCTAATTCAGCATATTGAGATTTTTGTTAGTTGGTTTCCATTGCGGTAGAATACCTGAGCAAAACCACTTAAAGAATCAGAGGTTTATTTTGGCTCAGATATTAATCCATGGTCAGCGGGCTCCATTGCTTTTAAACCTGTAGCAAGGAAGAAACATCTTAGCAGGAGGTCATGAAAAGGGGGCGCTGCCGCCTCCTGGTGGGTAGGAAGGAAAGCGAGGGGTCCCTTGGGCCTATTGGCTTCCTCTTTCTCACATTTTTGTTCCATGCAGGTTCCTAGCCAATGGTGGGGTTGTATACCTAAGATTGAATTAGAGTGTAACTGGTTTCTAAACTCGTGGATTATCAGAATGGGTGTTACTTTACGAAATTATTATACCATTGCATTAGAATTTTGTGTTTTGGGAAATAGAGTCTTGATACTTAGTTCCACCTGTTCTTGAACGCCTAAGGATCCTCTTGCCTCAGCCTCCAGTATGCTGGGACAACAAGAGTGCACCAAAATGCCTGGTGAGAATATATTTCTGTAATAACTAGACATCGACATTGATTCAGAGTTTATTTGCATCTTAGGGGTCCTAGTAAAAGTCAAGCTCATTATGAAAATGACTGAACATGATGTGTTGGTAACAATCTAAATTTAATAAAAAATTTAATAAGTTAAATGTTTTACTACATTCTTTGTATTTTCCTAATTCTGTCGTGCCTCAGCTGATCGAATATTTAAGTTTTTTGCTTTCCTTTCAATGTTTTCTCCATTTTAAAAATTTGAGGTATTTATTTTCTATTTATTTATTAGTAGCTGCAACACGAAGTTAGTACATGTACGTACTGTATCTTAATCCTTTTTATGTCCTATTCCTCTCTACTTCCTCTCTCATTCCTCCATTTCTAGGTCAGATTCCAATTTTAGTATATCTTTGTGACCCTTAAGGAATGTATTCATCACTAGGGTTGATATGTGTACGTATTGTATCTTAATCATCTTTACTTCCTCTTCTCCTCTCAATCCTTCCTCTCTCATCCTTCCCAGATCTATCTTCCTGTTTCCGGCCATCTCTCTTTTATTTTACTTTTAAATTATTGATACTTTTGATATCTCGTAAAGAGAAACGATATCATATTTAAGTTTCTGTGTCTGTTTTACTTCAGTTAACATCACTTTCTCAAGGTGGATTTATTTTCTTACAAATGACTCAAATTTGTTTTCCTTTATGCCTGAGCAGTACTCCCTTGTATATGTATACCATGCTTTCTTTACCCATTCAACTTTTTGTGGAAATATAAGCCATGTGGAAGTTTTAACTATTATGAACTGCACTTCTATAAACATGAGTATGCATATATCACTTTTTTAAAAGTCTCTAACTCTTTGGGGAAGAAATCTAGAAGGAGAATAGCTGGGTTGAATGCAATTTCCAAATTTAGTTTTTTGAGAATCTTTATATTGTTTTCAGCCGTGGCTGTATTAGTTTACACTTCCATCAACAAAGTGGAATGGTTAATTTTTCCCCTCAGACTTATCAACTCTTGTGATATATTGAGTTCTTGATGACAGCTATTCTAAGACAATCTCAGTGATGTTTTGCATTTCTCTGATGACTAAAGATATTGAACATTTTTTCACTTGTATTTTTTTCTTCTGTAAAGTGTCTATTCATTTCAATCACCCACTTTTGAATAGATATTTTATTTGCAGGATCTCTTTTTTCAGTTCTTTATATATTCTAGATGTTAGCAGGGAGTAGCTGCCAAAAGAACTTTTCCCATTCCATAGGTTATCTCTTCACTCTGTGAGGTTTATTGTTTTCTGTGCAAAAGATTTTTATTTGATATAATTCCATTTGTTGATTCTTGATGGTATATCTTGCACAATTAAGGTTTCTGTATATAAAACCTTTGCATTTGCATACGTCTTCAAGAATTTTACTGGTTTCAATTTCCAGAAGAGCAAGTGCTTCTGCATGAATACCTAGGTCTTAGATCCATTTTAATTTTATTTTAGTACATAACGAGAAATACAAGCCTACATTCAATCTTCTACATGTAGATAACCAGTTTTCTCAGTATCATACGTTAAAGAGGCTGTCTTTTCTCCAGTACATGTGTTTGACCCTTGTGTCAGTGAGATAGCTGAATGTGCTGGTGGTTGTTTCTGTATTCACAATCTATTCCACAGGTCTACATGTCTACATTTGTGCCACCACCATACCACTTTTATCACAGTAGCTTTGTAATATAACTTGAAATCTGAAATTGTAATATCTCTTGCTTTGTTCTTCTTGCCCAGGGTTTCTTTTACTCCTCTGGGTCTAACTGGTTCAATACAACTTTTAGAATAATTTTTCTAGTTACATGAAGAATGCTGTTGGTGTTTCAGTTGGGATTGTATTACATCTGTATATCAGTTTTGGTATTATGGCTATGTTGTGGATATTCATTGTTGCTATCCCAAAACAGAGGCTATCTTTCCATTTTCCTGATATCCCTTATGAGGTGTTTTTTCAGAGTACTATAGTTTTCATTGTAGAGGTGCTTCAGTTATTTGCATGTTTTAATTCTTCAATATTCAATTCTTTCAAGGTACTGTTTTCTTGAGTTCTTTTTCAGTACGTTCATTTTTGTTACACAGGAACACTATTAATTTTGTGTGCTTATTTTGTATTCAGTTACTTTGCTAAATTTGTTTATTCATTTTAAGAGTCTTTTTGTGGAGTTATTTGGCTCTTCTTGTACAGGATCATGTCACCTGTGAATATGGATAGTTTGACTTCTTCCTTTCCCATATATATTTTTCTGTTTCTTTCTCTTGCCTGATTTTCCTGGCTAAATTTTTAAGTATTATCTTGAATGGGAGTGGTAAAAATAGATACTCTTGTTTTGTTCCTGATTTTCATATGATGTTGGCAATAGGTTTATACTTTCCTTCCTTATATGAGTTTTAAAACTGGGTTTTTCTTATGTTCTAAACTTTGTAGTGTATCACTAGGTTAGTTATTTGGAATCTCTCTGTTTTTTCAGATATGGTCATTCACAGTTATACTCTTCCTTCTTAGGACCTTGTTCTTTGTGTCCCATACACCCTGCAATGTTATATACTGGCCTCATCATTTGATTCTAGGCATGGATTAATTTCTTCTATGACCCGCCAATTATTCAAGAGTGAATTATTTAAACCCAACATGGATTCTTTCACCATTGGTTCCTTGTTTCATTGCAGCATGATCTGATAACTCACGTGGGATTACTTTACTTCTTTTGTATTTATTGAAGTGTGTTTTATAGGCTACTGTATGATCTATTTTGGAGAAAGTTCTGTGTACTGATGAAAAGCATCTGTATTCTGTTGTTGAGGAGTGCAACACTAATAAGTCCATTTGTTCAAAAGTGTGGTTCTATGTTGTTTTTTTAGTCGAGCTGTATATTTGTGAATGTAGGATGTTGATATCTTCCAGTATGATTGTTTTAGTTAGTACCTTTGTGAATCTTTACGTTCTATAGTATTATTATAATGTTTGGTATGCTGGTGTTTGTTGCATATATACTTATAGTTATTTTCTCCTCCTCTTACTTGTTTCCTTTCTCTTCTTACTTGTTTCCTTTCCTTTCCTTTCCTTTGATTTTGGCTTGAAGTCCACTTTGCCTGAAAATAGTATAGATATTTCTGCCTGGCTTTAGACTCCTGTTGTACAAAATATTGTCTTCCACCCTTTGATATTTTAGTTAATGAGATTCTTTTAAAAAATATTTCTTGCATGTTGAATATCATGAAACTCCAAGCTGTGTGAATCTGTCTCTTGACTAAGAAGTTCAGATCTCTTACTTTTGAGAATTATCAAGCAAAGTTATTGGCCAATACTTGTCATGCTGTTGTTTTCTTTCTGTTCATTCTTTTATTTTTCCTTTCCGCTTGAACTACTCCCTGCTTAATGTATTCATTCTGTTAGACACTTCTAGTTGTTGACTTCATTGTTCCTGTCTAGAATATTCTTCAGTATTTTTTTAGTGCTGATTTGGCAGTAACAAATTTATTAGGGTGCTAATTTTTTGTGGAAGGTCTTAATTTCTCTGTCAATTTTTTTTGGTACTGGGAATTGAACTCATGACCTCAGGCTTGCCAGGCAAGTGCTTATGCCACTGAGCTACATCCCTACTCCCCTCTGTAATTTTGAAAGGTATCTTTTTTAGGATATATTAATCTAGATTAAACTTTCTTTTCTTTTAATTCTTAATAAGCTTCCTTCAAAAACTTCCTAGATTTTAAGGTTTGTGTTGAGAAGTCTACAGTAATTCTAATAAGTTCAATTTTATAAGTGATTTGTTGTTTTCCTCTAATAGCATTAAAGATTCTTTCCTTGTATTGGAGTTCTGGGATTTTAACTGTGATACCTGTCATGGAGACAGTCTTTTGTGATCATGTCTATTTATAGTTATGCGTGCCTCATTTGCCTGTATGTTGAATCCTTTCCACATACTTGGAAATTTTCTGCTATGATTTCTGTTACGCCATTTGTGGTCCCTCTGATTTTTCTCTAATTCCTCTTAGTAATAGTCTTTGCTTTATAGGTATAGCAAATGTTGGTTCTATTTTTCCATGATCTCTAATTGGTTTTATGACACCTCTGATTATATGGTCATTTGCATTAGTTCTATATTCTAATTCTGACACTCTTTCCTCACGTTCATCACTTGTGCTCATAATTTCAACACAATTTTTTTTTGTTTGTTTGTTTTTGTTTTTCTCCAGTACCAGGAACCGAACTCACGACCTTGCGCTTGCCAAGCAGGCACTTTGCCACTGAGCTAAATCCCCAGCCCTCAACACAATTTTTTAATTTTCCTGAGTGTCTGTTTTGTACTTTTCATAGACTCTAGGTCTTTGCTGAACTGATCATTCATATTTTATATCATTTGGTTAGGTGAGGTAACTTTTTATTTGTATCTTCTTTAAGCTTACTTTTGCTAAATCTTACCTTTGCTAAATCTTTGCTAAGCTTACTTACATTTTGCTAAATCCATTATATGTTTATATACATCACCTTTGAGCTTGCCATATAGTTAACCTATGTTCCCCGGTGAGCAGTCTTGACTTTGGATGTTTTTTGTTGCTTATTTCCCTCTTCAATTCTCTCACATTAATAGGATCAGACTTGGTCACTATGCTGTAAAGAAAGAATCCTTACTGCTTATATCAACATCAACAGACTTCACCACACATCTCTTGGGCATATTAAAACTTGTATTAACAACTTCACCCTTTTGTCAAGAACCCATAAAGACTATAATATACTACTACTGACAGATAGACTGGGATAAGGTGGGTTCAGAAAAAGAAGAAGGAAGTGAAAAGGGAAGGGAGTAGATCAGAAAGAAGTAGAAAAGAGAAATAATAATTGAAAAGTTGCAAGATTAAACTCTGTTGATATTATTTTGGGGGGGGTAAAAATGTATCTGGAGATTGAGGGAAGCTGTGAAAAGTCAAACCTGATAGCATGTTGGCAGCTTGGGTTTAGATGATCTGTACACATTTTCAGTGGCGGTTTCCCTGGGTTGCCCATAAAAAGTAGTGCTTGGATTAAAATGCTTGTTAACTCTTGTTCTACTTTGCACATACACAGACACTTCCCATATGTATGTTAGATAAAGGGGGAGTGTAAATGAGTATGAAAGAAGCAAAGAAATGAAGAGAGAGGAAAAGCGGCGACACCATGAACAACAATAAAAAGATCACAGATGCAAGAACACAACGTTAAAATGTCCTCATAGTCCTGTTTATATTGCAGTCTTGGTTTAATTGGTAAGCTGTTCTTCCCATGTTCAAAAGTGGAGAAACTATGATCTTTCGGGAACTTTGGATGGATTTTTGGTCTTGTTCTTTCCTGTCGTTCTGTCCTCCTCAGAATGTTACTGTGACTACAAGGTGCCTCTTGTCCTCACCTTCCTCAGGCTACATCCAGGTCATCCTGTTTCCTGGGCAGGTTCCCCTCTTATTTGTTCAAAGATCTGGTGTTAGTGCCGAGGTTCGCAATTGAGAATCAACCGCTGAGCCCATCTTCCCACTGCAAGCCAATCTCTGGGCATGGCTAATGGAGGACTTTGCTCTTGACCGAAGATGAGACCTCCTCAGTTAAATCCCAAAGAGGAGGATGCAGTACGGTGGGTTTGGTACCCAGATGTCTGCTGATTTCCACTTGAATCCTCCCAGTCTTCTCACTATTCCTGTCTGCCACACCTGCAACTGCTTCCAAGTTTTCTGTTTCTAAAGGGTCCATCGGTGATTTCTCAGACTCTTCTGGCTTTCAGTTTCTCTGATGCCCTTGTCTGTGCATATTATTCTCACTGTGTTTCTTTTCCCAGGGAGGAGCAGAGGAAGGATAGGAGCCTATTGTAGCAGGCTTATTTTGCCTGAAGTGCATAGTGCTTTCTGAATTTCTTCTTTCTTGGTTAGTGGGAGAACCGTAATGTGATAGCATGGATGTTATTGTCCAAATTACAAAACTTTAAATACTTTTTGAAAGGTGAGAGTTAGCTAAATTTCACCTAATTACATTGCTACTTTTTAAATTATTTAATTCACTTTTTGTTATGAAGATGAATTCTGAATGAATATACCAACCAAATAAAAGTTGGTGGAACAATGGTAATATCAAATATATCACTAAGATAAAAATTTGTCAATATTTAGAGAGATATTTAAATCAATAGAGAGAAAGAATAATAAAAGTATAACAAATATGCTCATAAGTTCTTTCAAAATTGTAATTTTGTTAGGTGTGGTGGTTCATGCCTGAAATCTCATCCCTCTGGGAGGCTGAAGCAGAAGCTTCACAATTTTGAGCTCAGCCTGGGCAATCTAAGGTCTTAGTGTGTTCCAGTGTCCGTAACAACAAAAACAGAAAAACAAGAAAGTATATAGCTCAGTATGAAGATCTTGCATTCAGGACCAGTACCAAAAACAGTAATAGCTAATCAATGAATCAAATTATTAAAAATTAACAAAATGGTTAAAATATAAAATATTTCACAGGTTGATAAATCAAACAGAATTTGTAAATGTAAAGAGGTTAATTTGTAAATGCAAAGAATATATAAATGTACTAAAGAGAAAAATGATTTAATAAATGAAAGTAGAGTTGTTTGCCAATGAAGAATATATGATTTTCCAAATGAAATATTCAACTTCTGAACGATAGATTTTAATGAGGCAAAAACTTCTCAATATGTTTCAAAGAGCAACTATTACACAGAATGTATATTCAGACATCTACAGTTCAATAATGTTTTAATCATGTAATTTGAATAAAAATAATAGTAGTCCATAAACGTGGAAAATAAATTACAATCTTAAGCTACCATAAGTAAAACAAAAATCCACAACATATTATACAAATTCCAAATTATACATAAACTATAGTGATAGGAGTTTCTAAATGATGTCTAAAAATTTTATGCAAATTGGAAAATTTATTTCTATGAATGTAACCAGTAAATAATATTTTTAATGGATGAAAGAGTCTAATACGTGTTCAATCAGTTAAAACTGAATGGAAAAATAATCTTAAAGTATGTAGAAAGAACATAGCAAAGAGTTGAAGACTGTTTAACTAGTTTTAGTGTATATAAACAGCTATGATCATCATGCAACATATTTTATTGCTTTTCATCCTGAAGGCAACATCACTACTTTTGATACATAAGGGAAAAAAAGTAAAAGAACTTAAGGATTTGCTGAAGGCTCTACATTTATGAAAGAAAAACAACCATTGGCGCATACAATCTGATTCTAAAACTTTCACTGCAAACAGTAATCTACATATGTCATCCCCTAGTCTCTGTGGGGATTTGTCTCAGTGCTTTCCACACATATCATATCAGTGTACGCTTAAATGTCATACACAAGATGACAAGTATTTGCCTATAACCTGAGTACATTGTTCTGTACACTGAAAATCCTGTCTAAGTCTCTGAAATCTGTCTAAATATAAATGCCATGTGAATAGTTGTTATATTGTACTCTTTACAAAATAGTCATAAGGAAAAAGCTTGTATACGTTCAATAAGGAGGAAATATTTTTCCAATTATTTTTGATGTGTAGCTCCAGAAATCTCCAGATGTGGAACCTGTGGTTATGGAGTGACAACTGTAATAGTAAGAGGAAACTAATGAAGTGGAAACTTAAAATAAATTGTGGGTGAAAATAAAAGTAACAACTTCTTGTAGAAGAACAATAAGTACATAAAAAGCAAATATAAATATTTGAGAAAAAAAATTTCCAAAAGGAAACAAAAAATAAAAGTAAATAAGCTCATTTTTTTCACCCAACAGTACATATTTCAAATAAATTGAACAGTTTCAGTACTTAGGTCAGTAGCATTGGCAGTTTTTCCATGCCAGGTTGCCAAGGTAAGTGGTGGACCACAGCACCTGGCTGTTAGCACATTTTCCCAGCAGCCTCTCAAATACGTTACAAAGAGCACCCAGGCAAGACACCTATCTGTGAGTTGCTTTCCTGAGACTCAGAGGGAAGATTTCAGCCAGGTCCTCTACTGTGAGTTTCTAGAGGTTTTTGATTTTTCAGATCTGAAAGCCATGGCTGTATTGGATTAAATGGGGTCTTGTTTTTAGCCTTTGCTGGAGAGAGAAAAAGGTGTGTGTGTGTGTGTGTGTGTGTGTGTGTGTGTGTGTGTGTGGAGGTGGGGAGAGGGAGAGAGAGAGATTGTTTTTTATACCACACGGTAGCCTTAATGATTTTATTTTGGAAATGACATAAAAATTCTTGTCTTATTGATCCTCAAAATCTTTTCAGACAACAAATAAAATGCTGGGTGGTAGTGGTGGTGGCATGTGTGTTTCCATGTTTATGGGTTATAAACAACAAAGTTAGATTTCTGAGAAACTAGGCAGATTTTGAAAGAAAAATCCTGCAGATCTTTTTCTTTAACTTTTTCTACATGAAGCTAATGTTTTGTCAAAATAAAACCTTAGTGATAATAAAATATCAAAGTCATGTCCTTAGGGTTGAGATGCGTGTATCAATTTACACATTTCTGCATGTTTCACATATTAGGCTTTAGAATTTTACTAGCTGATATACATATTCTTGGAGAAGCCAAATTATGTAGACTTTAGACAAGGCAAAACTCCAAAACAGTGAAAGAGAGTATCCCTTCATTTGCATAGTAGCAAATAAGAACTCAGCTTTCAGCCCAGCATCTTCTGTGAAAGATTCCATTCTGCTAAGGACATATAGCATATGTATAGGACTTACTTTGAGCCACTTTAGGAATAACTGTTTTCTCTAAGAATACTCTTTAATTGATCTTTTAGTGTACTATGGTGCTTTCCTGCATGATATCATTAATAGGAGGTAAAAGACTGAAAAAATTTTACTGTACATAGAGAAACCAGATGTTGGTAGAACTCTAGATCAGGTGATCAAGACAGGGGTAATAAATGCCAGGCATATTAAATTCTGACTTACATTTTTCTAGACTTAACTAAGCATCATTTCTATATGAGCAATGGCAAACTGGTTTTGAAAATGTTGGCACGTTCTCCCATAACCTTGGTGAACTCTACTGACTGAGTCAGAGATAAAATATGCTCCCAGGTGACCAAATTCCTACCACACTGGTCATCTTCAGAATTGTTTAACTCTGAGAAGGTTAATACACTGATATTCAACCATGATACATCCAGTTTCACATAATAAAAAAATAAGAAGTATTCTTCTTATTGCCTGGGCAGTGAACAAACATTTGGGCTCTTGGCTTGCTGTTTATCTCAGATATTTTATTTGCAGCATAGTCGATTTCCCCAACTTGGTTTTTCTTCAGCTCAAGAGGAGAGAGAAGGATGTCGTAAGAGTGATACCACTGGGGTCTTAGTCATTCTTTTCATCTTTGCATGGTTCTCACAGTGAGAGAAATAAGAATAAGAATGTGAAGGAAATGTGACTGTAAAGACCAAATGAAGGTCCTCACGAACTTTCCACGCAATTGTATTCTCTCCAGTGAGTCCTAACTACACTGTTGATTACATCAGTGATCTGTTTTCTGATGTTACTTTACTCCCTTTGTGCACATCTCAGGAAGATGCTGCTCCATAGCAAAGGAACTCCAGATGTCAGCACCAGGGTTCATGTGAAGGCTTTGTGAGCTGTGGGTCTCCTTCCACTTGCTGTTTGCCATGCACTCATTGTCTGTGAGATTTCACATTGGCGTTCTTATTGGCTCCTGAGTACACTGACCACATGCCATAGGTGTAATGACCAATGTGTTTCTAAAAATTTTGACAAGTCTTCACAGCCCTGGTGAGTTGACTGGCTCAAGAGACAAACATAACCCCTCAGTTGACTCAATTCCTGCTGCTTTGGTTCTCTCCATAGTGGGTTTGATTTAATGCTCTGCTCTTGTCATTTTCTTTCTTAGACACAGGGAACTCCTGTCTGGAGGGGATGGATGGCCTTTCTATAGTTCTGTGGAGGTTTGATGTCCCCTTTTTGTGTGTTCCCAGTGTACCCTGTTATACCTAAGTTTTTTTTTTAACCCCGTGCACTCTGCCAGTCACTAAAATGTGTTTTACACAGAGAAAGATTTTACTACAAGACAGCTGAGCATCTGGAGGTGGAAGACCCTGTTCTGCCATCTGTCTCCTTGTGGATAGGCTTCGAGTATTCTCATGGAATAAGGAAGCAGGGGTATCTAAGGTATTGGAAAATATATTTGGAAGTAAGGAGGAATGATGTAATCAGTGGTGTATGCATGTGTCTTCAAATCTCATGGCTCTTCATATAATCCATGTTCGGGAAATTTGGCATTTTCATATTCTGTGTGTGTACTTTTGGCCCGGAGGTATCAAAGTGTCACCCACTGGACAGTTGCACAAACCTGTGTGAAGAGTTTTTGCCATCTAGGAGGGTAAGCTGGACAGGGTTATGTCCATATTCCTGAAAAGTGATTTAAGCCATCTTTCTCTAGTGACTTTATGTCTTAGTCACTTTCTTTGCCATTAGACTAAAATAGCAGACACCTACAACTTAAAGGAGGAGAGATTTATTTTGGATCAGATTTCAGTCTACAATCAGCAAGCTTCAAGTCAGGATGGCATGTAACAGAAGCATGTTGAAGGAGTAGTTGCTTCCCTCATGGGAACCAGGAAGCAGAGAATGAAGGGCAGAGCTCTTCAAAATCCTATTCCCTGTAACCTATTAATTCTGAGCCTTCCAACACTAAAACAGTTCAGTACCTTCAGAATCCAATCATCTCTCACAAGTCTTGCATCTGAGCATATGAGATTTTAGAGGGCAATATGCACGTATAGATCGTAATACCGTATATCACAAATGTTACATATAGCATAGCTTGCAAGAGTGTATTTATTGTTTAGCTATGACTTCTAAAATCAGCACTGAAAGTGCCTGAATTAAGTGAAGCCAGATGGTTTATTCATATTCTCGTTGGCTTTAATCCTTGCCCACTACAAATGCTTCCAGGAGCTTTGTATCTACAGAACCATCTGCCTAAGGATAGAGCTGGTTGGGCAGCAGCCTGCAATAGCTTGGTGACCTCTTTTTCTCTGAGGTGCACAGGAAACCAGCAACCCTTAGGGAAACTCCATAAATGGCTCAGGCCTCTATGCCTAAATGTGGTATATGTTAGTTCCAAAATCTAAAGAGACCCAAAAGACATTGTTGAACATTTTGTGGCAGAAAATATAGCGTATGAAAACATTTCATTTGCTTTAGGAAGGATGTTTTTACGTGTAGATCAGACTATTGGACCCCTAAATATATTACTTACATTATTAGTCCCTGAATCATTTTACATTTATGAGTCTTACTTTTGCCTGTTTCTTATGATTCATTATACATTATTTTGTTACTTAAGAATTTTGACACTTTCTGCTTACTAATATTAATTAATATATATCTAATATGCTGCATTAACATGATATTTTTGGAAAATGTATGTTAAATGAGAACAAGGTTGTCTCAGTTACTTTTCTCCTTGTTGAGACAAACCACCTAACCGCCACAAGTTAAGGAAAGAAAGGTTTATGTATCTCAGAGTTTGAGGATGTTTAAGTACACAGTTGGCTGGCTCCAAGGCAGAATGTTACATCACAGGAGGGCAGCAGTTCATGGCAGTGGAAAACAGCAAAAGCAACCAAGGGGAAGAAAAGACAAGACTCCTTCTGCCCCTTTTATCTTAACCAGACTGCTTGTATTAGGACGGTACAAATCCAAACAGTGGACTGCTGCAGATATCACCTGCAATTAATTCCAGCAGCCTTACTCCCAGCATTGAGCCATGTATTAATCACAAACTCTAGATTCAGCTACATTCAAAAAAGCCCCATTGAAATATGCGTGAGGTTTTGGGGGACATCTAGACACAAACCATAGCAAGGGTCAAAAGTGATAGCTCATTTATAACATATGTTTAGCATGAGCTAAGGTGTGGGATCAAGCATAAAGCACATTTGAGGAGCTCCCTCTTGCATAGGCTGAGGCTTGTGATATATCAATTTTCTTTCTTTTCCAAGATACCATCTTATCTGATTTTCATACTTGCCTAGTTAAAGAAGTCTTCACCCAAAATACAGCAAGTGGGAAGTTGGGATCCACATTGAATGTCCCTTACTCCACAGGGCAGGAAAAATATGAACACTGTTCTAACTGTGAACTCTGTCCACTGCAATTAAAGACACCAACACATAGCACCACCTTGGGATGAATATGAGTCAAATCTCAAGAAAGCATTGCCATTCTCAAGCTTCCATGCCACACAATATGACATAAGTTCTTCCCTCCCCATTTACAATTGAATGAATTGTACTTGTACAAAATATCCTTTATTCCATTTTCAACTTCTGAGTTACAAAACTCATGAATCAGTTCTCCAGATGTTCATTGTTCTTGGTTTATAGTATGTCTCAGACACAGGGCCTAATGTAGGGCTGTTTCCCAAAACACTCAATAAGGCTGTTGACCTCGCCATTTCCTGTATCTGTATTCACCTTTCCAACCATCATCCGTGAGTTGATGCTCCAATGCTCAGTCTTGGTCCTGCAGGACTGGTGAGCTTCACTGAAGAAGTTCATCTGTTTCTTGCCCACTGGCCTCTCTTGGGTTTTACCCTTGCTCATTAGGCACTATTTTCAGGCTCTTTTTTATTTCTTTCCCTTCTCTCTAAATAGAAGGCATCAGACCAGACTGAGAGTCATTTCTTCAATTAATAATCAGCTATGCTCACCCTGCAGGTGATCTCAAAGAGTCAGTTTACTGAGAACATAATTAGGTAGTTCTAGAGATAAATAAGGCTGATTATCCAACTCTATCTATATCTAAGTGTCTGTGAGCATGTATATGTTCACACACTTCACAAAGGAAAACAGCTTTTCTTCATATATCTAAGGTGTATTTAACTCTTACACTACTAAATCTGGGGAGAAGAAAGGAGCTTCAATAGTCACTTTGTTTCAATTTGTGTTAAATCATAACTATGATATATTTTATTTGTGTTTATGAATAATAAGGTATGTGTGGATAGATTTAAAACCAAGGGATTATTTTTATAAATATGAGAATGTAAGCAAAGAACTGACTCTAATGATTTGCATTTGATATACTCAGTATGTAAAACTTGCCACCAAGAATAAAATTAACATGAAATGTATTGAGATCTTCTATATATACTTTAATCTGATATTGGTAATGAGATGAGTAAAGTCACAGCTATTCTGAGGTACTGACCTGTTATTCTGACTTCTGATTATAATTGTGGAAATTATCCTTGATTCCATTTTCAACTTGTCTGGCAAAGATTGTCTTTCCCAAGCAGCTATTGGTGAGGTGGAACATACACTGTTTCCACCCAGAGTTGAAGAAGCAGGGGTGGATCTCAGGAAGAGCTCTTCAGGAGTGAGTGTAATCCTTGCCAGAGACTGAAGATTTCTATTTTTCTAAAAGGTTACAAAATTTCGGTAGTATCTCCCACTCCACAGAACACCACATGTGGTTGTTTGCATATCTCTTTATCCTCTTTCCAGAGCTCATCTATGTCACTTGGAAGGAGAAAAGCAAGAAAGTTCGTTATCATTTGATGTTAAATGGTCTGCAAGTGCCTTTACTAAAGGCTGTGGAACTATTGAGAGGTATGAAACCATTATGGGATGGGGTCCAGAGGAAGGAAATAAGGTCACTGGGGAAGGCTCTCAAAGGGGATATTGGGACCTTTATTCTATGATCCACTCTTTGGTTCCAGTTATTATGAGTGTTGCTCTACCACATGCTCCCTGGCATAATGTTCTGTCTTGCTGCAAGTGCCACACAGTAAAGCCAAGTTCTGATATCATAATCCACACTAAGCCTTTCCTCCTTTTAAGTTGATAATAGCAGTTACTTTGTCACAGTAATTAAAAACTGACTAACACAGGGGCCTCCCTGCCTCTATTCTGATGCTATGTCTATGCTTTTATTCCTCAGACCTTCTCTCTTGAAATTTCCTTATGATAAGCTATTATACCTTATCAAAATAATCCTCCCATAAGGGCACAGTTGTATTTTCAAAATGTGTAGTGTTCACTTTGCTTGCTCACTACTGATTGAAGGAAATGAAGATGTATCACCTTGTCACAGTGAACACCCTTGTCTTTCTCTGTCATCTCTGAGGCGGATGATATACATTTGCTGTTTGTGTAGCTGCTGCTGAATTTTTCCTTTGGTCCCTTGTTTACTCTTTAGCTACTGAAGAAGTTATGTTGTGGTTCTCTTTTCCATCACACTCAGGCAATATCGCATACTTTATCTGCCTTGGTGCCTGTAGCAAGGGTCAGAAAGTTTATACTGGTGGATGGTGAAGGACGAAGGATATAATCTGGAGGTCTTCAGGTGGTTGGAGGAAGCAGCCATCTTGTACAAGAGAGGCAGAGAAGCAGGAGGATGCCTGCTGTGCAGGTAAAGTTGTTCATCTCAGTGTGTGTTTCATGGGACCACAGGTAGATTTATACCCTCCCACATGCACAGAAATGATTGTTCTAAATCTTTCTGAATATTTACAGTAATATTATTCAGTTTGTATGTGAAAACATTTCCAAATAATGTTTTAAAAGCTATGAAAATATTAATCATGTCCTTGATGTTTATTAAATGAAAAATCTGAATTATACAAATAAGAAAAAGGGACATTTGTCTCCATAAAGACTTTTTTAATGTGAACATGAATGCCTATGGGTGTGTATACATGCCTTTGTGAAAAAAATGATGAATAAATATTATCTCAGTATAATGACCTTCGGAGATTAATAGGTTCTCATAATTTCCAGAATGAAATTTGCAAAACATGCATAGGTCTCTGTACAGATTAAATTTTCAAGAGTTTAAAGAGTATTAATGATTAAGAAATTCCATACATTACTTTAGATTCTTTTTTGTGTGTGCAAGTTGAATTTAAAATGTTATTTACTTTTTCCTGGTTCCTTGTTATTTCCATCATGCCATTGTTAATTTCCTATCATCTTGTTTTGAAGTTCTGTATCATTTTTGTTGTTCTTTTATTATCTTTAAAATTGAAAACAAAATGTAAAATGTTATTTGCCCTGATCCCTGGTACTCAGATTAAAATTCATAGTAAGGCAAGAAGGGCAAAAGGATGTAAATAAATACATCTTTGTTTTATGTTTCCTTCATCAACAACTACAAGACTCCGGGATCCTATGTGTGAGGCTGTCAGTACGTGGATGAAACTCAGCTGCGATGTCAGTCAGGAAGATGCAAGTTTTTTATGAAGACTGTGATGAACCAACTCATTTGAAAATGTTGATTTTTTTTTTTTTTTGGTGTGGTACTCTAGATGGGAGTTTCCATTAACAGAAGTATTATTTGAATTTTTAAGATTTAGATATATATAAAACTTTAAATGAATGCATTAATCATCTTTAGTAGTGATATTGCACGTTGAGCCAGTCTTATCAATAATGAGTAGTGTCACACTGAACATATTTACTATCATTGTTAGTGTAGAGTTCCTAATGGGAAATTTAGGAAATGGATTCATAATCCTGGTGAACTGCATGGACCTGATCAACAGCAGAAAGATCTCTGTAGTGGATCACCTGCTCACTGCTTTGGCAATCTCCAGGATCAGTCTGCTCTGGTTATTATTCACAAATTGGTGGAAGGCTGTTTTTTTTCCAACTTTCTGGATGAATATAATAATGGTAAGAATATTGTACATGGTTTGGATTGTGACTTGTCATTTTAGCATGTGGCTTGCCACGTGCCTCAGCCTCTTTTATTGTCTCAAGATAGCCACATTTTCCAATTCTATTTTTCTTTATTGTAAATGGAGAGTTAAAAAGGTGGTTTCAGTGATGTTGCTGGTGTCTCTTGTTCTCTTGCTTTTACAACTTTTGCAGTCAAATATGCATTTGGATATGTTGATTGATGAGTATGAAAGAAACACGTCTTACAGGTCCAGTTTTCCTGACTTTCTTGAGTTTTCAAAACTTCTTTTATATAGCAACACGCTGTTCACATTCACAGCCTTTGCTCTGTCCCTGATAACTTTTCTCCTCCTCATCTTCTCCCTGTGGAAACATCTGAAGAGGACGCAGCACAGTGTCAGAGGGTCCAGAGATGTCAGCACCAAGGCCCACATACAAGCCTTGCAAGCTGTGGTTATCTTCCTCCTACTGTACACAACTTTCTTTCTGTCAATTTTTATGCAACTTTGGAAATTTGAGTTTTCAAACATTCTCTATTTTTACTTTTGTCAGATTGGTGAAATTACTTTTCCTTCAATCCATTCATTTGTCCTAATCCTGGGAAATAATAAGTTGAAACAGGCCTATCTTTCAGTGTTGAAGTGGCTGAAGTGTGTGGGTCCAAAGATGAATCTCCGGGTTCATAAACCATTTGGAGGATGTTGCATATTCTAAGAGGAAAGTCAGTTCACAGGAAATTCTTGTTTTTATAATTTTGTACTTCTAAAATATTCTATTGTGCAGCTTTTAAAATTTTACAAAACCATGTTTGGCATAAGCTCTATCCAAAGACATTATAATCTTAACTGTACAAGTATAGGTATATACATATCAATGTATTTCTGCATGGTAGTATGTCAGTGTACATCATGTAAGAAAACTTTATTGTAACAAAAATTAAACTCTGTCAAATGTTAATTTTAACATTTTAAACAGTAAACCTATAATGAATAATATGTATGTATGCATATGAGCCAAATGCTAAGAAATAGAACTTTAAAATTTTACATACATACAATGTTTTCATTATATGAGTCTAAAATATAACATAAAAACTAAGAACAATTGTCTCCCTGGTGTAAGAACATGAAGGAGTAAATACAACCATTGTTAATTTCCTATCAAAAAATTAAGAATGAAGTACAGATTATTAACAATCAAGCTTACCAAATCTGTTACCTGTATACAAAATATACCAACCTACTATATATGAATTTAAACAATTCCTCAGAGAAAAATGAAATAAAATAAACAATTCCTCAGAGTCATGAGATTGTTTTATTCCAATTTCCTATTTATCTCATTAGTTTCAAATTAAGAATTCTTTTAACACATTGTCGTTAGGCATTTATGATTCACATTACAAAATACTTGTAGTCTCTGATGTAGTTTTACATCTATGTCACAGTTTATTTTAATTTTAATGCACAAGAATACTAATTGGAAATACCGCATTATTTCTCTGGAGTGAGAAACCAAAGTGTAAATACGGACCAAAATGTATAATAGATATTGTGAAATAGGCAGAAAATGTTCAAATGGGAGGACTTAGGGGAAGGGGAGAGGGAAAGGATGGAAGGGTAAAGAAAAAAATGAGAAAAGAAAGAAAAATGCAAACAAAGTTTTGTAACCAAGGAAGGGAATTTTGTTGAAGGGAGGGTAGGAAGTGGGAAAAAATGAATCAAGTTGCATCATGTACACATACAAATTCCCTAAGATGAAAGTGAACACTATATATAATTA
>NW_004955413.1:8263191-8375292 GCF_000276665.1 Chinchilla lanigera
TAATATATAATTTAAATATATAGTACCAATAAATATAATTAATTCTAAAAAGAATACTAATATGTGGTTATGATAGTCTTTTGATTGAACATAAACTGGAAATAAATTTTTTTTATACTTTCTCTCATCATTAAGCTGTACATTCCCTGGGTGGAAACAAGCAAGGTGTCATAGGAACAGGAAATTAGAATAACTTATGAATGGCCAACATATAGTTAAGGTAAAGATTGTTGTGTTTATATATTAGCAGTACTGATTGTATGGCCTAAAAGGAAGGTAAATATAAATTGCATGAAATTGTGAAATAGGTGAAAAATTTTGAATGAGTTTGGTTTATAGGTATGATAAAGACAAGGAAACAAGGGCCTGTGCCCTGTGGTTAGTGAAGTTAAATCTTCAACAAAATAGAATCCTCTAAATTGTTATGAGTGAAAATTTCTTTATTGGGGTTTAATTGCACAAAGAAACCCTTCAAACTGTTAGGATTGAGTTGGGAGTAGATTTTCTTCTAATGTAGTTCATTACCACACTTTTGTTGAAAACATTTGAACATCTTCTCTGAAGGATTTTTTTGGAACATTTCATTGAGAAAAATTTTCTGTGTAAAATAAAATGTGGTCATTTTTTATATAGTCACTAAAAGAGGATGTTGTAACGTTTGTTGGCAGGTCAACTGTATATCTCAGCTCTTTTAGTACTCTCATACGTGTAATATTTTCAACGTGAAAAGACTGAGGCTCCACAGTGTTAAATACTTACCGAGCAGTGTATGTAGCTGTCAGCAGGAAGCTTTAGTAATAAATAGCACCCTGCAGACAGAGGCTCTGCCCTAAATTCACAACAAATATCATTAGGAAGAGAGTGCTTATAGCTACACCAAAAGCCTAGGTTAAAAAATGGAAAAGAATTTTTGAATTTTGACATTTATGCTTAAACATTTTGAATTATTCTATAATATTTGCAACAATATACACAACGGCCAAAGTGAACACAAAATATACAGTAATTATTTTCATTTAACTTTATACTGAATGGAGAGCAAGATGTCTTATGCTATTAGTAAGATAACACTCTCTTGCCTGTTGCAGGTAAAAACTGATTTTCTTATAGGCAGGTAAACTAGGCAGAAAAATTATAGGTAGTTAGATGGGGCTGGGCCCTCAAGAGAGCCAGGACAAAGGTGAAACACATCTCAACTGTGACCAGAGACACATCTGCTGGAGACCTGGTCTCAAGATGTAAAGACAAAATGACCAGGTATGTACAATTCCTCAAAGGACAAACACTAGGCCTAATGAAACCTTGATAAACGTCAGTCACCACAGTAGGTGACCAAACCCTGCGGACCCATCATTTCCTAGAAAAAGTCTTTGTTCTTTCAATATACCCTTATTATGTGACTCGTTTCACCACTGGATCACGAGAACCTAAGCAAATATGCTTGTACCTTTACTAGTTAATCATAGCTGTAACTCATGTCATACCCATGTATTGCTCTGTGAAATTTCCCCTGTAACATGTGAGTTTCAGCAGCCTCTCAGGAGCTATATCTCTCTCTCACTCTCAATAAATATTTTCCTATTCTTAACCTCCACTGTTTCTAGAATTCATTCTTCAATTTTTAGAGAACAGAAACTCAGCATATTCAGACATCTAACAGGTTGGGAGTTATAATATTCTTTTATATCATATTCAGGAGTTCTAATATCATCCCTGTAACAATATCATCTGCATTTAGCTATTTATAATGATTATTTTACTTCACCTTGGATATAATTCTCTTCTGCTGGCAACATACTGAAATGCTTGAATATTCAAAATGTTAATTAATTGTGATGATATTGGCCTCTCACTTGTATCAGACAGTTTGCTAGTGTTTCACCAGTAAGCATTGCTCTGACTTTGTCTTCATATTAATTCTTTCACATTAACTTCCAGAGACAATATTTTTCTTCTCTCTTGTTATAAAACTTATCCAAAAAAGTACCTAATGTGCACTGTTAGTCATGAAGATAAGTGTATATTTCCCTTTTCTCAATTAAAATATTGATATGTTGATAGTTTACATAAAATAGGATCCCATTGCCAAGCTGTGTGTCTTTGTTGAATGAAATCACCTGGAAGTAATCACACTGATATATTAATATGAGAAATTTGAAACCGTCAGAGACAAAGTGAAATTCAGAAAGTATCCACAGAGTAATAACAGGAAATCTTTAAAATAGGAAAAATCCAATCTGGTAATATGAAAAATCTTTTTTAAAAGCACATATAGTATAAAGTGATAGATTTATATTTTGAAAGTGTGAGGAATGGAGGTATAATAGGTATGATTGGTCTACGGACCAAAGTTTGTCCTCTGGCATTTAATTAATGAATATCATTTAATATATAAAAAGTCTGAGGCAATGTCCTATACATACTACCTCAATACTGCAGGAATTTCAATTCCTGCTCATGGACCTACTTAAAAAGACTATTAAAGACTGAATCATTTGGCTCAAAAGCCAAAGAATGAAGCCTTAGCCCCAAAAGAGGCTATATTTGGAGACAGAGCATTTATGGATGTTTTTAATGTTAAAAGAAGTTCTAGGTGGAGGCACTAGGGCAGTAAACATTGTGTCCTCAGGAGGAGAGACTCCAGAGGTCTGTAGGTACAGAGGAAGTCATAGGAACTCACAGAGGATCAAGATTGTCAGAAGATGGCTTCTTATACAAAAGCAAGAGAGACCTCCCCAGAATCCAATCCTGTCTGAGACTGGGCCTTGGATTTCCACCTCTAGAATACTGAGGAAATATATTTCTGTGCTTAAATCCTCAGGCTAAGGTGTTTGGTATACAAGCCTGTGCACATTAATAAAAAGAGAGATATTTAATTAAGAAGGGAGAGTGATAATTAGGAAATGAAATGTTCAATATGCTGAAAACATAACCATTGATTTCAAATAAGTTGTTTACAGTGCAATTTTTGTTGAAAACAAGACTTTTTAAAGATTCTACATGAAATGTACTGCACACTCAAAGATATTATACTTTGCTTTTCATAAGTTCTTGAATAAAGCTGTTTATTCAACCAAATGACCTGCATGGCATGTATTAGAAATGGTGATTAGTGCACAGAGATTTCAAAACATGTTAAGTCCTTTGATTAGATTGATAGGAGACAGTGATGCAATTGAAACATACTAGAAATAGAGGTGTCACATACTGTGTCTTAACAAGTACATGTTGTTTAGAATAGCAAGAAAAGTGCATTATAAATAGCTTTGAAAAAATAATAGCAAACATCTTCAGAGGTGATAGGCAGGTTGGACTCATGTTGCTCTGGACTATTCATTCATCCAAAACACCACAAGTAGACAGGGTCACAGCCCCCCACTTTTATCTTTGTAGAAAAAGCAGGAGAAGGACAAGGGAAGAAGTGGGGTGGGATGCACTGTTGAGTAACTTCTTCTCCTTAGGCACAAAAAATCGGTTCATTTTCTGTAACTCCAGGCAGTAACTGCCACTGTGCTACTGGGAGGAAGTGGACACCCAACTTAATATCTACGTTTGGGAAAACAGGTGACTGTGACATGATAAAGCTAAAATCATGGGATAAGGGCGAAGATATCAGTCTCTACTATGTCAAGGACTTAGCCCCGGTTGGGGAGAATTCTGGTGGGGCAGAACAACAGAGCAACATGATAGTGGTTCGAACAGAGAAGTAGCTGATAAATTCAGCCTTGAGGGGACTTTTGGAGGGAAGGTATCTGAGGCTGAGCGCTCTCGCAAGGACTAGAGAAAGAGACACCCATGTCCTCTAATACTGTGTATACCTTAAGCCTCTCCCATCTGCTGAGAAACATTCAGAGTAAATAAATACAACAGTGCACTAACACTGGCCAACTACTCCCCCAAAAGAGCAGTTTAGAAACTCATAAAGCATCGCTCTACTCTCTAGACCTACCCTCAGACCATGCCAGTGATAGATTCATGGCCAGTGCAGAGTTCCTAGCCCATGTCTTCCCAGGTACAGGAGACCTTAAGGTAAAAGGAAGGAACCAGCCTTGCTATTGGCAGACCTACTCCACTACCACCCTCAACCACAAAGGGGCAGAGCTCAACTCCCTGCCTACACAACACAGCAGGACAAAGGTGGAGACCTCTGGGTTAAAAAATAAGAGTTTGTTGTACTCCTCCTTTTATCAAGCAGCATCCAACAATTGACTCCAGTATAAATAACACCATAAAGAACAATTCTGTATGGTATTTTTGTGGGGAGGTAGTTATTTCTTTTTGAATCTGTCTTCAGGCAATTTGTGCATGTCAGTGTTCATAAGTGTTAGTTATTACTTGTACCTATAGAGTGTCTTACGATGTTACTTCATGTTCATCTTCAACATAGGTTGTTTCATAGGGTTTGCTAAACTTGTGTGAAATATGGGCACTAGAAAATATCACAATCATTCCTTATTCCCAATTAAAATACATGTAAATTTACCAAAGTATTTTGTATTTTTATCTACATTATCATAAGTGCTATCTCGTTTTGGTGTTCCAAATTGTCTGGGCTTCTAATTCCTTGTATAGCAGCATTGAGGCAATTCTCTGTAGAACAATGAAATAGCCAGTCTTTTACTGTCAGAGATGCTTCTATTTGAACAGATTGCAACCTCTACAATAAGCCAAACCAGGAAATCCATGCAACCTGCAGATTCTGTGATGGATTTATTATTGGTGATTTACCAACCCTCATATAGACCATTTATTCATGTATCTATTTCTTTACTCAATAAAATATCACTTTTAACAAGTATTCCATATTTCAGATACTAAATTCTGGAATAAACATTAAATAAGACACATGCAATCTCAGCTTCATGGTGCTTCTAACGTACTGGGGAGAAAGGTATAATAAACACTCACAGAAATAAATCTATCAATATATAGATCTTTGGAGGTGATTTATGTTAATTTTTGTATAATAACCATATAATTTTATAATTTCAAATTTTACAATGCCATAATTTCTTTATGCAGAATTCAGGTATTGTACAAACTTATGCATTGTACTCTTAAAATGAAATTTGTCATTAATGATTGTCAATAGGCATTCATTTCCACATTTTGCATAAGATTACACTAAACATGACCTTCAAGAAATTCCCTATGAGGCATATAAGTATTTAATGGATGCCATTTTAGTGACTGAAGAAAAGTTTTTAAATTACATGTGATGATTTGTATGCTATTTTTACAGTGAGCAAATTTTTGCAAAAAGTAAACAAAATCTTCAAATGCTAAGTTTCAAATCTATTTTAAAAATGAAAAATAAAGGACATGACAAGCAATTCAGAGTCCAGATGTGGTTTAGGGAAAAAATGACACATATAAAATGAGGTCTCTGGTTCAAAACAGGTCTCCATATTTCAAGAAATACTGGAAACATATTTTAGTAAAATTAAGTCAAGAAAAACTGGGATGGGGGAAAGGAGAGAATAAGGAAGAGAAAAGAAAAATATATACATACATAATATAAAAAATGAAGAATACTGTGGAGTTAAGTACATACAAATACCACTAAATGTAGTAATAATTTGTAGTATGGGAAATTTTGCTACTTTTAATAAAGGAATCCTGAATTGTAAAAAAATTGAATGATACTGACATCCAAAAGAGTTGGTGATTCAATTAACATTTTAGTGTGTGTTTGCGTATCAAACAAAGAACAATGGAAAATAGCAATGAGTTTCTTACTATATAATGTAATAATTATAAGGCATAAATATAGAACATAAATTAATTAAGTGAAGGATAACATAGAGCAGGGCCGGCTAACCTATGACACACAATCTGCAGTGGAATGTTTGTATCATTGAAAGCTCTAAAAGGTTCACCATCACTGAATAACATGTGGAATGTAGTGGGTTTCACAATTCTGATGAATTAGTACCACATTTTGTACAAGTAAGTGGTTTGTGTGAAAAATGTGATTAAAGATATGCTCCTGACAATGTTTCTCATGTATTGTGAATAGATATTCTAAAACTAAAGCATATGTAATCTTTAATAAGTATAGCTAACAGACTTTCTAAAAATATCTTTGGAAATTAGTCAAGTACACTATGCAAAAAGTGAAAAGACACACTATATGTTATACATTCCATCCCTTTGGTTTCTGCTGAAAGTCACCCCGTGTCCCTGTTATTGATAAAACCAACTGGAAGGTTTCTGTTGTTTCAGTCAGCACCTCACCTCCAACACAACCAAAAGAAAGTTCTCTTTCAGCTTCTTATTCCCCCAAATCGGGATAAATCAATGGCCCAAGAGATATAATATTTGAGTGGTCTAGAAAAGCAAGTAAACTGGTTTATTTTGGAATCAAAGAAGACTCCAGCTTGTTAATATTGGAGATATGGAATATACGACAAATAACAAAAGAAAGGAGACCACACTTTGTACAACCTTTGCATGGATTTTGGTGCGGGAATCCTGGGATCTTTTGCCATGGAGCTGCATCTTCCTTAGTTGCTTGCACAGGGAGTAGAGTAACAGCAGAAAACATAAGGAGTGTAATAAAGCAGATGGATTTCACTAGAGTGAATACAGTCACACGAAAAGGTCTTCAGCATCACTGAGTTTTGTCTTCCAAGTCATATTTCCTTCACATTCTTTCATCTTCATTGTCTTGGTAACAGGTATCATCACAAGATTTGAAAGCAATAGCACCAAAGTTCCCAACAATATCAATACAATTAAACTATTAACTCTCCTCTTTAGTTGGAAAAAAACAAAGTTGGCTATTTGAGTAAATAACATATGCTGAGGCTAGTGGCACACCAAGAGCTAAAATGGTGGGCTTTCATCTGGACAATAAGAATAATTCTTTGACTACTAATAATAATTGGAATACTACGTATATCTGCATTAAGCAAAGTTAAAAACGAGCTTATGAAAATTACTCAAATAAAAAGAATCCAGGAGACAGCCAGAGCAGTGAAAATTCCATCAGCTGAATAGATTCTTTTTCTCTTGATCTGGTCAGTGAAGTTCACCAACACTAAGACACTGGAAAAATTTCCAGCAACAAAGTCTGCCATTATAATGACAGTCAAAATGTTCTGTAGTACACCTGTCATATCTGGACAAGTAGGAAAGCAAAGACAGTCCTTAATATCACTGTGCTTGCTTTGCAACTTGCCTTTGAGTTCTGTGTACTCTTGACTTGAGGGTGGGTAGTTAGGTTCTTGTTTCTTCTGTTACCACTATCAAGGAAGTAAGCAGCATAGAATGCTAGTGGATGAATTCAGTGCTACTTTATGGAAAACAGCTGTTTTTCCAAATGGCTCAAATTGACTCTTATTCATAGAGCTTGCCATGGGTTGGCATATACCATAACTGACATTAGAGTGAAAGCTGCATTCTCATTTTCTAGAATGCAAATTGGGACACCTTCTCTTTCTTAAGAAAAATGTTCCTTGTTTCACCTCTCTATAACTTGCTTTTGTCTACTGAAATTGCCTCTTAGAAAAGTTGTAGATACCAAAACATGAGCCATATAGTGAGTGTCTACATCACTTAATGAACATTGATTTTGTTTAGTAGCATAAACACTATACATTCATCTTTCTGATGCAAGATTCATGTGGAAATAAATCCAAAATTTTCTCTTTCAAAGCATGAAAGTTTGTGTTGAAGAAACAAGAATGCCAAACACCTGAAAACCTGACAACTAATAACTAACACCTATCTATAACTTTATTATTTAAAAGATTTAATCACATGTGTCAATGCATAAAATCATGCAAACACACATACACACAAACATACACAGTCATACATCTCTCACAGATAAGAGGAATTATTGTTCTGTAATTTCCAAAATGGAAAATGTATTTCAGGTACATTAAATAGCCCTTTTCCCTCTTAGGACATTTCAGCCCATTATTACTTTTCAAATGTAATCTCTCACTTTTAGATCTCTGGTAGACTCATTCTCTTAATTCTAGAAAATATTTCCATATTAATTATCATTAATATTAGTTATTATGGTACCTCATTTCACAAACTTAATTCATTTCATGACCCTAGGATCTTTCCTAGGGTCTGCATTTGTGGTCATCACCCAATGTAGAGTACTTAAACAGAAGAAAAATTCTGTAGAATGCTTTTGTTAGCAATACAAATTGATCACCAAATGAAGTAATTGTGAACACCATTATTATATATTTTAATTAAATATATTTAATTAAAATAATCAACAATTTCTTAGTATTCCTTTGGCACTTGAACTACATATATTTTCCATGGTAAACTCAAGCCTCCTCCATATGTAAATACTCAGTTTTATTTTCCCTAATTCATTTTGATTTAAGTTTACAGAATTAATAAATGTTAACATCAGCCTCAAGTTATGAATTTTATTTCTTCCCAGTTTTTACACTGTAACTATTATTGAATTTTATTTCTTCCCAGTTTTTACACTGTAACTATTTATGAGAGGAGCTTGGAGTCAGATGGCCAAAGGAAAGAACTCCTCTTCACTGATGCAGCTTTGATCTTGGATTTGGTTTTACAACTTCTCTCTGCTTTTTTATTATCATTAATAAAAGAGGAAAGTTACATCCTCTTTGGGTGATCTTTAAGGGAACTATGAACAATAACTGTAGGATGCGTTTCCAAATTATCCTATAGAGTATAGGATAGAATGAGTATTAATTATTCATTTGATCTTGTGTAACTTATACTTAGAAGTTATTGTTTTTCTTTCCTTTTTTTGTCTTTTTCAGACAGGGTTTCACTATGCAGTTCAGGCTGGCCTTGAGCTCACTTTGTAGCCCAGGCTGATCTCAAACTTTCAAGGATCCTCCTGCCTCAGCCTCCCAAGTGCTGGGATTACAGGCACGAATCACTACACCTGGCTAGAAACTATTGTTTTTTTGTTTTATTTTAAAAATAGAAGGAAGAAAACATTAACAGACAGACAACATTTACAAAACACCAAAAGAACAGTACAGACAATACAGAGTTACAAAGTGGTAGGAAATTAACAATGCTTGTTGTATTACATATTAATATCTTCAAAGTAATTTCTTATAAAAACAGATAGAGACCTGCAATATTGATCAGCCAAGGACTCATTGACAGTTTCTTTCAGCAAAGAAATAGAAGAGAGTAGAACAATTATGTTAACTATTCTGTATATACATACATACAAAAGCCATTAATTTTGGCTAAGGAAGAAGGTATTCTCCTTCTTTCCCTTCTCTTTTCCCACATCCCAATTGCCCTTTACCCTTGAGTATTTTCCTATCATTTCACAATGTCTATCATACCTCCTAGTTTAAAAGGACTCTACTACCGAACTACATTCTAGCTCTCAACAATAACTTCAATATTCCTTGCTCATAGAAGTTATTGTTGAGATCTGCAATGTAGTTCAGTAGGAGAATCCTTGCCTCAGATGGTGAATGTTCTGGGTTCAATCTTCAAAACTTCAAAAGAAGCTACCTATTATGACTTCCTCTTACACATACAATATAGTATGATAGTAGGTAAAAGAAGATTTATCATTCTGCAACAACTAAGACAGGAGAAATAAACGACTGAATTTACATTTTAATCTACCAGAGATAGTTTCAAGTAACAAACAACAGTTGACCTGAAACCAGAACTGACTCTTTCTAGGTGGACTCATTCGTACATTAAATGTAATCTCTATCAAATCAAAATGGGGTCTTTATTTGATTTTTTTAAAGAAATTAACCTTGAAGACATAAGGGTAGGCAGAGAGTTCATGAACAAAAACCAAACTGCCCGTGAAATACTTCAAAGAATCAACAACTGGGATCTCATCCTACTGAAAAGTTTCTGCACATCTAAAGAAATCACCAGCAGAGGAAAAAGAAAACCCATAAATTGGGAAAAAATTTTACCTGACTGTCCCTTGGACAAAGGTCTTCTACCTAGAACATATAAAGAATTATAAAACATCAGCCCCCCAAATTCAAAGACCTAATCCAAAAATGGGCATCTGAGATGGGCACACACTTCTCAGATAAAGAAACACAAATGGCAAATAAATACATGAGAAAATGTTCAACATCATTAGTCATTTGAGAAGTGCAAATTAAAACATTGAGATTTCATCTCACCCCAGTAAGAATGGCTAGCATTAATAAATGAACCAATAACAAATGCTGGCGAGGCTGTGGAGAAATAGGAACTCTTCTCCACAGCTGGTGGGAATGCAGACTGGTGAAGCCACTGCAGAAATCAGTATGGAGATTCCTCAGCAAAGTAGGTCTAGAGGTCCCATTCAACCCAGCTATTCCCCTACTGGGTAGAAGACCTGAAAACATCATATCACAGCAATATATATACACCCATGTTTATAGCAGTGCAATTTGTAATTGTTAAATTGTGGAAGCAAACCAAATGTCCATCCACTGAGGATTGGATAAAAAAATTGTAGTACTTTTATATAATGGAATATTACTCAGCTATAAAAAAAGATAAACTCGAGGCTTTTATAGGTAAATGGTCACAACTAGAGACCATACTCATAAGTGAAATAAATCAGACCTGCACATATAAGCATTGCATTGTCTCACTAGTGTAAGACCTGAAAGAGTGAATAAAAACTAAGAGGTATGATAGACATTGTGAAATGAAAGGAAAATGCTCAAAAGTAAAGGGCAGCTAGGGTGTGGGAAAAGAGAAGGGAAAGAAGGGGAAATTATGTAAGTATATATATATAGGATAGCTAACATAGTTGTACTACTGTCTTCTATTGCTCTACAGAAAGAAACAGTTAATGATTACTTGTTTGATCAATCTTGTATGTCTCTATTTGTTTTCCTGAAAAACCACTTTGAAGATATCAATAAGTAATACAACCATTGTTAATTTCCTACAACTTTGTCTGTAACTCTGTTTTGTTTGTATTGTTCTTATGCTATTTTGTAAATGAATGTCTGTTAATATGTTTTCCTTCTTTTATTTTTTAAAATAGAAAAGTAAATAAATAAACAAATAAAAAAAGAAATTAAGCAGGTTTTTTTCCAAATATATATATATAGAGAGAGAAGCAAAGATTTCAACTGACAACAGACATTTTCAAAAATAGCAAAGCTGGAAAATTACTGTGAGCGAATTTAAATCTTACTACAAAGATATATTAATGAAGATGGTGTGATACTCACATTAAGGTAGACATATAAACCCAGAAACACCACTGAGAGGCCAGAAATTAATGCTTGCATTCATGTGCCATGGACTTTGAAAAGATCCCAAGGCAATTTGGAGAGAAATGGTGATTTTTCTAAATGAATATCCATATGAACAAAGATGAGTTTAAACCCATGTTAAAGGCACAGAGGGGACAGAGACCACCTGAGAAGGCACTGTATAAGGAACCATAGCTCTTTATTCAAATGCATGGGAGCAGGCTGAGTTCAGAGAGTGGACTCAGCAGAAAGCAATGGTGGAACAAAAGATAAAGGGGAAAGAAGGAGCCATGTCTTGAGAAATTTGGTGGTGGAGAGAGTGTGGTCACATTTCTCAGGCCAGGTGGTGTAGATGGACATGGCTTTGTTCTTCTTCTGTGGTTTCCCACCAATGGCCTCACTCCCATCAGGTGTGATATTCCTGTCTTCTGGTTTTTATAGTGAGAAAAAAGTAGGGTGATGGGAACTGTTTCTCATTGCTTCCTCATGTGGGACATATAGGCAACATGGACCCGTTAATCAGGAAAGAATTCTTGGGGGATGGGATGAGATGGTGGTGGTATGTGAAGTTACTAAAGACCCAGACTTGGGGAGGGACCGGAATGGCTGTTAAAGTGGTTGAAGATATGGAGATATAAAGCCATTAATTTTGGCTAAGGAAGAATTGGACCAGTACAGCAGGGAGTTAACCTCAGGGTCCTGCAGAGATAATCAGGGACTGTAAGGAGGAATGGGTACAACCAAGGGGCATGGCAAGGGAAGAGGAGGGCTACTTGGACAAGAGAGCACAGCAAAAAGGAGGATGGGATGCATTTAGGGCAAGGGTGAGTGCAGGCATGAGAAATGATTCATCCCTGAGGCAGAAGACAATTAATTTGAAGTATCAGGCAAAAGTCAAACAGGGTGCCCTGAAAAAGGAGATCTTTTATCCCTGTAAGGAATGACTCAAAGGTGGAACCCAGGAAGATCAAAGCAGACTGAAAGAAGCAAGTGTGTGAAGCATCAGGACAGGCAGAGGAATGGCATTCAGGTGCCATCTCAAATTTGAGTCTGCCTGAGGGAAGTAGTAAGTATTTCTTGTGATTTTCATGAGAAGGAATCAAGTGAGCAAGGAACAGGACAGAGTTTAATTTGGGAGTGATGGACACACTGGGGAGGGTCATGTAGGTGACCAGGAAAGATCTTGTGCACTTAGGCTGTAGTGACCAGAAGTTTAAATCTTTTAGTAAAACTCATCTGTTAGCAAGGCTAACTTCTTTTGGGGTGGGGGGTACCAGGAATTGAATTCAAGACCTCATGCTTGCCAAGCAGGCACCACTGAGCTAAATCCCCAGCCCCAAGGCTATCCTCTTAAGGTTGGATAGAAGAAGCAGGGGGTTAGCAGCATGTTGCATCTCTTTTGGGCTTGTTGCAGAATTGGGAGATAGTCTCTGGTAGGGCTGGCCTCTGGGCTGAGATTTGGCCTGAGCAGAAAGGTATGGCCTTATGAAAGTTTAAATAACGTAGTGTCCCAAGCAGATGAATTGGATGTAAGGGAGAGCAATCAGGACTAAATGTAGTCTTTACGGAGCTGGAGTGAGCTGGGGTCTTGAAGAGGCCATTATTTCTATCTTTTTGGAAGATTGGTGCTAGTAAGGGTGTGGAGATTTTGATGTTTTTTGTGTGGTTTTTGGGGGTTTTTTGGGGGATTTTGTTTTGTTTTGTTGTTTTGGTGCTGGGGATTGAACTTAGGACCTTGCACTTGGCAGGCAGGTGCTTGTGCCGCTGAGCTATTTCCCTAGCCCAAGATTTTGATTTTTGAGGAGACAGGCTAGAGGGAATGATGGGGGAATAGAAGCAGGAAGGTTTCTGATGGAGAGCAGAGAAAGGTAATTCAGGATCATTCCCAAAATACCAGTCCTTGATCTCTGGTAGTGTAGGATTTAGACGGGATAAGCAAGCAGGAAGTAGAGAGGCAGAATGGCTTGTCAATAGGGATTGGTTCTTACAACATGCGTCATAGTGACCAGCTATGTATCACAGTGACCAGACGTTTCTAAGTTTAGAAGTATACTTCTAAACTGAAGTATACTGGCTGGGGCATGGGGGAATCTTATGCTACAGGGTGAGATGAGGGGAAGTGATAGGAGCCTCAGGGAGGGCAGGGAAAGAGTCATTAGGGTGGCTATAAGAGTTGGTTTTGTCCCAGGGATGGTAAAAGTAGCTGAAAACTTGGTTAAGATGTCTTGCCCTAAAAGAGCAAGTAGGAAAAACTAAACTGGGGTTTTAAAAGACTGAAAAGAAAAAGCTCATGTGGTGGCTGACTTGGCAGAGGTCTCACAAAGAAAGAATATGAACTTGGCCAATGTATTTCACTCCTGCCACTTTGCACAGTGAGTGCAGAGGGAAAGAGACTAAATAGTCTGGACCAGGTGTGCAGCAGAGTGGCAGAGTGAGTGCTGGGAGAGCATACAGTGGAGGGTAGAGGGGCAGCATGCAACCCAGCCATGTTAATATATGCAATTACATTCATAAAAAATATGACTGAGGATTTTTACTTTGAAGTGTTTGTGACAATTAGAAATTAATAACCACATTCTTGAAGGAATGGAGCAAATTACTACCACCACAAAAACCTTGAAAGTTTCAGGAGATAATGTTATTTTCACATCCTATTAAACTATCTGAACTCTGCAAAAACAAGGTGAGGTGTAAGATGATTGCAGATTAGTAAAAGTTTACATTCTTCTCCAGAAGGTGGTCTGTGCAATGACCAGAATATCCCTTCTGGCACTGTGGATGTCGCTACTGATTGGGTGAATGTACTTAATCTAAACTCATGATAAGGAATTAACAAAACAATTTTCTTCTGAGTGACTAATATCATAGCACACCTTCACTGTTCTATGTCAAGTTGCACCATTTTTCAACTCCCAATTTTATGAAGATTTTATTAAACATCATTCTCATTAAGTGTATTATATTAATGGAACTTATACTAATTAATAGAAACTTATATCCTGAGAAGGAAGTGGTAACTTGCTGAAATGTTATAAATACTTTGTTATAAATACTTTAAAGATGAATCAAATACTGGAGGAAGACATAGAAAGCTGATAAGAGTCAAAGATTTCTAACATCAGTGATATATGAAAGAGGCCAGTGATCCAGTCCACCTGTTGCATCACCCTTTCTAAAGTATAGAGCATGCTGCTCTGTCTTACATTTTCCCACTCACATTTCTTTCATATTCATTCACCCTCCTGGTCTCATCTATCCACCACAAGATAATAGAAAACCACTAACATTCCCAGTAGTGTCACTTGAAAGACACTCTTGTCTCATTCCATTAGGTGAAAAAAAAAGGAGTTTGTGGAAGCTGGCTATACTGACTAAATAAACTAGGCTGAAGCTAGTAACAAGCTAGGTGCTCAGTAGGTCACTGTGCAGATATTAAGCACAATAATTTTTACTTGTCCACTCTATGAATCTGAATTAATCCCAGTTTTAAATCAGTGCATTCACTGTCCCAACCCAAAGGACTATAATGCTGGACATACCCAGAACACAGAGAATTTGATCAGCAAGAGATATCTAGTCTCTGGACCCAGTCAGTGGAGTTCATCAGCGGAATGAAGACTGTAGCAAAATTTCCAAAAATAAATTCTGCCATGACTTCAATGGCTATGATATACATTCATGAACTTACAAAGTCTGAATGTAAAACACTGTTATTTGTACTCTGCAGACCTAACATTCTAACAAAAGCTGTTTTCTGAAAGTCCAGCTAAGTTTTTCTACTTTTTACCTTCTGTAACCAATGTGAAGAAAAAAGAATGTCAATGTGTTAAAAAATGAGTTCAATGATTTTCAAATGGAAAACATCATTATTTTCAAAACATCTCAAGTAGCTCCTGTCCATGAACTTTGCATCTTTCCATAGGCTGCAATCTTTGTGTCTGATAAAAGAGTGAAAGCTGAGCTCTCATTTGCAAGCTTGCAAATAAAGATATATTCACTTTCACTGTTTTGTGAATGTTTGCCTTGTCTAACCTCTACATAAGTGAGTTCATCAAATTTGGATGTTAGCTAGTAAAATTTTAAAATCTAATACATGGAGTATGCATGAAGTATCTAAATTGACTGATGCAACTTATTTATGTGAAGACAACCTGAAAGGTTCAAAATTGCTAAGGATTTATTCTGATAAACTCTTCAGTTTTCAAGAAAACACTGTGTATTTGCCAAGTTTTTCCTTTCAGAACTTTCTTAGTTTTCTACCAACTTACAGGAAAGCCAATGTTTCTTACATTTTGGCACTGATAACTTGTACATATACATAGTTTTTTCCCCCAAGTCATAAAAATGTTGGTTTGTTTTAAAACTCTGCTTTTGGGGGCTGGGGATTTAGCTCAGCGGCAAAAGCGCCTGCCTGGCAAGCGCAAGGTAGTGAGTTCGGTTCCCAGTACCGGAGAAAAAAAAAAAAAACCAAACTCTGCTTTTGTCATTTTGTTTCTTAGACACAAGGAACCCCTGTGTTGATGGGATAGGTGACCTTGCTGTAATTTCTTACTGGTAAGTTGGACCCTTCTCATATGGGTTGTCCATATGCCCTGTACCTAAACTTGGTTTTACCCCATGCCCTTACCAGCCACTAAAATGTGTCTTATATAAAGGAAAATTTTATCAGAAGTCAGCTGAACATCTGGAGATGGGATTCCCCATTCTGATGTCTGTCTCCTCGCAGATAGGCTTTAGGTCTATTCACACAATAAAGAAGGAAGGATGTGTAAGGTGGTGACAAGCATAATTGAATGTGAGGAAGAGTGATGTAATCAGTACTGTCTTCAAAATTCAAGACTCTTCATAGAATGCAATTCAGAACATGTGGCACTATATTTTGTGGGTGGAGTTTTGGCCTTGTGACATCAAAATATCACCCATTGTATAGTTGTCCAAACCCATGAGAAAAAGTTGGTTTCTTTGACCAGTTTGATCTAACCAAGGCTAGCTCTAAATTCCTGACAAACAACTTAAAGAATCATTACTATCATGACCTTATCTCTTGATCACATCCTTCATTGCTGTGACCTAATACCTAACACTCACAGTTTAAATGAAAAGAGGTTTATCTTGGCTCACATTTCAGTCCACAGTAGGCTGGTTCCAAGACAGGATGGCATGGCACAGAGACCTCTTGGGGAACTAGCTGTTCATGTTATAAGAGCCAGGAAGCAGAGTGAAGGGAGGATCCTGGGAGGGAGAAACCTCCTTCAGGGTTATGCCTCCATGACCTGCCTCTTCTGTCTAGACCCATGATACCAACACCAAACCTGTTTTAGTGTCTCCATAGTCCAATTGCCTTTCCCAAGCCCCACCTCTGAGTGTGTGAGGTTTCTGGGGACAACCAGGTATAAAACCCTAACACTCTACATCAGAGATGTACATGTCCAGCAAAGATAATGGGGGTCTATTTATTTAGCTATGCATTTACAATCAGCAGTAAAAGCAGCTAGAAATAAGAGATGCTACATGATTTACGTGGGTTTTCCTTTGGTTTAATCCTTGCCTATTACAGATGCTCTCAGTAGTTTTGCATCTGCAGAATTATCTGCTTAAGGATAGAGCAGCTTGCACAGCAGCCTGAACAAGCTTAGTGATCTCTCACGCTCTGGGGCACACTTTAAACTAGCAGCCTTTAGGAAAATTCCATAAAAGATCAGAGCTCTATTCCTAAATGTGGTATATATTGGGCCCAAAATATAAAGAGACAAAACAAACACAGTTGAACTTTTTGTGGCAGAAAATATAACATAGGGATTTGATTTAGGGAGGATTTTTGTAGATGTAGATCACACCAATGGACCCCCTGAGTGCTTTATTCATGGTATAGGTTCCTGAACGTTTTCAGATTTATGAATCTTCTTTTGGTATCTTTCTCAAATTTCATTTTACAGTATGTCATGTTATGAATCTCACATTGTGCTTAGACATAAATTGACATATATCTGATATGCTGAATTAACAAAATATTTTTGGAAAATGTACGTTAAACTGAGAAAGGGTTTAGGGAAATAGCTTATTCATACAGTGTGCGCTTATTATGAATGAGCCCTGGGTTCAAAGCTTAGGACCCAGAAAACAAAATAAGGAAAATTAAAACAAAAGATTAATAGCTTAGGAGACTTTACACAACCCTGACATAAAACACCAATTTTGTTTTTTTTAATTGCATTTTTAACATATAAATTTTTTTTTATTTTAAAGAGAATGAAAAATAAAAATGATACAGAATTTCAAAACAAGATGACAAGAAATTAAAAATGGTTATTATATTGCATATTGTTATCTTCAAAGCAGTGGCTCAGTAGTTGCTCAGACATAGGCATGTAAGATTGATCAAACAATATAAGCACCAGCTGTTCCTTTCAACAAACTAACAGAAGTTAGTAGTACATTGAATTTAGCTATCTTGTGTGTGTATACATAATACATATATAATATATATTTTCCCCTTCCTTCTCTTCTCCTTTCCCCCAGCTCAGTTTTTCTTTTTATTGGCTTAGATATTCAAAAAATCATGAACAGCAAGATTCACAACTTTTCAGAAATGCAACTCAATATTATACAACCAGTATCATTTACCTAAGCAGAATTAATGTGTAGGTTAGTAACACACTAACTTTTGCCTAAGTAGGCTCAGTAACAGCCTGTTTTTCTTTTTTCTTTTTGCTATCAGAAGACACTAGAGAGACATTAACATAATTTGTTATTTCTTATGAAACAACTTGTTAAAATTCAAACATATGAAAACAGACCCACAATTCTGCAGCAGGTAGCAAAGTACCCAAAAATGCTTAGAGCCTTAGGGCCCTCTGACTGCAGGTTCGCAAAACAGTAAATTTAAATGCTTTGATTTCTCTGAAAAATGAGCACTGATTAAACATGTTCACCAAGTCAACAGCCACATGCAAAGATCCAGGTCAGGCATGCTCAGTGTTGGCAAGAGCAATGTAAATTTATGGTAATCTGCATACATCCTATCTTGCCGACCTGACTATGGAAGAGTCCAGAAATTTTAATTTAATAGGGATGTGAAAGAAATATCATTCCTTCGAAACTTCAAAGACCTTTTATTAGTAGTAATCAATTAATTCCTTGGAGACAGTGATTAATTGGTTTTTTGTTACCTGTATTCCAGGAAAAGACTTTCACAGATTCCCAACTTAATCCTACTTACAGGAATGCCCCTTACTCCACAGGTCAGGAACAATATGAACATTTCTCCATCAACTCTGTCCATTGCAATTATGCATTCATGATTAGTTAAAAAATACCAATGCATTAGACCCACTTTGGGATGGAAATAAGTCAAGGATCTAGAAAGCATTTCCATTCTCAAGGTTCCACTCCATGCAATATAATGTAAGGTCTCTTTGCATCCCCAATTACCGATATAGATAAATTCTGTATCATCCCCAATTACCACTATTATTTCAGACTCTAAACTTCCCATCTCTGTAAATAGAAAGAATCAGGCAAGGCTAGGGATCATTTCTTCAATGAATAATCAGCTATGCTGATTTTGCAAGTAATCTCATAGAGTCTGTTTATTGAGAACATAGTTGCATAGGCTTCCAGAAGTAAATGTGGACATGTGCCCTCTCTCATAGGAACTGTTACCCTGCAAATGGTTACAGGTCTTTGGAAAACACCACATGAATTCATCCTGAATAATCCTGTTGTATATTTTCAGGGACCTGTGTGAAGGGGATTTAGACTTCCCTCAATCTCAGGACTCTAGTTCAGTGAATTGATTCCATGCTAGGCTAAAACATAAAGGTCTGGGCTCAGGAGTCAGTTTTCAGCTCTCATTTGCTCTTGGCTTATGGACACAGAGCCTAATGAACAGCTGTTCTATGAACCCACTCAATAAGACCGTTGATCTCCCTTTTATCTGTATCTGCCTTTCTCATAGTCATCAAAGAGTTGATGCTGCCAGTGCTCAGTCTTGGTCCTGTAGGACTGGTGAGCAGTACTGAAGGAACTCATCTGCTTTCCTACCTACTGCCTTCTGCAGGGGGCTTTATCCTTGCTCATTAATCACCACTTTCAGTCTCTTATTTTAGTGCTTTCCCATCTCTGTAAATGGAAAGAATCAGGCAAGGATAGGGATCATTTCTTCAATGAATAATCAGCTATGCTGATTTTGCAGGTAATCTCATAGAGTCTGTTTATTGAGAACATAGTTGCATAGGCTTCCAGAAGTAAAGAAGGCTGATTGTTCAGATTTATCTATATCGATGTGTATATGTATATGTATGCTCATATACTTCAAAGTGGAAACATTTTTCTTCAAGGTACATTCAGCAGTAATACTACTACAAATCTAGAGAGAATAAAGGAGCTTAAATAATGATTTTCTTTCAATTTTTCTTAAATCATAAGGATGTTGATCCAGAATTTAGTTTCTAAGTATAACTACATAGATATAGATTGATAGGATTGATGCTATGTGTATAAATATAGAAGCTAAGGAGAGTGACAACTCTTTAATTATTTGCATTTATTATGCTCAGTATGTAAAACTTGCCAACAAAAATAAAATGAGCATGAAATGCACTGAGTCTCCTTAGTATGATATTGGCCATGACATGGATAAAGGCACTGCTTTTCTCAAAGACTAAACTGTTACTCTTGACTTCTGGGTGTAAAGTGTGGAAATTATCCTTGATTCTATTTTCATTTTGTCTGGAAAAGACTGCCATTCCCTAGATGCTACTGATCAGGAGGAACAGAGAGTGCTTCCATCCAGAGTGAAGGATGCAGTAGGTAAAGCTCCTCAGGGGTGAGTATAGCCCTTGCCAGGGACCCAAGTTTTGATGCTATTTTAAAGGACCATAAATTTCTGTACCAACTCCCACTCTCCAGAGCACACGCGAGGTTGTTTACACGTCCCTGTGTCTTCTTTTTCCAGAGATGCTAACACAATAAAGCCCAGCAATGCTGGATGGAACTGCTGAAATGATAATCAACTTAAGGCATTCCTCCTTTTAAGTTGATTACAGCAGATATTTTGTCACAGTTCTGGAAACTGACTCTCACAGGGATCTTTTTCCCTCTGCACTAATGGTACCTCTATGCTTTTATTGTTAGGAGTTTTTCTTTTTTCTTGAAATTTTCCCACATTAGTTTTTTACATTTTCAATATATTCCTTTCATAAATGTACATTTGTGGGGATTTTCAAAATATGTAGTGATAACTTTATTTGTCTAATACTGATCGAAGGAAATGAAGATCAGATCACACTGTCACAGTGAATACCCCAGTATTTCTCGCCCATTTCTGAAACTTATGATACATGTTTTTCTGCTGTTTTTACAACTGCAGCTGAATTTGTTCCATTGCTCCCTTGGGCTGAAGAACAATTGTTTTGTTTCTTTTGTAATTGCACTCAACCAGTATTTCATACCTTATCTGCCTTGGTACTTGTACTTAGGGTCACGGAGCTGACACAGGTGGGTGGTGAGGGAAGAAAGATACAATCTGGAGGTCTTTGGGTGACTGGAGGAAAGTACCATCCAGTGCAAGAGAGAGAAACAGGAGTATTCCAGCTGTGCAAGTGGGGTTGCTCATCTCAGTGTGTGTTTCACAGGTCCACAGATAGATTTATAGCTCTTTTCACATGCACAGAAAAGATTGTTCTAAATCTTGCTGAATATTTATATGAATAGTATACTATAAAACATTTTTAAATAATTTTAACAACTATCAAAATACTGTGGGCATAAGATACAACAAGTGTTTATTAAGCAAAAAAAATGTGAATTATTGAGAAAAAAAGGAATTTGGATCCAAATAAATCTTTATGTAAGATGTGAGTGTTGCTGTGTATGGATATGTTTGCATGCCTTTGTAAAAGCTAAAATGATAAGTAAATATTATCTCAGTATTAAACATTCAGGACATAATGGCCTCCCTGAAACCAATAGGTAACTCATAATGCCCAGTTTGAGCTTTTCACAACATATGCACAGGTCATTGTACAGATTGAATTTTGAAATGTTAAAGAACCTCAGTGTTTAGGAAATTTCTTATATTAGTTTAGATGCTCTTGTCTTCTACATGAGTTAGAACTTGTAATGCTATTTTACCAGATCTTAGGCGCTCAGATCAAAATGGTAGCTAAGGCAAGAACAGCAAAAAGATGTAAATAAATATAGCTTTTTTTCTATGTTTCCTTCTTTATCAAGTACAACAGACTC
Organism: Chinchilla lanigera; assembly: GCF_000276665.1. Classification (NCBI taxonomy): domain Eukaryota; kingdom Metazoa; phylum Chordata; class Mammalia; order Rodentia; family Chinchillidae; genus Chinchilla; species Chinchilla lanigera. The sequence continues at coordinate 8,284,647 of NW_004955413.1, forward strand.
CAGGCTCCTGTGTGTGAGACTCAGAGTCTTTGGATGAAACTCAGCTGGGATGGCTGGAAAATACAAGATTCTCAAGCAGAATGCACTGAACCAACCCATTAGCAAATACTGACTTTTCCTTGTTTGATAAAACATTGATGGGAGACATTTTTAAAGAAAGTATATTTTTAATTTTTAAAGAATCAGATGTATGTAAAATCAGAAATGAATGCATGAATACATCTTTAGCAGTGATAACATACATTGGGTCAGTCTCAGTGATAATGAGGAGTGTCACAGAAAGCATATTTACTATCATTTTTAGTGTGGAGTTCACAACAGGAAATTTAGGAAATGGATTCATAATCCTGGTAAGCTGTATGGACACCATCAACAGAAGAAAGATCTCTGTAGCTGATCACCTGCTCACTGCTTTGGCAATCTCCAGGATTGTTCTGCTTTGGATAATATTAACAGGTTGGTGGATTCATGTGTTTTATCCAGGTTTCCTCATAAACGTAGTAATAATAAGAATATTTTACGTTATTTGGACTGTAGGTTTTCATTTTAATGCCTGGCTTGCTACGTGCCTCAGTATCTTTTATTGCCTCAAAATAGCCAATTTTTCCAACTCTATTTTTCTTTACTTTAAGTGGAGAGTTAAAAAGGTGGTTTCATTGATATTACTGGTATGTCTTGTTCTCTTATTTTTACATCTTTTGCAGTCAAATATACACGTGAATGTCTTGATTGATGGGTATAAAAGAAGGATGTCTTACAATTCCAGTTTATATATCACTCCTGAGTTTCCAAAACTTCTTTTATTCAGCAGCATTGTGTTCACATTCATAGCCTTTGCACTATCTCTGACAATGTTTCTTCTGCTAGTCTTCTCCCTGTGGAAACATTTGAAGAGGATGCAGCATAGTGTCATAGGTTCCAGAGATGTCAGCACCACGGCCCACACAAAGGCCTTACAAGCTGTGGTTGTCTTTCTTCTACTGTACACAACTTTCTTTCTGTCAATTTTTATACAACTTTGGAGACCTGAGTTTCTTCCTTTTATCTTTTATCACATTGTCGAAATCGCTTTTCCTTCAGTCCACTCCTTTGTCCTAGTACTGGGAAGTACTAAGCTGAAACAGGCCTCTCTTTCACTGTTAAGAAGTCTGAGGTGTGGATCCAAAGATGCTGAATCTTCAGGTTCATAGATCACTGGAGGGTTCATCTGTCATATTTTAAAAGGAAAGTCATTTCACTGGACATTCTTACATTCATAATTTTCTACTTCCCTAATATTCTAATGTATGCAACTTGGTAAATTTTACAAAAGTGTGTTTGTAATCAGATCAATCCAAAGACATCACAATCTTAACAGCACAAATATATGTGTAAAATAAAAATACAAACATATGTACAATATAGATTATATATGTATATATATATATTTGTACTGTTAAGACATATATATAGAAGATATATATTTATACATGGAAGTATGTCAATATTTGTTAGACCTTTTAAGTGTAAAAAGGTTTATATTAACAAAGAATGTGAATTTTTTGCCAGTTATTCATCTTACAATTTTAAAGGAAATACTCATGCTATGTAATACATATATGTATGTATGTATGTGAGATAGTTATTAAGAAATAGAACCTTATAATGTTACACACATATAATGTATTCAATGCATATGATGTGTTTAAAATGTAAGATAAAAAATGAAGTACAGATTGTTGAAAATCAAATATATTAACTCTGTTATTTGAAACATGAACACCTACTTATGAATTAAAAAAAAACTTCCACAGAGTCATGAAGCTGATTTACTCTGAATTCCTATGTATCTTATTATCTTCAAACTAACAATTATTTTATCACATTGTTATTAGGAATATATAATTTCCATTTGAAAATTATATATTACATAATTCTATTGATTTTATATTATATATTATATAGTGTACATTAATATAGCATATTAATTATTTTATTTTACTGCAGTCTTTTTAATTGTAATGTACAAAATACCAAAACATGGCTGTGATAGTCTTTTGATTGAACACTATGCTGGACAATAGATAGTTTTATATATTCTCTCATTATTAAGCTTGAAATTCTAGGGGGGAAACCAACAGGTTATCATAGGACCAGAAGATTAGAGTAACTTGTGAAAGGCAAAAATATAATTAAGATAAAGGTTTTTGTGTTTATATATTACTAGTTTTGATTGTATGGCAGAAATTAAAGGTAAAAAAAAATTAAATGAATTTGTAAAATATGTGAAAGTTGAGAGTTGAGAATGAATTGGGTTTAATAGATGTGAAAAGAGAGTGAGACATTTGCCTGTGCCTTATGTTTAGTGGTGTTACACCTTAAACAATATAAAATGTTATCCAGATATTCCTCATTTAATAACCTACCTGTTTTATCAACTCTTTGGGCTTACAAACCATGTATACTCTTTGGATTTCAGATTCACTACTTGCATTTATGACCCCTCTTTTTTTGCACAATTGTGTACCTTTTGTTGATAGGGTCTAAATGTCTTGTTTTTGTACAGTACAACTAATAATATTGTACTGAAATACTGTTATATAAATTCTGTTATATATTATAATACTGCATTCAAGAGTTATGCAAAGAAAAGAAAAGCCATCAAGTTGGAGTTACCTTTGCCCATTTCTTTCTTCTGAATATTGTTGTAATATACATACTACATCTACTTCCTCACTTAGTGCCCAACTCAGATGAAGACCTAGTACCAGCAGCAGAACTTGGTCATTAGATGAGGAGTGTCTGTGTATTTTTATAAGTAAAAAAATATTTATGTAGGTTTATTTTTACAAAGAAATCCCTTCAAAACTGTCAAGGCTCAGTTTGGAGTAGATTTTTTTCTAATGCAGTTCTGTAATTCATTTATAGGAAAAAGGGAACACCTTTTCTGCATGTCTGTTTGGGACATTGTATTGAGAAACAGATACTATAAAATATGAAGTGGGCATTTGTTTATGATAGTCAGTAAAAAGATGTTATAAAATATCCATGTAGAAGATCACTTTATAGCTCATATTGTTTGGTACTCAAATACGTGCAATAATATTTTTCATGTAAAATGACTGAGTCTCAACAGTTTTAAATACTTATGTAGCACAGCATGCAGTTGTGAGCCAAGAGCTTTAGTAATAACACCCAGCAGACAGGGACGCTGCCTCAAATTCAGATGAAAAGTCAACATGAAGATGCTGCCCACAGCCACACCATAGTTTAGTGGGAAAAAAACAATAAAACTAACAATTTCAGTTTTTATGCTAAAATGCTTACAAATTTTTGTATAATTATTTTATGACAATATATGTAATGTTTTATGTATATAGAAAAAAGATACAGTAATTATTTTACTTGACTTTATACTAAATTGAGAGGAAGATGTCTTTCTAAGCCAGTATGCTTTGTGTTTTAAACTCACTGTCTTGTCTTTTAAAGGTAGAACATTATATTTACATTTAGTTATTTATAATGATTATTTTATTTCTCCTTGTGTATAATTCTTTTGTGGTGCTTCCAACATAATGAAATGCTTGAATGCTCAAAATACTAACTAACTGTGGTGAATCTGGCATCTCTTTTTGTAAGGAGAGAGTTTCCCAGTGTTTCATCAGTAAGCATAGTTCTGGTTTCATCTTGATATAAATCCTTCCACAATTAAATTCATGGGGAATAATTCTTTTCTTAGTTCTCCTGATAGAACTGTTCTATAAAGTATAATTGTATATTTCCCTCTTCTCTGTCAATTAAAGTAATGACATAATAGTGTTAAATAAAACATGAGCTTGTTTGCAAGCTATGTGTTATACATTCAATGAAATTTCCTGTAAGTTATCATACTTTATATTATTATGAGAAATTGGAAACCAGCAGAGGCAAAGTGAAATCCAGAAATTATCCACAAAGTAATTACAGATAATCTCCAAAATAGGGAAAACACAATCTGATTCCATGAAAATTATTTTTAAAACTGCCTGTGGTCGAAGGTGATTGATTCATATTTTGAAAGAGCTGAGGAATGCAGGTATAATTGTGCATTCATGGGCCAAAATTTGTCTTCTAGCTGAAAATGTTACTACTAAACCTACTCCAAAAAGAGTATTATACACTCAATCATTCGCTCAAAATGAGCCAAATGTTGAAGCCCTAAACCCAAATGTGACTCTATTTGGAGATAGAGCACTTATGGATGTCATTAAAGTTAAAAGACATCCTGAGTCAAGGCACTAGTACAGTAAGTCTTGTGTCCTCAGGAAGAGAGACCCCAGAAGTCTGTAGGTACAGAGGAAGTCATACAAGCTTACAGAGAACAGTGCCTATGAGAACAGGGCTTCCTACACACGAGCATAAGGGGTCTCTCCAGAATCTAATCATGCTGGTCTAGAGGCCTTGAGCTTGCTCCTCCAATACTGTCAGGAAATAAATTTCTGTGCTTAAGCTCTCAGGCTATAGTATTTGGTAAGGAAGGCTGTAACACTAATATAAAGAGACAAATTCAATCAGGAAAGAGTACTATTAAGGAAATAAAATGTTTATTCTGATGAAAATGTAAGCATTGGCTTCACATAAGTTGTTACACTGTAAATTTTGTATTGAAAACAACCTGTCTCCCCACAGCCCCTCCAGCATTTGCTATTGGTTGATTTCTTGATGATAGCCATTCTTTCTGGAGTGAGATAAAATCTCAGCGTTATTTTAATTTGCATTTCTAGAATGACTAATGATGTTGAACATTTTTCATGTATTTATTTGCCATTTGTATTTCTTCATGTGAGAAGTGTGTATTCATCTCAGATGCCCATTTTTGAACTGGATCTTTGAATTTTGGGGTTCAATTTTTAAAATTCTTTATATGTTCTAGATAGAAGTCCTTTGTCTGATGCACAGTTAGATAAAGTTTTTTCCCAATTTGCGGGTTTTCTTTTTACTCTGTTGATGATTTATTTACATATGCAAAAGCTTTTCAATATGGTGAGATCCCAGGTGTTGATTCTTTGAAGTATTTCCCACGCAGTTTGATTTTTGTTCATAAACTTTTTGCCTACTCTTATGTCTTCAAGATTTCTACCTTCTTTCTCTTCCAGAAGATTTCATGTTTCTGTTTTAATATTCTCCACTGTTGATGGGAGTTTAGACTGGTGAAACCACTGTGGAAATCAGTGCAGAGATTCCTCAAAAAGTAGAATTAGAGGTCTCCTTCAATCCAGCTATTTTCCTTTGTGGTATTTTTCCAGAAGAACTGAAAAAATCATACCACAGTGATATATGTCCACTCAGGTTTATAGCAGCACAGAAGACTTTGGAACAACTGTATGTATCTTTGCTCCTTGGCTGATAAATTTTGCCCCATTCTTTATTCCCAGATAAACACAAATGTTTTTTCACAGATGGAACATTCACCCTTTTTTTCCTTGGGAAAAGTTTTTCTTTCTCTTTCTTCCCCAGGTATCCCTAGAAAAGTTTCTTCCTGTGAAGATCTTCTCCATCTGGAACCCTTTCTACTCTAAGTAGACTTGCTCATTTAGGCTAAAAATTTCCATTCCAAGGATTTTAGGTACTCGGTCAGGAGTCTTGGCCTACTACCAGTCTCCTAAACAGATGGTAAGTGGCTTAAACACAAAAGACAAGAGATATGACTGTAGGGCTCCAGGAAAGTCAAAACCCTCTGTCAGAATTTGTGATTTCCTGGGAGTTGAGACAAAAAACTTCTCTAGGAAGACCATATTTATTTGCTTTCCAAACAATGGAAGGGGATATTGAGGCAAGCATGGGAACGGAGAGGGACCTTAGCAATCAGCTCAAAGACCTCTCCAAGTAATAAATTTTGCCAATTAAGAGAGCTGCCTTATCTCTAAGATTGGCAGTTTTATTGCTCTAGAAAATGGGGTTTCAGCAGCCTATGTCCTTTGTTGTCAGAGCTATAGTTATTTTGACTTCAGATCACAATGCATATGCTCTTTTCCAACACAGCCATAGGTCTCTGTGTTCAGCAATTTAACCTGTAGAGCCCAGTCTCCAACAATCCACAATTAAATGCAGAAGAGATTGATTTTTGGCTCACAGCTTTACTATATTTAGTCCGTATTAGACTGACTGCAATGCACAAACAGCATGATGAGAAAGCATGACATAAGAAACCTACTCACTTCGTAGTAGGCAGGAAGCAGAGGGAGAACGGAGGAACCAGGGACAAGAATACACTTTCCAGGTCACACCTACAAGGACCTACCTTCAACCAGCCTTCACCACCTAATTGCACCGTTATCTAATGGGTATAGTGTCCCTATGATTCAATCACTTTCCAAAAATGAGACTGTTGGGGAACATTTTAAATCAAAACTGAAACATTCTGACCTGACTCCACATGCACACAAAAAAAGCTCTTGTCTATCTCATATTTATGGGAGTTTTCTTGAGACAAGATCTGTGTGTATGCTACGCTGGTCTTGAACTCACTATGTAGCTCAGGCTGGCTGTGAACTTATGGCCTTAGCATCCCAAATCCTGGGGATAGAGGTTTGAACCACCATGCCCAGCACATTTAGTCAATTTCTAACAGTTGCCAAACACTTAACATCCCAGGATTGCTGAAAAATTCAAAAGCAAAAGTTCCTTTGAGACCCAAGACAAACTCTTGTCTGTATGCTTCTCTAAAGATAAAAAAGAAAGTTAAATACATTTCATAACAATTTGGTAAGAAATCTTATTCCAAAAGTGAAAAAGAAAGGAATAGAAAGAAATCATACCAAAGCAAAACCAAAAATCCAGCAAGGCAAACAACAAAGTCTGAATCTCTTTATTCAGCCCTCAGCACAGGTTGTGAAGTGATGATGTGAGCTCACTTGGCTTAGGCAACCTTGCCTTATTGAATTGCCAGCTGTAGTCCCCATTGTTTCTCTAGGGCACTTTCTGTTCACTGCCTATGGTTTTCCCCAACAGACGGTCTGCATTTCTAACACCTTCAACATTCAGTGCTCTCCACTGTAATGTTGGCTTTACTTGTACAGCTTTATGCCCTGCTTTCTCAGGGGCATACTGTTTGGCCTCTTGGGCCTTCTTCTGAACTCTGGGTGGAAGCCTCCCCGATCCCACAACTATTGTATTCTCTATACTTGGAGAAACAGCATCATGTGAATGATTCCAGGGTCTGATGGCAGTGGAAGCAATAGTAGGGACCCTTTGATCATTATTGAAGAGTCTTCTGAGTGCCTAGATGGCTGAACATGGTGACATAAATCCCGGGGAACCAATTCCATAGCTGGCCTTCTTCAGCTGGTGGACCTGCTACTTTCTTATGAAATGAAAGCTGTACAGTTTTGGACCCTTGAGACTGCAAAGGGTCTTGTTCATTCATGAGATATGTTCAAATCATCTTTTCTATTACCCTGATGCAAAGTACTTGGATTCTTCTCAATGCCAGTTTTTTCAAGAACCGATTCATCAATAGGTGGAACTTTATATGTGCTTCCTTTTTGAAGCACCTACAAACTTTTCACAGCAGATTTTTCCTCCTAATTTTCATAGTAGATCTTGCTTAGAGCAACCAGTATTACCCATGCTACAGCCTGAATGTTGGAATACATTTAAGTTTCCTCTACCACATTAATTTGTTCACTGTCTTTTAATGTCAGTCTCCTACAAAGTCTCAGAATATAGACAAAATAAATGCAAATTTTCTTCCAGAATGTAACATACACGTTCTTTAGTCTATGTAGTAATGGATTTATTGCTTCCAGTTGAAGCCTTTTGTGCTTAACCTTTACTTTCTGCCTTCCTATCAACATTCTGGTCTTCTGAGCTCTGAGCAGAATTTTCTATCAATCTCTGCTTACTCTGAAGTAGTATAAGCATTTTTTAGCGAGCATCTCTAAGCCTTTCTAAAATCCTCCAACAAACCAGTTCTACAAAGCTTCCAAACCACATGTTTAGGCATAGTCACAGCAAAAATCGCACGTCTCTGGTAAGTTTTAGCCACTTTCCTGTTGTTAGGATAAAATACCTGATACTTTCAATTTAAAGCAGGAAAAGTTTATTTTGCCTTACATTTCAGTGGGGTTGGTCCATCATCAGTTAGCCCCAAGGCAGAACAGAATGGTACAGTGTCATTGCATAGGAAAGCTGTTAATGTCATGTGCCCACCAAACAGAGGGAAAAGAGAGGAGCCAGGGATAAGAATACACTTTTTCAAGTGATGCCCACCTCCAACTCTAGGTGACCCAACTCCAACTCTAAGTTCCAACTTCTAAGAGCACATTCAGCTACTGAAGTCATCAAGGGTGAATCACTTATGAGTACATACTGTAGGGTCAAATCACCCTTCGAGGACATGAGACTTTGGGGGGTATTTTAGATGTAAACTGTCACAATCTCTCATTGTTCTCCTCAGCCCCTTTAGGGCTAGTAATTTATTATGTTAAATATTTTTTGGTCAAATTTCAGTATCTCTAGACAAGAAGAATAAAATTGGGGCCTCATTAAGTATTCTGGCTAATCCTGACTAGAAGGAGTTAAAACATATTAGACAATTTCTCCTGGAAACAATCTCAAAGACAAGTTTAAATAAAAGAAAACTCAAGAAGGAGAGAGAGAAACAAGATAACACAGATGGCATTAGGGACTTTCCAGAGCAAAAGAACATAGGCTAAGCACACAGAGAGCAAAGTGCACAAACAATAACCCTACCCATCAGCCCACTCAGAGGGCCCCAGGGAGATTTTCATGGGTGAGGTCCCAAGAGTAAAGAACACACATGTGTCAGACATCAGCAACAACAGCAGGCAGAATGGAGCAGAGCAGAGCACAAAAGCACAAGAATGTGAGAGCAAGAGTGAGAGGCACCTGTGTCTTTATTCTATAATTCCTACGCAGGTTGTTATCACATATTTACATTCTTATACAGTGCCATAACCAGCACCTGCATGTTTACCTGTGCTGTCATGATTACATAACAGTATCTCATTATGTGTCTGCCCTAGATAAGGGACGTCATATCCTCATGTGTCCTTAGATTTCCCTGGGATTTAAAATAGTCTGAGTGGTTCCCAACATCCCACCCCCTCAAATGTCAGGAGTATATAAACGTAATACTCTGCATGTAACAGGGCAAAAGTATTGCCTTGTATTGTAGTTAACAAATCAAGAACTATGTGGTTTTGCAAAACCATTATTTTCATTTGAACAGTTTCATCCATAAGCAATAGCAAAGCCTGGCACTTAAGGCCTGGTGATATTTTGAGCAAGGGCTTCAACCTGGAGGGTTAAGCTTATAGTCCTTGCGCCTGATCAGACACTATTCCTAGCAGTATCTCATATGAAACAGTCAATATTTTTGTTCAGATATTATTCCTAGCAGTCAACTATTTCAATGGCTAGTCAGGGCATCTGTTAAGTCATTTCCTGGGAAGAGTAAGGGCTCATGTCCTAAACTATGATACCCTACATGGTCAGCTTTTTGTCCACACTCCAATATGTCTTGCCATATTTTAGCACCCCATGGTGCCCTATTTTTCACTCTGTCAATTGGCTTGTCCTGCCTATTCTAGTTTCAAACCAGAGTACTTCTCTACTGGGCTGGACAGTGACTGCTGTCTATTGTGGGAATGGGTCATGGCTAGACTCATCAGTATATCCAATATCAGCTGTAGCTCCTCTTCTCCTTCTGCCTAGGGACTATGAGTCATGTCCTGTAGACTATCCTCCTGGATGGGTTTGGGATCCATGTACATCAAGGGTCCCAAAACAGTTACCAGTTTTGTTGCCAACAGGCTAGCTGAAAAGAAGGCCCACTGTTGAAGGCCAGTCCCCTATATGTGACAGTGGGTGCCTGTGCCCCTCCACTCTTGGAACAGGCTGTTCACATCCATACCCAACTCTCTCTCAGTCCTGTGATTCCTCACAGGCATGCAGAGCAGTGTACAACACTGCTGGTACTCAATCAGGGAATAGCAGCTCTCAGCTCCCTTCCACAACTGTGAACAAAACCAAACAGTGTGCTTCCACTTCCCCTGTTTTTGCCATAGGCCCCAGCTGAATCTATAATCATCCACACTCATGGTTAGGATAAATGGCAGGTTAGGGTTAAGGACTTGCAGGGCTTGCAACTGTACAACAGCCCTCTTTGAGTCCTGAAGAGCAGCTTCCACTGAGTCTATCCAGCAAGCAGCTTCTGCTGCATCTTTCCAGCCCCATGATGTCATGTGGCATAAAGCACACAGCAGGGTAGCTAGATGCTGTACATCCACCAAAACCTAGCAAACCCACATATGCTGATAATTGGCATACTGTCAATTACTGGGATTGGTCTTACTTGACCATATAACACCCAAGAATTTGATGGACCAAAGAGTTCCCTGGAACCTGTCTTTGTCCATGGTCCATGCCCATGCCACCAAAACTTCCTTCAAACTATGCATGGAAGGTTTCAAATCTGCAAGATAGTCAAAGGTTAACATAATATCAATACAATAAAACAGTGACACAGAGTGTGGCTTGGCCCAAGTGGCCAAGTCCTGTACCACCAGGCCATAACACAAAGTTGAGCTCTACAAATAGCCTTGTGGCAACGTTTGGAAGATCCATTGCCTGCCCTTCCAGGTGAAGGTAAATTATCCTGACTGCCAGCATCAGAGTGAGACTTCAATCATTGGCCATGACTCATCTGGCTTCTACATGGGCCATACCAAAGGGCTCTGCAGGGAGTTTCACCCCTGCTTTTTATAATTTCAAGACAATCTGTCCCATTGCTTCACAGCCTCCAGACAGCCACACTGCTTCATGCACATAACCCACAGCTTATAGGAGAGTCATCAGTTCATGGTGTGGATTTCCTAGGACCATGGTTTTTACCACACAAATTCACAACCAGAATTCTTCCTGAGTGGTATCGAGCCAAGCACCAGTCAGTATGTCCACCCCCCATACATATTCAGCAACTGGGGAAACGTAAATATCATATGGGCATGGTGTAAATGCCTGATACCCCAAATCACCTGGGTCTTCCAGGCCATGGTATAGCAATACCCATACCCTTCTATGTGTGTGGTAGGTCCTATAAAACAATCTAGGTTGCTGTGTATTAGCATTGACTCAGCTCTGGAATCCACCAATGCTAGGACATACCACACATTATATGGGGATCAGTAAATAGTCAATTCCGCATATGGCCTCTGCTCTCCAAGGACCCACAAGACCTAAATGCCTTGGCCTGCCTCCTAATTGAGGTAAAAGGAGGCCAGTGTCACTTATTCCTGCTTCGTCAGGACTGCTTTAGTCTTCTGGCCCTGGTCCATTGACCAGTACTGCTGCTCAGGGCATCACTGCTTCCACAGAGTCAGCAGCACATCCAAAGCCTGCTCATCTAATTTACCTGTGGCTAGACCAGCAGCCAGCAGGTCCATCTAGATCTTGAACCTACCAACCTTCAGTGGCTTCACAGCCTGCTCTTGTGAAAATGACCCTACTTGCCTGGGGCTCACTTCTTTTTCTCCTTTTCCAGAACAGTTTTTACAGATCTCGCCTTACCTTGGCACTTTACTTCCATGTCTCCCAGCCTGGCCAAGGCATCCATAGGATCAGGGATTGGGCGATCTGTAAAACGGTCAGGAAGGGCTGATACTGACCCAAGTGTGTCAGCCAGCCTGCTCACCAGGATCATGTCCTTTGTATGTGCCATCGGCACTTCTTCATCTGGGCTATGGTAGTGCAGTACAAATATATTTACTGCATGCTCATTTCACGTAGCACAGTTATTAAGTCTTGCTCTGACAGGTCACTTGGATTCTCTCAAACCACGCAGAATGCTGCCATCAACCAATTTATCACGGTCTGATTTCCTGCTTCTGGGGCTGCTCTCTGCACATTCTGCAGAACCCATCTCAAAGAGAGAGTACTGGCTATTCTGGCTGTTTGGGACATCTCTTGTGTGCTTAATTGGATGTAATCAACCCTGTCATCCCACAGCTATAGCAGGAATGTAGGCACTGTTTTACTCACCTCTGCTTTAACTTCTTTCGCCAGCTCCTGCAGCTTCATGGCTGTACAGGTCATGCATGTTGTATGCCAGCTATGCATAAGCGGCTCTCCAAATCCTCATCCCTGGGCTAGGAGTTCCTCCACTTCCACTTTTTGATGAATAGCCAGCCTAGCATGAAAATCCAGGGGATTTTCCCAGGGGAGTTTATGGACATGAGTACTTACACTTCTGGAGATATCAATCAAGAAGGCAGTGCTTCCCACACCTTGCAACGTGAGCTCCACAGCAGCCAGCCATCGCTCAGGGTCCTCTGTATCTTGTCTACTTGCCAGACAAGGCCATCAGCATCTTGATTTATATAGCAGAAGAGAGCGAAGAACAACCAAGCCATCCACCCTGTTGTTTTATGGTGAAGGGGAGGATTTTTTTTTCTGCCTGTCCCTTCTAAACCTTGCAGGACATCCCCAGGCTCTAAACAGACTGATTGCTCATTCTCCGGGACCATGTAAAATGCCAAGAAGGTGGTTACAGGTTGCCATGGTGAGGCCATAGTTGTTTATTAGCCATTCACTGGTTTTTCCCTCACCTTTAGGCACTGTTTCCATAGCCACCATGGGATCACTCACCTCAACATCCTGCCAACTATGCCAGTTGTTGGCCTTCTCAAGGGGGGTAGAGACTAAGGGAAATTTTTGTAGGTGAGGCCCCAAGGTTAAAGAACACATGTGTCCAAGACATCAGCAACAACAGCAAGCAGCATGGAGCAGAGCAGAGCACAAGAGTGCCACATTGTGAGAGCAAGAGCCAGAGCCACCTGCATCCTTATTGTATTATTTTTATATAGGTTGTTATCTCTTGTATAGTGTCATAAGCAGAATATGGGTGTTTCCCTGTGTTAAGTCGTGGTTACATAAGTGTATGTCACTGTGTGCCTGTACTAGATAAGCAAGTTCACGTCCTCAGGTGTCTTTAGATGCCCCAAGCTTTGAAGCAGTCTGAGTGGTTCCCCAGACCACCTCCCATAGAAGGCATGGAAAACAATGTAGAGGCACTGACTGCTGACTTACTTTGGGGAACTCTCCTCTTCAGTATGCACACATATGGGAGGCCAACTAAGAAGTGAGGACAAATTGGTTTTGTCTTTGAACAGAAAGGAAAAGTTAATACAGCTGAGATGAAGTTCTTTACCTGGGCATGTACTATGGTCACATAAGAATATAAACCTTTAAAACGAAACACTTTCATAGTAGTAATGTAAACTAGAAGGCATTTGGAAATAAAATCCACACATCATATTATTTGAGATATTTATTATAACCATATTGGAATAAACCTAAAAGTCTCACAAATGTAATATGTACCATATTCCTGACCAAATAGAATGAATTTCCTAAGGGAGTTACTGTGTCCCAATCTTTGCATCCAATGCTATGACTGTGAAAATCAAACTGGATTTCATGAATACTTTTTTTAAAACAATAAACAATTAAATATTATATAGAGTAAGGTGAGAAACCTTTGTAAAATATCTGAGAATGAGAGACATTCTATGATGCCTGAGTGTGAAAAGAAAGGACTTCAAATCTCAGCAGTTCCTTGAAGTCTTCTTAGTTTATTTTTATTTTAAAGATAAAAGAATGAAAACATATTAACAAACAGACATAAACAAAACAACACCAAAACAATAGAAACAATACAGAATTTCAGACAAGGTGATAGGAAATTAACAATGATTGTTATATTATATATTGTTATCACCAAATTGGATACTCAGTTAAACAAATATAGGCATATAAGATTGAGCAAACAATTAAACATTAACTGTTCCTTTTCATAAAGCAATAGAAATTAGTTGTACAATTATCTGAGATAGAAAACAACATAATACTATGTAGTTCAGGTCTTATAAGTGCTTACATTGTTTTCTAAGCAAAATGAAATGTCTCTGTGTGTCTGTGTGTCTCTCTGTGTGTATGTGCGTGTGTGATTGTGGTGGTATTCCTATGTGTACCTTTCTTATGGCCTAGAACAATAAAACTATGTATAAGTAGAAGTTATCAGCATCCAAATGTAAGAAAAATTAGCTTCTCTGTAAGTTCATAGAAAAATTAAGATTCTAAAAGGAAAAACTTGGCAAACGTAGACAGTTCTCCTTTAAACCAAAGATATTTTCATAATAAATCCTTGGTAATGTTGAGTCTTTCAGGTCATCTCTATGTAACCAAGTTGCATCAGTTAATTTGAGACATTTCCTGCATACTCTCTGTATGGTTTTAGGTTTTAAAATTTTACTAGATGATATCCAAATTTGATGAACTCATTTATGAAGAGATTAGACAAGGTGAACATCTGCAAAACAGTGAAAGAAAATATATGGTTATTTGCAAGCTTGCAAATGAGAACTCAGCTTTCACTCCTATGTCAATTACCGAAGAGTGCTGCCTGCGATAAAGATGCAAAGTTCATGGATAGGAGGTATTTTGAGCTATTTTGGAAATAAAGATTTTTTCATGAGAAAAACCATTGAATTCATCTTTTAGCATGTTGTCATGCTTTTCTGTTTACATTGATTACAGAATGTAACAACTAAAGGTGAACTGTGGTGAATTTTCAGAAAGCACATTTTGGTACAACTTTAAGTCTGGAGTTTACAAATCACAACCAGTGATATCAGACTTGAGGTCTATTAAAAGCAACTATATTATTGACCTGCACATTTCCTTTTTTTTCTTTTATTGGTATATGTTTTTGTTACATTGTCAATCAGTGCATCATTGTTGCACTCAGATTAAGGAATATATATATGATATATTATATATATTATATATTATATATATATAAAGTGTATATATGTAGTTAATAATTTTTACTTCCTCTCTTGTCCAGATTTCTTTCTGCTCTATCTCTACAAAGTCTACTTCTCTATCATCTCTCTTTTATTTTGCTGTATACATTATTTAAATTTTGGGTTTCTCATATAAAGAAGGAATGTTATATTTAGCTTCCTGTGTTTGATCCACTTCACTTAGCATTATCATCTTAAAATGTAGCTATTTTCCTAAGAATAACTCAAATTTATCCTTTTGTATAGCTGAGTAGTACTCCATTGTGCATTTTCTTTATCAATTTTCTTTATCCATTTTTTTATCCATTTTCTTTATCCATTCATCTGTTTATGGCCATATAGGCTGCTTTCAAGATTTACTTCTTATGAGATGTGCTGCTCTAAATATGGTTATACATGTATTATTGTAGTACAATGTCTTTAACTCTTCTGGGAATATATTCAGAAGTGGTGTAGCTGGGTCAAAATGAATTCCTATTTTAAGTTTTTTGAGGAATCCCCATACTGGTTTCCTTAACTGATGTACTTTTCTACATTTCTAACAATAAGTAAAGGGCTCTTTTTTCCCCATGTCCTATCTAGCATTTGTTTTTTGTATTCTTCATTAGTCATTCTTACTCTGTGGAGTAAGATAGAATCTCAGTGTTATTTTGCCTTGAATTTCCTAAAAACCAAAGATGCTGAACAGTCATTGTTGGGTTTATTGGTTATTTATAGTTTTTTTGAAAAGTGTGTATTCATTTCAATTGCTCATATTTGATTGGGTCTTTGATTTCTGCACGTCTAATTTTTTGAGTGCTTAATATATTCTAAGACATAGTCCACAGGCTGAGGAGTAAGTGACAAAATAAGTTTCCCATTCTATAAACTGTTTCTTTACTCTTTTGGTTGTTTCCTGTGCTTTGCAGAAGTTTTTAATTTTATTTGATCACATTTGTTGAATCTTGGTGTTACTTTTTGTGCCACTGTGGTTCTAATAAAGTCATTGCCAATGTCTATGTCTCCAAGAGTTCTGCCATTTTATCTTCGAACTCATTCAGCATTTCACCATTTATATCTAAGTCTTTGTTCTATTTTGATTTTATTTTAGTATATGGTAAAAGGTGTGAATCTATATTTATTCTTTTTTATTTGGATAACAGTTGTTGCAGGACCATTGTCAAAAGGTTAAGATCTGCAAAATTTTTTTTATATTAGAACTTTCTGCAGAAATACTTATCCCTTATACACATGCTTAAATTGAAAAAGCACAACGTCATGTTTCCTAATGTATTTAAAGGCATAACTATTCAATAGTACATAAAAATAAAAACCGAGTACCTATCTAGTTCTGTTTCTATCTGTTTCCACATGCTTGGTGCCTGTTTTTCAATATTCTTTCTTACCTAAAAATTATCCTAAAACTTTCCACTATGTTATTTAATTTAAATTTAGCTAAAACTATAAAATTTAAAGAAAACATTAGAAATTAATTTAAATTAATAAATATAAAAATTCTGCTGATATGCAGAATTTCTCATAATTATTTTGTTTGAATTGAACAGTTATGCTTATATTTTCTTGCATCAAAACATTGTGTAAACATAATAATATGAGTTTATTAGTAAATAAATATAGCAAGCTTAGAAATTTTACATTAACCACTCCACATCTACAAAAGCAAACCTCTTTCACATAAAAACATAACAGAACTTGTCTTCAAATCCAATTTGTCATGACTGTCTAAAGTATTAAATGAATAGACTTGATTGTATTAACTCAGTTTTTATAGGGAAAAATCCTCCTGAACTGTCAGATTTTGTTGGAAAGTTTAAATGTAAGTTTTGAAAGTATAACCTTATTTAAAATAAAAGTTTCATTTCTTTCCTTTTGGTAGTTCACAGGGTATGAGATTTTATATTTCTTAATCTCTTTCTAGCATGCAAAGTAGAGCACCTTCTTAGTAGGAAATATAACTTATTTTATTAACATTCCCCAGATAAAGGAAAAGACTTTCTATTCACAGAAAAGCTTTAAAATGTTTGAAAGATATAAGCAAAGGCAAAGAGAGCTTGCTGATTCAGTTGTACTGCCAAAACACAGAAAAGAATAAATATATAAATAAAAAATTCCTAGCACAGATATAAAAGTGTCATCATCTTTTCCAGAAAAAGTAAGCCATATTCTGGCACAAATAAGTAAGCAAAAAATACTGACAAATCAAAATCTGGTCTATTTGGACTCCTCTGGTGCCATAGTAGATTTCACATTAATAATTTTAAAGCTGAAAGCTTATCACTTTTTAGCCTTTTGGCTAAGATCAAGTGTAAATCTGAAAGCTTGTGTCTTCTAAAAACATTAAAAAATCACCATGGATCAATGGCATATTTAACTCTAATGGAGAAATCAAAGGAGGATAGTAAATTGTCCTATATCTATGGCTTTCCATCTGGGATAAGAGTCTATTGTTTGAAGAGCTTTCTATGGAATGTCCATTGGTGAGGTCTTTCTGAGAATTTATTTGTCTGCAAATATCTAATTTGTGCACTTTTACTTATTTTTCACTTTTTAATTGTATTGGTACATATTTGCAATTCATGCCATTAGCAATTATCTTGGGGAGTGAGTACATATGTATACCATGACTTCTTTTGTTTTTTTTAATCCCCTTCTTCTCTCTCTCTCCATCCCTTCTCCTTCAATTCCCTTATCCCACTTAGTATTCTTGTCATATTATTGATCTTTGCGACTGTTATAGCACATAATATTTACATTAATTGTTGTTATTATGTTCCTGAACATAGTATATCTTTACTTACTCCTTCCACCCCTCTTCATCATCCCTCATGCTTTTTCCCTTTGACCAATCCCCTATTGCAAGAGATCCATCTCCTAGGCTCTGTCTATCTATCATTCATTATTTTCTTTGCATTTTGCTTCATTCAAATGAGAGATACTATACAGTTAAGTGTGTGTGTCTGGTTTATTTTACTCAACACTATATTCTCCAGGTGCATCCATTTTGCTACAAATGTCTCCAATCTGTCATTCTTTATTGCAGAGTAGTGTTCCATTATATATAGATGCATTTTCGTTATCCAGTTATCTGCTAATAGAGGTACAGGCTGGTTGCAGGCTTTAGCTGTTACAAGCTGTGCTGCTATAAACACTGGTATGTATGATTGCTGTAGTATGTTGTCTCAAGCTCTTTTGGGGAAGAGGAGGTCACCTAGCAGGAGGTCACTGGGTCATATGGAATTTCTAGTTTCAGTTCTTGGAGAAATCTCCATACTGATTTCCATAATGGTTACATTAATTTACATCCCCACCAACAATAAAGGATGGTTCCTTTCACCACAGACTCGCCAGCATTTATTATTATTTGCTGTCATAATGATTGGCATTCTTTTCGGAGTAAGACAGAATCTTACCATTGTTTTAATTTGCATTAGTCTGATGGCAAAAGATGTTGAGCATTTTTCAAATATTTGTTGAGTTTTTGCAATTTTCCTCTAAGCTGTCTGTTCATTCCTCTTGCCCATTTCTTGACTGGATCTTTAATTTTTGGTTGTTTAAATTTTTGACCTTCCATATATTCTAAATATTTGTCCAATGTCTGAGGAGTAGCTTAAAAATTTTTTTCCCATTCTGTAGGGTATCACTTCACTGTACTATTTGATTCTTTTGCTGTACTGAAGCTTCTTAGTCTAATATAATCATATTTGATAATTCTTTTTGCTATTTCTTCTGCAATTGAGGTTCTGTTTTAAAAATCCTTCCCTACACTTTTGTTTTCAACTGTTTTACATATCTTATCTTCCAGTAGGTTTAATGTTTCTGTTTCAATATTTGGATCTTTGACCCATTTTTATTTTAATTCAGTATATGGTGAGAGGAAAGGGTCACTCTTCAATCTTGTCCCCCCCCTTGAAAAGGCTGTCTTTGTTAAACATGTGCTTTTGGCCCCTTTGTTGAAGATCAGATAGCTGAATACGTCAGGGAAAGTTCCCACATCCTCAGCTCTGTTCCGTTGGTCTAGGTATCTGTTTTTGTTCCAATACTGTGCAGTTGTTATCACTATGGATTTGCAGTATAAATTGATATCTGTTGTTATGCTTCATTGATCACAAAACTATTGCTCCACTTTTTCCTAGAAGTATTACCTTTTCTACCACCTTAAATAATTTTTGAATAGTATAAAGAATTGAAGTTCATTCTTCTACACTGTCATTCAGTTTTTCAGAATCTTTCTTTGAAAAGAATTTCATTAATAATCAAATGCTTATGGTTTCTTTGATGAAAGTGAACTCAAGAGACATAACTAGATAATTTTTTCTACCTATTGATCAATTTGTATATTCAAACAGAATTAAAGAAAGTATTATGATGTTACAGTCTTGAAATCAGGGAAAATTTTTAAATTCAGTACAATTTATTTTACTAGTCTTTAAACTTTATGCATATATATTTGATATCATATCTAACAGGCTAGCCTAATGCAAGATCAAAAATGTTCCCCTTTTGTTCTAAACCTTTTATAGTTTTAATCCTTACATCTAGGTCAAATATTAATTGTGGCTTAATATCATGGGTAGTCTGAAGTATGGGTATCAACTCATGTCTATGTATGTGGATATTAAGGTTTCCCAAGTGCATTCATGATGAAAAATCATTACTTCTTCCTAAACTGCCCTGGTACCTTTGTCAAAGCCAATGAAACATGAATGCAAGTACTAATTTCTGGACTCTCAGTGGTGTTTCTTGGTTTATAGTTGTATTGCTTGTGCTTAGATGTACCTCTAGAGCCTTCTGCAGTCATAGATGGGGCTTTTGTGGGGTTGGCTGGATCTAGAGTGTGTGACACTGGAATTGATTCACAGTGCAATGCTAGCTTCAGGGCACTAGGATTAAGGGTGTGAGTGCTACCCACCCTAAGCAGGCTGGATGAGATCAACGAATAGAAAGATGCTATTAAGGCCCTTTGTTGCTATGGCTACCTAGTGGCTCCCCTGAACTCACACGGGTTGTCTCCTCTGTGACACCCCTCTGTCATTTGCCGCTCGGCCTTGGAGCCAGACAACTCTGGATTAAAACCTCTACAAACTGTGAAATAAATAAACCTTTCCTCCTAAACTTTGGGTGTTGAGTATTTTGTCTTACAAACAAGAGAAAAGTAACAAAACAGTATGTCTGTTTTATGAATACCACACTATCTTTATTAATATATCTTTGTAGCAAGATTTAAAATCATAAACAATAGCGCTCCAGCTTTGTTCTTTTTTCTTTTGACAGTTGAACACTTTGCATTTCTGTATATACATTTAGAAAAAAAGTGCTTACTTTCTTTAAAAATCAAGCAAAAACCCAATTTTGATTTGATAGAGACTTTTTAATGTATGTATGTCCACCTAGAAAGATTTAGTTCCATTTCAGTTCAGCTGCTGTTTATTCCTTGCAACTATCCCTGACAGATTAGAAGGGTACCTTTAGCCATTTATTTCTTTTGTCTGAGTTGTTGCAGAATGATAACTTTCTTTTACCTCTTATCTTACCTAGTATATTTTATGTGTCCATGGAAGTCCTCGTCGGTAGCTTCTTCTTTTGAGATTTTGAGGATTGAACCCAGAACATACAACATCTCAGGCAAGCACTCTACTACTGAGCTACATATCAGCTCTCATCAATAACTTTTAAATATAAATAACACAAGGTCTAATGACTAATTAATACTTCATTCTGCCTTATACTTCACAGGAAAAGTTAGAAACACCTCCTATAGTTATTATGCATAGTCCTATTAGAGATCACTCAAAGAGGATGTCACTTTACTCCATCTTTTATTAATGATAATAATGAAGGAGAGAGTAGTTGTAAAACCAAATCCAAGATCAAAGCTGTATCACTGGAGAAAAGGGTTTTCTCTTCCGGCAGTCTGACTCCACACACCTCTCATAAACAGTCACACTATAAAAACAGAAGAAATAAAATTCATAACAAGGTAAATGTTAGCACCTATTAATTTTAAAAGTTAAACCATCAAAAATGAATTAGGACAAATGAAATGAGTATTTACCTATGGAGAAAGCTTGAGTTTACCATGAAAAATACATTTTTTAGATAAGTATTAGTTAAGAAAATTTTATTATTAAATTAAAAATAGTAACACCTCCATTTACAATTATTTTATTTCACTAATAATTTATTTTGCTAACAGAAGCATTCTACAAAATTTTCTTCTGTTAAACTACTCTATAATGAGTAATGAACAAAAATGCAGCCATCCTCCCCAAAATTGTGGAAAGAATTAAGTTCATGAACAGAGGTACCACGGTAATTAATATTGAAATACTTATGAGTTTTAAGAGACTAAGGCTACCAAAGATCTAAAAACGGGAGATTGGGCTGGGGATTTAGCTCAGCGCCACAGCGCCTGCCCGGCAAGCACAAGGTCGTGAGTTTGATCCCCAGTACCGGAAAAAAAAAAAAAAAAGTAAAAGTAAGAGAGAATGCGGTTCTGCTGAGCTTAACCCCCAGGTCCCCATGGGCAGACGTTGAGGCCAAGAAAAGAAGCAAAAAAAAAAAAAAAAGATAAAAACGGGAGATTATGTTTGAATAATAACAATGGCCTAAAAATTTAGAAAGGGAAAAATGGGCTTCTTAACCCTACATGGCCTACATGAAATTGATATTATGGAATAATAATTCCTCTCCTCTGTGAGAGATGTGTGTGTGTGTGTGTGTGCGTGTGTGTGTGTGTGTGTGTGTGTGTGTGTGCCTTTCCTCAACTGTCAGTCTACCCATCTGTATGTCTACATAATTTTATGTCTTCATGCATGTGATTAAATCATTTAAAGCATAAAGTTATACATAGGTACTAGATATTAGTTGTCAGGTTTTAAGGTGTTTTGACTTTCTGAGGGTGCCCAAAACAAACTTTCAGGGTTTGGATCCTATTGGACTCTTTGTGCATGAGTCTGGCATCAGAAAGACAAATCTACAGTGCTGCTGCTTCATCAAGTGATGTAGATGCTCTGCATAGCTCAGATCTTGAGATCTAGAGTTTTACTCAGAGGCAACTCTAGCAGACAAACACAAGTATAGAGAGGTGAAGTAATGAACATTTTTCATAAGAAAGAAAGAAAATTGTCTCTATTTACATTCTAACAAGTGAGAATGCAGCTTTCACTCTAACATCAGTTATGATATATGCCAACCATGGCAAGCTGTATGAATAAGAGTCAATTTGAGCCATTTGGAAAAACAACCGTTTTCCATAAAGGGAGCATTGAACTCTTCCACTAGCATTCTATGCTGTTTATTTCCTTGACAGTGGTATTAGAAGAAACGAGAACCTAACTGCCCATCCTCAAGTCAAGAGTGCACAGAATTCAAAGGCAAGTTGCAAAGGAAGCATAAACAGGATATTAGGACTGTCTTTTTTTCCTGTATATTCACATATAGCAAGTGTACTACAAAACATTCTAACTCTCATTATTGGCAGAATTTGTTACTGGAAACTTTTACAATGTCTTCATAACATTGGTGAACTTTACTGACTGGATTAAGAGAAAAAGAACCACCTTGTGAAAGGAAAAGAACCTGCTCAAAAAGAAAGAACAACTGGGATGCGTGAAAGGAGAAAAGAAAGAAGGGAAAAGAAAATAGATATATACATAAGATAGATAAGATAGCTGTACTACTGACTTCTTTTAGTTCATTAAAAAAACACTTTGTGCATGTATTGCTTGATCAATTATGTACGCTTATGTCTTCAAATCTGAGCACCTAATGTGAAGATAACAATGTGTGATATATTAGCCATTGTTAATCTCTTATTATCTTGTTTTGAAACTCTGTTTTTTTTTCTTTTTTTTCTCTTTAAAATAAAATTTAAAAACAGAATCACCTCAGTTCGTGGGATTCTCACTGCTCTGGCTGTCTCTAGCATTTCATTCTTTGGGTAGTTTTCCTAAGTTGGTTTTTAACTTTGTTTATTGCAGATATACATAGTACTCCAATAAGAGTTATTCTTCTCATTGCCTGGATAATAGCCAACCATTTAGCTCTTTGTGTGCCACTAGCCTCAGCAAACTTTATTTGCTTAATAGCCAATTTCTATACTTTATTTTTCTTCAGCTAAAGAGGAAAGTTAACAGTTTCATTTTACTGATATTGTTGGGAAGTTTGGTGCTGTTGCTTTCAAATCTTTTGATGATACCTGTTACCAAGACAATGAAGATGAAAGAATGTGAAGGAAATGTAACTTGGAAGACAAAACTCAGTGATGCTGAAGACCTTTTCTGTGTGACTGTATTTATGCTAGTGAAATCCATCTGCTTTCTTACACCCCTCGTGTTTTCTACTTTTACTCTAGTCCCTGTGCAAGCAACTAAGGAAGATGCAACTCCATGGCAAAAGATCCCAGGATTCCCGCACCAAATCCTTGCAAAAGCTGTGCAAACTGTGGTCTCCTTTCTTTTGTTATTTGTTGTATACTCCGTGTCTCCAATATTAACAAGCTGGGTCTCTAGGTTTATGTTAACGGAAGATAACAGAATGTAATACAGCTATTGCTCATTTCTTATCACTTTGTCTGAAATTCTGTATTATTTTTATTATTTTTATGTTATTTCATTTATGTCTGTGTGTTTGTTAATATGTTTTGGTTCTTCTATCTTTAAAACTAAAATTTTTAAAAATATTAGCAAGATAGAGTCTTAATTGGTTCCAAAATTAACTGATCTACTTGCTTTACCAGACCACTCAAATATTATATTCCTTGAGCTATTGACTTATCCTGATTTTGGGAAACAAGAAGCTAATGAAGAAATTTCTTTTGGTGGTGTTGGAGGTGATGTTCTGGCTGGACAAACAGAAACCTTCCAGGTCGGGGCTGGGGATTTAGCTCAGCGGCAAAAGCGCCTGCCTGGCAAGCACAAGGTCGTGAGTTCGGTTCCTGGTACCGGAGAAAAACCACAAAAAAAAAAAAAAAAAAAAAAAGAAACCTTCCAGGTGATTTATCAACGGAGACATAGTATCACTTTTACCAGAAACCCAAGTGATGGAGTCTTTAACATTTAGTATGTTATTCCACTTTTTCAGTAGTGCATTTGAGTAATTTCCAAAGACATTTCTAGGAAGTGTTTTATGTATACTTATTAAATAAAAACATATATGTGTTTTAGTTTCAGAATTCCTGCTCAGAATACAAAAGAAACATTGTCAGTAGCATACCCTTGTCCATAATAATTTATCAGAATTGTGAAATCCAGTACAGTCCACATGTTACTCTATGTCACTGATGCTGAATGTTTTAGAGTTTCAGTGATACAAACAACCCACTGTGGTATGTGTGTCATATGTCTGCCACTGCCATTGTATGTTGTCTTCACTTAATTAATTTATGTTCGCTATTATGCTTTATAATTAATTGTTAGCTCATGTACTAGGCAAATCATTGCAATTTTCTATTGTCCTTTGTTAAACAGAGAGATAAGATAAGGACAGAGTTATAGAGAGAAGAATAGAGATAGAAGTAGAGATAGAGGTGGAACTGGAGGTGAAGATGGAGATGGAGACAGAGACAGAGATAGATATATACATGCTCAACACACACTAAAATATAATTTGAACCTCCATCTCTTGTGAATGTCAAGATCATTAAATTTTAAATCACATGTCTAAGATATATATTTCATGCAGATTTTCTTTCTTCAGACATTATTTCTCTTATTTTACATAGTGAAAAGATAATTACTATAACATGCACATAATATAATACTAGATTTATATTTATAATAATTGTGGTATGCAGCTATTCATAAACAGCATAGAGGAGTATTATATTTGATACAAGTAGGTGACAAGCTTAGAAAAATTACATATCTATAATAAGAGGAAGGCAGGATCATAATAATGATTCAATTTTACTAAGATGTGTTCCCTGTACTTCTTGAAAAAAACAAAGACCTGTTTTGAACCTGAGACCTCATTTTATATTTTTAATATCCATATATTGGACTCTGAATTGTCAGTCATTTCCTTTATTTTTCATTTTTTAAATAGATTTAAAACTTAGTATGTGAAGGTTCTAACTTTCCCCATTGCAAATATTTGCTCACTATAGCAGTAGTAGAAAAATCCTCAGACAAAATTCAGAAAACATTCTTTGATCAATAAAATAGCATTTATTAAATACTTCTATGCTTCATAGGGAATTCCATGAAGATCATGCTTAGCGTAATCTTGTATAAAATGTGGAAATGAATGCCTATCGACAATCATTAATGGCAAGTTCCACTTTAAGAATACAATACATAAGCTTGTACAATACCTGAACTCTATCTAAGGAAGTTATGATATTATAAAATTTGAAATTATAAAACTACATGATCATTATACAAAAATTAATATAAATCACTCCAAAGATCTATATGTTGACAGATTTATTTATGTGTTTATTATCTTTCTTACCAGTACATTAGAAGCACCACGAAGCTGAGATCATGTGTGTCTTGTTTAATGTTCACTCCAGAAATTAGTATCTGGAACATGGAATATTTGTCAAAAGTGATATTTTATTGAGTAAAGAAATAGATGCATCAATGAGTGGTCTACATGAGCATTGGTAAACCACCAATAATAAACCAATCACAGAATGAGCAAGTTGCATGGATTTCCTAGTTTGACTCCATGTAGAGGTTGCAATCTGTTCAAACCAAAGCATTTCTGACAGTAAAATACTGGCTATTCCATAATTCTACAAAGAAAATCACCAGAGAATTGCCTTGATGCAACTATGTCAGGAGTTACAAGTTCAGACAATTTGGAACACCAAAACAAGATGGCACTTATGATAACATAAGTAAAAAACACAAGATATCTTGGTAAATTTACATGTATTTTAATTGGGAATAATGTATGATTATGATATTTTCTAGTGCCTATATTTTACTCAAGTTTAGCAAATCCTATGAAACAACCTACGTTGAGGAAGAACCTGGAGTAACATTGTAAGACACTATACAGGCACAAGTAATAACTAACACTTATGAACACTGACATGCACACATAGCCCGAAGACAAATACAAAAAGAACTACCTCCCCACAAAAAATATGGTACAGCATTGTTCCTTATGGTGTTATTTATACTGGAGTCAATTGTTGGATGCTACTTGATAAAAGGAGGATTACAACAAACTCTTATTTTTTCAACCCAGAGTTCTCCACCTCTATCCTGCTGTGATAAGTGTAGGCAGGACACTGAGCTCTGACTCTTTGTGGTCATGGGTGGTAGTGAAGTAAGTCTGCCAATCTCAGACTGGATCTCTCCTTCCAGCTTAAGGTCTTCTGTACCTGGGAAACACGGGTTAGAAACTTTGCAATGGCCACAAATATGTCACTGGCATGGTCCGTGTATAGGTTCAGAGTGTGGATCAAAGCTCTATGAGTTTGTGAACTGCCCTTTGGAGGAATAGTTGGACAATGTCAATGCACTGCTGTATTCACTCTGAATACCTCTCATCAGATGGGAGTGGCTTAAGGTGTACACAGTATTAGAGAACATGGGTACCTCTTGCCCTATTCCTTGAAAGAACACTCAGCCTCAGACACCTTCCCTCCAAAAGTCCCCACAAGGCTGAATTTAGCTTCTCCTCTATTTAAACCAGTATAATTTTGCGCTATTTTTCTAACCCACCAATATTCTCCCCAACCAGAGTTAAATCTTGCACATAGTGGAGGCTGATGTCTTTGCCCCTATCCTACGAATTTAATTTTACCATGTCGCAGTCACCTGTTTTCCCAGCTTTAGATATTAGGTTGGGTGTCCACTTCCTCTCAGTAGCACAGAAAATTAAGGGATTTCCTATGCCTAGGGAGAAGAAGTTACTCAACAGTGCATCCCATCCCACTTCTTCCCTTGTCCTTCTCCTGCTTGTTCTCTAAAGATAAAAGTGGGGGGCTCTGACCCTGTCTACTTGTGGTGTTTTGGATGAATGAATAGTCCAGAGCGACATGTGAGTGCAGCCTGCCTATCACCTGTAAAGATGTTTGCTATTATTTTTTCAAAGCTATTTGTAACACACTTTTCTTGCTATTCTATGCAACATATACTTATTAAGACACAGTATGTGACACTTCTATTTCTAGTACATTTCAGTTGCATCACTGTCTCCTTTCAATCTTATCAGATGGCTTGTTGCGTTTTGAAATCTCTGTGCACTGATCACCATTGGCAATACATGCAGGTAATTTAGTTGAATAAACACCTTTATTCAAGACGGACTTGTGTACAAGAAAATATAATATCTCTGAGTGTATAGTACATTTCATGTAAAATCTTGGGGAAAAAGTTTGTTTTCAACAAAAATTGCACTATAAACAATTTATTTGAAATCAATGATTATGTTTTCAGCATATTGAACATTTCATTTCCTAAATATTTCTTTCTTAAAAATCTCTATTTTATTAATGTGCACAAGCTTGTATACCAAATACCACAGTCTGAGTGTTTAAGCACAAAAATGTATTTCCTCACAAATCTAGAGTGAAAGTCCAAGGTCCAGGCTCCAACAGGATTGGATTCTGGAGAGGCCCCTCTTGCTTGTGTGTGGAAAGCCACCTTCTCACAGGCCCTGTTCTCTGTGAGTTCACACGATTTCCTTTGTACCTGTAGGCTTTTACTCCTCCTGAAGACAAAAGGCTTACTGCACTAGTGCCTCCACTTAGAACTCCTTTTAACATTAAGAATATCCATAAGTGCTCTGTCTCCAAATATAGTCTCCTTTGGGGTTAGGGCTTAAACATTTGGCTTTTGAACCAAATGATTCAGTCTTTAATAGTCTTTGTAAGTAGGTCCATGAGCAGTATTTTCAGGGATGAAGTGTGTAGAGGACATAGTGCCAAACTTTTTATGTAATAAAACATATTCATTAATTTAATGTGAGAGGACAAATTTTGTTCCATAAATATGCAATTATACTAATTATACTTGCATTCCTCAGCACTTTCAAAGTATGAATCAATCACCTTCTACCACATGAGCTTTTAAAAACATTTTTCATATAATTGGAATAGACTTTTCCTGTTTCAAAGATTACCCATTATTACTCTGTGGGTATATTTTGAATTTCACTTTGCCTCTGATGATTTCAAATTTCTCATATTAATACATCAATGTGATTACTTACCAGTGATTTCATTCAATATAGGACACACAGCTTGATAACAGCTCATTATTAAGTGCATGACTATTAACATATTCTTTTAATTGAGAAGAGGAAATATGTAATTATTTTCAGGAGTAACAATACACAGTAGGTACTCTTTTGAAAAAGTTTCATCAGAAAAGAGAAGAGAAATATTGTCTCTGAAGTTAACTGTGAAAGAATTAATGTCAAGATAAAATCAGACCAATGCTTCCTGGTGAAATACTAGCAAACTACATACAAATGGGAGGCCAGTATCACTACAATTAATTAACATTTTCATTATTCCAGCATTCCATTATGGTGCCAGCAGTAGAAGAGAATTATATACAAGGAGAAGTATAGTAATCCTTATAAATAACCAAATGCAGATAATATCATTACAGAGATGATACTAGAACCTCCAAATATAATATAAGGGAAATATTATAAATCTCAGCCTGTTAGATGTCTGATATGCTGAATTCCTGTTCTCTAAAAATTGAAGGATAACCGGTAGAAACAAGTTAAGAGTAAGAAGATATTTATTGAGAGGGAGAGATATAGTTCCTGCGAGGCAGGAGAAGACTTGAATAGATTGCCGAAAACCCTATGTTATGTGGAAATTTTATAGTACGATACCCACACTGGCATGATGTGAGCTACAGCTATGATCAACCAATAAAGGTACAAGTATATTCACTTAGATAGTAAAGATCCAATGGGGAAACAAGTCATGTAATAAGGGTGTATGGGAAGAACAAAGACTTTGTCTAGGAAATTATGGGTCAGCAGGGCTTGGTCACCTACTATGGTGACTGATGTCTATCAAGGTTTCATCAGGCCTAGTGTTTGTCCTTTGAGGAACTGTATGGACCTGGTCATTTTGTCTTTATATCTTGAAACCAGGTCTCCAGCAGATGTGTCTCTGGCCACAGTTGAGATGTGTTTTGCCTTTGTCCTGGCTCTCTTAAAGGTCCAGCCCTATCTCACTACCTATAATATTTATGCATAGTTTACCTGCCTGTAATAATATTTTCTACCTGCAACAGGCAAGAGAGTGAACTTAAAACACAAGGCACACTTAATAGCTTAGTAAGACATCATGCTCTCCTTTCACTATAAAGTTAAAGGAATATAATTACTATATATTTCTTGTACACATTGGCCATTGTGTACATTGTCACAAATACTATAAAAAATTTAAAAATGCTTAAGCTTAAGAATCAATATTCAAAAGTCTGTTATATTTTTTAAACCAGGCTTTTAGTATAGCTATGAGTAGTCTCTTCCTATTGATATTTCATGTGCATTTAGGGCAGAACCTCTGTCTGCAGGGGCTATGTATTACTAAAGCTCACTGCTGACAGCTGCATGCACTGCTAGGTAAGTATTTAACACTGTGGAGCCTCAGTCTTTTCACATGGAAAATATTACTACACGTATGTAAGTACTAAAAGATCTGAGATAAAGGGCTGACCTGCTAGCAAATGTTACAACATCCTCTTTTAATGACTAAATAACAAATGTCCACTTTTTATTTTACAGAGAAAATATTTCTCAATAAAATATTACAAAATGACCTTCAGAAAAAATGTTCAAATGTTTTCAACAAATAAGTGAATTAATGAACTACACTAGAAAAAAAATCTACTCCAAATTCAATCCTAACAGTTTGAAGGAGTTTCTTTGTAAAAATAAACCTGAAGAACTTTTCATTCATAACCATAAAGTAAACTGTATGTAGTTGAAGATTTATCATCACTGGACACAGGACATAGACCCATGTTTTCCTCCCTTTATCATACCTCTAAACCTCTTTCATTATAAATGTCGCTCATTTCATAAATTCACTTCATTATATTTATCTTCCTCTTCTGCCATACAATCAGTACAGGAAATATAGAAACACAACAAGCTTTACCTTGACTATTGCCCATTCATAAGTTACTCTAATATTCTGTTCCTATGACCACCTGCTTGTTTTCCACCTGGGTAATATGCAGTTTAATGATGAGAGAAAGTATAAAAACCCTCCATTTCCATTTAATGTTCAATCAAAAGACTATCATAATGATGCTAAATATTCCTATGCATTAAAATTAAAATAAACTGTGATATACATATACACCTACATGAGAGAATACAAAGTATTTCCTAACACAAAGTATAAATTCCTAATTGTAACATTATAAGAATTCTTAAATTAAAACTAATGAAATAAATAGGAGATTGGAATAAAATGGTCTAATGATTCTGAGGAATTTTTTAAATTCAAATATAACAGATTGGTATATTTTGTGTAAAGATAACAGCTTTGGTATATTTGATTTCAAACTATCTGTATTTTATTCTTAATTTTTATGCTATATTTTGAACCCATATATTGAAAACATTTTATGTATATAAAATTATAAAGTTCTGTTTCCTAGGGACTGGCTCACATGCACACATATATTACACATTATAGGTTTCATGACTGAAAATGTTAAGATTAACAATTGAAAAATATTAACATTCTTTTTTGTTATGATGAAGTTTTCTTACACTTACATGGTGTGCACTGACACACTACCATGTAGAAATATATTAATATGTACATACCTGTATTTGTACAGTTACGATAATAATGTTTTGATAGTGATTACACCAAACATACATTTGTAAAATTTACAAAATTGTATACAGTAGAATATTTGTGAAGTACAAAATTATAAAAGCAAGAATGTTCTGTGAACTTTGAATATGCCACGGGATTCCCAAATGATCTATACACTTGAAGAATTAACATCTTTGGACCAACACCTCAGCCACCTCAACATTAGAAGATAAGCCTGTTTCAGCTTACTGTTTGCCAGGAGTAGGACAAATGAGTGGACTGAAGGAAAAGAAATTTCAGCAATCTGACTAAAGAGAAAATGGAGAATGCTTGGAAACTCAAATCTCCAAAACTGTATAAAAATCGACAGAAAGAAAATTGTGTACAGTAGGAGAAAGACAACCACAGATGGCAAGGCCTTTATGTGGACTGTGGTGCCAGCATCTCCGGACCCTCTGACACTGTGCTTCATCCTCTTCAGATGTTTCCACAGGGAGAAGATGAGGAGGAGAAAAGTTGTCAGAGACAGAGCAAAGGCTGTGAATGTGAACAAAGTGCTGCTGAATAAAAGAAGTTTTGAAAGTTCAGGAAAGTCACATAAACTGGAGCTGTAAGATATGTTTCTTTTACTCTCATCAAGAAGGACATCCATGTGTCTATTTGACTGAAAAAGTTGTAAAAACAAGAAAACAAGAGACACCAGCAATGTTAATGAAACTACCTTTTTAACTCTCCACTTAAAATAAAGAAAAATACAATTGGAAAAATTGGCTACCTTGAGACAATAAAAGATGCTGAGGCATGTGGCAAGCCACATGCTAAAATGACAAGTCACAATCCAAATAATGTATATGACTTTTACCTTTATTGTATTCATCCAGAAAGTTGGATAAAACACATACGTCCACCATCTTGTGAATAATAACCAGAGCAGACCAGTCCTGGAGATTGCCAAAGCAGTGAGCAGGTGATCAGCTACAGAGATCTTTCTTCTCTTGATTAGGTCCATGCTGTTCACCAGGATTATGAATCCATTTCCTAAATTTCCCATTAGGAACTCAACAGTAAAAATGATAGCAAATATGCTCAATGTCACATGACTCATTATTGCTAAGCGACTGGCTCAATGTGCAATATCACTGTTAAAGATGTATTAATGCATTAATTTAAATTTTATATGTATCTAAATTTTAAAAATTCTACTCATACTTCTGTTAAATGAAAACTCCTATCTAGAGTACCACACCAAAAAAAATCAACATTTGCCAATGAGTTTGTTCATCACAGTCTTCATGAAAACCTTGCATTTTCCTGACATATCAGCTGAGTTTCATCCAAGAACTGTGTGTCTCACACACAGGAGGCTGGAGATCACTGTAATTAGTGATGAAGGAAACATAAAACAAAAACAAAAATGTGTTTATTTACATCCTTGTTCACATCTTGACTTCACTGTGTATTTTAATCTGAGTACTTGAGATTAGGGCAAATAACATTATAACTTCCAACTCATATACAGAACAACAAAATCTAAACTAACACTTGGAATTTCTTTTTATATTTTAAAAAGAGTAGTAAATGAGAAACAAACAAACAAACAAATAGAACAGTAGCAGCATCCCAGTATCATGAACATAAACAAATCAAAGCAAGAACATTTAAAGTGATACAGGGTCTTATGACAAACTAAGCACCAATATTCTTTAAACCCTTCAAAATTCAATCTGTACAGGGACCTATGCATGTTATACAAATTTCTTTACAGAAATTATGAGGTAACTATTAATCTCATGGAGATCATTATTCAGTACTGACATAATATGTATTTATCATTTTTACAGAGACACTCAGGCACACCCATATGCTCTCATGCTCACATTTAAAAAGTTTTATGAAGACAAATCTCCCTTTTTCTTACTTTATTAATTCATATTTTTCACTTATTAAACATTTATTATGTGGCAAGGACATGATTAATATTTGCATAACTTCTAAGTCATTATTTAGAAATGTTTTCAAATACATACTCTATAGTATTAATGTAAGTATTCAGAAAGATTTAGAACAGTCATTTCTGTGCATGTGAAAAGTTACAAATCTATCTGTGGCCCAGTGAAGCACACACTGAGATGAACAACTTCACCTGCAGAGCAGGATCCTCCTGCTTCTCTGCCTCTCTCCCTTATACAAGATGGCTGTTTCCTCCAGCCACCTGAATACCTCCAAACTGTGTCTTCCTTCCCTCAACACCTAGCTGTATCAGCTTCATAATCCTCTCTACAGGCACCGAGGCAAGTGAAGTATGCGATATTGCCTGAGCTGATGGAAAAAAGAAGCGCAACACAATTATTCTTCAATAGCTAAAAAGTAAACAAGGTGCCAATGGAGAAATTCAGCAGCAACTATGAAAACAGCCAATATGTATCATCAGCCTTAGAGTTGGCAGAAAAAGACAGAGGTATGCACTGCAACAAGGTGATACCATCTTCATTTCCTTCAATCAGTAGTGAGCAAACAAATAAGAAAATTTCAAGAGAAAAGGTCCATAGAATAAAAGCACAGACATACCATCGGAATAGAGGCAGGAAGATTCCTGTGTGAGTCAGCTTTCTGTTACTGTCTCAAAGTATCTGCTATAATCAACTTTTAAATGGAGGAAAGGCTTAATTTGGCCTATGGTCTCAGAACTTGGCTTTACTGTGTGCCACTTGCAGCAAGACAGAACATTTTGCCAGGGAGCATGTGGTAGAGCAAAACTAATCACTCATAATAACTAGAAGCAAAGAGTGGATCATGGAATAAGGTCCCAATATCCCCTTTGAGAGCCTTCCCCAGTGACCTAACTGCCTTCCTCTAGACCCCATCCCATAATGGTTCCATACCTCTCAATACTTCCACAGCCTTTAGTAAAGGCACTTGCAGGCCATTTAACAACAAATGATAACAACCTTTCTTGCTTTTCTCCTTCCAAGTGACATACATGAGCTCTGGAAAGAGGACAAAGAGATACGCAAACAACCATATGTGGTGTTCTGTGGAGTGGGAGTTGCTACAGAAATTTGGCACCTTTTTAAAAAACAGAGAAAACTTGGGTTCCTGGCAAGGATTATACTTACCCCTGAGGAGCTCTTCCTGAGCTCCACTCCTGCTTCTTCCACTCTGGATGGAAATAGTGTATGTTCTGCCTCACCAAGAGCCACCTGGGAAACACAGCATTTTCCAGAAAAGATGAGAATGGAATCAAGGATAATTTCCACACATTACAGCCAGAAGGCAGAAAAACAGTTCAGTACTTCAGAACAGGAGAGACATTAGGGCCAGGCATATAACTCAGTGGTACAAGTGCCTGCCTGGCAAGCACAAGGTCCTGAATTTGATTCCTGGTACCAAACAAAAAAGAGAGAAGGAGCGAAAAAATAGTAGGGATTTTAATCATATCATTACCAATATCAGATTATAGTATATACAGAACTCAAAATACTTCATGTTAATTTTATTGTTGGTATCAAATTTTACATACTAGTCTATCAAATGCAAATCATTGGAGATATCTCCTTACTTAAGTTCTTATATTTATAAGAATAATCCCTGACTTAAAAATCTATCCATACTTATTTTGTTATTCATAAACACAAATAAAATACTACATCATAATTATTATGTACACAAATTGGAACAAAGTGACTATTGAAGCTGTTTGCTTCTCCCCCAGATATAGTATCATAAGAATAAAATATACCTTATACATATGAAGAAAACCTGTTTTCCTCTGTGAAGTGTGTGTGCATACACATATGCTCATAGACACTTAGATATAGCTAGATCTGGATAATCAGACTTATTTATCTCTGGAGCTATGCAAATATGTTCTCAGTGAGGTGACTCTGAGATCACTCCCAAAGTCAGCATAGCTGATTATTAGTTGAAGAAATGATTCTCAAAGTTGCTTGATACTTTCTAGTTAGAAGGGAAAGGCATTTTGAAAGAAGCTGAAAACAGGAATTAATGAGCAGGGTAACACCCAAGAGAAGGCAGTGGGCAGGAAGGCAGATGAGTCCCTTCCATGCTGCTCACCTGTCCTGCAGGACCAAGACTGACCATTGGCAGCAGCATCTCACTGATGATGTTTGGAAAGGCAGATACAGGAAGTGGGGAGATCAACAGCTTTATTGAGTGGGTTCATAAAATGGCCCTTCATTAGGCTCTGTGTCTGAGAAATACTACAAACTAAGAGCAAGTGAAAGCTGAAAAACTGATTCCTGAGGTTAACCTTTGAAGTGTCAACCCAGTTCCTAGCACTGAGTCAATTTGGTTAACCAGAGTCCTGTGATTCATGGAATTCTAAGTCTTTTTCACACACGTCCTTCAACATACAAACAGGAATGTTCAGGATGGGTTCATGTGCTTTTTTCCAAAGACCTGTAATCATTTGCCTGATACCAGTCCCTAGAAGAAAGGACACCTGTTCACATTCTTTGGGGAGTTTAAATTTAGAGTCTGAACTAGAGTTTATATTTAGAATAAATGGGAAGAGAAGCAGACCTTGTGTTGTACTGCATGGAGTGGAAGCTTGAGAACGGAAATGCTTTCTAGAGATTTGACTCTTACTCATCCCAAGGTGGTGCCATGTGTTGGTATCTTGAATTATCAGGAATGCATAATTGCAATGGACAGAGTCCACAGCTGGAACAATGCTCATATTGTTCCTGCCCTGTGGAGTAAGGGATATTCTTGTTTGCAGGATTAAGTTGGAAGCCTGTGAAAGTCTCTTTTTCCTGACAGACAAGAAATAAGAAAACAATCACATTCTCCAGGGAATGAATTGATTACTACTAATAAAACATCTTTGAAATTTTGAGGAAGCGATATTTCTTTCATATTTCTGTTGAATTAAAATATTTGGACTCTGCCATAGTCAGCTGGGCTATTGAGGTTGAGTGCAGATTCCATATAGTTTCATCACTGTATCTGATGCTCTCCAGGAAACAACCTTTCCTGAGCACTGTATCTGATCTTGTTCTTTGTATGTGGCTGTTGACTTGGTGAATGTGTTTTATTAATGCTCATTTTCTAGGGAAATCAAAGCGATTTAATGTTATTGTTTTGAGAACCTGCAGCCAGAGGGCCCTGAGACTCCAGGCATTTCTGGGCTCATTGCTGCCCACTGCTGAAGTTCTGGTCTGGGTTGGGTTTGTTCCTGAGTCTGAGAGGTCCACAAGAGCTGGCCCTGCAGGCTTTGGAGCTGGTGATACTCATGTTGTGGGGTCCATGTGTAGGTGGAGCTTGGAATGCCAGATCCCGTATATCATTTTTAGTTATATTTAAACATTTTTATTATCCCTTGATTTGTTAAGCAATAAAAATGTGTGTGTGTGTGTGTGTGTGTGTGTGTGTAACTCCACATCTCTGGGAGATTCAAAATATTAGTAGAGCCCAACTGCCCACTTGCTATCCCATTGGTGAAGCCTTCTTTAAAAGGCAAAGTAGGAAAATCAGATAAGATGGTATCTTGGAAAAGAAGGAAGATTGAGATATCACAGGTCTCATCTCACATAAGAGGCATCTCCTGAAAATGCCCTTTATGCTTGATCCCAGGCCCTAGCTCATGCTAGACACACACTATAGATGAGCTATACACTTTGATCTTGTTATGCCTTGTACATAGAGGTCCCCCAAAGCCTCGTGCACTTTTAGATGGGGCTTGTTTGAATGTAGCTGAATCTAGAGTTTGTGATTGTTGCATGGTACAATGCCGAGATTAAGAATGCTGATATTAATTGTGAGTGATATCTGGATCAGCCCACTGATTGAATTGGCACCACCCTAATCCCAGCAGCCTGTATAAGATAAAAGGGGCAGAAGGAGGCTTGCCTTCTCTCTGCCTTTGTTGCTTTTGCTATTGTCCTCCACAATGAATTGTTGTCCCCCTCACATAAACTCTGACTTGAAGCCAGCCAATTGTGTACTCAAACATCTGCAAACTATGAGATAAATAAATCTTTCCTCCCTTAATTTGTGGTTGTTGGGTATTTTCCTCAGTGATGATAAAAGTAAGTAGGACAACTCTGTTCTCAGTTTAACCCACATTTTCCAAAAATATCATGTTACTACAAAATGTTAGATATATATTAATTTATATTTGTAAGCATAAAGTGGCAAAATTCTTATATAACAAAATAATAAAAAATAAATCCTGAGAAACAGATTAACATAAGACTCATATATGTAAAAATGTTCAAGGACTAATACTGTGAGTGATGTACAATAATCTGAACTACACGTACAAACATCCATCCTAAAGCAAATGAGATGTTTTCATATGCTATATTTTCTATCACAAAATGTTCAACAATGTCTTTTGGTCTCTTTAGATTTTGGAACCAACATATGCGACATTTAGTTATAGAGATCTGACCCATTTATGAAGTTTCCCTAAAGGCTACTGGTTTCCAGTGGACCTCAGAGCAAGAGAGGTCACTAAGCTGGTGCAGGCTGCAGCCCAAGCTGCTCTATTATTAAGCAGATGCTTGTGCAGATACAAAGCTAGACACATGCATATACCACTGATTGCATCACTCCTCCTTACTTCCAAGTATCCAATAATTTAGACACCCCTACTTCCTTATTCCATGAGTACATCTGAAGCTTATCCACAAGGAGACAGATGGCAGAACAGGGTCTTCCATCTCCAGATGCTCATCTGCCTTGTAATAAAATCTTTCTCTTTGTAAAACACATTTTAGTGACTGACAGAATGCATGGAGTTAAAAACAAGCTTAGGTAACAGGGTACACTGAGAACACATAAAAAGGGGATGCCA
Organism: Chinchilla lanigera; assembly: GCF_000276665.1. Lineage (NCBI taxonomy): Eukaryota > Metazoa > Chordata > Mammalia > Rodentia > Chinchillidae > Chinchilla > Chinchilla lanigera. The sequence continues at coordinate 8,322,079 of NW_004955413.1, forward strand.
AACCTCTACAGAACTATAGCAAGGTCATCCATCCCCTCCAGAGAGTAGTTCCCTGTGTCTAAGAAAATAACAAGAGCAGAGCATTAAACCAAACCAGCAATGGAGAGAACAAAGACAGTAAGACTTGAATCAGTTGGGGGGTTATTTTTGTCTCTTGAGCCAGTCAACTCACCAGGGCTGTGAAGACTTGTCAAAATTTTTAGAAACACACTGGCCATTACACCTATGGCATGTGGTCAATGTACTCAGGAGCTGACTGGAATGCAATGTGATATGCTTACAGACAATGAGTGCATGGCTAACAGCAAGTAGGAGACCCACAGTTCACAAGGCCTTACATGAACCTTGGGGCTGAGATCTTGCGTTCATTTGCCACGGGGCAGCATCTTCCTGAGATGTGCACAGAGGGAGCAGAGTAACATTAGAAAACAGCTCATTGATGTAATTAAGAATGGAGTCATGATTCACTGGAGTGAATACAATCATATTGGAGGACCTCCATTTGGTCTTTGCAGTCACACTTTGTTCATATTCTCAACCCTATTTGGTCTCATTTATGGGAAACATGCAAAGATGAAAAGAATGACTAAAACTCCAGTGGTGTCAGTCTAATGACACTTTGATCTCTCCTCTTTAGCTAAAGAAAAACCAAGTTGGGCAAATTGACTATGTTGCAAATAAAATATCTCAGATAAATAGTCAACCAAGAGCCAAAATAGTTGGTCACTGTCCAAACAAAGAGAATAATTATTATTCATTCACTCTGTGAAATTGGATAAATCATCATTGAATATCAGTGTATTAACCTCCCTAAAGGAAAACAACCCAGAAGATGACTACTGTGGTAAGAATTTGATCATCTGGGGGCATATTTTGTCTCTGATTCAGTCAATGGGGTTCACCAGTGCTACAGAAGAATGTGGCAAGACTTCCAAAACCAATATTTCATTGCTTATATAGAAATGACGTTAGTTAAGTGTAGAAAATATGATACCCCTTGGCATTGTTTCTTGATCTCCTGACCCAGAGTTCTACCAACACCTGTTTTCTCTATGTATAGTAAATTTCTTTCTATTACATTTTGTGAACAATATCATGCAGGAAAGCAACACAGTATACTAAAAGATCAATTAAAGGATATTCTTAGAGAAAATAGTTGTTCCTAGAAATGTTCAAAATAAACCCAATTCATATCTATAAGTCTTTACCAAACTGGAATCTTTCACAGATGCTGGGTTGAAAGCTGAATACTCCTTTGCTAGCATGCAAATGAAGGGATATTCTCTTCCACTGTTTTGCAGAGTTTTGCTTATCTAACATGATTTGGCTTCATCAAGTTTAGATATTAGCTAGTAAAATTCTAAAGCCTGATATATATTGAACATGCAGACATATGCAAACTGACCCATGAATCTCAACCTTAAAGACCTGATCATAAGTGTTCATTAGCATCAAGGATTTATTTGACAAAAATATTAGATTCATGTAGAAAGATTTAAAGAAACAGATCTATAGGTTTCTTGTTCAAAATTTTCCTAGTTTTGTAGGAATTCTTAAAAACCACACTTTGTTGTCTATAACTCATAAACAAGAAATACACACATCACTGCCAAAAACCACCAAGCACTTTCCTTTATGTGAAAAGATTTTAAGTATCAGTGACGCATGAATTGTTATTTTCTCATATCCAAAATAAAATGAGTCACTGAGGATTTTGGGGATTCCATCCTCTCCTTTCACACACAGCCATAATATATCTTAGCCATAATATATCTCAAATGTATCTCTCATGCTTAGAAATTGGTTACAAAGGCTTCTCTCCTGGCTGCATCTTAAATTTCACTGTTCATTATTTACTGAAAATGTTTAAGAACTGTATAGATATTTCTGAAATCTGCTGTGATTTTCATTAAAATTGTATTAGCCCTATGATTTGGGGAATTGATTCTGTCAGTTCAAGAACAAGGACATTATCTACACTTAGTCAGATCTTCTTTTATGTTCTTTAACATAATTTAATAAATATTACAATGAAATATGATGTTAAAACTTATTTTCAGACCTCTTCTAGTTTGTCTTGCTACTGTGAAAGAAGTACAGCTACAAATATCATATCCTAAATAAACTTTATGGCTGAATAGTTTTACCTTAATATGATATTTCATAATGTTGCTAAACCTACCAATTCTAATTGGTAAATTCATGACTTCTTTGCAAATTATGTGTATTATACCTAATCTGTTTTGTCATTCTCATTCAACTTTTCACTTTTTAAAAATGTCTTCTCATAAAAAGTCTCCTGAGTTGGTTAATAATTCTAATACAAAGCTACAGTAAATATTGGTACTAGTGTAAAAGTGCCTACATCTCACAATTAGAAATAATGTTCCTGTATTTGTTTAACACACAATTTTCATTAGACCATTATTATTTCCCTCCACATATTCACTGAAAATGTAATTAAAACATATCTCAGTGTCTGTCAATAGTATTTAATCAAGATACAAACCACATAGGAACTTCACTGGGAAGTATTTAACATAAAAATTACTAAATGTAATAGGGTGGAATAATGAAGATTCATTAGAAATAAGTAAAGATGATTCTACAGAATATAGAAACAGCAGAAATAATTTAACTAAGACTATTATTTGGCATAAAAAAGGATCCTGCGCACGCGCACGTGCACACACACGCGCACTTGCACATTTTTCTCTCTCCAGCCAAGGCTGAGAAGACCTCACTGAAAATAATACAGCCATGGTTTTCAGATCTGAAAAATCAGAAATGTCCAGAAGCCCACAGGAGAGGCTGGGCTGAAATATTCCATCTGAGTCTGGGGAAAGTGCCTCACAGACAGTTGTCTTGCCTGGTGCTCTGTGTAAAGCTATTGGAGAGGCTGCTGGGAAAAACTTCTAACACCCAGGTGCTATGATCCACCACATACCTTGGGAGCCAGGCATGGAAAAACTGCCAGCGCTACTGATGCAAGTACTGAAACTGTTTAATTTATTCTGAGACTATCTTGGTGGGGTGGGTAGGATAGATAAGAGGCTATTTTAGAAGCCTGAATTCTGCTGATGTGTCTAGGGATTTCTGATAGCAGTTTTTTCTTTCTTGGTTAGTGAGAGAACACTAATGTTATCATATGAATGCTACTGTCCAAACTACTAAACTCTGAACACTTTTTAAAGGTAAGAGATAGCTAAATTTCATCTAATCAAGTTACCACATTTAATCATTTAATTAGCTTAATTAAATCATTTAATTAGCTCATAAAAATGAAGGTAAATTCTAAAACAACAACAACCAGATAAAAGCTTATGGAACAATACTAATCTCAAAAAAATAGTCTCTGAGTTAAAATGTATCAATATTTAAAGAGCTATTTAAACAAATAAAGAAAAAAATTAGAAAATGATAATAAATAGGACCATGAATTCTTTCAAAACTAATAGTATCTGCTGAGTGTGGTGGCTCATCTTTGTAATCTCACCACTCTGGGAAACTCAGGCAGAAGGATCAAAATTTTGAGCTCTGGGTAACATATTGTCTTATCCAGATTCTCTGTCTAAAAAAAGAAGAAAACAAAAAGAAAAAAGAGAAAGGATAAAAATATGAGAGTGTAGCTCATTGTGAAGAACTTGTGTTCCATCCCCAGGACCAAAATGGTAGTATCTAATTAATGAATCAAATTATTAAAAACTTACAAAATCCTGAAGAAGTAAATATTTCACAGTGATTATTTCATAATCAATGGACAAAAAACTGAAAACTTTCACTCTAAAATGAGGAACCAGACAAGATGTCCACTATCACCACTCTGATTCAATACTGTTCTGGAAATCCTAGCCATAGCAATTAGAAAAGAGAAAGAAATAAAAGAAATAAGGATAGGAAAGAAAGAAGTAAATTATCATTATCTGTAGATGACATACATGCTACAAATAAGATCCCCAAAGCTTCACCAAAAGACTGCTACAATTAATAACTGAATTCAACTTTGTAGCTGAATACAAAGTCAGCACTCAAAAATCAATAGTATTCCTGTACACAAGTGACAAACACTGGGAGACAAATTAGGGAAACCACACACTTACCAAGAGTATCCAAAAAAATGAAATACATAGAAATCATTCTAACAAAGCAAATAAAAGATGTATATATTGAAAATTACAGTACTCTGGAAAAGGAGATTGAAGAAGATATCAGAAAATGAAAAGATATCCCTTACTCATTAATACAAAGAACCAATATAGTGAAAATGGCCATACTCCCAAAATTGTTACACATATTTAATGCAATCCCATCAAAATACCATTAGCATACCTCACAGTTATAGAGAAACCATTCCTAAAATTCATCTGGAACCACAAGAGATCTACAGTAGCAAAGGCAATCCTGAGCAACAAAGGCGAGGCAAGAGGCATCACAATCCCTGACTTTAAATTATGCTACAAAACTATTGTGATAAAATCAGCACAGTACAGGCCAAAAAGACAGTCCTAAGGACAATGGAACAGATTAGAAGATGCTGACCCAACTACAACCCCACTCAACCACCTTATCTTTGACAGAGGGGACAAATATGTTCATTGGAAGAAAGATAGCCTCTTTAATAATGATACTGGAAAAACTGGCTTTCTACATGCTGAAGACTAAAACTAGACCCATGTCTACCACCATGAACTAAACTAAAGTCAAAATGGATCAAAGACCTAAATATTAAAACAGAAACACTAAATCTACTGGAAGAGAAAGTATGTAGAAATCTTGAAGGTATAGGGATAGGAAGGGAGTTCAGGAAAAAAACCCAGACTACATGGGAAATACTTCAAAGTATCATCAACTGGAATCTCATCATATTAAAGTTTTTCACACCAAAATAAATCACCATGGGCCAGGCTCAGTAGCACAAGTGCCTGCCTGGCAAGCATAAGGTCCTGAGTTTGATTCCTGGTACCAAAAAATAAGAAAGAAAAAAAAAAAAAAGAAATCACCAACAAAGTGAAGACAACCCACAGAGTTGGAAAAAAAATTAGCCACTTGTCTTTCTGACAAAGGTCTCCTATCTAGAACATATAAAGAACTGAAAAGCATCAGACCCTCCAAATTCAAAGACCCAATCAAAAAAATGGGGATCTGAGATGAATATACACTTTTCAGATGAAAAAATACAAATGGCAAATATATATATGAAAAATGTTCAACATCATTGGTCATCGGAGAGATGTAAATTAAAACAACACTGAAATTCCCTCCGACCCAAGAAAGAATGGCTATCATTAAGAAATCAATGAATAACTAATGCTGGAGGAGTTCTGGGGGGGAAAGGAACCCTTCTCCACTATTGGTGGGCATGTAGTCTGGTACAACCACTGTGGAAATCAGTGTGGAGATTTCTCAGAAAACTAGGATTAGAGATCCCATTTCACTTAGTTATTCTCCTTCTGGGTATCTTTCCAGAAGAATTAAAAACATCATACCACAGCAATATATGTACACCCATGTTTATAGCAGCATACTTTGTAATAGCAAAATCTTGGAAAGAACTCAAATGCCCATCAACCCAGAAACGGATTTTTAAAATGTGGTATTTTTATACAATTACTATTCAGCCATAGCAAAGGGTAACCTTGAGAGTCTTATAGGTAAATAGATGCAACTTGAGACAATACTCGTAAGTGAAATAAATCAGACTCATGCATCTAAACATCATATTGTCTCCCTAGTGTGAGAAAATGAAAGAGTAAATAAAATCTAAAATGTACAACAGATATAGTGAAATGAGAAGAAATTGTTCAAAAGGAAAAAGGAACTAGAATTTGGTAAAGTGGAAAAGACAGTAGGGACAGTAGGGAAAATAATACAAGTCAATTGTAATATTAGTGTCTCTTAGTTCATTAAAAAGGAAGGTTTGTGTCTTCCTTCGATTGGAGAAATTTTCATGCCCATATCTTATACTCTGAACAACTACTTTAAACATAACATGTAATGTGTTAACTATAGTTATTATCTTATTATTTTATGAAATTTTATTTTAACTTTTTTCCATAAAATAAAAAATACAACTTCAAATTCTACAAACTATTACTACATTGTATAAAATCTTACATAACATTACATATATATGTTTAATAATTATAACAATAGAAAGCTTTTAAAAATAGACTTATTGAGCTAAAATTTGCATATCACACAATGAATACTGAATTTATATGAAATTGACTGATGTATTTTGACTCATTTTTATGTCCTATTTATGGTTAACAGTCATACTTCTAGTGCTTCCACTTTCCTTATCTCCTTTACCTTGAATTCATGGAATTGCTACCATTTTTTATCCTATACTCTATTAAGTAGTGTGTTTACTTTTATTTATTTATTAAGTAATACACAATATACAGCACTTCTCTTTCTAATCATTTCTGAATTAAATCAGTCTCCTTTCAGTTCATTCCTTTGCACTAGTCACATTTTTCAGTACATATTATGTAAATATTTTTGTTAATTTTATTTTATATAATTTATAAGATTCCCTATTACTGAGTATTAATAAAACTGAACACAGACTACATGATCTTTCCTTCTCTTTATCTCATCTCTTGAACTCTATTTTAAATTTTTTAACTATTTCATTAAATTGTTCTAATTTTATTTATTTATCACTTTTGCAGTATAATCAACATAACAACATGTATATTTAAGAAGAGGTCATCTTAATTATGTATTGGACACTCATACATTAATATAAATTTTTGTTTCTGTGACAACCTAGATGTTACCCATCCTAGTAAACTATTAATTCATGATGACAGAAAAACCAGAATAAAATGACCAATTTTCCTATATACCATTTGATTAAAACAGTATTATAAGCATAGATCTGATATTCTTGAAAATTATAATAGATTGCAGTAAATATCTAAAAACTACATTTAAAAATGTAATTCCAAATATAAACTATATACCCCTAATAAAGATAGCCTAAGAATTCTTGATTAGAAACTAATAAAATAATTAGAAGGAATTAGCCTCCCTACTGAGGAAATTCTCAAAAACAATTTTAGGTTAGGTGTTATATTTGACACAATGGTTTTATTGCCACTGATTACTGATTGATTATGAAGTCTATATTAATTTCTTTATTCCTTCTCTGAAATTTTAGGCACTTCTTGTAGATTAGGAAATTTTTTGTATATATAATTACATATTTTTATTTTTACTATATCCCACATCCATACATACACCTTGGTACTATATAACCAATGTATTACACATTAATCATTTTAAAATCTCAAAAAAATTAATGATCAACATGAAAACATTATATTACAGGACCATAAGGAGTTTCTCATATTTATGTGTTATACATACATATCCTTCTCTGAAAAAGTATATGATTATGGATATTATAGTTATTCTGCTAAAGTTGTGATGGTTCATAGTACTTAAACATAACTTTTGATAAATTCATAAACTGAGAATAAAAAATATTGTTAAAGTGTACCTTGATAATATACAATTTTTAATTAACTAACCTTTCTCTAGAATATGTAAAAACGATCCCTAAATGTTTTCAGGACTGAAGGGTTCCACATCTTTGAATTTGGACCTCAGCTCTGACAGCACCAAATGATAGGCCTGTCTCAACTTACAACCACAAAATCAGAATATATGAGTGGCCTGAGGAAAAGCAGTTCTAGCAGTCTGGTAAAACAAAATGAAAGGATTGTTCTCCAGAAACCCAGAGCTCCCAACTTGCATGAGACTCAGGGGGGAAAAAAGAAAAAAATGGAGAAGGAAGAGGAAGAGGAAGAAGAAGGAAAAGGAAGAGAAGGAAGAGGAGGAGGAAAAGGAGGAGCAGGAGGAGGAGAAGAAGCCATTTAGTTGGAAGAAGTTGATACAAGTTTGCAATGTTTTTCTGCAGCCTATGATGCTGACCTGTCTGAATCCTCTGGCGAAGAGCTGCACCTTCTGATATTTTCTCGAGGACAAAGTAGCAGAACAAAAGTTGTCAGCGACACAGTGAAGAACATGAAAAGGAAAATGCTATTAATGATTAGAAGCTAGCAGAAATGTGCAGGCTTCCTTGAACTGGAACTAGAATACATGCTTCTGTTATTACCATCAATAAAGATATTAATTTGTGTTTTCATAAGTAAAATATTTAAAAGCAAGAAGTACAGAAAATGCTAGCAATGTCACTGAAGCATCTTTTAAACTCTTCACATTAGATAAAGAAAAAGAACATTTAAAAGATTGGTTATCTTGAGAGAAAAAAAAAAGGTTCAAGGCTTATGGAAAGCCAGATGCTAAAATGACTGCTCACTGTCAGGGAAATATTTAGCATTGTTATTTCTTATCATTTTTCCAGCCATCAATAAATTTGGATGAAGCCCAGATGTCAATATACTTATTGCACTGGTAGGGACAGATCAATTCTGGAGACCACCAAAAGAATGAGGATCCTATCAACTGAAAAGAGCTTTCTTCTCTTCTCACAGTCCATGCAGTTCACCAAGGCTATGAATCAGTTTCCTAAATCTGCCATTATAAATTCCATGCATAAAACAACTATGGATATGCTCTTTATGATGCCCCCCATTGTAGGTAATATATACAATAACAGAGAAAGCAAACACTAAGATTTGCAAATGACTGGGTTCATAACTTTCTTCAAGAAAATGTTGCATTTTTCCAGACAACCCAGGTGAATTTCATCTGGAACATAGGTGTCTTACATATAAAAACCTCAAGTCTTCTGCAGTCTATGATGAAGGAAACACTGAAATTCATGTCCAACATGAAAGAGAGATGTATTTATTTGCATTATTATGCTGATTTTACCTTATCTGTGTATTTTAATATGGCTTCTTGAATTCTGAACAAATAGCATTTCAAATTCTCACAGATAGAAGGCAGCGAAAATATCAACTAGCACATGCTTTAAAACCCTTTAAAATTTGGTCTGGTACAGAAACTCATTCAAAGATTGTGCAAATTCTTCCTATACAGTACCAGAGTTGTCTCTTATTTTGTACATACCATTATTCCTCAAACATTCAACATTAATAATAATACATCTATCATCTACTTTTTTGCAAGGTCATACATGCCTACATACACACACACACACACACACACACACACACACACACACACACTTACTTGGATCCAATTCCCCTTTTTGCAGGTTCAATAAGTCAGGTTTTTCATTTACTCAATATTTTGGAGTATATAACTTATGTTTACTTTTGTAAGAGTTGTTAAGGGATTGTGTAAAGAATAATCTCATTCTCTATTATTCAATATTAATGTAAATATCCAGTAAAATGTGGAAATTTTATTTGCAATTGAAAAGATATACATACCTGTTGTCCAGTGAAGCAGTCACTGAAGTAAGTTCATCCACACATCAAGAATTCTCCTCTAAAAAAATTGTGGTACTTTTATATAATGGAATATTACTCAGCTATAAAGAAAGGTAAACTCGAGGCTTTTATAGGTAAATGGTCACAACTAGAGACCATACTCATAAGTGAAATAAATCAGACCTGCATGTGTAAGAATCATATTGTCTCAGCAGTGTAAGACCTGAAAGAGTGAATAAAAACTAGGAAGTATGACAGACATTGTGAAACAAAAGGAAAATGCTCAAAAGAAAAGGACAATTGGGGTTTGGGAAAAAAGAAGGGAAAGAAGGGGGAATTATGTATGTATGTATATATAGGATAGCTAACATAGTTATACTCCTGTCTTCTATTGCTCTACAGAGAGGAATAGTTAATGATTACTTGTTTGATCAGTTTTGTATGTCTGTATTTGTTTTCTTGAGAAACCACTTTGAAGACATCAATAAATAATACAACAACCATTGTTAATTTCCTACAACTTTGTCTGTAACTCTGTTTTGTTTGTATTATTCTTATGTTATTTTGTAAATGGATGTCTGCTTGTTAATATGTTTTCCTTCTTTCATTTCTTAAAATAAAAAAATTTTTTAAAAAGAATTGTCCTCTTTGTCTGCCTCTCCTTTGCCCAGTAAGGGCATATTCCTCCATCAGCACCAAATGCTCTCAGATTTCATCCTCTTTCTAACATTTCCCACCAACTTCTACTCCATGAGACTCACAAGAAACTTCAAAATAGATAAAGGATGATATATTGCCTGGGAAAAATGGCTAATAGTCAGTAGCATTACACAACTGTTGAGGACCTGCTTGATGTGGTACAGAGCAGGCAATAATTAATATCAATAAATTGGCACAAATATAAATTGAGAGTCTGTCTTAGGCCTACATAACTTGTGGCAAGACCTGTGGCTGGCTTAAAGACAGATTAATCTTTAAGCCAATGACCAGAGCTGAGACTAACAACACTCTGTGAAGTTCTGGTTCCTCAAAGCAAGATAATGTAGCTGCTAAGGATTTGACTCACGCAAATTCCTTCCAGCTCAGTAGTCACAGTCAGCAGAAAATCAGGTCACCAGTTAGCCCTGATCTGTTTCTGTGTGCTTTTCCAAAAATGCATTGTTTCTCAGTTCTTGAACCTTCATCTTGTCAGTGGTTCACCCCTACCACATCCTGCAGCTTACCAGTACACCCCTGCAGTCAAGCTGTGCACCTAATAAACATGAAGGACACTGTGCCTTGGGGTTTAGCCCATCATTGGACTTTGACTATCCTGGTACTCCTTGTAACTAAAATATATTTTGTTTGTGTTTTATTCTATTGTAGCACTCCTGAGCAGGAGATTGGTGGTCCTAGGCCAGGCCCCTGATACACAATCATTCATTAATAACTAAAGAGTAATCAGCACACCAAACAAACAAATTCAGCAACATCAGATTAACACAGACATGGTAGAGAAGAACATAAAATATTCATGCTAAAGGACTGACCCTACACACACACACCCATGAAGCAGTTCTGAGCAGTAAACTAATCCAATATATCTTGAAAATTCTCACAAATACCCAACATTTATAAAAGAAACATCGATGAGGCAAAATAAATCAGAACAGGTAAATTACAAGGAAAGAATACTAAGAATTAAAGAAAAGCATATCATTAATGCAGAGGTAATAAACCCTTGGGCTTGTCTCCTTTCAACTAACAATGATGCAACAAAGATGCAAAGATATCTGGAAAGACAAAGAAAAACACAAACATGGGGTTATGTGGATTAGGAGCTCGTACTGGAAGTTTATGGGCTTTTACAGAAGAGACAGATCTGAGATTATCAGCAAGGGCTATACTAACCCATGAGGAGCTCTCCTTAAGTCCTTGGCTATACCTTTTACTGTGACTGGAAACACTTTAATTCCACACTTGAATAAGTCAAATCTGAGAGTGGAACATCTTTGTGTATTTCGGTATCAAGTTTACCCTTAGTTGTATTAAGAAGACATTAGTTTGTTCCACATCAATTTTTTCCTTCATGACAAGTTTCACAAACTGATTATACCAAATGCCAATTATCAAAATTAGTTAATACAAAGAATGAGAATTTTAAAACGAATGATAATCCAGTGACTGAGGAAAATCTAAGCCTCCTAATAAAGAACCCAAAAGGACTTTCAGGAATATTCATGGTGTGTTCATTTGCTATCTCCCAAAGCCTTGTTTTTCAGATGAGAGTGCCCAAACAAGAATGTACATATTTACATCCCCTAAGACTTTAAGAAACAGGCTCTGAAGTGACTCTAATATTGGGGACCCAAGGAGATCTGATGATCCACTGTATGGATTAGGTGTTTCTGAATTCCAAATGCTCCCCAGTTAAAGCTAATGAGCTTATTATTACTTAACTATTCCTGAATGTAGAAGTGAAATGCACAGATTGGCAACCAGCAAAATTCTCATTGCTGCCTGATATGTTGGACATTATCACAAGTAGAACCAAGGGAAAGCCTCTGAAATTATCCCTTCCTATCAGACAATGAGTACATGTAAAAGCTCCATTCTCCAAGGTATGAAATTTATTGTACAACTACACAAATGGCAAGGAATAGTCTTTCTTCTCATATCAGTACTAAGTTTATGTGTCTGGATGCTATCATAACAAAATAGAATACAGAATGCATGTACATTACCATAGACTTGCATTGCCCCAGAAGCTGATCTCCAAGAGGCAGTATTCTTACTCAATATAATTTGATTATAACTTTGGATTTTGTAAATAATTTTCACCATAGCTATCATTAGGTAAAAATAAAACAATTGAAGCTTTGTGTAATAAGAAGTATAATCACTTTTTGTCAAGAACATATCTCTTCTGCTCTTGGTTTCAGTGAATTTTCTAAGCACTAAAGTCATACTCTATAGGATATTAATTGGTTCCTATGAGTAGGAAATGGTAAGTTCCTGAAAACTTATAAAATATAACATTAGAAAAGCATAAAACTTGAACTGAGAAAATCCCAGGGCCTTCTCCATCAATAATGTTTTAGGAGTCTACTATTCTTACCTACATATGCAAACACACCTTTAAAGTACAAGTATGCTATCCTACCTTATATTTTCTATTACTAAAGTAGTGCCACAATGTATGTTGAGACTCTTTCTATTTTGGAGCCAATATGTATCACATTCTTAGATATCACACTGATTGATTTCTGAAATTTCGTTAAAGGCTCCTCGTTTCAAGTGGACCCAGAATGAGAGTGAGGCTCTATAGTTGGTGCATGCTGTTCTTCAAGCTGTTCTGACCATCCTAAGATGACTCAACAGATTCAAACCTGCTGGAGGTCTTTTTAGTGTTTAGGGACATTGTACATTTCTCAGATCTGATTCATATTAAAAGGAGTGACCATGGGGCTGGGGATTTAGCTCAGCGGCATAGCGCCTGCCTGGCAAGTGCAAGGTCGTGAGTTCTGTTCCTGGTACCAGAAACCCACCACGTCCCCAAAAAAAAGGAGTGACCAAAACCCAAATGAATCAGTGCAAGAATTTTCCCTCTTCAACAGTGGAGTATCTTATCTCTGAGAAACAAAACATCAAGAGCAAAGCATTAAAACAAGTACAAAGTCCTTCTAAGCACAAGGCCCCCACAACTACTCAAATCATACATTTTCAAACCTATGAATGCATTCAAGTGGCATACTGGGTGGATTGTGCTAGTCACAAAAATGTGTGCATTCTCAGATGTAGGTTGTGTTTTGTGTAAACCCAGACCAATAGAAAAGAAAAGACAGAAAGGAGCTGAGATCAATTGCCACTCACTTGCCTCTTCCATGGACTGACACTAGATCTAGATTGCTTCTGGGCCCTCCTGTAAAGTTAATAGGGGACAAGTGCACACATGTGCTGATCATCCTGCTCAGCTCATTGTGTTTGCGAGCAAAACCACGCATCACATCACATTGTTTCACATCATCTCTTGGCTCAATTTCCATATCTTTACCTGATATCTATCTACCCTGAAACTCACTTCCTAAACAAATATTGCTACTTTAATCCCTGACATTGTATCTGGTTTCAAAAGCCCTGGGATAAGATATTCATTGGGTTTTACAATTTCTGTTTCTTTGTTTTTATTTTAGTTTACAATATACTAATTAAAAGTGTATTTAGAAGTTCACTAAAAATTACCAAAGTAACATTTTAGACAGGAATTATTAGGCTGGCTAGGTGTCAGCTCAATAGGAGTGTGTGCAGTTCACATATGCAAAGCCCTAAGTTTATTTCTCTTCACTGAAACAAAAAATAAAATAAAGAATAAAGAACACTTGGTCCTAGTTAGATGTTTAAATACCACTTTTGTATTAAAGAGGCAACTAGAAAATATAATAATATCACTCACAATACAAAAACTATATACAAACATAAAAAATTCATATATTTTTAAAACTACTCCATTGTCACAAGTGCCATCTAATTTTGGTGTTTTTACCTCATGTTGTAACACAGTTGCATCAAGGCTATATACTAGAGATATTTTACTTAGAATTGTGGAATTCTAGTGATATTCTCACTAGAATTGTGGAATAGCCAATCATTTTCTCTGAGAAATGATCCTGTATGGATAAGCCTAAGCCTCAACATGACACCAGACCCATGAAATCTGAAGATTTTGAGAAAGGTTTTATTTTTGTTGCTTTATCAGTCTTCACATAGTTCATTCATTTGTCCATTTATTTATTCAATAAAATATCATTTTAACAACTATCTATCGCCAATATTTAGAAGCTAGGAATAAAGAGTAAATAAGATGCGTGGTATCTCAGCTTCAGCTTTCCCTGCTCATAATATACCAGGGAAAAGACTTGTAATAAACACACAAATAAATAAATTAGTTAGCAAGAAGATATATGTTGTCTTAGGTAATAATGCTAACATTCCATAATTCTAAGTGCTAATTTAGTCATGTAGAATTCAGTTATTGTACAAGGTTATACATTTCTTTCCTCCTGTCATTAACAATTGTGTCAATACACTTTCTTTCATTTCCACATTTTACACCAGATTATACTAAACTTTAACAATTCCCTGTAATTAGAAAGCACACTTTGGGTTTAACACTTTAATGGTTGAAGAAATTTCATGAAATTATGCATAACCATTTCTATACTACTTTTACAGTGAGCATATTTTTAGAATTAGAAAAGTTAGAAACTTCATGTGTTAAATTTTAAACAAATTTTAAGAGTGGAAAATGAAGAAAATGATGGTTGATTCAGAAGCCCAAACGTGGCTTAGGGGAAAAAAGTAAAATACTTAAGTTCGGATATCAATTTCAAAAATATTGTCCTTACTTTAAAAATAAGAAATGAGCCAGAGATGGTGGTGCATGCCTGTGATCCTGCAATGTGAGGAAGAGGCAAGAGGATCATGAGTTCGAGGCCAGCCTAAACTGTGCACTAAGGCATTGTTTAAAAAAAAAAAAAAGAAAAGAGAAGAAAAAAGCTGCAAAATGACTGCAAGATGAGCTTCATGATTGCATATAGAAACAGCGTTAAAATCAAGTCATGAACACGGATCTCTCTTCTTCATCCCGTTTATAGATATAATCATCATCTAAGCCTTTCACATACTTATATTAAATCTAATACTATTCTGTACTACTTATGGAAGTACTAAATTTATGTTTATGTGCATATGCTATACTAAAATTTCCATTTATTTTTAATTAAACATGAAGTAAGAATTTCTGAGAAATAAATTACACCTCAAGTATATAACTTTTTTTAGAATTAGGTAGTTTGCAGAAAAAATGATTATAGCATATTTTGACAGTTTTTCTTATGTTTTCTACACAGGCACACTAACACACAAACACATATGTACTTTAATAAGCTTAGCCAAAAGATTTCCTAGGAATATTTCTAGATATTACTCAGATATACGATGGAAGAAGTAATCAGTGTGAAGTACAAAATGTCACAGACTCCATTACTTCAGTTTTGGTCGGAAGTCACACCATGTCCCTGCTTTTGCGATGGTTTTTAATGTTTTTGTTCTCTCAGCCAGCACTTTACCTGCCCAAGAACTGACAGAAATGCCTGTTTCAGCTTCCTGTTCCCCCAAATCAGGACATACGCATGGCATGAAGGATACAAGGTCCCAATAACCTGGGAAAAAAAAAAGGCTCCCTTCTTCAAACCCATAGAAAGCCAAACGGACATAATTACAAACAAAGAGTATATAGCAAATAACAAGAGAAAGGAGATCACTGTTTGCAGAGCCGTCACATGTGCCTTGGTGCTGGGGTCTTGGGATCCTTTGCTATAGGCCTGCATCTTCCTGAGATGTTTGCAAAGGGAGTAGATTAACAACAGAAAACAGATCAAGGATGTAAAAAATGGTACAAGTATCACTAGATGAAGTACAGCTACATTTGAAATGGTATATACAGTGTCCCTTGGTTCAGTCTTCCAAGTGACATTTTCTTCACATTCTTTCACCCTCATTTTCTCATGTCCAGCTATCAGTGCAATCTGAAGAAGCAATAGCATCAAAGTCCCCAGCAGTACCCCTAAAATGACACTCTTCACTCTTCTCTTCAAGCGAAGAAAAACAAGGTTGGAGAAATTTGCTATTCTGAGCAAATAAAATATGCTCAGGCCAGCAGCAAGCCAGGTACTAAAATGGTTGGTTATTAACCAGGCAGTTAGAAAAAAATTTTCTTTACCACTTTGCAAAACTGGATTAAGCACAGTTACAAACAAATTTATTATTATTACCCAAAGCAAGCCAATCCTGGAGACAGCCAGAGCGGTGAGAATTTGATCAGCAAAGGAGAACTTTCCTTTTCTGACCCAGTCAATGTAGTTCACCAGTACTATGAAAATATTGGCAAAATTTCCAACAACAAATTCTGCCGTGACTAAGACCAAAATGCTCCATACTAAATTTATCATATCTGAAAAATCAGAAAATACAGGCCTATTACTGGTCTTGATTTCTCTAATAACTGACTTTGACTTTTAAGTGCTGTTGACTTCTGGATGGACAGTTCAGTTGTTTCTTTTAAATCCTGTGACCACTGTCAAATAGGAAAGCAACAGGGTATGCTTGTGGATTAATTCAATCCTGCCTTTATAGAAAACAGTTTTTTCCCAGAGAGCCAAAATTAGCTCTTATTCATACACCTTGCCACAGATCAGCATATTTCATAGCTAATCTTAGAGGGAAAGTTGCATTCTAATTTGCAAGAATGCAAATAAAGAGATATTCTATTTCAGTATTAAGAAGTTTTTCCTTGTTTTACCTCTCTATAATTTGTGTAAGTCTACTTTAGTTTCTTAAAAGTAAAATTTTAGATTTTAAAACAGCAACCATACAGTGAATATCTAAATCATTTGATGAAGCTTTGTTTGATTTAGAATCATCAACACTACCGATTCATTTTTAATGCTAAATTTATATAGAAAAAAATTCCAAAATTTTGTAATCAAAAGCAGCAAGGTCTTTCTTGTGAAACCAAGAAGACCAACTGTATTACTTACTTTTCTCTTGTCCCTGAGAAAAAATACCCAATGCCCAAAATGAAGGAAGGAAAGGTTTATTCAGCTCACAATTTGTGGAGATTTCAGTCCATAATCAGTTGGTTCCAAGGCAGAGTGGCTTGACTGATGGGCAACTGTTCATGGTAACAGAAAACAGCAAAAGCAGCAAGAGCAAAACAGGGAGAGAACAAGCCTCTTTTTCTCCCTTATATTGTATGCAAGGTACCCACCCTCAGGTGGGTGTAGCACTCATAATATTTCTGTGCCCTGCTCTTGCACAGGGTGAGGATGTTTAAAAAGTGAGGACCCTGGCCCCCTGCTGAACCACTTAGTCAAACTTGTAAACTCCTTAAATTGACACAATGAACAACATCCTAGAGCACTAAGGGTATGTCCTCCATGTGCTAGGATGTAGAACTAGTAAGTTAACATAGTTAAACTTCCAGACTTCTCAAGTTGACACAATGTATCAACCATTACACCTATTCTCTTTAAAATCTGGTAACTGATAACTAATTCATATGTATTACTTTATTCTTTAGAATCTGAAAAGCATACCTGTTATAGTCTGGGGTATTGCAAGGGGAGCAATACAATACAGGACACATATTTTATAAGATTATTTATAATAGTCACCTAAAGAATCATATACAAAGAAAGTACAGGAAATCTGTCCACACACTAAAGGCCAAAGAACCAGCTGAGGGCCTGGGTCCCAAGGTAATATCCTGCATGAGTCCAGCTGGAGACTTAGAGCCCATAACAATGCTTCCCACGAATCCAACTGGAGGCCTAGAGCCCATGACAATATTTCATGCAGACATGTTTTATGGATCTGCACTGGGAAGGCCCAAGGATCAGTGTTGGAAATTAGAAAGTCTATACCAGTGGGATGAAGGATCTGTGCTAGCGGGCTAAAGGATCTGAACTGGAGGCAGGAAGTGATGTTTAAATTAAGAACCAGAGCACACCCTGAAAAGTACCATACAGTACTCATCTACAGCAAGAGTGAGGTCCTGAGCTCCTCTGATGAGGACAGCCAAGTTCCTATCAGGAAAGCCAATGTGACAAGCTTCTCCAGAAAACTGAGCAGTGTACCACTTTCCCCTCCAGAGCCAGGAAAGGATGATGATCAAAGTTAGGACCAGAGCTCCCCCAAAGTGAACCATAGCTATTCTCAATGACAGTAAGGTCCCAAGCTCCTTGAGAACAGCCAAGTTCATCCAGAAAGCCAGCATAACAAGCTCCTCCAGGAAAACCAACAGCTCCTTACAGCCTCTAACAGCACCCAACAGCTTCGAAACTTCTTCCTCTCCATTTCTGCCGCTTAAGCTGCTGGCAATAATCCACAGGTAGACCTCCCACACCCAGCACCATGTTGGTTCAGTTCAGGTGGGTGTTACAAGTTGACCACCAGTTGTTAATCTACCACAGTACATATATATGTGCACAAGTACACACACAAGCATGCAGGCACATATCTCTTATGGACTGAAGAAATTATTGTCCTGTAACCTTCAAAGTGAAAAATGTGTTTCAGGGGGCTGTATATGTTTAAATAATGCTTTCTCCTTCAGACTTTTTAGCGCTTTAATATTTACAAACATATCTCTCATGTCTAGGCCTTTGATAAAGCTAATCTCTTATGTTCAGTTAATATTTAAATATTAATTATTTATTTGAAATAATCAGCAATTTTCTTAGTACTTCTTATTTAATATATGTTCTTCATTGTAGAACCAAGACTTCTCCATATGTAAGTGTTCAGTTTTATCTTTCTCTAGTTGGTTCACTTTGATGATTTACATTTTTAAGATTCATAGATGTTAAATTAGCCCCAAGTTACAGATTTTGTTCCTTCTAAGTGTTTATAGTTAACTGTTTTTATGAGAGGAGGCTGATGTCACATTGCCATAAAAAATTAGATTCTCTGCTTATACAAGCTTGATCTTAGACTCTGCTTTAAAATTTCTCTCAGCTTCAGGACAATCACCTGTAAAACACAGAGAAGTAATAACCAATTTGGCTTCAATTCAGGTAGCGTTCATATGCTAATTGAATGAAGTACTTCCAGTTTGCTCTATCTGATTTAGGGTAGGAGCCAGAGACTGTTCAGTATTCACTTGATCCTGTGTAATCTAGACTTAAAATTTACCTGTGAAGGTGTGGACATGTAATTCAGCAGTGATCTCCAGAACTGGGAAGAATTAAAGTAATTTCATGCAAGGATTTCCTCTTATGCATAACATATGAAGTAAAAGAAAGATATCTTCCTGCAATGACTTGCATAAGAAAATAAGTGGTTGAAATTATATTTGAAATTCACCAGAGACCTGCGCAAGCAAAGAAGAGCAGCTACACTGAAATCCTGTTGAAGAGAGTCTGTATGAAGAGCCAATTTATATATCCATGAAATCACTATCAAATCCAAACATGATTTCTTCTTTTTGCAGAAAATTAAAAATTATTCCTAGGAGTATACATGTAAATGCAAACCTTTCAAATGCCAAACAGTTTTGTAAATCAGAACAGAGCTGGATGATTATAATTAGTGGTTTCAAAGCTTTTTACAATGTCATAATATTTAATATAGTCTGATAATCACATGTAGATTGATAAAGGAAACAAAGAAACACAACTTAGAGTCCAGAAATTAACAATTGTGTTCTTGGCACAATGATTTTTTAAAAGGTATCACAGAAATTCAATGAGAAAGTATTACTTTTGTAAACAAATGATACTAATAAACCTGAGTAATGATGAACTTAGGCTATTACTTCAGACCATACACAAAAATTAACTCAAAATTGACCTCCAACTTAAATATAAAAACTAATGCAGTAAAGCATTTAGAAGAGACAAAAGAAGAAAAGTTGTTTTTTAACTTTGATTAGGCAGACTTCTTAGATACCTCAAAACCATGGCGCATACATTTAAAAATTAATAACATGGACTGTAATATTTAAAGGTTTCCCCTGATATCAAGATTATAGAGAAAAATTCATCAAACTACACAGATCAACAGAATGCAACAAGAAACATAGTCTACCAATATGCTAACACAAAAAAGAAATTCATAGACTAAAAATCAAAAGATGGAAAACAATATCCCATACAACAGGAACCTGAAAACAAGCAGGACTTTCAGAGAGTGTACTTCAGGCCAAAGCTGGTCAAATGAGGCAAAGAACAGCATTACATAGTGGCTCACAGAACTAACTATTCAACTTAAAGAGATAACAGTTATAAATATATATGCACTAAACCACGGTGCACCCAACTTTATAAAATGAAGACTAATAGACAAAAAAGCAGAAACAGCAATACAGTTATAATGGGGGACCTTAGAGTAACTCACTACTGCAAGTAGACCAACTGTATCTCACGTTGAAAAAATCTGAAAAAGGATTTGATGTGAGTAGCTATTCTTGGATAACAGCTTACCTGTTGTTGAATCCTCACCACAGGCCCTGACTAGGGGAAAATTTAACAAGAAGAATTTGATCTCAAAGTAGCATTCCAATAAATCGAATGCGAAACTGCGGTTTACATTTTAAGCTATTTACATAGTTTAACTCCTAAGTAAATCCTGTTATTCTCCACATATTTTTATAAATGAGCCTTTTTGCCTAAGAACCCTATCATTATCCAATTGTGATACAGAAGATGTACAGTTTACTTTTATTTGTCCATTGATTCCTAAAATTCTTTCTTTAGAAATAGGAGCTTGTTTATAAAATATATCATTTATTTTATCTTTCTTATGAGAAGAATTTTACATGTACTAAATCTTCTTGTAGTTATCCTCTGATGAGTTTAAGATTGTTTATGAATCATTTGTTTGAGCAATGCAACATAAATTAAAAATATGCTCAATTTCTAAATCTCAAAGTATTCAGGTTGACTTGACCTTTGTTGTTGGCTAATGTGCCTTATTACCCACAATAACAGTCTTTACAAAATTACTTAGACATTGTCCAAAAAAGCATTAAGTGAGATACATGAAAATGACAATGATGGAAGCTAAAAGAAAGAAATTTAAATGGTACGTATGATCAGAGTCCAGCATGCTGAGTGGAAGACTTCAGGGTGGCAGAAGAACACTAATATCCTGCTCCATGGCTTCTAAGAATACATTTGCCTCCTGCTTCATCAAGACTAACCTAAAATCAACATACTTCTTATGAATTTATTTGCTATTTTTTCCTTTGCTGCATTCTAAAAATTATGGCAAAAATAACCCCCAAAAATAAAGCTCTGGAATTTTTGTTTGCTTATGGGAGTTTTTATATAGATGTTTCCATTATCATCTATACAATACTACAATACATCATCTTTATTTCATTCAAAAAGCTAGGAGTTTGAATGTTTTCATTATAAAGGAATGATAAATACTTTAGGAAATCTGAGCATGGTGGCACATGCCTTTAATCCCAGCACTCAGGAGGAATCCTGGGGCAGGAGGATTGTCATGAATTGAAGGCCAACCTGGGTATGTAAAGAGATCAAGGCCAGCCTGAACTGCATAGCAAGACCTTGTCTCAAAAAATAAAACAAAGAAACAAACAAAAAAATGACCAAAATACTTTCGGAGCTAAATACATATAAGCTTATTTAAGCATTACACAATGTATGTATGTATTCAAATGTCACATGGTGGGACCCTATTAATGTAAAATTTTTATATTTTTATGAATAATTAAAATGAATTCAATTTTTTAAAAGACTTAAAAGGGAAAAAATTTTATTTCATAGTTTAATACCGTCATTACCAATAAAATTTCCTCAACAGCTTACTTACATGCCCAACCATTGAATTCTCGGGGGTTTTTTTCACAGTGAAATTAGCACTCATATATACGAATATATACAAACATTACATTAAATATACATCATACTTCAACAAAATTACTTTGCCATCTGTCTTTTGTTCTTCAACAAAGTACAAAACAAATTCATGATAACAAAATATTTGCCCAAGTGACAAGTGTACATGTGCATAGTCACACACATACAAACATTTTTAGTATATGCTTGCGATTAGGATCTTCAGAAGTAACAATATGAATATAATTATTATTCAAAGTATATGATATCTGTACTAAAATTCATTGGAAATTCACTAATTCCTTCTTTTTTGAAATGTGTATTGTAAGTAATTACATTAAAAAGTTTTTTAAGTATCTAGGAAAATCTAGACATTTAATATTTGGGGGTTTGTATCAAGATTAGCACTAAAAGTGTGGAGTTATAGTTCCTGTTTACCTCTCCTTTTTCCAAATAGTTTTCTTTAAAAGGGCTTTTTTAAACTTTTAACTTGGATTTCCTAATAACGTAATTTCCTTTCCTCTTTATTCAGCAAGAATCAAAATACAGTGGTATTGGGGCTGGGGATTTAGCTCAGTGGCACAGCGCCTGCCTGACAAGCATGAGGTCGTGAGTTTGATTCCTGGTACCAGAAATAAAACAAAACAAAACAAAAAAATACAATGGTATCTATGAGAATGTCATTACAGTTTAATTTTATATTTCACTAAATTACTATTTCTGCTTTTAAAACAATTTTATGTTTAAATATGACACAGATGTAGAACTGAAATCCACCATAAAAGAAACAATTATACCATGTTACCACATCTTGTCAAAAAATGGAATTTGTAGCTAACCAATTTGCCAGCTAACCAGACATTCTGCCATCCATTCTTTCCTATTGATACTAATTCCCTTCCCTCTCCCTTCTTTAGTATCCCAATTGTTACAATAAAGGTTAACTTGTTTCACCTTAGTTGTGTCATCAATTTAATGAATTTTGAAATATTTTATTAGCGTATGTTTGTAATGCGTAATAATTACATTCGTCTTGGGGAAATGGTCATATAAATATTTAATCTTGCTCATTTTTACTCCTTCACCTCATCCCACCTTCCCCACCTTTCTGTCCCCATCCTTCCTTCTCATTCCCTTTCCCTCTCCAAAGAGTTTACCTGTCCATTTCTACCACCTCTCTTCAAATTATTTATAGTTTCGGTTCCTCCTAGTAATGAAACCATGCAATATTTAAACTGCCACAATAAAATTGAAAACTAATGTAATAAATTTTAAAACTAATTTTACCAATTTTTGAACTTTGACTCTCTGAAACTGCTGAATTTTTTATAGTATCTAGATGGTTCCTTTCTATTTTCTACATTAATAATTATATACAAAGCTCAAATTTGTTCCATTTCTTTGTTAGATAGGTTCTGTTGTAAAACTTACACATATGCCTTTCTGTTCTGGGTTGTCAAAAACGGAGATGAATCCAAGATAATCTTGGAAGCCATATGTTAAAGATAGCCAAACTTTGAGGATATTGTATTTGCTACTAAGTGCTGCATGTAACTTAATAAAATCTGTAATATTAAAATGGCTTTCTGGCTCCCACTTGGACTGTCTTGAGATGTAAATTCTCCAGGAGTATACCTTACCCATAATCCAATTCAGCAATAGTCAAGGGAGATAATAATGAAGAACATGAAAAAGGTAGAGCATGAAGCCACAGGGAATGCTGGGTAAGGGAGCTCCTCCCTGAGATCAGGCACAGGGACTAATCAGGTATTTCCAAGTTAAGTCACTGTAAGTGGTTCCACAGAGCCCACTTAGGTTCTACCGCTGCTGTGGACCATTCTCTTTTAATGTTTCTCCCATTGTCTTGTGAATGAGAGTGTTGGTATTCTTTCCAAGTACTCTGACCTCAATTATCCATTTTATACTTGAAGATAGGGAAAGAAGGAGGGTATTCATTCTGAGTTTATTTATCTCCAGATCATGAGGAACTACATCCAAAAGTGGTAAGAACTACCTATTATCCAGAAACTCTGCGCTTGAAACTGAAGTTTTTGTTTTGAAATAGAGACTGCCTCATAGGACCGTGGGTTGTATTCACAGGGAGGTACAGATGTGTTCTATGTGTGCGGTGAAGAGTACAGTTGGTGATTTAAGAATAGACATAAAAATGTGGCAGATAGTAGGCAGCTCACCAAAATTCTTATTCTCCTCTTCTCCCTGACCACACATGACACTGCACCTCCTAGTCTCTTGTGCAGTTAAGTGTGATCAAGTGACTGGGTTCTAGCCAATAGACTATGCGGATTGATGGGTTAAAACTCTGTGTCCCCCTAAAAGATAAAATTCTAATGAATTTCAGAGAAAAAAATTACTGAACATCGTGCTATTAAAAAATTAGAGATTATCCCTTACTCTTTGAAGGTGAAAAATAATTTACCATTCTTCAGATGAAACTCTATATCCCCTTTAAGTACTTCTCAGCTCCCCTAACATACACACACACACACACACACACACAAACACACACACTTGCAAATAACCCCTGAGAAGCTATGAGATGTGTTGAAGGTGCTATCTATAGCCTGAATCAATGAATAACTGCAAAAAAAAAGGATGAATGGAGTACTATTCAGCTGTAAAAAGGAATGCAAAAGATTGCTATGTATTGTGATGGAGTCATTCCTCGTTATACTTTTACAAAGAAAAATAGACAGTACACATAGAATGCTATATATTAGCTAAGAAAAGGTAAACGTTCTAATCCATAGGAAAGGAAAGCAATGAAAGGAAAGAAACTAGGCTTCTCTGAACACATTGTTTTGAAGTTTTTATTTTAGTACCAAGAAAATTCATTAAACAGTCATAAACAAAATTACAAAATGAAATACTAATCTGCAAAAATCAAAATCAAAAAAGGCACTTATGTGATGGATAGTTTAACTAAAAAGTAAACTTGGTTCAAACGATCTTAAGACATAATTTTTCCTCATTAGGATATACCTTAGTAGAAATCTTAAAGCTGTTGTCAAATATTGCTAGAAAGTAACCCAAGTATTATTAATTTAAAAGTGCTATACACAGAGATGTACACAAAAATATGTAAATGTACTCTTAGAGGCCAAACTTTTCAGCATGAGAAAAAAAGAAATAGACATTAAAATTTGAATTGGAAGTACCATTATAAACTCACTAGAAATTTTTAAAAGAAGCTCTTCTGGTTAAGAGCATGATAATATTTACTTCAGAATTTATTGTACCTATGTAAATAAACGTGCCAACCACCAGCCACTGGTAAGAGAAAGGAATGGCTAAGAGGTTGGAATTAGGCTTAAAATGTATCAAGCAGGGTATATAGCTCAGCAGCACAGTGCCTGCCTGGTAAGGTCCTCAGTTTGATTCTCAGTACTAAAAAAAAAAAAAACAGAAAACAAATAGGTATCAAAAAGTCATCACAAGGTGTAATGAAGCAAATTCAAAACTAAGCATCTATACACAATGTATACATTTAATATTTTTAGATGCTCTCTGCCATCCCCAAGTTTCAAAGTTGGGGTACTGCTAGGCTTAGCAGTACATTTAACTTTTGTTTTAAAACAATAGAACTGCTATCCAAAGAGCCTAGGCCAGTGTTATCCCCACCTGTAATGCATGAAGACAATGAGTACTCTCAGTGTTTCCAATGTGCCTTCCCCATCTCTCCCTTTTCTTTCAATTTTCTTGTTTTCAGCTCAGGTATCTTCTATTAACTTACCTTCACTGATCACTGATTGTCTGTACTGTGCTCAAACTATTAATAAGCTAGCAAATGAGTCACTCATCTCCAACATCAAATTTTTCTTGTCCAGTGTTTTCATGTGAATTCTTCGTATAACCATCTTTCCAAAATTTCTCACCTTTTTTAGCAATAATCGTGACTGTGTGCACGTGTGAGTGTGTGTGTGTGTGTGTGTACACATGCGTATACACACATGAGAAATTGAACCCAGGGCCTTCACACTATGCTACAACCCCAGCCCTTTTTAGTTTTTCTTTGAAATAGAGACTCTCTAAATTACTAAGGCTGGACTCTAAACTGAGCCTCCTGCCTCAGCCTCCCCACATGCTGGAATTACAGGCATTCACTGCCAGGACCTGCTTAGTCTTGATAAAAGACTGATAATTCCAACCTCTTAGCCATTGTTTTCCCTTACCGGTGGCAGGTGGTTGGCATGTTTGTTTGCATATGTACAATAAATTCTGAAGTAAATATTACCATGCAGAAATGGACATGATTTCTATTCTGTCAGGCCATTCCTATGTGAAACTTAGGTGATTCCGTGTGTTATCTGCATTTGGATTCAAAGTACTACAACAATAGAATGCTACGACCTTGTATTCCTTATAAGGGCTGAAGTGCAAAGGAGATTTTGGGACTCATGTTCAGCTTCGGGAGTTCATCCACACACTACAAAAAAGACCCACTTTCCACATTCCTGTTCCTCAGTGCAGTTTCATGGTGGAGCAGTGGGGTGTTTTTCTTCTCCCCCAGCAATTGCCTTTATCACCAGCTATGTATTTTTCACTCAAATGTGGGGTTTCTTAGTGTTCCCATCACTCCCACAGTAACAAACTACTACCAATCCATGTAGCATCCTGGTTAAAAGTGGCTTTCCTCCTCCCACCCCAGTGGCAACACATGGCTTTTACCTCGTGTCCGTACAGGAATCTGCGGCAGGCACCCTTCCTGGCCTCCCTGAGTACCAATCAATGTCTCTTATCAGTGCAAAGTCTATCATGAGATTAACCGGTCCCCTTCTAGCAGCAAATGGCCTTTGCCTGGTATTCATGAACAATCCATTATAGATAGTTGTTTGCCTTTTCTCAGTGGCAGGTGGCTTCTGCCTCGTGTCCATATGGGACCCAGAGAAAATTTTCTGTCCATCTGTAGCAGCAGACCTCCAACATATGTCATTGCAGGTCCAGAGGAAGTTTCTTACTCGATTTGGTTCCAGAGCTTTTTGCTTGTTATCAGTAGGGTCCAAATTACAGTGGATAGTGCTCCTCAGTCGGCAGTGGCAGATCTTGCTTATTGAAGCACTCAGTACATAAGCTGTTCTCTTGCTTGCCCCCCAACAGTAGCCAATGACCACCTTTCAATTCTATGGGGTCTAAAATGCAGGCAGCCTTCTCTAGTATTTTTTTTTTTTTTTGGTACCTTGTGCTTGCCAGGCAGTCACTGTGCCACTGAGGTATATCCCCATCCCCTTCTCTAGTGCTTAGTTCAAACTTAAGTGGACCACATTCCCATGTACTTTAGATTCTGCTGCTGCTATAATAAATTATCACAAATTCAGTAACTTAAACACCACAATTTTACAGTTTTATACATCAGAATTCTAACACAGGACTCAGCTAAAATTCAAGTTGTCAGCAGGGTTGCACTGCTATCTGGAGGCCATAAGAGAAAATCAATTTCCTTGCTATTTCCAGCTACTAGAAAACATTTATAATCTACTTCTTTTGGCTTTTCTCCTCTCCTCTCCCTTCTTTCCTCTCTCTAGCTAAGACAAAGGCTCTACATTTAAGGAAGCCTTTAATTAGAGCTTCCTAAATAATCCAGGTGCATATCCTTGATCACATGTGCGAAGTTCTCACACCAAGTGAGGTCCCAGGATTAAAATATAAACAGATTTTGAGGGTCATTATTCTGCCTACCATGCCATGTATAAGAATCTTTCCTGGATCTCCTGACCTGTCTCCAGTCCTTCTTGCAAACCCTTAACAGCAGCCCAGAGAAAAGTGGCAGCGATTACAAATCACACTGTACCTGGGGATTCCACGGATCCTAAACTGAATTTATAACCTACTATTAAACAATATAATAATTGGTTAAAGTTGGACCCATTTTTTTCTGACATACGTTTATGGTAGATACTTCTCTCTCAGTCCTACCAAGATGAAACAACTTTAGCTGGAAGGGCTCATCATCTTTTGTAATTCGGTTTACCTGCTTACCTTGCAATCTCAGCTCTGAGTTCAAAGTAAACGACTTTGTGGCCCAGTAGTTTATCCTCCTTGTTAGAGTAGAAGCAATTTCTCCCCTACCTCTAGAGGAATTCTCAAATTATTTCCCATAATACATGCATGAATATATACATATACATCACACTCTTCCATACACATGGTTTACAAACATCAATTTTTTTCAATTTTTAATGGAAGATCAATAGTAGATGATGTCTCATGAAACATCGTTGGCCTCTGTAACCAAGAATACAACAGATTTTATTTATTTTTTTATTTTAAAGAGAATAAAAAATAATTTTAAAAAAATTTGAAACGATACAGAATTTCAAAAAACAAGATATGAATTCAACAATGGTTTTTAGATTGCATATTGTTGTCTTCAAAGTAGTTGTTCACATCAGCAGATATAAGCATGCAAAATTGGTCAAAAAAATTTAAGCATTAACTACGCCTTTCAATAAACCAATAGAAACTAGTAGTACAATTATCTTAACTATCGTGTGTGTGTGTGTGTGTGTGTGTGTGTGTGTATTTTTTTTCCTTTCTTTCTTTGCTTTCTCCTTTCCCTCATTCCACTTGTTCTTTCCTTTTGAGCAGTTTCTTTCCTTTCCACAGCATCTATTGTACCTTTCAGATTTTATTTACTCTTTCAGGCTCTTACAACAGATTTTAATAATTTGACAATTATGTTCCATTATCTAAAAGAAGTAGAGAAGGGAAAGGAGAAAAAAATCTAGAAATGAGTACACATTTAGCTATGAGAATATTCTATATAAATGCGTCAGATTTGGTATAAAATTTTTTTAATACTAGGATCAACAGAAAAATGAGAAATTATAGCTTTCAAGGTCTCAGTGTTTTTTTATAGTGACAGGTCTTCAGAAAACGCTGAATTTGTTTGAAATGCTGACAGACCAAAGACTCCATCAGAATCATAATTATATGATTAATTCTATACTTCATCCTGAGAAAAATTAGCTGCCTTCACTTTAAAAATATTATTTGGTAGAAAGCAAAACAGAGAGTTTTAAGTAACTGATCAATGACTAAAGGCAAAATTGGTTTGTTTTTTTGTTTTGTTTTGTTTTTTTTCTAAGCTAATCAGGAACAGGCATGAGAAGGGATTGGCACAAGGAAGAAATGGAAGACAGAATAAGAACACATAGTCTTATATAGTTGGAGATAAAAGATGCAGGGACTTAATGATTTCTCTGTGAATGCTGAATAGCTCTATGAATTGTTTCAGTTTTAAGATAGAAAAGATTTTAATTGTGTATTGAAACTATACCCATTCTCCTGGTCATTCATTTTGCACTGCTCTTCAGCTCTATACCAGTATTTTAGAGGCTGTCATAAGTAATCAGTTCCTCTAGCTTCTGGGGTGCCACTGGTACCATAAAATATCAGACGAAATTGTATCTGGGAACACACAATTAAGCTTTACAAATTTCAAAATGATCTGGTATTTCTGTCAGTTATGTCATTAGAATATACAGAAACAGAAGTACACTAGCCTACAATAATTATAATTTGAATAGCTACTATAGATAATCAGTACTGGGGAGATATGGGAGTGTGAACAAAGATTTTCAGACCTAGACTGTAATAGAAGGTTATGATTGCAAACCACGCAGGTGCAATAATCCATGAATGTAGGTTTTATTGATGACAACTACAGTGCTTTCTAGTTAAAATGGAAGCTTAGTGAAGGTGATGAAATGTGTATCATTTAAACATCAGAAAAGCAATGTGGCTATGGGAGACGGATTATGTTAATTTAAGGGTTTTAAGGGTATGGAAGTACTTCAAATGTTAGCAGTATTTCAAGCTTTGCAGCCTAGCCCAGGTTTCTCATGTGCACTTGCATGTTGAAATAAAACTGCAAATTTGATACTTAATCTGATCTCATTTGTGGGAATATGATTTTGTATATATGCAATGCAAAATCAAAAGGTAGCAGGGGTGTTATTGTTTGATTTGCTTTAGAAATTTGCTACCTGCAAGCTAAATAGTCCTAGTAAGTATACAGGAAGACCCATAGCCTATGACTATGCCCTAACAGTACAATTAAATACATCAAAAAGAGAGCAATCACATAGCACACAAACAGGAGTTTTAACCCGATCTAGACCTTACAAGCTGTGTGCCCTTGAGAAAATTACATAATTTCACTTAGCCTTTTCACTTGAAAGTGAAAATACTGGTGCGACATTCCGTACACGTTATATAACACGCCGGTGGCCGCTCTTCCACTGGTTAACTCTGAATACCACTGCAAGCTGACAGGAAGGGGCGGAGCGCCGTAGCAGCGAGCGCCGTCGCAGCGAGCGGGGACTGCAGGACGCGCAGGTGTGCGCTCGGCGGCCGCTTTACCCTCGGGTGCTGGCTGTGGCAGAGGTCTGCGGAGACTGCAGGGGCCTCCGGCTTCAGGCGCTGGGCGGACGGTGACAGCTGCTCCATGGCCCCTGCGGCGCCTCCCTCCTCCTTGGCCATCCGGGCCTCAAGCCCAGCAGCGGCCCCCTCTTCATACGGGGTCTTTTGCAAGGGGCTCTCCCGTACCCTGCTCGCCTTCTTCGAGCTGGCCTGGCAGCTGCGCATCAACTTCCCCTATTTCTACGTCGCGGGCTCTGTGATCCTGAACATCCGCTTACAGGTACACATATAAAGCCGCGAGCAAGCTGCGGGCCTCCGGAGGCCACCAGGATGGCGGACTCCCAGGAGGACTCGGGGCACTGTGAACCACTCAGTCTCGCGAGAGTTCTCGGGGGCCGTCTGCGCGTGCGCTGTTCACTCCTCGCGCTGTCTCTGGGCAGTGGCGGAAATCCTGTTGACACTAGGTAAGGGAGAGATGCGGTTCCGGGAAAGGAAGCATTTCATCTAAGGCCCACGAAAATGTTAAGAAGCCACGTATCTTTAAACTGGACTCCAGACAGATTTCAGGACAAGACAAAAGCCACAGAATACATTATGAAAAAGGAAGGCCAATTTTTTTTTCAGAAAAAAAAGTGACGTGAATAACAAATTTACGGTGTAAATTAAAATTAAGCAGTCAGTGAACTTCAGAAATAGCGGACTGGATTGTAAGCCAGACACTGAAGAAGAAAGCCATGGTGTTAAAGGTATGAAGTGGAAGGCGTGTATTTCTTCACCCCACAAGAAAAACATTGGAATTCTCAGTAAAAAACAAAACTATGCAAAAACACATCTTCCAAAAATACTGGACCTGAAACGCTACGAGATTTTGAACAAATGGTGGAAGCGTGAGAAAATGGAGTCTAACTTCGTGTGAACAGCGCTTGGATTAGGACCTTGGGGGCAGAGAAAAGGAAATGTAGTCATAGCGTAAAACTTGGATATTTTGTGAATAACATTTAAATAATTACAATGCAAATGTGTATGATTTTCATCTTTAAAGGAATACTTAATCATGACTATAAAGAAGAATATAAATATTATTAGCCATGATGTACAAATACATAGACAAGTGGCAGTGTTGGAAAAGGGGGAGGAGGTAAATAAAATGGTTTAATGTACTAAAAATTGTGAAGTTGAGAGCAATCTGTTGTGGAGGAGAAAGAAAATATTATTAGTCATAATGTTTCTAAAACAGTAATATAACTGTATTAAAGGGAAAACTTGATAGGGCAAAAGACTATGATGTCAACAGAAAGTGCTGAAAGATGGGGAGTTCAGTGGGATTTCTCAAAAAGTACTGTTAAAAGCACCCGGTATATTTGAGTATATTGGAGATGTTTCATTTTTTCAAAGTCCAGGAATGGATTAGTAATGTGCAGATACTTCAAATTTAAGAAAACCAAACTGTGGTAATAATAAACACCAGGAAAAATAAAAAGTTCAAAACCTATACTGTGTATCTCAACTGTGGTACTAGTCATATAAAATCCCTCAATTATTTCAATATTGGCCACTGATTTAACAAAAAAATGACTAGCTTTAAGAAGATGAGAGAGAAGGGAGATGTGTGAATAATGGTGGAAAGGTGATCAAAAATCTAACATAGAAGGCTGGGCATGTTTGTCCAGCATACAGGAGGCCCTGGCTTTAATCTTTAGTCCTGAAAATAATAATCTAAGAAAGTTTACAAAAAGAAGTATAAATTATTTGCTTTTGGTGAGGGAGTTGGGCTTTTTGTTTTGTTTTGTTTTGTTTTGCAGTATTGGGATTAAACTCAAGGCCCTTACATTGAACTATACCCTCATCCCTCATCTCACACCCTCCCCCTACACATACACACTTTTCTTTTTAAAGACAGTGTTTCACTAAATTGCCCTTGCTGCTGGGCTGGAAATTCATATCCTCCTACCTCAGCCTCCCAGGGTACTCAGACTATAGATGTGCACCTCTGTGTAGACATGTATTTTTAAAAAAGAAAAACATTCAATAATAGCTAGGAGTTAGATGTGGTGGTTTCTGGAGAAAGAAAATTGGGTAGAAAAGGAAAGGCAAAGGTTTGCTAAATTACTTATTTTTAATTACGTATAATTTTATTTGATTAAAAATTAATTTAAGTAACTTTCATTTTAAAAAGTTCTTCAGGTATTTGAAATATACACCACTGGTGAGAAGCCATAGAGGAGAATAGAAATGAATTTTTAAATCACACAGACCTGGTTGGAATATATCTCTAGTTTTGTGGCCTTAGGTGAGTTCACTACTTTTCTTAAACCTGTTTCTTCAACCATTAAATGAAGGTAAGAATACCTACTTTAAATGGTTAGTCTAAGAATTAGAAATAAGCCTGCCTTAGCACCTTTTTTCTCCCTCTCTCCCTCTCCCTGTCCCATTCCCTCCATGTCTCTCTCTCACTCTGTCTCTCTCTGTCTCTCTCTGTCTCTCTCTGTCTCTCTCTCTCTCTCAGAATATCACATTAAACTGTGGACAAAGCATAAAATGGAATACAGAAGCTCTGCTTTTCCAGAGCTGGTTTTGAGTCCTAAAGGTGACAGGGTACTGACCCTGAAGGGTAGGAACGAGCCTCTAGCATGATTCTAGGTGAGATAGCTGAGCAGAAAACAAAAACAAAAACATTATTTCCTGACATAGAGGTTTAAACTGGTTATGGTGTTCTTTACTTGTGTCCAACAAACAATACATTATGATTTTAAAATAAGAAAAGTCCAAGGTCGTGAGTTCGGTTCCTGGTACCGGAGAAAAACCAAAAAAAAATAAATAAACAAATAAAATAAAATAAAATAAAATAAGAAAAATCTTGACCTGTTCAGCATCAAGTTTAGCTTTGGGTGATTTTTTTTCCCACTGTTTAGTCCTTGTCTCTAGCCAAATTTTATCTAGAACACCTTCCTCTTCCTGCTGCTTTCTTTACCATTTTTCTGCCTATATTCTTCCTGTGTCTGACGGCTAAGTTTAGATGGCATATTTTTACATTAATTTTTCACAAATTCCCCTGACCAAATAAAAGCTCTATTAATACCAACCAGTGCCATTTTCATAGGCTACCTTATTTTTTCTGAATTGTGCATTAATTTTCTAGTTTTGTTTTATATATCCAAGGAGACAGATTTTCTGGACAGTTACAGACCAGAAACCAACACATTTTCCTCTAAAATATCAAAAATACAGTTCACGGAATAAAATTAAAATCTCATGGAACTTAGAATGGTGGGCACTTACAATTTCCCAGAGACACTAATGTCACAATTTGTTACATTAAAAAAATGTGCCTGGCATTAGCAATGAAATGGTGACACAAAGTAGGTTACTTCATTTTGGTGGCAACATGAATATATGCTTCCTCTAGCTTTTTTCCTCATATCAATCATTTGCTGCATTGAAGAAATTAGGCCACTCTGTAACATACATAATTTTATCATATCCTCCAATCAGACTGGAAATTCTGAGGAGGAAAATACTGTGTCCTATCCAATTTCACATAGTATCAGCAAATATACAGTGATTCACCCTTTATTCTTCACAATTGCTCCCAAACCTTGATGTATATTTTTCTTCCCACACACTGCAATTCAGTAAAGTTTCCTAGGGAAAACACTAGATTTATGCCCTGAATAACTACTTACTATTCTAACTCACAACCTATTTTGTTCCTGTTGGCACATATAGATAACATCCATGAGGCCAATGATGTATAGGTTTCTTGCTCTATTCCCAAACCAAGCACATTGCCAGATACAAAGTGGATAATAAATGTTGCCGAATGGATAAGCCAATGCCAATATATTCAGTTATTTTATACATACTCATCAATCAGTAAAGGAAACGAAGATATTTTTCCCATTGGTATTGTCCATAAATTAACTTTTTAGGCCATCCTACATATTAGTGCAGAATTGCTCGATCATGAGAAAGCAGAAAGGTGATACAATTATCATGAATAAACAAAAAACTTGCTTATGACTATAACTGATTTTAAAATCCTGCAGATTTAAAATCTTGGGTTCTTTCACTGTAAGAAGAAAATAATGAACATAGTAATACAGTACATATAACCACAGGGCTAGAGAAGGTTTTTTTTCCAAAGTAAAACTGTGATGCCAAGAGGGGAAAGCACACACATGCACTCGCACGCATGTGCACACGCACACACACAATTGCTATCAGCATAAATTTTTAAGTTTATTAAGTTCTTAATACTGAGAATTATAAAAAGTTATTTACATACGTTATATTAATAATTTTCATATGTACATGTCTTGGTTACTTTTCTCTCATTGCTGAGACAGAGTACCTAATGCACAGAATTAAAGAAGGAAAGGTTTATTTAGCTTACAGTTAATGGAGGTTTCAGTCCATACTCAGCTGGCTCCAAGGCAGAGTGGCACATGGCAGAGGGCAACAGTTCATGGTAGTGGGAAAACACCAAAAGCAACAAGAGCAAAAGAGAGGAGAGAATGCAAGCAGCCTCTTTCGTTCCTTACACTGTATGCAAACTATCCACCTCAGGGCAAGTGTAGCACTCACACCTATAATCCCAACATTGGACCATGAATCAATCATAAACTCTACAAGCCTGCCCCATGACTTCATGAGGCTTTGGGGGACATCCAGACACAAACCATAACAGTACTCTATGAGGAAAAAATGTATTATCACTCCTCAGATAAGAGACCTAAGAGAGATACCACACCCTTCAAAATAGCATTCAAAAAAGGAAATCAATCTAACAAAGAAGTAAAAGATCTATATACTGAAAATTACAATATTCTGGAAAAGAGATCAAAGAGGACTTCAGAAAATGGAAAAATATTTCTTATTCATGGATGGGAAAAACCAACATTGTAACAATGGCCATACTTCCAAAACTGTTATAAAGATTTAATGCAATCCAAATCAAAATACACCTATTGGCACACCTTACAATTGTAGAGAAAATATTCCTAAAATTCATCTGGAAACAGAAGAGACCTAGAATAGCAAAAGCATTCCTGAGCAACAAAATCAAAACAGAAGGCATCACAATCTCTGACTTGAAATTATACTACAAAACTACTGTTATAAAATCAGCATAGTACTGGCAAAAACCAGTCCTGAGGATCAGTGGAACAGGTTAGAAGTTGCAGACACAAATACAAACTTTCTCAGCCACCTTATCTTTGACAAAAGGGCCAAATATGCTCACTCGAAGAAAGATAGACTCTTTAATAAATGGTGCTCAAAAAAACTGGCTTTCCACATGCCAAAGACTGAAACTAGACCAGTGTCTATCACCAGGCACTAAACTAAAGTCAAAATGGATCAAAAATATAAATATTAAAACAGAACACTAAGTCTATTGGAAGAAAAAGTAGGTATAAATCTTGAAGACATGGGGTAGGCAGAAAATTCATGAATAAAAACCAAACTGCATGGAAAATACTTCAAAAAATCAACAACTGGGAGGTCATATTATTGACTATTTTTGCACATTAAAAGAAATCACCATCAGAATGAAAGGACAACATACAAACTGGGAAAAAATTTTATCCAACTGTCCCTGATACAAAGAACTTTTATCTATAACATATCTATATATTTTATCTATAACAAAAATCAGACTCCAAAAATTTAAACACCCAGTCCCCAAATGGGCATCTGAGATGAAACACACTTCTCACATGAAGAAATACAAATGGCAAATGAATGTATGAAAAAATGTTCATCATCATTGGTCATTCAAAAAATGCAAATTAAAACAACACTGAGATTCCATCTCACCCCAGAAAGAATAGTTAGCACGAAAAGAAATCAGCCAATAACAAATGCTGGTGTGCTGTGTGGGAAAAGAACCTTTCTCCACTGATGGTGGGAGTGTAGACTGGTACAACCACTGTGGAAATCAGTGTGGAGATTCCTCAATAAACTAGGATTAGCAGTCCCATTTGACCCAGCTACTCCCTTTCTGGATATTTGCCCAGTGGAATTGAAGACATCATACACAGTGGTATATATGCACCCATGTTTATAACAGAGCAATAGGTAATACCTAAATATTGGAAACAACCTAAATACCCATCAACCACAGAATCGATAAAGAAAGACGTGGTATTTTTATACAATGGACTACTGCTGAGCAATAAAACTAAACTTGAGGAATTTTTAAGTAAATGGATGCAACTAGAGATTATACTCATGAATGAAATAAATAAGTCTCACATGTGTAAACATCATATTTTCTCCCCAGTGTAAGATACTACAAAAGTAAATAAGATCCACAAGGTACAATAGATATTATGAAGGGAAAAGAAACTGCTCAACAAGATAGGTAGACATAAATAGCTAAGATAATTGTACTATTAATTTCTATTAGCTCATTGAAAGAAACAGCATTTATATTGTTTGATCAATCTTACATGCCTATATCAGGTAATCTGAGCAACTACTTCGAAGATAACCATTGCAATGTAATAACCATTATTAATTTCCTATAATCTTGTTTTGAAATTCTGTATCATTTTTATTGTGTTTTAAAAATCCTCTTTAAAATAGAATGGTTTTACACCGTGGATCTCTCTACTCACTTGAACTCCCCAGATACTAATGTGTGAAGAGGAAGGTGGAACAGAACATATTAGTGGTTGTCACCTTCCTTCTTAGTGTGAACTATGGTCCATATACCCCATAATTATATGGCCCTGATGTCCCACCATAGACATGCTGCAGCTCTGTGCTGGCATGTCAACTTGCCTGCCTTATGGTACACAGGCCAGAAATTAGTCTTGTCATTTGGTACACGTAAGAGAGCTAAATCAAAATATCTCCCTGTATTAGTCAATTTTCTGTATCTGGGACAAAATATTTGACACGTACCACTTAAAGGAGAAAAGGTTTGTTTTTGGTTCATTGTTTTATTCAATTCAGTCCACGATTGGTTGGCTCCAAAGCAGCAAGACCATGGTGGAAGTGTGCAGTGGAAGAAAACAGCTCAACTTATGGAAGCCGGGAAGTAGAGAGAGACAGCACTTGGGATAAGAATGTACCCTTCCAAGTCACACCCCCAGTGACCCACCTTTTGTGATCAGGTTCCATTTCCTAATAATTCACTCAACTATGAATTCATCCAGTAATGAGCACAGCACCCCATGATTCAATCATATTACAAAAGCTCAGGGGCTGGGGATTTAGCTCAGCAGCAAAAGCGCCTGCCTGGCAAGCGCAAGGTCATGAGTTCGGTTCCCGGTACCAGAGAAAAACCCAAAAACCCAAAAACCCAAAAAAAAAAAAAAAACAAAAGCTCCACCTGTGAGCACTTTAGATTTTGAAGGACATTTTATGTCTAAACCATAGTATTCCACTCCTGGACCCCGAAAAACATGTCCATCTCATTACTTAAAATGTATTTAGTCCATCTCTAAGAGTTGCCAAAATCCTAACAGTTCCAGCACTGCTGAAACTCCAAATCCAAAGTTTCCTCTGAGACTCAAGGCAAAATCTTAATTGTAAGCCCTTGTAAAAAATCAAAAAGAAAGTTAAATATTTTCAACACACAAAAGCACAAAGTAGACATTTCCATTCCAAAAATGAAGATAGATAAATAAAAAAGGGTAAGTCCAAAGCAAAACGAGCAGGACAAATATTAAATCCTTTTGCTACTTGCACAGCACCTAGGGCAGGTTGTGGTAAGATGTGAACTTCAAACCGTTTGGGGAGCTTCACCCCTATAGCATTACTGTTTGCAGCAAACCAAATTTATACTCTAGATTCAGCCATCTCTGAAAAGCCCACCCTCCCCAAGACTACATGAGGCTTTGCAGAGGACATCTAGACACAAACCATAGCATTCCACTCCTAAACCCCCAAATACTCATGCACATCCCTTTATGCAAAAGGCATGTAGTCCATTTCTAAGAGTTGCCAAAGTCCTACAGTTTCAACGTGGCTCAAAAGTCCAAGTTCCAAGTTTCCTCTGAGATTAAAGGAAAATTCTTAGCTGTGACACACGGTAAAAGTGAAAAGAAGCTTAAACACATTCAACATTCAATGGCATAAGATAGACATTTCCATTTAAAAAGTTACAAACAGGGGGATACAAAGAAATGGGATGAATGCAAGTCCAAAATTTAGCAGGGAAAACATTAAGTCTTGTAGTTTCACATGCAGCATCTGAGGCAATCTGTGGCAAGTTGAGAGTTCCAAAGGTCTTCAATGGCTCCATGCCTGTGGTACTTCTGGTGGTTGTAGCTCCCAAGGCTTCTCTCCTGGGCCTACTTTGCACCCTCCTTACAGCTTTCCTTAGATGTCCCTCGTTCCCGCCTTTTCCAAACTTCTGAGGTGTCCACTGCCTATTTGGATTCACCTTCACAGCTTCACATACTGCCCTCTCAGGGGCACACTGCCTGGCCTTGCAGGCCTTCTAACATTGATGTGGAAACCTTCTTAGCCCCACAACTCTTGCATTCTTCATGCACCTGAAGCGGAACCACATGGATGATGCCAAGGTATGCTGTCAGTTGGAGCAGTACCCAGGAATTCCTCTCTCTTTGCTGTACGGGTTGAGTGCCTGGATCGCTGGGCATCCTGAATCCAGTTCTGAGGAACAAATTTTCTATGCTGGTGCCATTCTGGAACATGAGGCTCTAAGGCTTTCTCCTCAAAGCAAAGTCTTTCACTTTTGCAGTTTTGGTGCTTCCTGTGATCCTCTCTGGCCATTTTTTTATACTCTTGTTCCTTCTCAGCAATCAAGACCTCTTTTGTTCTATATTTGCAATCCACAGCTGTACTGGAGTTTCACTTCTAGCCCAGTTTACAACATTTTAAATCATCCTACTGGGCCCTTTGGTCTTGATTCTCAATATAGAATTGGCTAAAAGCCCCAACTTTAGCCGTGCCACAGCTTCAACATTCCACTGCCTTGAAATTTCTTCTGGAAGGTTAATTAGTTCACCACACTTAATCTCAGTCCTAAGCAAAGTCTCTGGACACCAGCAAAATGCAAACAAATCTTTTGCTAAGCCATAGCACAAATCATCTGGAGTCCAGTAGCCAATGCAATCATTCTTCCCAGCAGAAAGCTCCCAACTCTGGTTTTTACCAGCAGTATTTCTGTGAGCCTTCTGGTCTTCTGAGCTCCGACCAGAATCTCCCATACAGAACATCCTAAAGTGTTCCAGCTCTATTCTTTTAGGCAACATCTTGGAACATTTCCAATCTCTTGCCATAAGCCATTCCTAAAGCTTATTGAGCAACAAGGTCAGGTATAGTCAGAGCAATGACCTCACTCTTGGTACCAAGTTGTGCCTTAGTTACTTTTCTGTCATTGCTGGGACAAAATACTTGACACCCAAAGTCAAAGGAGGAAAGCTTTATTTAGCTCATAGTTTGTAGAGGTCTCAGTCCATAATCACTTTGTGCCAAGGCAACGTGGCATAGCAGAGTAGAAATCACAGAGTAGAAACTATACATGGCAGGCAGGAAGTAGTAAAACAAACAAAGGACCTTAGCAGCTTCTTTCTGTCCCTTTTGTACTCTATCTAGGCTACTAAGCTTAGGGAGGTGGCAAACCAATCAGTGAACTTATTTGTAATCACACACCCTTAATTTCAGCATCACACACTCTATATTCAGTCACCTGTGAAAAAGCCCCACCTATAACCACATGTGGCTTTTGGGGACATCTGGACACAAACTATAACAATATGTGTAAGTGATCTAGCTCATGTAGATTTTCTCTTATCCTTTCTTCCACATGTTTTGTAGACTGCCATTTTACATTCATTTTGTGATTCATCTTGAGTTCATTTATGTGGTATGTTTAGGACCTTCTTTTTTTCTTTTTTGTGAATAAATGTCTAGTTTTTCCTGTACTGTCCATAATTTTTTTGTCCATAAATTTTTAGAATCTGGTCCAGGTTCCAGTCCAGTCTGCATTGTACTAATAATTAGTTACATTCAACATATAAATTTGTAGTAATTGTTTCATTACCAACAGAAAACTAACACATTTACCAAGTACATAAGTTCATGTTTGATATGACCAGTGATTTATTTGATTCTTCTGTTAATTCACTTAAAATGGAGAGCTCAGTGTATTGTTACTGCCTGTGATTTTCCACTCATCTCCCTTTGACATATGCTCATCTTCTGCAGCCATCACATGTGAAGAGAATCCCAGGGACCCCAGGAATCCTGGCTCAGGCTCAAAGTGATCATTGGGTACACCAATATCATTCCTCCCAGTAAATATTACCTGGAAGAGAGTCACCCAGCCAACCCATTTGATCATAAGAGATAGTTCCTGATTATTATTTGATTACATGGTTTGTTAGGTAGTAACTACTATTATCTCAAGAGGCTTTTTCTGACCATCTTAAATAAAATGTCCTCTGGCCTTTAGGGTTAGTCTGTCCTGTTATTCTGCTTTGTCTCCCTTAAATCCCATTATCATTATCTAAAAGTTTACTTTTGTTCTTTAGTTGTTTACTTTTTGTGCCCATCAAGTAGGATAGAAACTCCACAAGATCAGGGCTTGATTTGACCTGTGTATCATGACACCTTTAGCAACTAGCACACTGCCAAGCCCTACATGCACACAGTAAATAATTGTTTACTTGCTCTACCTCTTTTCCAATAGTTTCTGTTCAGTAAGCTGAAATCTGAGTGCACAATAAATTATATGTTTAAATCTAAATTGTTCTCATAATCCATAAAATTTCTATTTTTTTCTTTGTTGATGTTCAATAGCTTGTAATTTGTGTCTATAATGACTTAATAAACCTATTTGCTAAAGATTAGGAAAGCTGTATCATAGATAATTTCTAAATTACAATTTAAACTGGTAATCTAAAATGACTCCTTAATACTTGATATAGATTATCTCATCATTTATTTCATTTTACAGACTCTACCTTGGAATTTATTTCCCTAAAATCTATCCATACACTTCAAAAATCTTGACAGTAGGTGGCACTGCTGGATCATAGCCTGTTAGATTGTAACATCTTTATTACATATTATGTTCCTTGGCAGTTCTCACAGTTTAACATAATAGCACTTCTGTGAATCCAAAGCAGTTTGTTAGGACAGCCATCCTAGTTTTGGATTTTGTAGTGTTACTCTTGATTCCAGTTCTCTAGACTCTGGGATTGGAGAGTCACCCACATTTGGAATAAGGGAAAAGGACCTCTTTTCCAATTGCTGGAAATAAAGCAGTGATCAAAGTAGACGAATAGTAATTCTCACAGTGTTTGTACTATAGAGCTGACAAGAGCAGCAAACAAAAACAAAAGTTGTATCTATGTTTGATAGTCAAGTACTAAGAGGAAAAATATCAGGTTTGGGGCCTCACTAAAGAGGTTACTTTTACATAAACACATGTTGCAGTTAGGAACTAACTATGCTAATTTGTTTCAGAGGAAATATTCCTATATGTTCTTGAGGTGAGAGGAGTGTGGGTGTTAGAGGAATAGCTCTGAGGATAACAGAGCAGTAGAGGCAAGTTTGAGTGTGACAGTGGCCCATGCTGAGATCAGACAGTGGGATGAAGATGGTAGACAGATCATATCAGACCTTGTAAGCAATGAAGACTTTGGATTTTACTCTGAATAAAGTGAGAAACCATTGGAATGTTTTGAGCAGAATACTGACATGATCTGACCTGCATATTAATGGAATCACTTTTCAGGGGCAGAGAGATCAGTAAGGTGCCTACTGCAATACTCCAGAAATGAGTATGGATTGGAACAGCCACACCCTACCAGGTAATAGTGAGGAGGTGGAATTTTGCTAAGTTTGAATATATTTTGAAGATAGAAGAAATAATTGCCTGGTGCGATAAATGTGGGATATAAAAAAATCCATTCAAAGTATGATGACTTTGCTTTATGAAAGTTATAATTTATATTTGTGCTTTATTTTTACTTTGTATACAACTAACATATGACATATGCTTAGTTTATGCTTAGGACAGCTCTTTGAGGAGGAAAATATTTTATTTTACTACTGTTCAAATAAATATTTAATAAAAGTTAAAAACTTAAACTTTTTAAAAACTTTTGTGAAGTGGATCAGGTTTCTGGCCCTTTCTCTAATCCTAACCGGAGATGCCATATGAATGGAGAGAGGATTTGGGTATCAGAAATTAAAGTAAAAAATGGCAAAATCCTAATAAAAAAAGAACATGATTGTGATACAGTGTGAGAGAAAATAGTGGCCTGAGGCTAAGATAAGCAGGAGGAAAAAAAAGCAGGAGACAAGGTTGAGGGATATCATGGTTTAGATCTAAAATGTGCCCCCAAATCTCTTGTGTTCAGAAGTGAAGCTTTTCCAGTGTGATTGGATTATGGGATGAGATACCTACCCATGGATTAACCCACTGATGGGTTCATAGCTGAATGTACTATTAGGGAGTGGGTCTTGGCAGAAGAGGGAGATATCCAGAAACATGGAAGGATGCATTCTTGCCCCCAGCTCCTCCCTTCTCTCTCTCATTTCTGACTCCCATGGGCTAAGCAGCTTTCCTTCACCATATACTTCTTCAATATTACTTCTGCCTTGCAGTCAGCCAGTAATGGACTGAGCCCACTAGTGTCATGAGCAAAAATAAAACAGTTTACCACAAGCATCACTTGGGCTGTGCATTTATGTGCTGAATATTCTGCATATCACACAGTTGGGTGTCATTTAAACCCGTTGATTCTTGTGTACAGGTGATATACTTGTTTGTATGCTTATTTATTTTATAGCAACTATTTTGGCATACTTTTTATTTAGAACCTTGTATTCACCTTTGATGTTTGTTTCTGGTTATTATCTTTTACTAATTTATGTTTTTATTTGTGAAAAATAACATAATGTTGTGCTACAATCTATAAAAACTCTATGATAAGTACATTAGATATCATTCTTCTTCTCCAGAACTCAGTGATATTCTTTTACAATACAAAACAGAAATGTCTGGGACACTGAGACCGAAGAGGAAGGAAGTACCAAAATATCTGCAAAGAAAAAGGGAGAAATGTTAGCATATCAGAGAGAAAAAGTCTATGGTATGAAAGGGAAAAACAAGAAAGATGTCTTCTTATTGTCAACTATTCATAACACAGAAATGATAGATTTGAAAGAAGAAACAAAACTAAATACATTCCAATGATGACCAATGATTATAATAATGACAAGATAAAATTGTCATTTTTGTATTTCCTGTTATATTATCTTATAAAAATTAATGAAGAAATGTAATTTTTGGTCATCCAGAGAAGCGGCGACCTAACTGTGTACAAATGACTAGATTTTGGGACAAAAAGGTTTTGTCCTTATAGGAGGCAAGAGGACTCCTGTTGATCAGTTGGGCTTATATTTTGCTGTCGATCCAAACAATGTGGAAAGTCTATCTTTGAGGCTATGATGCAGGCCTCAGCATGGATGGGTGTAAGCCAACTGGATCAAGGGAGAAGGCCACAACTAGCAGGCTTGGTGCATGCATTGTAGCCACCTACAGCAGATGACTAGGAGACAAGAACTGGTCTGCCTGAACTATCACTTTTCTTTGTGGAGTGTTTGGTAACTTGCCCTGGACTTAGGCATCTCTTTGCTTACCACCAAGAGTGTTTGTGCTTTCCTGTGTGTCACAGGCTC
Organism: Chinchilla lanigera; assembly: GCF_000276665.1. Lineage (NCBI taxonomy): Eukaryota > Metazoa > Chordata > Mammalia > Rodentia > Chinchillidae > Chinchilla > Chinchilla lanigera. Next base: position 8,365,907 of record NW_004955413.1, read on the forward strand.
ACAATGAGTGCTTCCTTTCCATAGGTGTTAGTAATTTTATTTCTTTGCTGATCCTCTCTCCCCTCACCCTCAGGCTTTCAGCTATCAGAGGGTTCCATTTGCTTAGGTGTTGTTTCAGGATAACTAAACAAAACTGGATTAAGAAGTACAGTATCTTCCCACATAAGGAGAGAAAAAAATTATCCCTATGCCCTCCTGTCACTGCTTCTTCATGTTGGCCTCTGGCAGCTGGCAGCTAGAAGCAGGCAGCCAGCAGCTGAGCACGTGGACTGACTCATCTCCTCTGGGTGCTGGAGTAGTTTGCAGATATTGGTTTGCTCTCCTTTTTACTCAGTGTTGCTTTCATTGTGACAATTGTGGCTTAAATTTTATGCTGCAGTCTGAAAGGATGTGTAACCCATATTTGCTGATTAAATCTACATAGTGTCTGATTTTGGAGATTTCATCACCAGGTGTATATGCCTTGTGGCTTGATCTAGCAAGTTGAGTTCTCTTTAGGTTTTTTGTTTTGTTTTGTTTTGTTTTGTTTTGTGCTGGGAATCGAACTCAAGACCTTACATTTGCCAGGTAGGCACTTGAGCCACTGAGCTATATCCCTGGCAGGTTCTCTTTAGGGATTTGTCTTATTATCTTTTTAATTGGCTAAAGGGCATCCAGGCAGTAAGGCATCCCAGTTCAGAGCTCTTCAACTGGAAGATGAGTCATGTTCATAGGGGGAACTCTAATGAGTCCAAAAGAAGTAACACTGGTGCTCACTTAAGATTGGAGACATCCAGCCCTGAAGAGTTCAGATCTGCTAAGAGACTCCTATTATGAGGGCAGGACAGACTATCAGAAGATGGTCTGTCAGGTCCCCACAATGACGGACTGACTCAGGGACAGGCCTGCTCGAATCCTAGGACCTAATTTTTACTCCTTCTATATATGCAGATGGAAACAATTTCATCTATTCCTACTGATTCCCCACTCAGATGTCTTTGTAACTATTGGAATGAATTCCACACTAAGACCCTCCAAAGAGATCATTTTATATTCATGTGTAATAAAATATGGGTTAAGTATCCACTTGGGGAAAACGAGGCATAATCACCTCTTGGCAACCTGCAATATAATGCCACTATTCAATTACATCTTTACTGCAATGAGCAAGAAAAATGATCAGAGGAACCTTGTATTCAAGCCTTTATGGCCCTTTTGCCAGAAGCTTAAACTGTGCCCAAGAACCCATCATCCTTCAGGATCTGATGCCACAGAGGATCCTTTCCTGTCACCTCCTCCTCCCCGCAGGGTACCTCTTTAGCAACCTGCTCAGTCAGCAGGAGATAAAGACCATCTCAAGTGCATCCTATAGTAGGGTGGAGTCTACTTACATAAGGCCCCAGATTCATGAAAGTCAATATCTAAGCCCACCACTACTCTACCCTTTTAAGAAGTGGGAAGCACTGATGGTACAGTCTAGGTGCTAGTTCCTATTTCAGTTACTGATATTTTCAGTGCAAAGAAATATTAGGTAGGTTTTCTGAGGATCCCATAAATTTCACTGACATGCAGTTCATCCTCATCTTTTGTTGTACAGCAGTAGAAAGAAAAAGGATTACAAAGGTTGCAAAGCATGCCAGTGATTAAGACTTTGCAGCCTCACCCTCTGACTGCTGTATTATTTGGGTCCCAAGAGGGCCTTGAGTAGGATTATAATACAAGGAGCAAAGAAGCCAAGCAAAAGTTATATTTCAAGGCCATTTTAGCTGCTGTGTGGCAAGGGATTCCCAAACCTATGAACTCTGATAAGCTCAAGTCTCTTAGTCAGGGCCTCAATGAGAACCCAGGTGCTTTTCAGCTTCAGCTTGAAGAGGCATTCTGAGGAAACTAACCTAGACACTGATCTTGAGAAGATCAGAAAATCCTAAAGCAGTACTTTATTAGCCAGTCAGCCCCAGATATTAGGGAAAAGCTCCAAAACTTCCAGATGGGCCCACAAACAAATAAGCCAATTGGTCAATGAAGCTTATCCTGTGTTTGATAACCATGATAAAGCAGAGGACAAGCAAGAACTGGATCAAGAAAGAGGGCAGGTTAAAGCCCTGATAGCCCTATTTGGTAAGGCTCATGACAAATCCCAGAACACTAGGGGAATCTGATGGAAGCAAGTCAGAATGCTTCAACTGGAAGAAAGGAGACTTCCCTTGTTCTCAGAGAGAGAGAAGAGTTCATCTGTTACCATGGTGGCCGGGGAAGAAAGCCTGGCCCATGAGTAGTGATGGTGAGTGAGGCAGCCTGCAAGGCTCCCTCACAAAAGCATCGTAGTTACTTCACAGGGTCCTTGGGTAACTTTATATACAGCAGGTACTCAAATTATATTCCTCTGTTGTACTGGTGTGATTTACTCAGTTCTAGTTTTTATTAGGATGAGTTTTCATCCCATCCTAGAGATGTGGATCTTGAGGGAGTTAACTAGACAGCCTTATTTAACCCTACTCTAAACTGCTATTTGGAAGGTTTCCTTTTCCAGGATACATTTATGGTGACACTGGAGAGCCCCATACCAATAACTGGAAGAGATATACTCTTCCTGCTCAGAACCACTTTGACATCAAACCTCTGGCAATCCATGTCCTAGTTTCTAGAGACCCAGCCAGCCCGACTCCAAGGAGCCCAAAGCCTCTCCTGGGGGTAGATCCTCAAGTATTGTATGATGGCACTCCAAGGAGAGCTATCAAGGCCACTGCAGTAGTCATTCAGCTGAAGGACCCTAACCTATACTCTCACAGAAGACAGTATTGCCTTAAGAAAAAAGCTAGCCTGGGGTTAAAGCCCATTATTGATAAGGTTTTGGCTATAGGATTACTGGTGCCAAGGCAATCAATGTGCAATTGCCAAGCCATCAGGAAACTATTGCCTAATGCAAGGTCTTACAACTCTATTAACCACTTCTTTTGTCTTGAAGACACAGGAAATAGTTCAGTCCACCTCTCCAAGGCAAAGCTCAAGCTGAGACACCAAAAAGAGGGATCATGAACCTTGTACACCTATTATCGTATAGAAGACCTTAAGTTTCTTTTCAGAATACAATACACAAACCACTTTGGTGAGCCAGATTATTAAAACAGTTTGAGGTACTTGTTCCAAGTCGTAACATAGAATCTTTGGGTCTGCCTCTAAAAGAGATAGTGAACAGTGACTACCTACATGCAACCTTAAAGCTAATCACATCTTTCTCCTATCTTCAACAGTCACCTAAGAACATTAGAGATAGCCTAGGTGAACTTGTCCAGAGTATTGCCTTCTTTCAAGATGAGATAGACTAGCTAGCATCAGTGGTGTACAACACTGGAGGGGACTAGATCTGTTAAGAGCTGAAATAAAGGGGATATATTTGTCCCTAAAAATTATACTTCCTTTGTCAATAGGTCTAAAAGAGTAAGAGACAGCACAAAACTGGCTGACTGTGCTTCGAAGATCCATGACAAACTCTTTCAGTCATGGATATCTTGACCAAACACCTGGCATTTGGGGTTTTGGTTACTGCCCTCGACATGGTCTTTATTGATGTGTCTTACATCTTTACTACTTAGGTCTTACATTTTTAATGTCTTAGATAAATTTGTTTCTCCTTGTTTGACAGTTGTCAAACTATTGGTGATGATCATAACTCAAGATCAGAATCTGCTTCCAGATCCACAGTTCAAGAAATCTTTGGAGGAAGGGCTCAGCTATTTTGAAATTACAAATCTGTCAGGATGAGAGTTTCCTGTAGGTAGGGCCAATGTCCTTATTCAGCTGGAAGTAGCTATAGAAGAGAGAACTTCCTCCATCAACTCCCCTCAAAGATTTTTGGGGATCAAGGCTCTTAGGAGGGAATAGTACAGTTAGAAACAAAGGACCTGAGAGGGTCACTCCCTTCCCTCCATTTAACTATAAACAGTACCTTATGGTTATTCATGCATCCATTATCCTAAGAGAAATACAAAATGAAATGACAAAGGCCTAAGAGATTGCCATGCCGTAGGTTGCAGAGCACTGGTACCAAGGGAGACTCATTGGAAGGCACCTAAAACCAGAGGTTTCTAGTCTTTAAGTTCTGAAAAACTGAGTTCTTGGCCCTCTTCATTTGGTTATTTCTAGATATTGCTGCTGTAGCTATTGTGATGGGGATTAATTTTTTATTTTGTTTTCAGCAGGTGCATTATTGATGCATTAAAATGCTATTGATTTGTTGTTAATTTTCATCATGCAAATTTATTGACTTAGTTTATTGATTATAACAGTTTCCAGAGGAGTCCTTAAGTTTTTCCAAACACACTTATGTCTGAGATGATTTATTTTCTTTTCCTATTTTGATGTCATCTATTTATGTCACTTTCCTTATTGTTCTGGCTAAGATTTTCAATACTAGGTTGAATAAACATGGTGAAAGTGGATGTTCTTGTTTTTCTCCTGAACTTGGAAGAAATTATTTTAGCTTTCCACATTCAATATGTTTTACCTTGTGAATTTGGCATAAACATCTTTTATCATATTGAGGTATGTCACATCTATATCTATGATATATTTATCATGAAAGAGTATGGAATTTTAGTGAATACTTTTTATTTTTATTGATATCATAAACCATGTTAATTCTGACATGTTTCACATACTTATGTACCTACACTGCATAAAAAGCAGGAAAGCAAAGGCCATGTGAATTTATAGACAAAGTAAATACAAAACACCAAAAGCAAACTTAAATACAAAATATTGTGTCTGATATGGAAACTCACTGACTGAGAACAGTAGCAGATTAAACTTCACTAAGGGAAAGATTTACAAATAAAATTCCTTAACATTTGAAATCATCTTAAATTTCACATGCAAAGGAAAACACTGAAATTTGTAAATAGAGATCAGGAAATTAAAAAGTTTTGAGCTATTCGTTCATTTAAGTACCTCAAATTTGAAAATCTCTCAAAATTTTATTTTTTAAAATTTTATTGGTACATTTTATGTGTACATAATGATAACATTCATTAAATTGAATTTTTATTTGTACAAAATATATTATTTTTCCCCAAGCCCTTATCATTAGCTTCAGTTTTGCTTCATTTCCTTATTTAAAAAAACCTTAGTTTCCATTTTTTTCTTCCACTCTTTCTTTTCCTTCCTGCTTGCCCCTTCCCCCTCCATTTTCTCCCTTCCTATTTGAATATTTTCTTACTATTTCTCAGTATCTATTAAACATTTTTGTCCTTATTTATCCTTTTGTTTTCTCACACCAGAGAGACAATGTAAAATTTAAACATGTGTGTTTAATTTATTTCACTTAAAAGTGTGCTCTCAAGGTGCATCCATTTACATAGAAATGTCTCAAGTATATCCTTTTATGGTGAATAGTACTCTGTTGTATTTTTTAAAAAAAAATCATTTCTTTATCCACTCATTTGTGGATGGGAATTTGGGCTGTTTTCCAGACTTAACTATTACAAACTTTGCTGCTATAAACATGGGTGGACATGTAGTGCTAAGGTATGATGCTTTTAACTCTTTAGGGAAGATACCAAGGGGATAGACTTCTCAAGTGGAAACTCTACCTTTAGGTTTTTTTTAAGAATCTCCATACTAATTTTCATGGTAATTGCCACAGTATACACTCCCACCAAGAATGGAAAAGTGTTCTTTTTCCCCCACAGCTCGGCTAGCAACTGTTATTGGTTGATTTCTTGATAATAACCATTCTTTCTGGAGTGAGATGGAATCTGAGTTATTTTAATTTGCATCTCACAAATGATCAATCATGTTAAATACTTCTTCATGTATTTATTTGATGTTGTGTTTCTTCATCAGACAAGTGTGTATTCATTTCAGATATTGATTTTTAGATTGGGTCTTCAAGTTTTGGGAGTCCATTTTTCTACTTCTTTATATATTGTAGATATTAGTCCCTTGTCTGTGGAACAGCTAACAAAAAAATTTTTCCCACTCTTGTGTTGTCTCTGCACTCTGTTGATGGTTACTTTTGCTGGGCAAAAGCTTTCTAATAAAATGAAATTCTGGTGGTTGATTCTTTGTGATATTTCTTCCTGTGCAATTGGGTTTTGTTCATAAACTCTTTGCCCTCACCTGCGTCTTCAAGATTTCTATGTATTCAATAGTCCAGAAGATTTAATGTTTCTGATTTTATTTATCTTTTTCAGTACCGGAATCTAATTCAGGACCTTGTGCTTGCCAGGCAAGCGCTTGTGCTGCTGGGCTATATCCTGGCCCTATTTTTATATGTAGATCTTTGATTCATTTTTATTTTAGTTAAGTATATGGTGAGAGATATGGGTCTGGTATAATCTTCTGCATGTGGAAAGCCAGTTTTTCCAGCACCATTTATTAAAGAGGCTAACCTTCTTCCAGTGAAGATGACTGGCACCTTTGTCAAAGATAAAGTGGCTACTGTGTTTGGAGCTGTCCCTGCATTTTCTAATCTGGTCCATTCATCCTTGGGTATGGTTACTTTGTTTTGTTTTGTTTAGTTTCTTGACATTTCCATGGTGTTTTTGTCATGGTAGATTTGTAGTAAAATTTCAAGTCAGCGATTGTGATGTCCCCAGCCTTGCCTGCATCACCCAGAATTGCCTTAGCTCTTCTATGTCTGCTCTGGTTCTAAATAAATTATTTTCTCTAATTTTGTAAAGTATGCTACTGGTATTTCTATCGGGGTTGCATTAAATCTATATAACAAATTTGGAAGTCTGGCTATTTTTACCATATTGGTTAATCCCAACCAAGGGCAAGGGATATCTACCCCTTTTCTGATATCTCTTTGACTTCTGTCTTAGTTACTTTTTTCCTTGTTGAGACAAAATACCTGACATCCAAAGTTAAGGAGGAAAGATTTATTTCCACTCACAGTTTGTACAGGTTTCTCTTCATAATCAACTGCCTTTGAGGCAAGGTGGAATGGTAAAGAGCATCACAAAGGAGAAACTTTTCATGGCACACACAAGACACCCAAAGCAACAAGCAATGGAAAAGACAAGCCTCTTTCTGTGCCTTATATCTTATCCAGGGTGAGTAGAAGTCATAGCATTAACCCTATGGCCTTCAAACCTAGCATCTCACCATAAATCAATCGCAGTAGCACATGCACTAGATACAGTCACTTATGAGAAGCTCCATCTATAACTGTGTGAGGCTTTGAGAGAACATCTAGACACAAGCCACAACAATCCTTTTTCAAAGTAATGTAGTTTTCTTTGTAGAGGTTATTACTTCCTTCGCTAGATTGATTCTTAATTATTTTTTTCATGCTATTGTGAAAGGTGTGGCCTCCCTAATTTCTTTCTGAGTGAGATTATTATTTGTGTATAGGAAAGATATTGAGTTTGGGTGTTGACTTTGTATCCATCTATGCTACTGAAGTTGTTTGTTAAATTCAGAATTATATTGGTGGAGTTTTGGAGATTTTCTATGTAGAGTTTCACGTAATCTGCAAATAATGAAAATTTAGTGTCTTCCTTTCCTGTTTTTATTCCCTGTATTTCATTCTCTTGTCTAATTGCTCTGGTTAATATTTACAGAACTATCATGAACAGGAGTGGTGATAGTGGACATCCATTTCTTATTCCTAATTTTAGAGTGAAAGCTTTCAGTTTTTGAGCATTTATTATGATGTTGGCTTTGGTTTTTCATTGATGGCTTTGTCAAATTGAGATTTTAAAAAGCATCTATTTCAATTTTCTGTAGAGTTCTTATTATGATGGGTGTTGAAGTTTGTCAAATGCTTTTGCTGTGTCTACTGAGTTCCTTCTATACTTAGTTTTGTTAATATGATGTATAATATTTGTAGATTTTCATATGTTGAACCGTCCCTATATCCCTGGAATGAATCCTACTTGGTCAGGTTGTATAATCTTCTTAATGATTTGCTGCATTTTGTTTGCTAGTACTTATTGAATATTTTTTACCTCTATGTTCATTAAGAAAATTAGCCTACAACACTCTTTACTGGATAGGTCCTTCTCTGGTTTTTGTATTGGGGAAATGCTTTCTTCCAAGAATGAATTTGGGAGTATTGCTTCCCATTCAATTCCATTAAAGAGTTTGAGGAGTAGTGGAATCAGATCTCTCAAGTTCTTCTAGAATTTAGCAGTGAATCCATAAGAACCTAGGTCTTAATTCACTGGCAGGTTTTAAATGCATCTTCCATTTCATTGACTGATACTAGGCTATTTAGAATATTTACATATCCTTTCAGCTTTGGTAATTCATATGTATCTAGGAATCTGTCCATTTCTTCTGTGTTTTCAATCTTACTAGCATAAAGTTTTTCAAAGTAGGTATTGATGAGCTTCTGGATTTCTCCAGTATCTATTATGATTTCAATATTTTCATTCCCAATTTCATAAATTTGAGTCTTTTCTCTCCTTTGTTCATAAGGTTACCTAATGGTTTGTCAACTTTATTTAATCTTTCAAGGAACTAACCCTCCAACTCATTGATTTATTGTATTGTTCTTTAGTCTCCATTGCATTAATTTCTTCTTGGATCTTTATAATTTTCTCCATCATATGAGCTTTGGGCTTGACTTACTCTACTTTTTTCTACAAGCTACATGTTCAAAACTAGGTTGTTTATTTGAGTTTGTTATGTTTTTCTTATGTGGGAATTCACCAATATAGATTTCCCACATACAACTGCTTTCATTGCATCCCATAAGTTCTGGCATGTTGTACTGGCATTGACATTTCATTGTAGAAACTGTCTAACTTCTTCTTTCTTTTTATCTGTGACCCACTGTTTATGTAGGAAGGTGTAGTTTATTTTCCATGTGTTTATGAAGTTTTTGCGGTTTCCTTTGGCATTGATTTCCAATTTTGTTGCACTATGGTCTGATAATATGCATCAGATAATTTAAATTCCTTTGTATTTAAGCATGCTCTATGAGATAACACATAGTGACTATTGAAGAAAGTACTACGTGCAACTAAGAAGCATCTCTATTCTGATATTGAGAGGTGGAACATTCTAGATGTCTACCAAGTCCATATGTTTACAGGTTTGGTTCAATTCTGATAATTCTTTGCTGAATTTTATCTAGTTAGTATACCTATTTGTGACAGTGGGGCATTGATTTTTGCCATTATGAGTTTAGTGATGCTTATCTGCCTCTTTGTGTGCTTTAATGTCTGTTTTATATAGTTAGGTGCACTACCATTTTGGTGCATATATTTTTATGATTTCTATCTCTCCTTCTTGGACTGTTTCTTTAACAAGTATGTAGTGACCTTCTTTGTCTCTCTTGATCAGTCTTGGCTTGAAATCTATTTTAATTATAGAAATTATAATGGGGTAGCAATTGTAATAGCTATCCCTGCTTTTCTCTGGGCTCCTGGCACATGGACTATTGTTTTCTTTTTTTT
>NW_004955413.1:8375457-8396740 GCF_000276665.1 Chinchilla lanigera
CTTTCATTCTATGAAGCATTTTAAATTAAATGCATGTTTTACAAGCTGCATTTGGTTGGGTCATGTTTCTTGAGCCTTCTGCCAATTTGTTTCTGATTGGTGAATTGAGAACCTTAACATCGATGATTATAACTGATAGGCATTGGCATTATATTCTTATTCTTGGTTACCTTTCTTTCCCTTCAGTTAAATGGTGTGCCTTGCCAGGTGTATTCATTCTATTTAGGTTAATGGAATTATAGTCTTTGTTATCTCTTCCTAAAAGATCCTTTAGAATATTTTGGAGTACTGATTTGGTGGTCATGAAATTCTTCAGGAGTTCTTTATCATGGAAGTAGCTTATGTATAAATTTTGAAAGATAGTTTTGTAGGGTACATCAGTTTGGTATGATGATTGTTTTTTTTAGGGCTTCAAATACTTCACTGCAATCTCTCCTTGACATAAAGCTTTGTGTTGAGAAGTCTGCCATGATTTTGTGATGGGCTTTCTTTTATAGGGAATATTTTTGTCTAACAGCTTTTCATATTACATTCTTATGTTGAATTTCTAGAACCTTGAGTATTATACACTTTGGTATTGATTTTAGTTTAATCATGGCTAATTGGAGTTCTATAAGACTTGTTTACCTGTTTGTGATATTCTTTTCCATTCTTGAGATGCTTTCTGCCATTATTTCTGTGAACAGGCTTTTTATGTCTTTGCACTATCTCTTGATTTTTGATTGATTATGATCAACTTCATGGTGTTCTTCTTTGCGTCTTCCAGAAGCTTTTGGATTGATTTTTTATGGCCTCTTGTGATTTGGAAGAAGTCTTTCCTTTTGTGATCACCAACAGCAGTCCTGGCTTCTAGATCTGATACTCTTTCCAGCTATTGGTACATTCAGCTTCATATACTTTCAATATAAATTTAATTTCCTGGATATCTGTTTGAATTGGTTTCCTGGATTTCATTTCTTTCTTCTGTGGATCATTCATGCATTCCATCATTTTCCTAAGCTCTTCCATTTTTTATCACTACCTACTCTAGCTGCATTAACCATGTCTTTCATTATGGTGATCATTTCTGTATTAAACTATGAGATTATTTCCAAATTTTTCTATCTAGAGCCTCTTTCATCTGCTTTAGTTACTTCCTCTGTTACACTTTCAGAGAGTTCAGGCTACAGGCTTTTGATTTCATCCACCTCACTGTCCCCAGGGTTAGTTCTAAACAAGCCGGAGGTGTGGGCTTGCATCTTACTTACATGTCTTCTTATTTTCCACATTTCAAAAATTTATTTTCTGCATTGACACTTGTAAATTGCTTATGGTAGATAGCTTTATTACCAATATTGAGGACTTCTTAGGAGGTGCCTATTTTTCCAAGATATCTTCAAGAGGTAGCTTGATTTTGGCTTTGGGTCTGTTACAATATTCTAGCTCTTCAATTTATTAGATATGATAAGTTGTTCCCTATTTGGCCAGTGGTTCATTCATATTGGAATATAGTATTATTTATTACTCTCAGACAGTCTCAGTCTTGGTGTACCAGGAAGAACAACTGATCAGAACAACTATGTCACCGTGGCTACAGGAATATAATCAGTAATAAGCATAGGATCTAGCATGGCCTAGAAAATGAAAAACTGGTAAATATTAATTTGTTACCTTGAGCCATATGAACAAGGTCTACAGTATATAACAAAATGTAAAACAATCCAGAAATTTATATACATTGAATATCTCAATTGATTGATTTTGGCCTCTGGTCAGAAAATTTCAAAGTGATAGGAGGAAAAGAATAGAGAACTAGAAGAGGAGAAATAGATTAGAAGCAAATTTTAAGGACGAAGATTACCTAAACTTTTAGAGACTGGTGAAGAAGACAAGAGAGAAACAAAGAAGGCAGAAGCAAAGGACAGAACTAAAAAAGCAAAAACTAAAAACAATGATCACAGTCATAAAAAACAGTAGTATACAATAAAAAGCCATAACAATAAGATATATATAAACATAAATATATAAATACATAAATATACATACATAGAGAGACAGAAAGAGAGGTATTTCTCTGAGTTTTCCAGACTTTACTTGCATTCTGGGGTCTGCAGTTTTGTGCTAGTGTCCCCTTCAGAGTGTGCCTGTGCTGTCATTCATAGCCAAAGGAGGAAGACAGACCCCAGATTCATGTTGTATGATCTGAGCAAGCCTGCAGTAGGACTAGGGTGGGGAGCTGTGTAATCCCAATAAGCCTGCAGTAAGAAAAGAGTGGGATTCTAGTTCAAGTCTGCAGAAGTGCATGATCATGGCCTATGGATTTGGTTCTGGGACCAGAGTTATTCAGCCCTCAACACTATGGGTGTTTCTTCCTGGCTTGATCTCAGCTCTCTGACCCTGGGTGTCTCTCAGGGTTGTGCCCCACCCAGACACTGGTAGCCCCAAGATGGGGCCAACACACAGACACTCTGGATCCCAGGTTCAGCTGGTCTCAACTCAAAATGGCATCCAGTCAATCACCCTGTCATGGGGACATTTGGAATGGAGTCTTTCACTAGCCTCTGCAGCCAATCCAATCCAGTGCTACACTCCACTTTTCTCTCTGGTGGCCTCCAGGGTCCCTCACCATCACTTCACCTCTGTAGGCTTCAGCCTTCTCTCTCATATTAAGAGCTAAGAGTGAGGTAAAATGTTAAGTTTTATTGAGAGCTGGAAGTCACGAAGAGAGTGCAGTTTGCCACCTTCCTTTTCTGCCCTGAAATCTGTCACCTCACTCTCCCTGCAGAATCCAACTCACTCATCAGAACTTTCTTGAGTCTCAGTGATCCACCTCCCACCTGCTTCTCTGCTCCAAGATGCTATTCTTTCACATTTGACTCCCAGTTGCAGAGAGGCTGACTCACTGCTGCTTAAAGCTGTCCATCTTTCCAGAAGTACACCTCTCAATATTTTGAAGGCTACAAAGGACCAGCATAGCCAAGGCAGAGTTGTGCAGTGTGGGTAGAGAAATGTGAGTACCCAGGAAAATTTGTAGCACATGAGGAACCTGTTCAATGAGCAGCTTCAGAGCAGGCTACTAGAAACTTGGAAAGTACATTTATGGTTTTAAAACAAAATTATTTCTTCAAAAAGAGAATTTCATTTCTTCCCACTTATGAACCTACAGGGTAAGATTAACCTTAGCCATATCCAAACACAGGTACTTGGTTTTATCCTCTGGATCTCTCTAACCTTCCAAATGAACATCTGAAAAGAGGAGAGCAGAGTAGCGGGAATACAGGCCCTGGGCTTGATGGCCTCCAAGACACTGATGATCTCAGAGCAGGCTTGCTGTTCCTTAACTCATTTCCTATGCATAAGTGGGATGAGAGTGATAACTGCTCATGCACGTGCATGCACACACACACACACACACACACACACGCAATCTGAGAACATAGTTCTGAAGATGAAATGCCACATAACAAGAGCCTTAGGAATGTTTGATACACCCATGACTCTGGGCTATGAAAGGATGTTGGAGGATATGAGAGGACTCTAACTTCATGGAGAGTCAATGACAAAGTAATTATGGAAAGAAGGGCAATACACTCTCATCAGAATTTTTAGAACAACATAAGCAAAGATTAGGTACCACAGATAAATGTGTTTATTTGCTAACTGTATCATCAAATTTCTTAGTCCAGCATACACAATGACTTTTCCAATTTACATGATTTCCATCTTAGACAAGAAGCTGTAGCATTCCACACAGAGCAGAACAGAAAGAAGTTGAGATGATTCTGCATTTTCTTACATTCAGAGACTTCACCACTCCAAGAAAAAGAGGAATAGGTGGTTGGTGGCAGACATGAGGTATAAAATTTACATTTTAGAGTAGGTGCAATGACAAAATCTTAGAGAATGCTAAGAAAAAAAAAAAGTAGTGTAATCTTTATTTTGAAGTATCCCTGTGAGGAAAATCATGAGACCCTTGGTAGAGGGGAAGGATCTCATCAGGACTTCTGGGGAGCTATTAAACCCCTCAGAGAGAGAAAATCCTTGCTGAGCCAGAGTCTTGGAGTAGACACTGGGCAAGTGGGCACTTTTTGGTATATTCTGAAAGTAGAGCCAACTGGAATTGCTAATGGACAGTGCCTAAGTGAATGAGTCAAAAGTGACTCCTGTATTTTTTCTCAGGAACTCAGTGAAACAAATAGCACTAAATAACAAAATATTTGGAGGTGTGGGTAATTTGTGCCCAAAATTTGACTACATATGGAGATAGGAATTTTAATAGGTGATTTAGATCAACATGGCTGTTAGGGTAACCAGAGTCTAGTGTGACTGGTGTTCTTACAAGAATAGGACATTTGGACACACAGAGAAACAGGAGGAATTCATGTGCTCAGAGGAGACCACATTTGGACACAGCAAGGAGGTGACATTCTGGAAGCCATGAAGCTTTTCAAGACCATAAACCTGCTGCCAACTTAACATTGGACTTCTAGTTTCTTTCTTTCTTTTTTTTTTTTTTTTTTTTGTCTTTTTGAGACAGGGTCTCACTTTGTAACCCAGGTTGGCCCGGGACTCACAATGATCCTCCTGCCTGAGCCTTCTAAGTGCTGGGATTACCGGCGTGCACACGACGCCTGGCTTGGACTTCTAGTTTCTGAACATGTGTTGCAATAAATTTCTGGGTTTTTGCCACAGAGTCTGTGAATCTGTTCTTTTTGTTTCTTATTCCTTCCTGTTTTTGTGGCCACTGGAAACTAATATGGGGGAGAGCAGGGTGAATGATGTGGACAATGAGAGATCATTTTGAGGCATGCTAACTTTGAAATAGATTCCAGGAGACAAATATGTGGCTGGACGTGTTCCTCTCACCTCAAGTGGCTCCAGCTTCCCGCCACAGGCTTCTCACTTCTTCCAACCCATTCCCTGCAACTGACTGCCTTCTCAGTTCCTCTAACTTATGTTTTGATTGCTTTTGGTTAATATATAGGTGATATTTTCCTTTCATCATGAATTAATCTCATCACTCGTTGCTGACATTATAGAAGGTCAGAGGAAGGGCTTGAGCTCAGTGACATTTGTCAGAATCACTGGCTCTATTCAAGGGCAGATAAGCCAAGGACAAGGCTGACTTCTTTGGACTGCTGCTTTTGCAGCTACCCTCACAATGAGAATAAGTCTGCCTGGCACTAGCCTCTGTGACTTTTCACTGATCTTCCCTTTCTACCTGAATGTCTACCATATGCTACCTGGTCAAGACATTAATCTCCAGGTCCCTTCTCATGAGGTGTCTACAGAAATGAGAAACAAATATGGAACCAAATACAGTGGCATGCAGAGACCAACACATTACTTGCTGTCTTTCATAAAGCCTCATAGCACAATCAGAACTCTTTGCTGTTCTAATCACCAGAGAAGAACTTCCAATTGCTAATATTTTCCCCCTTTGGAATACACACTTCAGCAAAGTGTGGTGATGGCCACACACCCATCACAGGTGTAGGGACATTCAGGGAGTCGCATGCCGAATAGGAGGCCAGCATGAGCTACAGATTCAAAAACTGCGTAAAACAAAGGAAAGCAGATTCTTATTCTTTCCTAGGCTAAAAAAAAACTCAGATTGGTGAACCTGCAAGAGTCACATTATCTGCGGCAAACCCCACTTTAGGAGGCTTCCAGGAACAGTATTTTCAACCCTAAAGAAAGGCCCAGGAGAGACACAGCACTGAACTCAGGAGTCCATACTGGATGAAGGACCTGTCTAGGATTTCCAAGCATATGGCCCTATCTGCCAAGCCTCCAAACAAACTCTCCTCAAGTTATCTACATCCTGTGCTAAACTGAACCATTACATAAACCAAAACATGATATGAAGTGATAACAGACAGCTAATTATACTGAGTGATTTACATGAAAAAGATGCTGAGGTAACCACTAGCTGCATGAGTCTGAACAGCACTTGAAAGGAGAGCTACCACTTCAGGTATCATAACACATAGGTATTTTGAAAGTGCATATAGTATGTTACCAAATTTAAAAATAAGAATAAGCCTAGCATTGTGGCATCTGCCAATACTCTTAAATACTGGAAAGCCAGACACAGGAGGATGGATTGTAAGTTTGAGGCCACCTCGGTAATTTAGCGAGATCCTGACTCAGAATAAAAAGTAGAACAGGCTCAGGACACACCACAAGGCTTCTGTATTCAATCCTCAGTACCACAGCACACGCCACACACAAAAGGCAGTGATAGGTACTATGGAGCCTGATTTAGAGAAATTAAATGAAGCACTTCTCCCCAAGTAAATAGATAAAGGGGAAGAAAAAACAGAGCAAAGATTAATTTAGAATATATAATATCCACAAATTGGAACCACAATGAGAGAGTAACAAGCATAGAAAATTGCGGACAGAATCTTCTGTGCTGAAAAGGAAGCTGAGAAATTGTACAGGATCTGACAGTCAAATCCAAGATAAGTGTGATGTACTGGGCTCTTCAAAGACAGTGTTAGAATACCTGATTCAAGTGCATACTTGTGGTCAATCCAATGTCAGTGGCAGTGATTCAAAATATTTCCTGCACTCAACAAATCCCTCACTTAATCTTACAGGACATGCTGGAAATTGGAAGACATGTGAAAAAATTCATAGAAACATAAAATAGCATGGTTCCTGGTGAAAAATATATGTTTGTATTCCTGAGCTGTGGAAATACTGTTGGACTTGTCTCCCTCAACCATGCTTTGCTCATTCCTGCCCTTCATCAGGCCTCTCAGATCAAATGCAACTACTCAGAATGGTCCTTTTCTCATGAACGATCCCATACTTATATGTAAATCTGTATGTCACACTGCAAATAACTTATTTCTTAGAAAACTTCCACTTGAACCTGAAAATATATGCATCTCTTGAGATGTTCCTGTTTTTTGTTATTGTAGCTTTATGTTCTGTCATAGTTCTTTCTTTCTTTCTTTCTTTCTTTCTTTCTTTCTTTCTTTCTTTCTTTCTTTCTTCTTTCCTTTTCTTTCAATGACATTACTCCTTTGTGGGCTCTACACAATTTCTTTATCAAGACATTGTCAATGGACATTCAGGCTGGTTGCAACTTTCACTATTATAGGAAAAGTTGCACTGATCATCCTTAAAAGTTTATAAGTTGAACATTTGCAAGAGCAAAGAAAAGACAAAAACCTAAGAGCAGCTTTTCTTCCTTTCATCTTACAAGCAACAAGTTAGAGCCCAGTATCTTCTGGGTGCTAGGAATGGGGAACAAAGAGAAATTGGTAGGAAGAAAGGGAAAGGAAGAGAAAGAGGGAAAGGGGCTGTGCTTTCACCCATCTCGCTTCAATGAACCCAGCAAGAAGGGATGAGAAACCTCTTGCCATGGTGGCCTTAAATATAACCTTTCTCATGTATTTGTTTGTTTCAGAAAACAAATGAGAAGATGATGTCCTCCAGATAGCTCTGCCTTTGGAACCATGTCATCACAACTGTACCTTCAGTATCCAAATAAAATGATCAGCATGCAATTTCTGACTGCCATGTCTCTCTCTCTTGGGATATGGGGTAGTGTGGGTGTTGATGGCCAGGGTCACAAATTGAGAACACCAGAGTCCCTTCTCACCATTTCTTCCAGTGAGCTTCCCTCCCCTTGAGCCACAAGGCAGTGGCCAGTTGAAAGACTTGCTTTGTTCCGAGTGCTCCCAGATTCTATAAAACACGTACAAGTTTTTAGTTTCTGTCACATGTTTCACTAAATTTTTAGTAAATTTAGGGAAACAAAGAAAATATGACATGTGAGAAAATTTCTGACACCGAGGAATCCTTCACATTTCCACAAATTATTGGTCCTGGTTTCTAGAGAAATTAATGTCTCTCTAGGCCTCTTCTCGCTAGAACAAACCGCTTGTTGCTCAGTGCTGGCCTCCCTACTTCCTGTACCATATTAGTTAAATTTTGATGGATTTCATAAAAAAGGCAGCTTGGTGGATTTTAAGAGGCAAGGAAGGTCCTTCATGCTTGGGTTTAAGCCCTAACTCTTGTTTCTATTGCTGTTCTGTTCTCTTAGCAAATTCCTTAGTACTCTCACAGCCTCAGTTTTCTCAACTATGAAGTGAAGATAACTATAATGAGCCCCTTAGAAGATGAAGGTTAAAGGGATAACCAACATAAGCGACACAGCAGAAGTTGCCCTCATAAATTCCTCCTAATTATTGTAGGAAAGAACAGTAGATGAAAATTGTAAAGAATTAAATTCTTCCAAATTTAAAATTTCTAGATTGCCTTCTCAAATATCAAATTATCATTACCAAACTACATATAATGTTGTTACATTATATACACTTTTTAAATAAACACCAACTTTATTAATACAGTAGCAACAGAAAGAGATTCCAATTTCTCAGAAGAAAACTAACCTGAAACCCTCACCAGGTGGTGTTACAGGATTAAACGCTTGTGTCATATTGACTGTTCTGATAGCTCCCCGACACACTCCAAAGTGTCATCAAGGACAACTGACATCGAGCTGAGCTGCTGAGGGACATGCTAGACACTAGGGGAGTGGCTTCACAGTCAGCCCTGTGTCACAGGACCGCCAGGAAGGGCCTCCTGCTAAAGCTCCTGGAGTAGAGAGAACACATCAGTGTGAGAATAGAGCCTTGATTCTCAAGAGTTACGGAAAACCATGAACTAATCTGTCAGTTCTCCCTGGGTGGCATGCAGCATGCTGAGAAGAATCCTCTTCCAAGCCCACCCCAGCCCATGCCTCAGGATACATTATAATGTTGATTTATAATCTTGGATGGTATTTCCTCCAAATGTGAAAAGCATCATTTAGTTTACATTTTCTTCATTTTTGTCTTAGCATTCTTATAATTTAAAAAGACTTATTAGTGTCTTTTGAAAGTCACTATATACAGGTCTGTTGTCTATACTGATAAACATTTAAGAAAGACATTTAATAGATAACAACTAGCATTTGAAACACAAGTCTCCCTTTACTTCTCCCAGAGCAGAAATCTGTCAGTAGAATCAAGTATTTCCCCCATAAATGAGAGTTGGTCTGTTTGTCACTCAGAAAAACGTACCTAAACTGGTAAAACAGAAAATCTATCTAATTTATCACATTCATGCTGGTTCCTGAAGTGTATAAAAAGAATATCTATAAAAGTATAAGAGTTCTTATAATTCTAATTAAAAAACAGAGCAATATCCACTCCAGAAATGATAAGGGGAAATTTACTACAGATGCATGGATAACAGAAAGAATAGGGTAACACATAAAATTCTATTTTGATGTAACAAGTCAATGAAATGGACATAACTGTAAAATCATGCAGGGGCTGGGGATATAGCTCAGCACCACAAGTGCCTGTCTCACAAGCACAAGGTCGTGAGTTGATTCCTGGTACCAAAAAATATCCTTGGAATAAATGGAAGAAGTTGATGAGAAACTGCCTTCAGCCACCTCTCATTATCAACTCAAAATCGGTGGACCTAGCACATTTTACTAATTAATCTTTATTGGCACAGCTTAGCCAAGGTGGACTTGAGGGTGCAGTTTTGTCTCTCTGCCTGCCTAGAGCTCAGGCGGGTATGCCATGTGGAGTTTCCATTTTATCCCTAGAACTAAGACCAGCTCCTGGATTACTTTACCTATGAATGCTGACCCATTATCTGATCTGACAGTCATGGGAAGTCCATATCAGCGGACAATCAGATCCAGGAAAGCCTTGGTTACAGCTTTTCAAAGTTTCAGTCCTAGTTAGGATGGCCTCCACCCAACATGAGTAGGTGCAAATCAGGACTAGCAATACTTTTGATTTCCAGTTGTTGACTTGGGCTCGGTGAAGTTGATCTCAACATCCTTAAAGGGGGTGATCCTCTACTTCCTGACACAAGGCTGGCAGTGGGGCTGCTGCACAAGGTTGTTATCGGCACAAAGTTTGCATATCTCAGGCACAGAGGAGCACAATACCCAACATCTGGGGATATAAAAGAACCAGTGAAGCAACTCCGCTATAGCATTTTTTTTTTTCCAAATGAGTATGGGTATGTTGGTCCTGTATCACAAAATGTCCCAAAGACTCAGAGAGGGACACAATCTCTCCTGGCAGCATTTGTCACTATTTCTATCAGTGACTCCCTCCAACTTAGCCCACTTTAACTCAGTCTCTGAGTAGGAAGTTCTTTTAGATAGGGTGCCACAAGTACTTTCTCAGGACAGGGGTCTCCAAGTTGGCTACCTGTTTTGTTGCTAAGTCCACAGCATAAATGCCTCAGATCTCTAAATAGTCCTCCCTCTGATGGCCAGGACAATGTATAATGGCCTCCCTTTTTGGCAGCCAAACTGTTTGTAGCAACCGTAGAATTTCTTGTAAATTTTTGATATTTTTTTTTACCTGCTGTCGGGAGCACTCTTTCTATATATGTGGCCACATGCATGTGGAAGGTAGCAAAAGCATAGCAGGAGTCTGTATAGATATTGACCCATTTGTCCTTTCTCAATTTCAAAGCCCAGGTGAGGGCTATCAGCTCTGCTTTGGGGCCGATGTCCCAGGGGAGGTACTTTTGATTGAACAGTTTGATCTATTGTGAAAACAGCCACTCCCACCCTCCAGACTGCACCTATTGCCCTACTGTTTTCATCTGGAAATAGGGTCAAGTCAGGGTCCTGGAGGGGTGAATATTGGAGGTCTGGTTGCACTGAGTAGACCACCTTTACTGATTTGACAGTCATGTTGGGATGGCCTCATGGACGTGGGCAGCAATGAGGTTAGCATGAGAGCCTGTAAGTCTGTCTCAAAGTCAGTTTGTCATTCTCTTTTACCAGGATGTCATTGGCAGCCATGGCCCATAGGCAGAAAGCAAACCTGCTGCTACTGCGTCTAGCTTCTTGGAGAGGTATGCCACAGGATGATGCCAAGGTCCCAGAGTCTGGGTCAGGATATCCCAAGCCATCTCCTCCTTTTCCTGTCTGGGAGGGCCAAAGCCAGGGCACCTAATAACTCCTTTTTGTGGATGCAGCAGAGAGACATTAGGCTTGACTAAAAGACACCAAATCCTTGGACATGTCTTCAAAACTCTACTGACTTACTAACAAACATTTTTACTTTAGTAGATTAATCATACTTTTTGAATCTTGTATTTTTTTAACTGTTTGGATAAAAAATGTATACATAAGAGTGGTAATATTTACAATTTAAAGATTTTTTTTTCATAAATATGGTCTGGTTTTGTTTAGTTTTTTCATCTATGAAAAATACTGTCAACCTTTTTTACACTTGAAGCCTGATGCCAGTTACTAAACATCTGGTGGAGGGGATATCAACTATTTCTAGGATGTACAAAAGATGCTTAAATAATTTCAAAGAAAAGTGCTTTTGATACACTACATTCTGTAGTATATATTCTCAGTATAGGCAATTATCTCTGACTTGTGCTAAATTTTTAGGAACAATAAACACACATGCACACACAGACACACTCATTTGTAGTTATATATGTAAGACCAGATGTTACTTGCACAAGACCATGGAACCAAGAAAATTTGGGCACTAATTATATCAGGTTTGGTGATATTGCAGTTCTCAAGGCCCAATTTTTCCCTACAGGATGGGTTTAAGATCATCTCTTTAGCATTTTTAACTCTGAAGTGAGGTGACAACCTTTCTACATTTGA
The DNA here is from genome assembly GCF_000276665.1 of Chinchilla lanigera. Classification (NCBI taxonomy): domain Eukaryota; kingdom Metazoa; phylum Chordata; class Mammalia; order Rodentia; family Chinchillidae; genus Chinchilla; species Chinchilla lanigera. The sequence goes on from NW_004955413.1 coordinate 8,387,114, forward strand.
TTGTAAGACTTTTGAATAGGTTTTCTTCTGTGTCATTTCTCATGTAAATGATAACTACTTTGCAGCTATCAAAACCAAAAATGTCAGCACTTGAGCACCTTTTAAAACAAAACATTTACTTTGGCTTTTTTGCTGCTTCAGTAATAAAGGCAGAATTGTTATAAGAAAACCTTTATATAATTCTCCAGGAAAATTAAAGATAAAAGGCTTTTTGTGCCTCATCTTTTACTCTATAATTTATTTGTACTTTTAAGGCCAAATTATTTTACATGGATATTCAATTGATTAAATGCTTGCAGGAAAGGTCTGCTACAGCAAACTGGATTTTCAAAGCAGGTTAGTCAAGGGTCACATCACACCATAGCCCTTTAAGGTGAGAAGAAATTTGCTGTTTTAACAAACATAAAAATGCCAGATATTGGTACTATCCTGTGAGGTTTCTGCAAACTGGAACATGTGACTGTAACATGGCTTTATTTTTCTTACATGATGGTACTAATTAATCTGCTAGAATTTTTTCGTTAGTAATGCTAGGCAATTTCTCCATCTCAGTTGTTTCCTTCTTGTTTAGGAAATAAAGACATTCTCTGCTTGGGTGATAGAGGGTGGGTTTGGGACTTTTAATTATATAGGTCACTAGTGAAAAAAGGTACATAAGCCATTACAGATCACATCTGTCTTTTTTTTCCTCAGCCACTGGCACCTGGTACAAAGGAAGAGGGGGCTCAGGATCTGTGGACATTGACTCCCCGGAGGTGGAGTCTGGCCCTGCCTCTGGCAACAACAGTTGCCACCAAACCCAGAGAGTCACCAGATAGGACAGTGGAGCAGCAAGCAGTTGGGGACATGGCAAGGGGATCATTCTCCTTTGGGGCAAAGGGTAAGACTCCTGATGGCAGTTTTTCAGAGTGGTATTTTCCCTTTAAAAGGAGGACATCCCCAGGGGACTCATGTTTACACATTCAGAACGAAGCAGGAAGAGCTGGGAGTACACACAACCAAACATCAATATAAGGAAACCAGGGGGGTGGGGGGAGCTGGGCTTGCCTGTAACCACATTCCAAATTTGCAGTTTCCTAGGGTACTACAGGTTTTTATTTCAGGAATTTAAACAATGATGTTACAGTTCATTTGTTATAAAATTTAAGAGAGAAAAAGTCATACAGCTGGCACTTTAGATTTTTGAAAAACATAAAATTAGTATTGATAAATTATTAAAACCCACTTATTAACCCCAATATAAATATCTATTATATAATAGATTGCACTGTGTGTTTTCATTTTTTCTCTGTATAATTGTCAATATGAATAATCTTTGATAAATCCTAGGTGATGAAGGGAAGCATAATGCATCTTTGTTCAAATAAATGGCTTTGAGTGGTATAATATTTTAGAAGGTTTTTTCTATAAATGACATGGTACCTCAGTATCAAAAATTGTAATACTAGGATATATAATATTTTCATTCAGACTCATTAAAATTAAGTTAAGTGCATGTCTGTTTTGAAAATGGAGAACATATTTATCAACCTAAGAAGGAAGGGAAAAGTGTGCATATGTATGTAGAAGGATAACTGGGATAATTGTACTGCTGATATCTAACTGTCTGTTGAAAGGAACAGTTAATGCTTAATATTTTTTGACCAATATTGCATGCTTATATCTGGTAATCTGAACAACTAATTTAAAGACAACAATATGCAATATAACAACCATTGATGAATTACTGCCATTTTGTCTAGTGGAACTCTATCATTTGCAATGTTCTTTTTTTTTGTTCTCTTTAGTGGTTTGATCAATCATGCATTCTTACATCTGGTAATCTGAGCAACTTCATTGAAGATAACAATATGTAATATAACAACGAGTGCTAGTTCCTATCATTTTGTTTTGAAACCCTGTATATTTTTATTGTTTTTGTTTTGTTTGGATTTTATCAAACTAAGGATTTAAACCTGAGAGTTCTATTAAATTTGGTAGATGATGAAACAGTAAGCGGCTTCATTGAGAAAGTCACTCACAAGAAAACAGAAAAGGTAGGAACAAACAAAGCTTTACTGAGCCAGCTGATGGACAGTCTCTAATGAGGAGCCAGAAAAGATGTTTGCCCCAATCAATCTGGGTCTCACCTTCAGTTTAAGTACATTTTTTGTTTTCCATAGTAACCATTACCTCATTTTTGGGAATCTTACAGGAATGTCACACAATTATCACAAAGTTTACCTTTCCAAGAAGCTGTCAGACAGCCAGATTCCAGATGACATTTGCAGTTTAGCTTTTAGCCTACTTTCCAAATTGTCCTGTTTGTTCTGTTCCCATTTTATGACTCTGCTCTCCTTTAAGTGGGTTGATAACTAACCAAGGGAAGGAGATGGAAGAGTGGGTCAACTGCAGCTTAAGTGAACTTAAGTAACTTCTCTTAACATGGAGTTAAAACAGAAAATGGAGTCTCTCTTACCCTATCAATATCAAACCAGAATTTGAAATACCCCATTTCTTCTATAGTTGGTCTTCCATTTTCTTGAGATTAATATTTAATTCCATTTATTTTCTACTATGTGGAATCTCCTTTTTATGATGGGAGACAGACATCAGTTATTCCACTCTGTATGAAATTCTACACTAGATTTAGATACTAATTACTTAAGTAGCAATTTATATACCTCATATGTTTTAGTTAGTGCTAGTTCAATCCATGGTAACAATGTGAGCCAGTATATTAGAGAACATCCAATTTAGCATTTGTGAACAGAGGATAGAGCCTGGACTGTGAGAACTAAGCATTACTCTGATTCTGAAGCAATGTTCCTTAAATCCTCCCTTCCAGCGAAGTGAGGTTCATCAGTCTCTTCCAGAGATCTCCGTGAATGCGCTTAGTGCCATTGTGAAGAACCATTGAATAGTGACTTAGCATTTTATACCATTTCAAACTAAATGAAGAGCTCCACATTTTCCTTCTTTATTTGAAAGCAGCAACTTCAATGTGCATTAAAGAAAAGGACTATTTTGTGTTGTGCATTTTAAAGGTGTTGATTAAGCCATGAAATTTTCACATTTTTCAATAATGGAAATGAATAGAGGTTAACAATGTACCACAACAGAGTAAATATGAGAAACTGTATTTTCAGCAAAAAAAAAAAAAAAGCACCAGACAAGGATTCAATTGAGCTTCCACCCAAAGATTAAGGTCAAGGTTAAGATATTGTAGAGAACAATTTTGTAGCTTAGCATAACAGAAGGTTATGACTCCTAGAAATCTAACCACTAGCACTTAGTGTACTCCACTTTCTTTTTATCTTTTCATTTGAAATACAATTTACTGACTGAATGCATTAAATAATTTTAAGACATTTTAATAATTATCAGGGATAAGCCCAAGAATTTAAATAAAGTCTTTTCTGTAACTACTGAGAGGTAGCATACTAAGTATTAATATACTCAGTAGAGTTCAGTCCTCTCCTTAAAAACTTATAGAGTACTTTGGCTTTACTAACAATACACAGACTGTGTCTGAGCACATCTCACCATATGACTGTGTCTTTAAACACAATTTAAGTCAATTCGTTTTAAATACTTCTTAATTACATGCTTAAACTTTTTTTCTGAGTTATAGATTTCCTGTATACTTTCTGTAGTTTTTGTTGATATAAATACTTAATTCCTTTATTCCTGCTATCTAGAATTTATTTTCTTATGTGATAGAAGTGTGACTTTCATTAACTTTTTTAAAACTCATAAACAGTATGCCTGGTTAATACTGTTGTACTTTTACTATTAATACTGGTAATTACTGAATATCTATTAAGCTCCCCCTCTGAAGCTACACCTAATTTTGGATGCTGGTGTTCTGTCTCTTCCTCTGCCACATCACTTCTCTTGCATGTTTAGACTGAGAATTTTATTTCCAGGTTAAATTTCTTATTGTCACAGCCTTAGAAATAATTTCCAATTTCACTTAGAATTGTGGTTATTTATAAAAGGAAAATGAAGAATAGATATTAGGAAGCAGAAAGAACTTTTTCAAATGGAAAGGTAAACAAGGGATGGGGGAGGGGAAAGAAAGGAAGATAAAAGGATGTAATGAAAAAACAATGAAGGAAAGAAAACGAAAAAGAGATTTACAAATAGGGACAGAACGAATAGCAAGAGGGAGGAGAGGTGAAATGGATCAAAGCAAAATCCAAAGATTTAAGATGTGTTATGTACATGTACAAATTCTCCATAAGGAATGTGAAGAGTTATGTATTTCAAACATGTAATTAAAAGAATTTTATTGTTTAATAGTAATTATTGATATTTTATTTTGAGTTCCTTATTTCTCTATTACTACTTTCTTGGTTCTTTTTATATTTGTTTCAGCACATAAACTTTTTAAAATATTGCAATTCCAAAATTTCTTAGTCATTATAGTTAAATATTAGAAATCTTAGTTCAATAATTTATACCTCAGGACTCTGAAAAAAAAATCGCTTTATTACCTTTTAGCTTCCAAAATTTTAGGTGACAAATTAAATATCAATATGATGCTCTTTCATCTGTTAGCAATTTTTAACTTTTAGTTTGTTATTTTATATTTTTCAGGTTTTCTTTATTTTCTCTTCATATTTCAATTCAGAAATTTCTCCAAGATCTTTCTGGGAGTCTTTTAAGCATTTTTCCACTAACACTGAGTGAGTTTACACTCATTTCACTTTAGAAAAACTTTCTTTTATTGGTTTATTGATGATTTTTTGATATTTAATTCTTTTTGTTTTTTTAGAAAACTTTGTTAGATGGTTATTGAAAATTTAGAGTCTATTTTCTATCTCTCTCGAGTATTTTGCTTTGATTTTCTAAATGCTGTTTTGCAATGCATTCTGAGAAATACTTTAACATTATCTCTAACTAATTTGAGTTTTGTCTCTTGATTAAATTTATTAGCACTGTTTTGATCCATTTTGGCAGACTGCTTTTCTATACTTCATCTTCTATGAATACAACTCTAGTTAAAGGTTCTTTTCCTGTCTCTTTTCATATCTATTTTCTGCAATTGGTGGCGGTGTGGAGGTGGGTTTATTTTTGAGCTTAGTGACTCATTGATCTGGTTTCTTTTCTGCTTGGTAAAACTCAGGGAACCTTCTGTGTTGACAGGTGCTATCCAGCCTGAATTGTACTCAAAACTGGAATGTGTTTTCTTGCTCAAGAGGGCAATCTTGCTAGCAGTGTTTTCCTCAACAAGTTTCAAAATTATGTTCAACAGCTCTGTTTCCCGTGTTTTAAACTGGTGCTACACTTGCATTGTTAGCCTTTCTTTGAACCCAGTCTCAGGGATATTGAAGAGCATATGTACTTCTTTACTCTTACAAGTGTATGCTTCTCAGCATCTGAAAAAGTGCTTTACAATTATTGTTGAGACTTTTTTTCAAGGCCATTAGCAATCACGCTATAGGTTTTAAAGCTAGCATTTCTAAGTTTGGTATATGCATAAGCAATGACCAATTGGGCCAAAAGAAACTGTGAGATGATGATTTCAGAGGTGCAATAAAGAGTAAAATACCTCAGAATCAATAAAATACTTTATTTAAACATTTTTGGAAGAATAGGCACAAATATAATATCACAATTGCATTACATGCATTTAACAGGGTTTTTTTCACCATATTGTAGAAATAAAGTCTATTAAATGTTTACATAACAAACACTACAACTTCTCTGCACATGTGAAGGTATCCAGTAAAATTTCCCGAAGAAATAGAGCCATTTTCTCCAACATTTATGGAAATGTCATTAACATTGACAGGTGTTACTATATCCTTTAACGTTGTTTGCACATTTACTTTATCAGAATCATTGAGCTATTTATTAATGATGAACTCTTCCGGGTTCTAGTGAAGACATACCAAACATGAAACTATGGAGTTAGCTCTCAATCTTGTTAAAAAGCACTGGAGCCAGGCATGACGGCAGATGCCTACAGTCCCAGCACTAGGGAAATGGAAGCACAAGAATTGCAATGAGTTTGAGGTCAGGCTGGGCTACAGAGCCTGAACCACGTATGGAGAACCTGACTCAAAACATCAAAAAACAGAAGAAGGAAAGAAAGAAAGAAAGAAAGAAAGAAAGAAAGAAAGAAAGAAAGAAAGAAAGAAAGAAAGAAAGAAAGAGAATCAATAATTGATCCATAAAATGAAATTGAACCCATTCTTTTGTATTACCTTTGATTCAAATTCTCTGAAGTGATAGAAAATACTTTTCAAAGAATGGATTCATGTTTATGAGAAATAACTGAATAATAACTGTGGATTAGACATTTATGAAGAATTCCTAAACATATAAGACATATAAACTAATAAAGAAACAAGATGAAAGGAAAGAACTAGTCAAAGATCTGTATAGGAAAGGACAGCAGAGGAAGGAAGAGTAGTTCTAACTTCCATGCAGTTAGCTGGCGCCAGCAGTGGAATGTGCTCCTCGAGAAAATGCGAAGATTGAGATAAATTGCATTTTTCAGAATCTGCACAGCCATTTCTACACTTTGCCTCCCCTCTTTATGCATTGCCACCAGGTGCAATGATTAATGTGCCTTTTCTGTCCTGGCTCATTACAGGAACTACAGCTCCTAGATACCTAAACTTACCCATCAGAAGATACAGGATTGTTTTGCAGACAATGATCAAAAATATTTGGGAAAATTATTTGCGATTTGTAACTGATGCAAGGAAATGGGTGCTGACGCATTGATACTATTGTTTCTTTCATGCCAGTCAGTGAATGGTACAAGACTAACAGAAAAGATGGCTCGCCAACATTTTTACTATTCCTACTACAATGGTGAACGCTGTGAGGTGATTTGGGAAGGGACTTGAAAATGTGAAGGAGTTTACTGAAAATATTTACATGTACATGATTTCGGGGGAAGCAATAATAAGCAATAGTAAGGACACAGACCATAATTTAAGTCTCCTATCTGAGATTCTAAACTTATTAATGAAACTTTTGCATAAAACAGTGCACACTGTAGCCAATCGAGCTCCAGAATGAAAACAGTCTAGGCCATGCCAGCTGAGATTAAGTTAAATGTTATTCTTCAAGCTAGGCCATGCCAGTTGAGATTAAGTTAAATGCTAAAGCAGGTGAGAGGAAAGTCCTACTGCCAATGACAGTTACAGTCAACTCTGACAAACAAGGAGTTTCTGAGACATGACATTTACTTTTTGGAGAAAGATGATGTTAGAACCTGGGCTCAGACCTATGTAGAGAGGCTGCAGAAGTGACAGGTATCTAAGGCCAAAAAAGTAGACAACAGATTTTGCATCTTATGTATTTTGGACTTCAAGCTGGTAATCTCCTCGATTAAACCATGTGATAACTGGTGTCCTTGAACCAACTGAAAAACAGAAAATCAAAATTGTTCCTTAAAATGAGCAATAAGGTGCACATTTTAGGACAGCAGAAGACATACACATTTCCAAGTGACTGATTCTCACTTAAAACGTTCTAGGAACCTTTTGTTATTTACACAAAGATATAGTAAACAACATTAGATACTGTATTAGTGTCATTACTTTGCATGTAAGATATTTTTTATGCCTGAGAAAATATAAATGCTTTGGAAAATTAAAAGACACACAAGATGAGAGAAGAGATGAATAATAATATCAATACCACCACCAATAATAAACTTTTTGAGATTAAGTAAATTTTTTTATGTATGTTCTCATTATGTCATTCTATTTTCAATAGTTTTTTCACACCTAACGCTAGACCACACAGTCATTACATATAATAATTTTTATCTCTCAGCCTTTTCTCAGTCTTAGCAACAATAACTAACAATCAAATTAAATTAAATAGTAGAGGAGAAACTACAGTAAATGGTTTCAACATTTTCGAGAGAAAGTTACTTTTCACAAATTACCTAATAAAAGGCTCAAGATGGTCTTATTAGTCTGAAGCCCAATATTTCTTTTTGAGATAGGAGATATTTAGTTTCAGAAATGTTCTGGTTGAGTTATTTTCTTGACTCCTTAGCATAAGGTACAGTAGAGTAGCAAGAAGAGTCTGAATTATCTTTTCACCAGTGAATAAGTAATACCATATCCTACATTTCCTAGGTACTTTCTTAATGTCACTCCTCATCTCAATTTGTGTTGGCCTACAGTAAAGAACTACAATGGACTCCAGGAAATGATGTTTCAATTAACATGGGGAGGAAGGTATCTCTTTGACATACTCCTATTATTTTCCTCCAATAAACACAGAGTAGTGGGATTAGTAGATATGCTTTCTCATTTTTTTATTTTAAAAAATAAAAGGAGGAAAACATTAACAGACAGACATCCATTTACAAAATAGCATAACAATAGAAACAAAACAGAGCTACAGACAAAGTTGTAGGAAATTAACCATTGTTGTTGTATTACTTATTCATATCCTCAAAGTGGTTTCTCAGGAAAACAAATAGAGACATACAAGATTGATCAAACAAGTAATCATTAACTGTTCCATTCTGTAGAGCAATAGAAGATAGTAGCACAACAATATTAGCTATCCTGTATATACATACTTACATAATTTCCCCTTCTTTTCCTTCTATTTTCCCACACTCCAGTTGCCCTTTACTTTTGAGCATTTTCCTTTCGTTTCACAATGTCTAACATATCTCTTAGTTTTTCTTCACTCTTTCAGGTCTTACAGTAGTGAGACGATATGATGCTTACATACGCCAGTCTGATTTATTTCACTTATGAGTATGGTCTCTAGTTGTGACCATTTCCCTGTAAAAGCCTCGAGTTTATCTTTCTTTATAGCTGAGTAATATTTCATTATATAAAAGTACCACAATTTTCTTATCCAATCTGCAGTGGATAGACATTTGGGTTGCTTCCACAAGTTAGCAATTATAAATTGTGCTGTTATAAACATGGGTGTACATATCACTGTGATATGATGTTTTTAGATCTTCTGGGAAAATACCCAGAAGAGGAATAGCTGGGCTGAATGGGACCTCTAGACCTCGTTTGCTGAGGAATCTCCAAACTGATTTCCGCAGTGACTTCACCAGTCTGCATTCCCACCAGCAGTGAAGGGTTCCTATTTCTCCACAGCCTCGCCAGTATTTGTTATTGGTTCATTTCTAAATACTAACCATTCTTACTGGGGTGAGATGAAATCTCAATGCTGTTTTAATTTACATTTCTCGAATGACTAATGATGTTGAATATTTTCTCATGTATTTATTTGCCATTTATATTTCATTATCTGAGAAGTGTGTATTCATATCAGCTGCCCATTTTTGGATTAGGTCTTTCAATGTGGGGAGACTGATGTTTTTTAAATCTTTTTATGTTCTAGATAGAAGCCCTTTGTCTCAGGGGCAGTCAGCTAAAATTTTTTCCAGGTTTGTGGGTTTTCTTTTTCCTCTGCTGGTGATTCCTTTAGATGTGCAGAAACTTTTCAGTAGGATGAGATCCCAGTTGTTGATTCTTTGAAGTATTTCATGCACAGTTTGATTTCTGTTCATGAATTCTTTGCCTACCCCTACTTCTTCAAGGTTTTTACCTACTTTCTCTTCCAATAGATTTAGTGTTTCTGTTTTAATATTAAGATCTGTGATCCATTTTGACTTGACTTTGGTTCTGGTGATAG
>NW_004955413.1:8396840-8400514 GCF_000276665.1 Chinchilla lanigera
GAACAGAGCTCAAGGCCAGCAGGGCCGCTGTCAGCAGGACCACCAGCATCTTGCAGGAGGCTCTGGAGCTGCTCCTGAGTCTGAGTTGGGGACAGGAGGAACCTGGCTTTATAAAGCGGAGCAGAACAATGGCCCCTTCAGCTCCATGCACATGTGACCCTCTAGGATGCTCTGCATCCTTGACTCCTCTTTGGGACTTTGGCCCAGCAGGATGGGGTGCTGTGAAGGTTGTCACTGTCTCAGATCTCAAAAATTCAACTTGTGTCTTGTCCCAGAAAGCTGAACAAGCAGTGTGCAAGCATTGAGTACAGATAGTATAATTAAATTAGGTAAATATTTGAATTTCAATCTGTTGAATGAGACTGTGACACCTTTTATGTGATGTGTGTGTGTGTGTGTGTGTGTGTGTGTGTGTGTGTAGGGGGTCCATGTGCATACAATGTGTATATGTGTGTAGGAAGACACCCTAAAGCCAAAACTCAAGGTGGTCAATATCCCTAGATCTTAGTAGATTCCCAAACTTCATGAATCATGATATGTGTGTCCCCAGATATATAATATGTTTCAATAATTGTCAGTGATATACATGTCACATCTGCTCAACTCTATCATGTTTTAAGCACTTCCACACTTCAATCCATGTAACAGGATTTTGAGCCCCAAACTGCTCATACTCCTGATGATTGGCCAAGATTCTCCTTAATCTCACTGTAAGCATGGAAGCCTTACTGAGGAAAGAAACAGCCTCAATTATTTTGCCCTTACCAGCTCTGTAGGTTACTATAGTGCAAATGGTCATAGAGGTCTCACAGCATTTCCACAGCTCAGGAAGAGGAACATATATTTCTCACTATGAACCATGCTATTTTGGGTTTTTGTGAAGTTTTCCACATTCCTTCCATTTCCCAGCATGTTCTGTAAGGTGGAGTGCAGGCCTTGTTGTGTGTAGGAAGTATTTTGAATCACTGCCACTGAGATTGGATTGACCACAAGTATCCACTTGAGTCAGGTAGTCTAACACCTCCTTTGAGGAGCCCAGTGCATTGCCCTCCTCTTGGATTTCACTGTCACATCCTGGGCAATGTCTCAGCTTCCTCTTCAACACAGAAGGTTCTCTCTGCCATATCCTACATTTGTCTCTCTCTCATTGTGGCTCATCTTTGCGGCTATTTTATATTCTGAATCAATCCTTGCTCTTTTTCTTCCCTTTTATTCATTTATTTGGTGAGAACTCCTTCATTTAATTACTCTAAGTCATGGTCCATAATATCTATCACTGCCTTTGGAAGGAGGGCATGGGGTAATGGAGGTTCAATCCAGAAGCCCTGTGGTGCATCCTGAGCAATTTCTACTTTTTATTTTGAGTCAGGATCTCACCTAATTATCCTGGATGGCCCCAAACATGCAATCCATCCTCTGGTCTCTGGCTTTAAAATATTTATGTGTATTGGCTGATGCCACCATGCTGGGTTCATTCGTATTTTTGAAATTTGATAACTTCTTATATGTATTTTCAATATACACTTTTGATAACTGATCTGATAGCTCCGTTTTCAAGTGCTGTGCAGATATTGGGTAGCTGAGCATCTTTTTTTGTGAAAATACAAATCAGTCAATATAATTAGCTACCTGTTATCACTTCATAACATGCATTGGTCATATGTAATGGGTCAATTTAGCACAGACATAGATAGCTTGAAGATACTTTGTTTGCAGATGTGGCAGGTAGTGTCATGTGTTTGAAAATCCTACAGATAGGTCCCCTGTCCAGTGTGGACTGCTGGTTTCTGTGCTGTGTCTCTCCTGGGACTTTCTGTAGGGCAGAAAATACTATTCCTGGAAGCCTCCTAAATATCAGGGTTTTCTGCAGATGATGTGACTTTTACCACATGATCAATCATGTGATTTTTACCCCAGCATGAATAAGAGTCTGCTCCTCTTTGTTTTAAGCAGTGTTGACTCTGTAGCTCAAGCTTGCCTCCTATTCAAGACCTGAATCCCTCCAGTATCCCCAGAGCTGGGATTACAGTGGACAGGATCTTGCCTTGCTGAAGAGTGCATGTAGAAGCGAGAAAACATTTGCGATTGGCAGTTCTCTGGTGATTAGAACAGCCAAGAGCTCTGATTGTGCTTTGAGGCTTTATGAGAGACAGCAAGCAATGGGTTGGTCTTTGCATGCCACTGCATTTAGTTCCATACTTATTTCTCATTTTTATAGATTCCAAGAGAGAATGGACCTGGTGAAGCATGTTTGAACAGGTAGCATATGGTAGACATTCAGGAAGAAAGGGAAGATTAGTGAAAAGTCACAGAAGCTAGTGCCAGACAGACTTATTCTCCTTGTGTGGGCAGCTGCAAAAGTGGCTGCTCAAGGAAGTCAGCCTTGACCATGGCTTTACTGTCCTTGAATAGAGCCAGTGATTCTGACAAATGTCACTCAGCTCAAGCCCTTTTGCTGACCTTCTGCAATTGAAGCAACGAGTGAAGAGATTAATTCATGATGAAAGGAAAATATCACCTGTGGATGCACCAAACACAATCAAAACATAAGTTAGAGGAACTAAGAAGGCAGTCAGTTGCAGGGAATGGGTTGGAATGAGTGAGAAGCCTGTGGCAGGGAGCTGGAGCCACTTGAGGTGAGAGAAACACGTCCAGCCACATATTTGTCTTCTGAAATCTATTTCAAAGTTAACAAGCCTCAATATGATATCTTAATGCCCACATCATTCACCCCGCTCTCTCCCATATTAGTTTCCAGTGGTCACCAAAACAGGAAGGAATAATAAAGAAAAAGAACAGATTCATGGACTCTGTAGCATAAAACCCAGAAATTTATTGTAACACACGGTCAGAAGAAAATATTCAAATGGGAACGGGAAGAAAGAAGGGGGAGAAGCAAGAATGACGGGAAAAGAAGAGTAGAAGACAAAAATGGAAACAAAGCTTTTGTATATAAGGAGGGAAATAAATATTAAAGTGAGGTCAGGGAATTGGAGAACAAATCAGAATCAAGATAAATACTTTCCTAATAAAATTACCTTTGATGGGGGCTGGGGATTTAGCTCAGTGGCACAGCGCTTGCCTGGCAAGCACGACGCCATGAGTTCGATCCCCGGTACTGGAAAAAAAATTTTTTAAAAATTGAAAAAAAAAATTCCCTTTGATGAATGTGATTGTTTTGTATATCTAAAAGGTACCAATATTAAATTAAAAAATAACATTTTTAGAGTTTTTCAATTTATGGTACTTGAATACACACTTCTAAGATGAAGAAATACACATGGCAAATAAATATATGACAGATGTTCAGCATCATTAGTCATTTGAGTAATGCAAATTAAAACAACACTAAGATTCTATCTCACCCCAGGAAATTGGCTATCATCAAGAAATCAACCCATAGCAAATGCTGGAGAGGCTTTGGGGAAAAAGGAACCCACCTCCGCTGCTGGTAGGAGTGTGTACTCATGCAACCACTGTGCAAATCAGTGTGGAGAATCCTCAAAAAGTGGGATTAGAAGTCACATTCAGCCCAGCTATTCCCCTTATGGTTGTTTGTCCAGAAAAGCTGAAAACATCATACTACAGCAATATATGTGCACCCATGTGTACAACAGCACAATCTGTAATAAAACTGAATCTTGGAAACAACCCAAATGCCTATCAACTGAGGA
>NW_004955413.1:8400614-8406042 GCF_000276665.1 Chinchilla lanigera
TGTACATTATTCCTCTTTGCCTCATCTTGCAGCTGTTGCATTGATTTTTCTTGGTTCCTTGTTGCTTTTAAGAAATCCTTTCTTTCACAGTCACTAGCTGCCATGCTGTCTTCAAAATCTGAAATTCTATCTTCAGCTTCATTCAAGCAGTTTTGGCAGCTTTCAGTGGAAGCTTTGATTTCCTGGAAGTCTCTTTGAATCTGGTTCATGTCTTCTAAGTCAGTTCTATACTTTTCTTTTAACATTTCCATCCATTCCCTATGTTCTTCTATTTTCTTGTATGTTTCTTCTTCAGACATGCTGAGCAGTTCTTTCATTATTATTGTCATTTTATTTTTTGCCTAAGAAATTATTTCTGATCTGAGCTCTTCTATTCCCTAATGAAACTGTTTCTTTACTTCCATTGCAATCATTTCAGCAACTTCATATGTGTGTTTACTAAGTTCTCCTATGTTGATGTCTCCTGGACTTGTTCTGAGTGGGGTGGAGTTATGAGATTGTGTTTTAGTCCTTCATCTTGTCATGCTTGATACTGGATGCAGAAAGCTCAGTCTCTTTCCTCCCTGTCAGCTCAATGATGGCCATTAGTGGCCCTTGTTTTCCTGTGGGTCAGGCTTGCCCCTCAGTGTCTGCTGAGATGCACTACTTAGTCTGGGGTTTTCTGGCAGATGGTGAAGTGTATCTAGTTCTCCCAGGTCTCAGATATGGACTGTGATGCCAACTGATGTCGGTCCATCTGATCCATCATCCTCTTGCAGTTCATTGCACGCATATGGCCCAGAATTGTGTTGTACTGGTGGCACAATCCTGGACCAGTGGACCTGTGTCCCCAGGCAGTTCAGGGTACAGGCAAACCCAGACACAAACTGCAGGCAGACAGTTCAGTACCTGCACAGGAGCTAGATGTAGGCCACATCAATAACGATCACAGACTGCCCATGTCTGTGACCTCCAGGAGATCAGGGCATAAGCAAAGTCCAAACCCAAACTGCTATATCAGCAGCTCATGGAGCACCCACTCCAGTACCTCACTGGACACTGAGCATGTGCAGAGAGGGCCCACACGTGAACCCCAGTGAGAGCAGTTCGTGGGCCTTCTGAGTGAGAATCTCCTGTCTCTACTGGGCACGTGGAGGGTGGAGATTCAAATTGTAATGGTGGTAGGGTGGTGGGTCACCCACTCTGCCCCCAGGAAGTAGATGGGAAGTACATGGTTTTCTCGGTGGTGTTCAACTGGGAACTGTGCTGTCAGCGGGTCGCAGGTCACCTGATTCTGTGTCTCCAGTCAGTTCAGGATGCACAGAGGAGGCAGACATGGGCCGCACCAATAGCAATCACAGACTGCCTGTGTCTGTGACCTCCAGGAGGTCAGTGCTCAAGCAAGGCCCAAACCCAAACCACGGTGTCAGTAGCTCATGGAGTGTCTGCTTCAGTACCTCACTGGGCACTGGGCACATGCAGAGAGAGCCCACATGCAAACCCCGGTGAGAGCAGTTCATGGACCTTCTGAGCAAGGAACTTCTGTCTGCACCATGGGTGCAGAGGGTGGAGACCTGGACTGGTAGATATTTTGAGGAAATTTCATATTGTTTTCCATAATGGCTCTACTAATTTACATTCCCAACAGTAGTATATAAGGGTTTGTCTTCTTCCAAATTCTAGCCAGCACTTGTTATGAATCATCCTTTTGGTAACCAATCTAGTAGCTTTGAGGTTACATTTTGTTGTATTTTTCCTTTCCCTCTGCTTCTTGACCACCCTGATTATGAGCAGAGCTTGGTCCTCTAGCAAGCCCATTCATCATGCCATTTCTGCTTGGAGCCACTCAACCATGGACACCCAACCATGGACACCCAACCATGGACACCCAACCATGGACACCCAACCATGGAGTTTCAAATGAAACTCTTCTCAGTTAAATTGTGGATTTTAGTTATTGTGTCTCAGCAACAAGGAAGTGACTAAAATACCAACATATTTGGGTTTTTTATCAAATGAAACCTATGGATAGGGGAAGACAAAAGCCTCTAGTCTATGGGGAGAAAATGGGAGCTGAGGAGTTGGAAAGTAATAACTATAGCTCTGCTATCTATGGAATTTGCAATAAAGGTGGCAGAAAAGTAGTGTGATAGAGCAGTATTAAGTATTAAATGTTTAGAAAAAGATCTGTATAAATGAGAGTTGGTCCAGGAGGTCTGTGTTGATTGTATTCATCCCATAGACAAGTAATGCGTAATTCTACAGAGAAAATATGGAAAGAGGGAGCTCTCCCTAAGACAAGAGGTGAGAAGCTTTCAAGGGTCAGTGTTTGTGAGTTTGGAAACTGGGTGATAATTAAGCTGACCTCATCTCTCTCTGATTTCTATGACAATCTCTGTGAAATGTTTGAGGCCAATGGTAGGGTGGGGCAATTTCCTAACATGAAATTATCCATCCTTGAAATTCTTCCTATCATTCAGCACAGTGTTCACTTGTGCATGGAGAATATACCTAGTAGAATACTTTGATTCCTATATTTATTCTTTTAGGAACTTCATAGAATGAATTCATAAACTTGGTAAGCTTTCCTGTAATTTGGGAAAACATAATATAAAAGAAATAAGTGTTTATTAATGATACAAGAAATCAGCCAGGCATATTGGCACATGCCTGTAATTGAGGCACTCAGGAAACTGACCTGGAGGATCATTATGAATTCAAGGCCAGCCTGGGCTACATACACAGTTCCAGGCCACCATGAATGGCATAGTAGCACCCTGTCTCAAACAAACAAAGTAATAATAGAAGCAATAATTAGACAGTAAAATGTGCTATGTCTATTGAATTTGAGGTGATAATGAGAGATGCCTGAAGGCAGTTTCTTATCAACTTCTTCCATTTTTTCTAAGGATATTCTTCTGATCAACTTTTCCTAAGATTCCTGGGTGAAATTTGGTACTTTACATGATTTTACAGTTATGTCCATTTCATTGACTATTTGCATCAACAGAAAATTTATATGGTACCCTACTCTTTGTGACACCATGCATCTGTAATAAATGTCCCCTTCTCAATTCTGCAGTGAATATTGTGCTGTTTTCAACTAGAATTAAGAGAACTTACACCATTACATGTACTCTTTAAATATGCTCCAAGGACGAACTACTGACTGTTATAAAAACACAGATTTCTGTTTCATCATTCTAAGTATGTTATTCTGAGACAAATGGATGAACTCTACTTTATGTGTGCAATACTTCACTAAATTGACAGATTTTTGCTCCAGTAGAAGTAAAGGAAGACTTGTGTTTCAAAGGCTAACTGTTATCCACTAAATTTTGTATTAAGTATACACCAATATTTACAACAGACCTGTAGATACTCTCAAAAATTAATAACAAGTCCTCTTAAACTGTGCAACTACTGAGACAAAAATGAAGAAAAATGTAAACAAAGTGATGCTTTTCACATTTGCAAGAAATACTGTCAGAGATTATAATTAAACATTATAATGTAACATTTGTGTAGTTCAAAAATAACACATCTACAAATTTTAAATTTGGAAACATTTAATTTTTTACACCTTTGTCCACTGTTCAGGAAGAATTTGTGAAGGCAATCTCTGCTGTTTCTTTTATGTTTGTTATTCTTTCAACCTTCATCTTTTAAGGCACTCATTCTTGCTATCTTCACTTTATACTTGAGAAAACTGAGGCTGTAAGGGTAAAAGAAATTTGCTAAGAGTCTGGAACAGCAAGAGAAATCAGAGATAGGGCTTAAATCCACACATGAAGGACCTTCCTTGCCTCTTAAAATTCACCAAGTTGCCACTTTTAAGAAATTCATCAAAATTTAACAAAGCATGGCATAGGAAGGAGGGAGGGCCACCAGTGAGTAATGAGGGCGTCTTGTCCTACGTAAAAGAGGTCTAGAGAGACATTAATATCCCTAGAAACCAGGACTAACACTTTGTGGAAATGTGAAGGATTCCTCAGTGTCAGAAGCTATCTCACATGCCTTATATTATCTTAGTTTCCCTAAAATTACTAGATATTTAGTAAAATATGTGATAGTAACTAAAATCTTGCATGTGTTTTATAGAACCCAGGGAAGTCTGGGAAGAATGGAAGCCTTTGACATGGCAGCTGACTTGTGGCTCAGGGGGAAGGACGCTCACTGGAAGAAACGCTGAGAAGGGACTCTATGTGTTCCATTTGTGACCCTGACCATCAACATCCACACTACCCTATATCCAGAGAGAGAGACATGGCAGCCAGGAATTGCATGCTGATCATTTTATTGGGATATTGAAGACACAGTTATGGTGACATGGTTTGAAAGGCAGAGCTGGAAGAGGTCATCTTCACAGTCCTTCCCTGAAACAAAGAAACAAAGGCACAAGAAAGGTTACACTTAAGACAACAATGGAAGGAGATTTCTCATCCCTACTTGCTGGGCTCACTGAAGCAAGACGGGTGAGAGCAAAGCCCCTCTCCCCTTCTCCATTCCCTTCCCTTCTTTCCTACCAATTTTCCTTTCTTCACTCCTCTTAGGTATCTAGCAAACACTGGGCTCTAACTTCTTGCTTATAAGGTACAGGGAAGGAAAGCTGCTTTTAGGTTGTTTATCTTTCCATTGCTATAGCAAATGTTCTAGGAATAAACTTCTAAAAATGATCATTGCAACCTTTCCTATAATAGGAAAGTTGAAACCAGCCTAAATGTTCACTGACAATGCATTGCTTGAAGAAATTATGCAGAGCTTCCAGTATAGTAATTTCACTGAAACAAGAGGAAAGAAGAAAGAAAGTTACAAAGAAGGAAAGAAAGAGGGAAAGACACAAATATTAAAAGCAACAAAAAAAAAACAAAGAGAAATAAAAAAGGAACAATAAAAGGGGAAAAAATAAAAGAACACGCAGATACAAAAACAACATCTACAGAGACCCACGTATCTACAGGTGGAAGTGAAAACTTTCAAAGAAATACGTTATTTGCAAAGAGTAACGTACAGATTTGTATGGAAGTATGGGATGTTCATGACAAAAGAATCATTTGACCGGTTGTACTGGATTGTAAAGGCCTGGCAAAGGGCAGCAATGAGCAAAAAGAGGTTGAGGACAACTCAAGAAGGAAAGTAACTAATTTCTGAGGGAGGACACAGAAGACCAATCTCACACGAAATACTGAGAAATGTATGAATGGTAATTATACTGGAGGATACATTTGGAACGTACCTGCCATTGAATTCCACATTACTGAGGTGACTGGCCTTGGGGAGGTCCCTCTGGTGTGTCCCGTTGGGGAGGAGGTGGTGGTCCCTGCTGGTTTGCAGGTGGTGGAGGGCCATTGGGCTGTTGCTGCTGGCCTCCTTGGGGAGGTGGTCCTTGCTTGTTCAAGGAACGCGCAGGGCGATTTGGCTGCTGGCCTCCTTGCTGGGGTGGTCCCTG
>NW_004955413.1:8413553-8415188 GCF_000276665.1 Chinchilla lanigera
CTGCTGCTGTTCTAAGTCAGTGAGTTTCCATACCAGACACAACACTTTTTATTCAAGTTTGCTTTAGGGGTTTTCTATCTATCTTGTCTCTCCTTAATGCTCATGGTCTTTGCTTTCCCACTTTCTATGCAGTATAGGTACAGAAGTATGTGAAACATGTCACAATTAACATGGATAATTATATAAATAAAGAAGGAAATGCAGTTCCTAAAATTCCATATTCCTTCATGATAAATACAACCCTTAGGTACGAATTGGACATACCTCAAACTATTTGAATATATGTATGCCAAATTCATTGGCAACATGATATTGAATGTGTAAAAGCTAAAATAATCTCTTCTAAATTCAGTAGCAAGACAAGTATGTCTACTTTCACCGTGTTTATTCAACCTAGTATTGAACTCTCAGCCAGAGCAATTAGGCAAGAGACATAGAAGACATCCAAATAAGAAAAGAGGAAGACAAATTATTGCCGAAATCATTGAGTTTTAAAAAATTTAAAGAAGCCTCCAAACACTGTCATAATTGATAAACTAAGTCAATAAATTTACATGAGGAAGAATAACATGCACAAATTAATAGTATTTTAAGACATCAGTAATGCACTTGCTGAGAACAAAATAAAAATTTAATCTCCATCACAATAGCTACAACAGAAATATCTAGAGTTAACCAAAGAAATGGACAATATGCCATGCAAAGTAAAAACACTGATGAAAGTAATTGAAGAGGGTGGACACACACTCATTGAACAAAATGTAAAGAAACATATCCCGTGTTGATGAATTCTATGAAAGTACATTGTTAAAATAGCGATGCTGTCAAAAACAATCTGCAGAGTCAATGCAATCTCTATCAAAATATCAATGGCATTCTTCAAAAAAGTGTAGAAAAAGTACTTCTAATTTTACTTGAAACCATTGCAACTTACTGATAACAAAGTGACCTTGTACAACAAAACAATAAAAAAAATGCTAAAATCATCATAATATCTGACCTCAGAACAAATTTCAAAGTTATCATAAGACCAGCTATATGATGCTGCCATAAAAACAGATAAATGGAGGAGAAGAGAAAACTCCCGAAGCAAATGCATGTTACTGGTTTTTGACATAAGTACAAAAAAAAATGAGGGGAAAGAAACTCTGTTCAATAAATAATGCTGAGACAACTCGATATCCACATGGAGAAGAATAAATCTAGATCCCTGTCCATCGTTACATATAAAACTCAGCTCAAGATGGATCACACTTCAATGTGAGATCTGAAACTAAATTTTTCAGAAGAAATACACAAGAAACATTCAAAGACACTGGTTTAGGCAATGATTTTATTTTGAGAAGGCCCCAAAGCACAGGCAACAAAGAAAGACAAATGGGACTCTTCAAACTAGGGAACTGCTCCTCAGTAAAGGAAGCATTGCTACAGTGAAGAAATCCCCTGCAGACTGAGGAAAAAAATATCAGCAACTATGCAGTCCTCCCTCTCTTCATCCCATTGCATTTATTTACTAACATAAATGTGCCTTCATCATTTTTTATTTTAAAAATAAAAGGAGGAAAACATTAACAGACAGACAACATTTTACAAAATAGCAAAAGAACAGTACACACAATACAGAGTTACAAACAA
>NW_004955413.1:8415288-8416464 GCF_000276665.1 Chinchilla lanigera
GATTAGGTGGCTGAATGTGTTTGTGGTTGTGTCTGTGCCCTCCACTCTGTTCCATTGATATTCTGGTCTGTTCTTTTAGCCAGTACCATGTTGATTTTATTACAATGGCTTTGTAGTATAATTTCAGGTCAGGGATTGTAATTCCACCCGACTTGTCCTTGTTGCCAAGGACTGCTTTTGCTATTCTGGGTCTCTTCTGGTTCCAGATGAATTTAAGGAATGTTTTCACTAGATCTGTGAGGTATGCTTAATGGTAGTTGAATGTGAATTGCATTGAATCTGGACAGGTGTTTTGGTAGTATGGCCATGTTCACAATGTTGCTTCTTCCTATCCATGAGCAAGGGATATTTTTCCATTTACTGAACTCTTCAGTCTCTTTTTTCAAAGGATTGTAGTTTTCATTGAATAGATCTTTTACTTCTTTTCTTAGATTGATTCCTAAATATTTCAATTTCTTGGATGTTCTTGTGAAAGGTGTGTTTTCCTTAATTTCTCTCTCAGTCTGTTTGTTGTTTGTGTATAAGAATGCTATTGATTTTTGACTCTGTATCCAGCTACACTGCTGAATTTGTTGATTAATTCAAGGAGTCTTCTTGTAGAGTTTTTGGGGTCTTCCATGTAAAGTATCATGTCATCTGCAAATAGTGATAGCTTTACTTCTTCCTTTCATATCTTATTCCTTTTATTTCTTTCTCTTGTCTAATTGCTCTGGCTAATACTTCCAGAACTATGTTGAACAGGAGTTGTGACAGTGGACATCCTTCTCTTGTTCATGATTTTAAATTAAAAACTTTCAGTTTTTGTCCATTTAGTATGATGTTGGCTGTTGATTTGTCATTGATGACTTTGATCAGGTTGAGGTAAATTCCATCTATTACTATTTTCTGTAGAGTTTTTATCATGAATCCATGTTGAACTTTGTCAAAAACTTTTTCTGCACCTATTGAGATGATCAGATGGTTTTTGTCTTTAGCTCTATGATATGGTATATAACATTCATTGATTTGCGAATATTGAACCATCCCTGCATTCCTGGAATGTATCCAACTTGGTCATGATGTATGATTTTCTTGATAATTTACTGCATTCTATTTGCTAGCATTTTATTGAGTATCTTTGCATCTATATTCATTAGGGAGATTAGTCTGTAGTTATCTTTCTTGGTTGAGTCTTTC
>NW_004955413.1:8442329-8449597 GCF_000276665.1 Chinchilla lanigera
GAGCCAGCCAAGTATGGACTGAAACCTCCACAAACTGTAAGCTGAATAAACCTTTCCCTCCTTCATTTTGGGCGTTAGGTATTTTATCTCAGCAACGAGAGAAAAGTAACCAAGACACTTCCATACCATTCAAGTGGGTTTCCAGCTTTCAATAGAATTTTTACTCTTGGAATCTGTTTTTCATGCATTCTAATTCTTTCCTATAGTGTTCATTCAAGGTTTCCATTATTTTTCTGTGTGCCTCTATTTTTTATCCATGTCTTCTTTCGATATGCCCAATAATTCTTTCATTATGTGTGTCATTTTTTTTTTACCTGAGCAATTATTTCTGACCTGATTTCCCCTATAGCCTGATGTACTTGGTTCTTTACTTCAGTTGTTAGCATTTGAGAAATTTCAGGTGTGTGACTTCCATATTCTTCCATGTTGATGTTTCTTGAACTTTTTCTGGGTGGAGCATTTGCCTGAGGTTGCATTTTGCTTCTTCTTTTTGACATTTTCAAATCTCCCCAGGTTTCCAGGGATTCAGGTTCGTTCCTGAGATTGCAGCAGGGGCCAGAGCCAGAGGACCCATGCACACAGACAGCTCACCTAGGCTTCCCATCTTGAAGGCTCCTCCCATGGTGGTGGTGGGGGGCAAGGCCGAGGATCTGGGACCCCAGGCTCCTCACCAAGGCTTTGCGAGACTAAGGCCTCTCTGGAAGATGGCAGGGGGAGGGCTCAATTTTATTTTCTTGATCAGATCTCATGTGTGATAATATAATTTTTATATTTAAAACTTGAAGATTATCAGTGTTTTTTGAATTTGTTACTTTAAAACATCAATGTAAATCACTACATAGGCATTTACATTTTTTTATGTGTTATGCTGTCTATAATAAATGCTTCTGCTTGTGTAAGTATTTTATTGTCAGGACAGTGATAACTTTATGAAAAATGACTTGAAATTATCCATTTTTTCTATGCTATAATCTGTTTATATACCACTAAATTTCTATTCATTAAGATTTAAAGAAACATACCTGGTTTTAATCACCTTTTCATCACAGGTAATATTTTAACCTCTTTCTCAGTGACATCTATGGGTGGATGTTGATCTATTCCTTCATATGCGTGACTCAATAGCATTAATTATATTTGATTATAATATTTATCAATTGTCTTTCTCCCTCAATTGGGCTTGTTTATTGCTTTATTCATGTGCTTATTACACATAAGTGTTTTGATTTTGTTAAAGGTATGTCTTTTTCCTTTGTTTTGTTTAATTAAATGCTAGGGATTGGACCCAGGGCTTATGTTGCACATGGTGGGCTCAATCTTGAGTTCCTCTGCCTGTGTTCTTCATAATGCTGGAACTACAGGCCTGAGCTACCACACCTATCTTCTGATTTTGACCGTATCCGTCTTTCTGCCTATGTTTCAGGATTATTTCCTTGTTTTCTAGTATTTGAGTTTAGAGTTTATTTTACTTGTTTTCTGAATATTTCATTGAATAATAAATTCTACTCCATGAATTTTCATAAGTAAAATATGGGCTGAATCTATGGATTTTAACACATAGAATTTGCATTTTGAGATATTTCTGAAAGTCTGTGACTCCACATTTGAGTTTTTAAGCTAGGATTTTGTTAGAAGTGTTTTCCCTTTATTTGCAAGTTGTTAGAACTCTTTGTCAGCAATTGATTATTAATTTCAAATTATGTGTCATGGTAAGAAATCAACTTACAGACATTCTTTTTCAGAATTTACTGTATTCTTGATAACCAAATTGTGGGACTCTGTAACTTCAAAATGTACTGAGATTCTTGAATGCCCTATTACCTTGGACTGAACTAGCACTAACCAAAACATACATATTGTCTAAATTGCTACTTGAGTAATTAGTGTCTAAGTGTAGTATAGAATTTCATACATAGTTGAAATACATGCTGCTTATGACTTTTTAAAAAGTTAACTAAACTTAAATTTCTATCATATAACATAAGAAATTAAACTCTAGATATTAGAAATAATGAATTAAAAATTTATGTGAACAAAAATGAAGGAAAAGTAAGAGGGAAATCTATTACTCAGGAAGGAAAAGTTTAAGTATTAATTAATATGCATTTATAGGGCATCATCTTAAATTTAAAGATATAGACATGCAGTTAGATGTGCTCACATACAGTCTGCGTGTTGTTAGTATAGCCAAAATACTCTGAATTAATACCTGTATATGTTTTTGAGGCGAGGACTGCAATCTGCTGAGTCTATTAATACTTAGTATGCTACCTCTCAGTAGTTACATAAAATGTTTTATTTAAATTCCTGGACTTATTCATAAACATTATTAAAATGTCTTAAAAATCACTTAATTCATCAGTGAACAAATTGTATTTCCAATCAAAAATAAAAAGGAAAGTGGAGTAGAGTAAGTGCTGATTACTAGATTTCTAGGAGTCACTTGCTTGTGTTATGCTAAGTTACAGAAGTGTTTGCTACAAAACCTTAACCTTGACCTTCATCTTTGTCTGGAAGTTCACCTGACTCCTTGTTTGGTATACTTGTTGTTTTATCTGAAAATACTGTTTCTGCTGTTTATTATGGTACACTGCTAACCTTTAGTCATTTCTATTATTGAATGTACTTGTGAAAATTTCATAGGTTAATTAACACCTTTACAATGAATAAAACAAAAAGAGTTCTTTTGTTTAGTGCACATTGCAGTTGCTGCCTTCAAATAGAGAACAAAAATGTGGAGCCCTTTATTTAGATTGATTTAAAATGATGTGACTATCCAAATGGTTCTTTACAATGGTACCATGCACATTCACGGGCATCTCTGGAAAAGACTGATTAACCTCACGTAGTATGCAGAGAGGATCTAGGGAACATTGTTTCAGAATCAGATTAATGCTCAATTCCAATAGTCTAGGCTCTATCCTCTGTTCACAAATGCTAAGATGGACATTTTCTAACATAATGGCTTGCCCTATTACCTTGGATTGAACTAGCACTAACTAAAACATATATATTGTCTAGATTGCTACTTGAGTAATTAGTATCTAAGTGTAGTATAGAATTTCATACATAGTTGAATAACCAATGCCTGTCTCATGCCATAAAGGTAGATTAAACATAGTAGAAGGAATGGCATTAAATATTAATCTCAAAAAAATGGAACAATAACACTACAAAAAATGGAGTATTTCAAATTCTGGTTTTGATATTTACCAAATTTAATAGAATTTTCAGGTTTACATCTTCAAGTGGATAAAAATATTCCTTATTCTCAAAACAGACATGTACTTAATTTTCATTAGTCTTAATGAAATTATTATACATCCAGTAACTACAATTTTCAGTACTAAGGTACCATGTCATTTATATAAAAAACTTTTAAAGTATTATACGACTCAAAGCCATTTATTTGAACATATATGCTTTATGCTTTCCTTCATCAGCTAGTATATCTAGAAGATTGTTCATATTTATAATTATATAGAGAAAAAATGACAAACACACAGTGTGACATATTATAGATATTTCTAATGGTATTATTAAGTGGGTATTAATAATTTATCAAAACTAATTTCATGTTCTTTAGAAATATAAAGTGCTAACTGTATGATATTTTGTCTCTTAAATTTTATATCAAGTGAACTATAACATTGTTAAAACTCCTGAACTGAAAAACTGTATGTAGTACCCTAGGAAATACTCAATGAAGTGTTAAAATGTTAAAGGTCATTGCACATATGGCTTATACTCAAAATGACTAAATAAATTACATAAAGTACACAGGTAGTATATGAAACGTGAACAATTGAAAAAAATTTAGAAGGTGGATGTGATAAATTATTTAAAGTTGTATTTGTTCAACGTTTCTCTAATTGTGAAATTATTTGAAAATGTGAAAGTTTTAGTTTTAAATTCTTATGGCCCAAGCCATATTTTATTTTCAATACACGGAATAGGTTGAGCTGTGATCTCTACAAGTTGGTTACTTTTCACATCAAAGATAACTGTAATAAGTAGCTTAGTTTAAAAGAAATGTACAAAAAAATATTCAGAAGCATAGAATACAAAAAGCTAACTCACTCTCATTATGCCTCACCTTGCTTGACTATTGTGCCACCAAATACTATTCATTTGTGAAAGAAAAAGAGGCTCCTAAACAAGCAGAAAACAACTCTTCTATAAGATTGCATCCAATCACCCAGTATATAGCAAGTTTAAACTTAGAGAATTTCATAGAAATGCCTTACTGGTTTCCCAAATTATGTGTTTTCATCTCACTCAATGAAGCCCAATAATTTTGTTTCAGGAAGAGACATCTCCGTGTTTACATTACCAGCCAGAACCATTTTTGTTCTAAAAGAAGAAAAAAAACTGTTCAAAAGGAAAGAACAACTGGGACGTTGTCGTTGTTATTATATTATTTTCTAAATGTATTTGTGTTCATTAAGATGTTTTCATTCTTTTATCTTTAAAATAAAAAAAATTAAAAAAGAAAAAACTCAGCTTAAGTGAAACAAGAAAATGTATGATGACAGCAACTGGCCATTATTATGAGGACCTAGCATCTCAAACATGTTGTCAAAATCTTGATTCTCTCTCCTCCGTGTGGGTGCCAGAATGACTGTCAGCAGCCCCATGTTTCCATCCTCTCCTCTTATTAACTCATTCATTCAGCAAAATTTTGGATGGCACTGGCTGGATCAACTTTAATCCCATAGCAATTCTTCACCTGTCACTACCAGAAAGGATGGGCACGACAATGAATGGGCCAAGACAGGATCATATCCCAACACCTGCGCCTTACAGTTTGGACAACTATGTTTAGATTATTTATGGGGACTATAGGGACTGAAGTAGTTTTTCCCTAAGCAAGGCATACTTTCTTAGAACAAAATAAAATAATACACCTCTTTAATGTATTCTTTCATTTTTTAGTTATACATGATTGCAAATCATGGAGTTTATAGTCATCTTCGGGAGTGGTTACATGTACATACCACAGCTTGGTTCTTATTTTTTAAAATCTCTTTCCCCATGCCTCTCACTACCTGCCTCTCCCACTGTTCTCTTCCAATTCCCCTATCTAATTTTTCATTCTTGTTGTTATCATTATTCATAGTTCATGCTATGGCATATGATATTTACGTACATTCATTGAGGTTATTAGGTTCCTGTACATGGCATATCTTTATTCTTATTTCCACTTCCTCTCCTCCTTAACCCTCAACCTTGTTCCTTTGGAAGACTTCCCTATGGCAAGAGAGCCATTACCCTGTGCCCTCTGTCAATTCTTTATTATTCTCTCTGCTTATATTCAAATGACAAATGTCTTCTGTTATTTAAATATGTGTGTCTGCTTTGTTTTGCTTAACATTCTACTTTCCAGAATGATTCATGACTTAAACAGTGATCATCCTCCACATTCTTCCTTTCTTGTGTGATGTTATTCAGTTTTGGGAGTCAGAGTTTCTGAAAGCATGTCCTTATGTTTTCATCTTTCCTGTAACTTCCTTGTATCCAAAGTGCAGAGCTTTAATAGCATATCTCCAATTTTCCTATCACCAAAAATGTGATAGGTCTGACTCCAGGAACACAAATATTCAGAATTTCAAGTATAGTTTATGGGTTCTCTTACTTCTGTGTCACATACTTCTATTTTAAATTTGTTAATATGCATCTCTGTACATCCCAAATAGTCTCCCATTGCAATAAACTGGGAAACCCTATAACCATTCATTTAGCAAATGAAAAATAATTTCTTCCTGGGTTGACACTCTCTGCCACAGGTCACAACAAACCCACACAGTTATCTGCTCTACAGTGACTAATAGTGCAAGCCAGACTGAAGAAATAGCTATGTTCTCGTTGACACAAGAGCTTTTCTCTGTATCTCTTGCAGCGTTGTTGCTTTGAAAGCCCAAGACATTGACAGGAAGGATATTGCTGCTTCTTTGTTGCTAATCAATACTTACATCTTAAAGGAACATCTGTTTCTTTCCAATTTCTGTGGGTTAGGCATACAAATGTACTGTAGTTGTTGTTTATTACTGAAGTTGTCTGCTGAAGTTGTCGTCAAGCTTTTACACAGGAGTGCAGTTAAAGGAGAGAGATAAATGTCCAATGTCATTCATGCTTGATGGAAGCGACCCCTGATCCTTACCACATGGACAGGTTCATAAGTGGATCATCCTTACATCATTTCCACTAGTGTCACCCTGTTATGTGTCACCAAGCAGACATATAACAGACCAAGTTGCAATTCAAGGAAGTGCAAGAAAGCACATCCACAGTAGAAGTCAGGGTCTTTGGCAACCAATATCACTAGTGGCATCCTATCTCTTTCACTTGAAGGGAAGTCCAGTCCACACTACAATTAGGGAAATGAAACAGCACAATTTTGAAGGACAAGTATCCAGTATTGTGTTTTCAAACCATGCAATAGCATGGACTTTCCTCATGTGAAAGTACACTGAGTGTCTCTCACAACAGCAAGGAAAAAAAAGAAAAAGAAAAAGGGAGAGATTTTGTCTTAGTGGCATTGTCTCATTTCTAGACATCTTTTAGAAAGAAGATAGAGCCACAGTGACCTTGACACAGAGTTCTAAGTATGCCTTGAGTGCCCACACCGACATGACTGGACCTGACCCAACCACTCAGTTACTACTGAGAAGATGGCACTTTTAAGCATGCAAATAAAGCTTGAGATGCCCTAGTCCACATGGCATAAGGAGAGCCTGACAGACAGTTAGCTTTTCTGAAGAGAGGTGGGATTTCCCAGGGGATCAAGTGAAGAACATGTAGTATAGACAATTGAGAACATCTTGGAGAATGCTGTGGTGTGTTCTTGGAGGAGATTTTCTCTCCAAAGAACTCAGATTTCCAACTAGGTTGAAGTTATCTCTGGCCCTCAAGTCTATACAACTCTTGTTTAGACAATCTTTCAGACTTAAAGCAACATTCCTTCCTAATATTCTATTTACTTCGTCTTTACCATAATGGAGACTCAAGGTAATCAGAAAAATTCCAAATTGGTTCAAATGTTTTGTGGTGCTGTCCATTTGCCATGCTGTTTTCAGGACCTTTGCTAATATCTTTGCTTGTCCCATTTTCCTCCTATCATTCCTGTAAATGTGCATCTTACTCAGATTAGAGCTTTTGTCATGAAACATCCCAAGAAATTCAAGCTTCAAATTCCCTCTTGCATGAAGCTTTAATCTCATTGAATCTCCCATTACTCGGAAGCAACCCAAATGTCCATCCACTGAGGA
>NW_004955413.1:8450167-8452346 GCF_000276665.1 Chinchilla lanigera
AAAAAAGAATCTCCCCTTACTCTACATCTCATCAATTCTGATACCTCCAATTCTCATTCATTTTTGTGTGTGGGCTCATTGCCTAAACTTCCCTTGCATCTTTCTTCACGACTTAGTTGCACCAATTAGCTCCACTCAGTGATCTGCTTCTGTTAAGGTATTTTGCCTTGCAGAAATTACAAAGAGAAATAAAAGGTTAATTGTTAGCCAAGAGCTTGAGGATCAGATTTTTAAATGCTTGAAAGCCACAGTTTCCTGATACAGATAAAAACTGCCTGGGTTTGGAAATAGGAAAGAATGCCTAAGAAGACAGAAGTGGAAGTGTTACTTGGCCTCTGGAAAGGTGTCACCTACAATGTAGCCCCATCACATTGGAAACACCCAGGAAGAAATAACAGACCCTCAAGAAAATCTGAAGGAAGAAAGGAAAACACATATGTTTCTGGCCTCCTGGTGAAGCCTGTGGAGGTGGCAAGAATGGTAGAGAGGACATTCTCTCTGTCAAGAAGCCACACAATAGATTTTTTAAAGATAGGGTGGCTCAGTTCTGTAGTTATAGTGATGGCATGACAAATATATGTTATGCCAAACTTCATCAAATGCATGCATTACAGCTGTGTAAGATTTGTGGATCAATTATACCTCATTGAAAGAAAAAAGATAAATACAGTACAAGAAACAAATAAGGAAGACAGAGAGGAAAGAAAGGATGGAGGGAGGAAGGAAATAATGGAGGGGAAGAGGGAAACAGGGAGGGGGAGAAACAACAGACCTCTATCCACATGATGAAAATAGGCACAAATATTGCCTAGAAGATAGCCAAACTAAAAGGACAGGTAGGCTTTTCAACAGAGGGACAAAGTAATGGGTAGAAGAATAATCTAACAATTAAGAGCAGGTACAATCTTGTAAAGTTCAACCCATGCCAGTGTGGGACCAACAGTGGAAACCTGTAGGGATAAAATGTGATTAATAATAGGAACAGAAGACTAATAACACAGCACACCCCCATGGTCTGCACAGAATTTCCATGCCACTGCAGGAAGAAGGTTGAATGTGGATGGGATGCAAGGACCCTAAAACAACCAGGTTTGCATGGTATGGACTAGAACTAAACAAAAATAGATGAAGATTCACTTCATTTAGAGAAAAATGAAGTGATATTCTTCCACATGCCTGACCTTTGGTTTTCACATGCACTGTGTAGTGCAATCTATGGTTGTGAAATAGAGATAGACAGGAAGCCTAGGGGCCACAGAGCAGTGGGCGCTAAGAAGTAATGAAGTATGAAGTACAGCTAAGGAAGAGGATGCTTCTGCTGAAGGTGGAGAGTGGATAGAATTTAGGCAATAAAGCCAACTGAAGGAATTTACATATGGAAAGAAACGAATCTACAAAGGATTGAAGTTCGTAAAAAGTATGTGTTTGTACCATGCTTTACAAAGATTTTTCATGTGACTGCCTTGTGGAATGGGGTGGGGCGTGACGCTAGATTCAGGAAAGTGCTAAACTGGAGTTCTACATTCCAAATCCTTGATAGTTAACTTTCAGTTTTGAGGAAATATTGGGGCTACAGTGAAAAGATAAACGGCATAGCAAAAACATCCAACATATCCACAATTGGGAAAATCTTAACGATAAAGATGCACTCACATTAGTAAATTAATGCAATGGGACAAAAAGAAGGAGGACTGTATAGTTGCTGATTTTTTTTTTCAGTCTGCAGGAAGTTTCTGTACTGTAGCAATACTTACCTTACTGAGGAGCAGTTCCCTAGTTTGAAGAGTCCCATTTGTCTTCCTTTGTTGCCTGTGCTTTGGTGTCTTCTCAAAATAAAATCATTGCTTAAACCAGTGTCTTTGAATGTTTCTTGAGTATTTCTTCTGAATAACTCAGTTTCAGACCTCACATTTAACTGTGATTTATCTTGAGTTGAGTTTTAAACATGATGATAGACAGGGATCTAGATTCATTCTTCAGAATGTGGATATCCAGTTGTCTCAGCATTATTTATTGAACAGACTTTCTTTCCCCTGATTTTTTTTTTTTTTTTTTTTTTTGGTACTTATATCAAAAACCACTACCATGCATTTGCTTCTGGAGTTTTCTCTTCTCTTCCATTTGCATGTTTTTATGCCTGCACCATATAGCTGGTCGTATGATACCTTTGAAGTTTGCT
>NW_004955413.1:8461806-8465634 GCF_000276665.1 Chinchilla lanigera
CAAGGACCACCTCCCCAAGGAGGCCAGCAGCAACAGCCCAATGGCCCTCCACCACCTGCAAACCAGCAGGGACCACCACCTCCTCCCCAAGGGGACACACCACAAGGACCTCCACAAGGCCAGTCACCTCAGTAATGTGGAATTCAATGGCAGGTACGTTCCAAATGTACCCTCCAGTATAATTACCATTCATACATTTCTCAGTATTTCATGTGATATTGGCCTTCTGTGTCCTCCCTCAGAAATTAGTGACTTTCCTTTTTGAGTTGTCCTCAACCTCTTTTTGCTCATTGCTGCCCTTTCCCAGGCCTTTACAATGCAGTACAACTGTCAAATGATTCTTTTGTCATGAACATCCCATATTTCCATACAAATCTGTACGTTACTCTTTGCAAATAACGTATTTCTTTGAAAGTTTTCACTTCCACCTGTAGATACGTGGGTCTCTGTACATGTTGTTTTTGTATCTGCATGTTCTTTTATTTTTTCCCCTTTTGTTCCTTTTTTATTTCTCTTTGTTTGTTTGTTTGCTTTTAATGTCTGTTTCTTTCTGTCTTTCTTTCCTTCCTTGTAACTTTCTTTCTTCTTTCCTCTTGTTTCAATGAGATTACTACACTGAAAGCTCTGCATAATTTTTTAACCAATGCATTGTCAGTGAACATTTAGGCTGGTTTCAACTTTCCTATTATAGGAAAGGTTGCAGTGATCATTTTTAGAAGTTTATTCCTAGAACATTTGCTATAGCAATGGAAAGATAAACAACCTAAAAACAGCTTTCCTTCCCTGTACTTTATAAGCAAGAAGTTAGAGCCCAGTGTTTGCTAGATACCTAAGAGGAGTGAAGAAAGGAAAATTGGTAGGAAAGAAAGGAAGGGAATGGAGAGGGGGAGAGGGGCTTTGCTCTCACCCGTCTTGCTTCAGTGAGCCCAGCAAGAAGGGATGAGAAATCTCCTTCCATGGCTGTCTTAAGTGTAACCTTTCTTGTGCCTTTGTTTCTTTGTTTCAGGAAAGGACTGAGAAGATGACATCTTCCAGCTCTGCCTTTGGACCCATGTCATCACAACTGTGTCTTCAATATCCCAATAAAATGATCAGCATGCAATTCCTGACTGCCATGTCTCTCTCTCTGAATATGGGATAATGTGGATTTTGAGGGTCACAAATTGAGAACATCAGGGTCCCTTCTTGCAGCTTCTTTCAGTGAGCTTCCTTCCCCCTGAGCCACAAGCCAGCTGCCACGTGCAAGGCTTCCATTGTTCCCAGACTTCCCCAGGTTCTGTAAAACACATGCAAGATTTTAGTTACTATCACATATTTTACTAAATTTCTAGTAATTTTAGGGAAACTAAGATAAGATAAGACATGTCGAATGTTTCTGATGCTGAAGAATCCTTCACATTTCCACAAAGTATTATGGAATACTTCCAATAAGTATTATCCTGGTTTCTAGGGAAATTAATGTCTTTCTAGGCCTCTTTTACCTAGAACAAACTATGCTCATTGCTCAGTGCTGGCCCTTCCTACTTCCTGTGCCATGGTTTGTTAAATTTCAATGAATTTCGTAAAAGAGGCAGCTTGATGGATTTTAAGAGTCAAGGAAGGTCCTTCATGTGTGGGTTTATGCCCTAATTCTTGTTTCTCTTGCTGCTCGGGAATCTTAGCAAATTCCTTAGTAGTCTCACAGCCTCAGTTTCCTCAAGTATGACACAAAGATAGCAAGAAGGACTGTCTTAAAAGATGAAGGTTGAAGGGATAACAAACATAAAAGACACAGCAGAGGTGGTTTCACAAATTCCTCCTCCTTATTTTTGGAAAGAACCATGGACAAAAACTGTAGACTTAAGTGGTTCCAAATGTACCATTCTAGATTGCTTTCTCCAGTATCAAACTGTTATTAGTGTACTACATAAACATCACATTATAATGTGGAATTATAATCTCTGATGGCATTTCTTGCAAATGTGAAAAGCATCACATAGTCTACATTTTTCTTCATTTTTATCTTGGCAGTCATACAGTTTAAGAAGACTTTTTAGTGCCTTTTGAAAGTGAGTATCTACAGGACTGTTGTCAATGTTGGTGGATATTTAATACAAAATTTAGTGGATAACAATTACCATTTGAAACATAAGTCTTCTTTTAGTTCTACCGGAGCAAAAATCTGTCAGTTCAGTGGAGTATTGCCCACATAAAGCAGGGTTCATCCATTTGTCTCAGAATTACATACTCAGAATGATAAAACAGAAAATCTGTCTTTTTATAACATTCAGTGGTTGGTCCTTTAGCATATTTAAAGAGTGCATCTAATGGTGTAGAAGTTCTCATAATTCTTGTTAAAAATAGCACAATACTCAGTGCAGAATTGAGAATGGGACATTTATTACAGATGTGTGGTGTCATAAAGAGCAAGGTAACATTAATTTTACATTGATGGAATAAGTCAATCAAATGGACATAATTGTAAAATCATGTAAAGTACCACATTTCACCCAAGAATCTTAGGAAAAGTTGATCAGAAGAATATCCTTGGAAGAAATGGAAGAAGTTGATAAGAAACTACCTTCAGCCACCTCTTTTTATCACCTCAAAATTAAGGGACAGAGCACATGCTGCTGTCCAATTATTGTTTTTATTATTATTTTGTTTGTTTAAGACAGGGTGCTACTATGCCATTCATGGTGGCCTTGAACTCAGAATGTAGCCCAGGCTGGCCTTGAACTCACAGTGATCCTCCAGCTCAGCTTCCTAAGTGTCACAATTACAGGAATATGCCCCTATGACTGGCTGATTTCTTGTATCATTATTTAATACTTATTTCTTATATATTTTTACAACATACAGGAAAGCTTATCAAGTTTATGAATTCATTCTATGAAATTCCTAAAACAATATATATAGGAATCAGAGGTATTCAATCAGTTAAGTTCTCTGTGAACAAGTGAGTACCATGCTGAGAGAACAATAGGGAGGATTTCAAGGATGGATGGTTCCATGTTAGGAAATTGCCCACCCTACCACTGGCCTCAAACATTTCATGGAGATGGTCATAGACATCCAGGAGGAAAGAGGTCAGCTTAATCAACCCCTAGTTTCAAAACTCCCCCACTCTGGCCCTTGACAGCTTCTGACCTCTTGTCTTAGGGAGAGCTCCCTTTTTCCATATTTGTGTTCACACTGGATTCCACACTACAATGTTGACTCAAGGTTTTGTGTGCTGCCATCCTACCCCTTGTCTCCTCTGCAGGATCATGATCTACTTGTCTCTGGGATGAATCCAATCAGCACAGA
Source organism: Chinchilla lanigera (assembly GCF_000276665.1). Classification (NCBI taxonomy): domain Eukaryota; kingdom Metazoa; phylum Chordata; class Mammalia; order Rodentia; family Chinchillidae; genus Chinchilla; species Chinchilla lanigera. The sequence continues at coordinate 8,465,095 of NW_004955413.1, forward strand.
TCTCCTGGACCAACTCCCATTTTTACAGATCTTTTCCTAAACATTTAATATTTTTTTTAATTTTAAAAATAGAAGGAGGAAAACATTAACACACACAGCCTTTTACAGAATAACAAAAGAACAGTACAGACAATACAGAGTTACAAACAAAGTGGTAGGAAATTAACAATGCTTGTTGGATTGCATATTGATATCTTCAAAGTGGTTTCTCATGAAAACAAATATATGAAATATTGATCAATCAAGGACTCATTGACAGTTTCTTTCAGCAAAGAAATAGAAGACAGTAGAACAACTGTATTAACTATCTTGTATACACATACATATAAAATTTCTCCTTCTTTCCTTTCTCTTTTCCCCCATCTCAGTTGCCCTTTACTCTTGAGTGCTTTCCTATCATTTCACAGTGTCTATCATATCTCAGAGTTAAATTAACTCTTTCAGGTTTTACAGTAGTGAAACAATGCAGTGCTTGCACATGCAGGTCTGATTCATTTCACTTATGAGTATGGCCTCTAGTTGTGACCATTTACCTATAAA
>NW_004955413.1:8465734-8468220 GCF_000276665.1 Chinchilla lanigera
TTGGTTAACTCTAGATATTTCTGTTGTAGCTATTGTGATGGAGATTAAATTTTTATTTTGTTCTCAGCAAGTGCATTACTGATGTCTTAAAATGCTATTAATTTGTGTATGTTATTCTTCCTCATGCAAATTACTGACTTAGTTTATTCATTGTGACAGTGTTCAGAGGCTTCTTTAATTTTTCTAAACGCAGTGATGTTGGCGATAATTTGTCTTCTTCTTTTCCTATTTGGATATCTTCTATGTCTCTTGCCTAATTGCTCTAAGACTTCAACACTAGGTTGAATAAACATAGTGAAAGTAGACATACTTGTTTTGTTACTGAATTTGGAAGAAATTATTTTAGCTTTTACACATTCAATATCAAGTTGTCTGTGAATTTAGCATACATATATTCAATTAGATTGAGGTATGTCCAATATGTACCTAAGGGTAATATTTATCATGAAGGTATATCGCAGTGTGGCAGGTACATTTCTTTTTTTATTTTTTTCATTAACCATGTAAATTGTGACATGTTTCACATACTTCTGTACCTATACTGCATAGAAAGTGGGAAAGCAAAGATCATGAGCATTAAGGAGAGACAAGATAGATAGAAAACCCCTAAAGCAAACTTGAATAAAAAATGTTGTGTCTGATATGGAAACTCACTGACTTAGAACAGCAGCAGATTGATCTCTACCAACAGACACAGTTATGAATAAAATATCAACATTTGAAATCTTACATTTCACATACAAAGAAAAGATTAAAATTCATAAATATTGTGACATCAGAAAATTTTAAAAGTTGAAAACTAATCATCAATTTGTCCTTGATATTTAATTTTAAAGAAAATAAAAAATAATTTAAAAATTTGAAGCAATATAGAATTTCAAAAGCACAATGATATGAATTCAACAATGGTTCTTCTATTGTGTATTGTTGTCTTCATTGTAGTTGTTCAGATTACCAGATATAAGCATGCAAAATAGTTCAGAAAAAGTAAGCATTAGCTATTCCTTTCAATAAACCAATAGTAATCAGTAGTATAATTATGTTAATTATCTTATGTGTGTGTGTATGTATATGTAATGTGTATATATATATGTTTTTCCTTCTTTCTTTTCTACATGACCTCATCGCATTTTTTCTTTCCTTTTGAGTAATTTCTTCCTCTTCACAATATCTAGTGTAACTTTCAGATTTTATTTACTCTTTCAGTTTCTTACACTAAGGAGACAATATGATGTTTACATATGTGGGCGTGGTGCATTTCACTTATGAGTGTGGTCTAGTTGCAGCCAATTATCTAGAAAAGCCTTGAGTATATGTTCCATTATAGGTGAACAACACTCCACAGTGTAAAAATACCACATCTTTTAGCTCTGTTCCTCAGTTGATGGGCATTTGGGTATTTCCAAGATTTAGATTTATTACAAATTGCACTGCTGTACACATGGGTGCACATACATCACTGTGGTATGTTTTCAGTTCTTCTGGAAAAACAGCCATAAAGGGAATACCTGGGTTGAATGTGACTTCTAATCCTGCTTTATGAGGATTCTCCACACTGATTTGCACAGTGGCTGCATGAGTATACACTCCCACCAGGAGTGGAGATAGGCTCCTTTCTGCCCTAAGCCCCTCCAGCATTAATTATTGGTTGATTTCTTGATGATAGCCAATCTTCCTAGGGTGAGATGGAATGTTAGTGTTCTTTTAATTTGCATTACTCAAATGACTAATGTTGTTGAGCATTTGTCATATATTTATTTGCTATTTGTGTTTCTTCATTTGAGAAGTGTGTACTAAAGTATCATAAATTTAAAATCCTCTAAAAATTTTATTTTTTAATTTAAAACTGGCACATTTTAGATATACATAACAATCACATTCATCAAAGGGAATTTTTATTTGGAAAGTATTTATCTTGATTCCTATTTATTCTCCAATTCTCTGACATCCATTTAATATTTATTTCCCTCCTTATTTACAAAACCTTTGTTTCCATTTTTGTCTTCTATTCTTCTTTTCCCTTCTTCTTGCTCCTCCCCCTTTTTAGTTCCCTATCCCATTTGAATATTTTCCTCTGACCATGTGTTACAATAAATTTCTGTGTTTTATGCAACGGAGTCTGTGAATCTGTTCTTTTTCTTTCTTATTCCTTCCTGTTTGGGTGGCCACTGGAAACTAACATGGGGGAGAATAGGGTGGATGATGTGGACATTAAGAGATATGTTGAGGCTTGTTAACTTTGAAATAGATACCATAAGACACATGTGTGGTTGAATATGTTCCTCTCACCTCCAGTGGCTCCAGCTTCCTGCCACAGGGTTCTCACTTCTTCCAACCCATTCCCTGCAAGTGACTGTCTTCTCAGTTCCTCTAACTTATGTTTTGATTGCATTTGGTGAATCCACAGGTGATATTTTCCTTTCATTATGAATTAATCTCTTCACTCATTGCTGCCATTATAGAAGGTCAGAGAAAGGGCTTGAGCT
>NW_004955413.1:8468485-8470080 GCF_000276665.1 Chinchilla lanigera
ATATTTATTTGCCATTTGCATTTCCTTATCTGAGAAGTATGTATTCATCTTGTTCTGGACTCAGAACCGAAACCAGGTACCAAATGACAAACACCAAAACACGGATTGCCAATTGAAATTTAAGAATGAGCCTTTATTAGCTGGCCAGCGATTGACTGAGAGCCTCTACGCAGGGTAGGATCAGATGAGCAGCGAACCAGGGGTGAGAGCAGCTTTTAAGCCTAAAAACCATATGAACCACATGCTCCTTGGCAAGTGAAGTCTGTGTGAAGCAGTCTTCCGAGAAACTATAGCAAACTTACAAGAAAGGAACGAGACATTTCAGGGAGTTTCAGGAAGTGGCTAGAATGTGGAACACCGCAGGTGGAAAGGAAAAGAGGGAGAGTAATCAGTAACTTTTCATGTGGTTTGTGAGGACATGCATGCGCCTTGTGAGGCCTTTACAATCTCAGTGGCCCATTTTTGAATTGGGTCTTTGAATTTGGGGGGCCTGATATTTTTAAATTCTTTATATGTTCTAGATAGAAGCCCTTTGTCTGAGGGACAGTCAGCTAAAATGTTTTCCAACTTTGTGGGTTTTCTTTTTACTCTGCTGATGATTTCTTTATATATGCAGAAACGTTTCAGTAGGGTGAGATCCCAGTTGTTGATTCTTTGAAATATTTCACAGGCAGTTTGATTTTTGTTCATGAATTCTTTGCCTACCCCTACTTCTAAAAGGTTTTTACCTACTTTCTCTTCCAATAGCTTTAGTGTTTCTGTTTTAACATTAAGATCTGTGATCCATTTTGACTTCAGTTTGGTGCATGGTGATAGACTTGGGTCTAATTTCAGTCTTTGGCAGGTAGCAAGCCAATTTTTCCAGCGCCATTTATTAAAGAGTCTATCTTCCTTCCAGTGAATTCTTTTGGCTCCTTTATCAAAGATTAGGTGGCTGAGTGTGTTTTTGGTTGTGGCTGTTTCTTCCAGTCTGTTCCATTGACCCTCAGGTCTGCTTTTTAGCCAGTACCAGGTTGATTTTATGACAGCAGCTTGGTAGTAAAATTTCAGGTCAGGGATTGTGATTCCACCTGACTCCTCCTTGCTGCCCAGGATTGCTTTTCCTATTATGGGTCTCTTCTGATTCCAAATGAATTTAAGACATGTTTTCTCGAGACCTGTGAGGTATGCTAATGGTAGTTGAATGGGAATTGCATTGAATCTGGACAGGTGTTTTGGGAGTATGGCCATTTTCACAATGTTGGTTCTTCCTATACATGAGCAAGGAATATTTTTCCATTTACTGAAACCTTCTTCCATCTCTTTTTTCAGAGGACTGTAGCTTTCATTGAATAGATCCTTGACTTCTTTTGTTAGATGGATTCCTAAATATTTCAATTTCTTGGATGTTATTGTGAAAGGAATGGTTTCCTTAATTTCTTTCTCAGTCTGTTTATTGTTTGTGTATAGGAATGCCATCGATTTTGGGTGTTGACTTTGTATCCAGTTACACTGCTGAATTTCTTGATGAATTCAAGGAGTCTTCTTGTGGAGTTTTTGGGGTCTTCCATATAAAGTATCATGTCATCTGCAAATAGTGATAGTTTTACTTCTTC
>NW_004955413.1:8471710-8477102 GCF_000276665.1 Chinchilla lanigera
TTGACCTACTTCTTTGTGTCAATGGGGTGTTGAGGTCCCCTGTTACAATAGTGTTATTAATTGTGTGGGTTTTCATGCCTGTTAAGTTTTGTGTTATATAATTTGGAGCTCTGATATTTGGTGCATACATGTTTATGATTGTTATCTCATCCTTTGGAAATTTTCCCCTGACAAGTATGTAGTGACCTTCTTTATCTCTTTTGATTGTTGCTGGTTTGAAGTTTACTGTCTTGGTTACTTTTTTTCTCTCTGCTGGGACAAAATACCTGACGCCCAAAATTAAGGAGAGAATTAAGAGAGAATTAAGAGAGAATTAAGGAGATTATTTCACTTACAGTTTGTGGAAGTTTCAGTCCGTACTTGGCAGATTATAAGGCAGAGTGGCACGTGGCAAAGAGCTGCAGCTCAGGATGGTAGAACACAGATAAGCAACAACCACACGCCAGGGCGGAATGGGGGAGGAATGGCCTCAGCACTCTTTTCCTCTCCCTTACATATGCAAACTATCCACCCCAGGGTGGGTGTAACTCTCACACCCACAATCATTCAACTCTAATAGCCCTCCCATGGTCACATGAGGCTTTGGAGGGGACACACAGACATAAACCATAACATTCACATTGTCTACAAACAGAATAGCTACACCTACTTTTTTCTGGGTTCCTGTTGCATGGAGGATTGTTTTCCATCCTTTGACTTTCAGTCTATGGATTTCCTTTTGAGTGAAATGTGTTTCCTGTGTACAACATATCATTGGATTTTGTTTTTTAATCCACTCTGCCTTTCTGTTTCTTTTGACTGGGGAACTAACATTTATAGTTAAAACCGATATGTATTGATTTATCATTGTGATGTTATTTACTTGAGTTGGTGTCATACTTTTTCTACATGTTTACTTGCTTGCTCTTATTGACCTTTCATTTCTACTGTTGTTGTTGAAATTGCAGTGTGAGTTTTCTCTGTCTAGAATATCTTTTAGTACTCTTTGTAATGCTGGCTTGGCACCAATGAAGTTCTTCAATTCTTCTTTGTTGTGAGAATATTTCATTTCTCCATTGAGTTTGAGGGATAGTTTGGCAGGGTACATCAATCTTGGTTGGAAGATATTCTGTCTTAGGACCTGTAATACTTACTCCAAGCTCTTCTCAATTGGATGGTTTGTGCTGAGCAGTCTGCCATGATTCTGATGGGCTTTTCTTTATAGGTAATCTGTTTCTCTTCTCTAGCAGCTTTTAATATTCTGTTCTTTTGCTGGAGATCTGAACTTGACTATTATATATCTGGGTGTAGTTCTATTTTGGTTATGGTTGTTTGGAGTTCTATATGCCTCATTTAGGTGTATATCAGGTTCTGTTTCCATGCTTGGGAAATTTTCTGCTATTATTTCTGCAAAATTTTTTTTATGTCAGTTGTGTTGCCTCATGCTGTTTCCTTGACTCCTTTAAGTCTTACATTTTTCCTCTTTGCCTCATCTTGCAGCTGTTGAATTGACTTTTCCTGGATGCTTGTTGATTTTACAAGATCCTTTCTTTCATGGTAGCTAGCTGCTACGCCGTCTTCAAAGTCTGAGATTCTATCTTCAGCTTCATTCAAGCGGGTTTGTTAGATTTCAATGGCAGCTTTGTTTTCATGGAGGTCTCTTTGAATGTGGTTCATGGGTTCTAAGTCCTTTCTGCATTTTTCATTGAACACTTCTGTCCATTGCCTTTGTTCTTCTATTTTCATATATGTTTCTTCTTCAGGCTTTTTGAACAGTTCTTTCACTATTATTGTCATTTCATTTTTTGCCTGGGAGATTATTTCTGATCTCATCTTTTCTATGGCCTTATGGAGTTGTGTCTTTACTTCCATTGCAATCATTTCAGCTGTTTCAGGCATGTGTTTACCAACTTCTCCTATGTCAATGTCTTCTGGACTTGTTCTGAGTGGGGTGGAGTTCTGGGATTGTGTTTTAGTCCTTCATTTTGTCATGTTTGCTACCGGATGCAGAAAGCTCAGTTTACCTCTTCAGTAGCTGCACAGCAAAGGCCCTAGTGTCCCTAGTTTTCCTGTTGGTCACATTTACCCCTGAGTGACCTCTGCAAAGCACTACTTAGTCTCGGGTTTTCCAGCAGTTGTTGATTTGTATCTAGTTATCCCACTCTCAGACATGGGCCTTAGTGTCAGCTCATGGCTGACCATCTAATCCAGTGTCCCCTTGCAGTTGAGGGCATGTGCACAGCCCAGACTCGAGTTGCACTGGTGTGACAATCCCAGTCCAGTTGACCTATGTCCCCAGACAGTTCAGGGTACAGGCAAAGCGCAGACACAAACTGCAGGGTTGACCATTTGTGAACCACCTGATTCTGTGTCTCCAGTCAGTTCAGGACACATACAGGAACCAGATGCAGGGCGGATTAGTAGTAATCACAGACTGCCCATGCCTATGACCCCCTAGGGGTTCCAGTGCAAGTAAAGCATGTACTTGGACTGCTGGACCAGCAGTTCTTGGAGCACTCCCTCATTCAGCCCAGGGCACATGCAGGCAGGTGCCACATGCATACCCCAGAAAGAGCTGTCCCCAGAGCTTCTGAGTGAGGCCCTCCTGTCTGGCTCTCTCTGCATGTTTCAGCTGGGAACCATGGTGGTGGGAGTAAAGCATGAACTCAAATTGTGGGACCAGAAGCTCTTGTAACATTCACTCACTCAGCGCAGGACATGTGCAGAGAGAGGCCACACAAGCCCCACTGCTGGAGCAGTCCCTGGGGTTCTGAGTGAGGACCTCCTGTCTGCCATGGGTGCATGGATGGCAGAGACTCAGTCTGTAATGGCCATGAGGTTCTGGGTCACCCACTCTGCCCCCAGGAAGTATATGGGAAATACCTGGCTCTCTCTGCGAGTTTCAGATGGGAACCATGGTGGTGGAAGTAAAGCACAGACTTGAACCGCTGGACCAGCAGCCCTTGGAGCACTTGTTCCTATCTTTAAGATTGTCCCAATTGTGGGTATGTTGGCTGTTTTTTCTACACCATTCATCTTTTCACTGTAGCCCCCATATTTCCTCAAAATTGAAAGTTAAACTATCAAGGATTTGGATTGCAGAACTCCCTTTTAGCACCTTCCTTTATTTCTTATCAGGTGCTCACTCCATTCCACATGGCAGTCACATGAAAAATCTTTTCAAAGCTTGGTATAAACACATACTTTTCACCAATTTAATCCTTTATAGATTTGTTTCTTTCCATATGTAAATTCCTTCAGCTGGCTTTATTGCCTAAATTCTATCCACTCTCCACCTTCAGCAGAAGCATCCTCTTCCTTAGCTGTACTTCATTACCTCTTAGCGCCCACTGCTCTGTGGCCCCTAGGCTTCCTGTCTATCTCTATTTCACAACCATAGATTGCACTACACAGTGCATGTGAAAACCAAAGGTCAGGCATGTGGAAAAATATCACTTCATTTTTCTCTAAATGAAGTGAATCTTCATCTATTTATGTTTAGTTCTAGTCCATACCATGCAAACCTGGTTGTTTTAGGGTCCTTGCATCCCATCCACATTCAACCTTCTTCCTGCAGTGGCATGGAAATTCTGTGCAGACCATGGGGGTGTGCTGTGTTATTAGTCTTCTGTTCCTATTATTAATCACATTTTATCCCTACAGGTTTCCACTGTTGGTCCCACACTGGCATGGGTTGAACTTTACAAGATTGTACCTGCTCTTAATTGTTAGATTATTCTTCTACCCATTACTCTGTCCCTCTGTTGAAAAGACTACCTGTCCTTTTAGTTTAGCTATCTTCTAGGCAATATTTGTGCCTATTTTCATCGTGTGGATAGAGATCTGTTGTTTCTCCCCCTCCCTGTGTCCCTCTTCCCCTCCATTATTTCCTTCTTCACCCCATCCTGCCTTTCCTCTCTGTCTTCTGTATTTGTTTCTTGTACTGTATTTATCTTTTTTCTTTTAATGAGATATAATTGCTACACAAATGTTGCACAGCTGTAATGCATACTTTTTGATGAATTTGGGCAAAACATGCATTTGTATGTTTTGCCATCACTATAAGTGCAGAACTGAGCCGTGCTATCTTTTAAAAAATCTGTTGTGTGGCTTCTTGACAGACAGAATGTCCTCTCTACTATTCTTGCCACCTCCACAGGCTTCACCAGGAGGCCAGAAACATATGTGTTTTCCTTTCTTCCTTCAGATTTTCTTCAGAGTCTGTTATTTCCTTCTGGGTATTTCCAAAATGGTGGGGCTACATTGTAGGTGACCCCTTTTCAGAGGCCAAAGTAATTCTTACTTCCATTTCTTTCTTCTTGGGCATTCTTTCCTGTCTCCAAACCCAGGCAGTTGTTATCTGTGTCAGGAAACTGTGGCTTTCAAGCATTTAAAAAATCTGATCCTCAAGCTCTCAGCTAACAATGAATCTTTTATTTCTCTTTGTAAGTTTTGCAAGGCAAAATATCTTAACAGAAGCAGGTCACTGAGTGGAGCTAATTGGTGCATCTAAGTTATAAAGTAAGATGCAAGGCAATGAGCCTACACACAAAAATGTAGGCAATGAGCCTATACACAAAAATGAATGAGAATTGGAGATATCAGAATTGATGGGATGTAGAGTAAGGGGAGATTCAGTGAGACTAAAAGCTCATGCGAGAGGGAATTTGAAGCTTGAATTACTTGGGATATTTCATGACAAGAGCTCTAATCTGAGTAAGATTTACATTTAGAGGAATGATAGGAGGAAAACAAAACAAGCAAAGATATTATCAAAGGTCCAGAGAACAGCACGGAAAGTGGACAGTATTACTAAATATTTAAAACAAAATTGGAATTTTTCCAATTATTTTGAGTCTCCAGTATGGTAAAGACCAAGTAAATAGAATATTAAGAAAGAATGTTGCTTTAAAACTGAAAGATTGTCTAAACAAGAGTTGTATAGATGTGAGGACCACAGATAACTTTAACCTAGTTGGAAATCTGAATTCTTTGGAGGGAAGAGCTCCTCCAAGAACACTCCAAGCATTCTCCAAGATGTTCTCAATTGTTGATACTACATGTTCTTCACTTGATCCCCTGAGAGATCTCACCTCTCATCAGAAAATGTAGCTGTCTGTCAGACTCTCCCTATGCCATGTGGATTAGGGCATCTGAAGCTTTAGCTGCATTTTTAAAAGTGTCATCTTCTCAGTAGTAACTGCAATCCCAAGTGGTTGGGTCAGGTCCTGTCACCTTGGTGTGGGTACATAAGGCATGGTTCGAGCTCTGTGCCAAGGTCACTATGGCTCTATCTTCTTTCTAAAAGATGTCTGGAAATGAGACAATGCCACTAAGCCAAAATCTCTCTCTATTTTTTTTTTTTTTTTTTTTTTTTTTTCAGATACACACAATGTAGTTTCACATGAGGAAA
>NW_004955413.1:8482199-8484331 GCF_000276665.1 Chinchilla lanigera
CAAGTATTATGCTAATACCAAAACCAGAGAAAGACCCAACCAAGAAAGAGAGCTCCAAGCCAATCTCCCTAATGAATATAGATGCAAAAATTCTCAGTAAAATACTAGCAAACAGAATGCAACAAATCACCAAGAAGATTATACACCACGACCAAGTGGGATTCATACCAGGAATGTAGGGATGGTTCAATATACGCAAATCAATTAATGTAATACACCATGTCAATAGAACCAAGGACAAAAATCACATGATCATCTCCATCGATGCAGAAAAAACCTTTGATAAAGTCCAAAACTCATTCATGATGAAAACCCTACAGAAAATAGGAATAGATGGCCCTTACCTCAAACTGATCAAAGCCATCTATGAGAAACCAACAGCTAACATCATACTAAATGGTCAAAAATTGAAAGCTTTCACTTTAAAACTAGGAACAAGACAAGGATGTCCACCGTCACCACTCATATTCAATATAGTTCTGGAAATATTAGCTAGAGTAATTAGACAAGAGAGAGAAATAAAAGGAATAAAGATAGGGAAGGAAGAATTGAAATTATCATTATTCGCAGATGACACGATACTCTACATAGAAGACCCCAAAAACTCCACCAAAAGTCTCATGGATTTAATAAACAAATTTAGTAACATAGCTGGATACAACAGAGTTAAAGACAAGACTCACATGATCATCTCAACAGATGCAGAAAAAGCTCTTCATAAATTCCAACACTTATAATAAAAACCCTACAAAAAATTAGCATAGATGGACTTTACCTCAATCTGATAAAAACCAGCTATGACAAACCAACAGCCAACATCAGTCTGCAGTTTCCTCAGTAAACTAGGATTAGAGGTCCCATTCAACCCAACTATTCCCCTCCTGGGTATTTTTCCACAGTGATATATGTGCACCTATGTTTATAGCAGGGCAATTTGTAAATAGCTAAATCTTGGGGCTGGGGATTTAGCTCAGTGGCAAAAGCGCCTGCCTGGCAAGCGCAAGGTCGTGAGTTCGGTTCCTGGTACCGGAGGAAAAAAAAAAAAACAAAATAGCTAAATCTTGTAAACAACCCAGATGTCCATCAACTGAGGAATGGGTAAAAACATGTGATTTTTTTACACAATGGAGGATTACTCAGCTATAAAGAAAGATAAACTAGAAGCTTTTATAGGTAATTGGATGCAACTAGAGACCATTCTCATTAGCAAAATAAATCAGATTCACATGTGTAAACATTGTATTTCCTCCCTAGTATAAGAATCTAAAACAGTAAATAAAATCTGAAAGGTACAATAGGTATTGTGAAAGGGAAAAGAAACTGCTCAAATAGGAAGGAGCAACTGGGATGAAGGAGGAGAGAGGAAAAATAAAGAAGAAAAAGGGAAAAAAATGTATATGTATACACAGGATAGCTAGGATAATTGTACTACTAATATCTGTTTGTTTATTGTGAGGAACAGTTAATGTGTAATTGTTTGATCAATCTTGCATGTCTATACCTGGTTATATGTGCAACCATTTTGAAAATGACATTGTGTAGTATAATAACCACTGTTAATAGCTTATCACTATGTTTTGAAATTCTGTATCATTTTTATTGCTCTGTATGCTGTTTTTCTATGTATTTGTTTTTACTATGATGGGGTTTTTTTTAAAAAATGAAAAACAAAATTTATATGTATATATAAGGATAGCTGGAATAGGTGTATTGCTGATGTCTGTAGTTTATTGAGAGGAACAGTCAATGTTTAAAATTTTCTTTCTTCTTGACCAATTTTACACACTTGAATTTGGTAATTAGAATGACTGATCTGAAAGCAATATGCAGTATAAGAACCATTGTTGAACTCTTACCATTTTGTATAGTGAAGCTCTGCATCATTTCCAATGATTTTTTAAATTTTTTTACTTTTTACTGTCTTTGATTGTTTGATCAATCTTACATTCTTATGTCTAATGGACTGAGCAACCTCATTGAAGATAAAAGTATGGAAATTAGCAGCCATTGTAAATTTCTATCATTTGTCTTGAGGTCATGCATCATTTTTGTGGTTTTTGTGTTCTTTTGATTTTGTTTTCATTGTTGTTTTGTCAGTTTTGTAATTTTTAAAATAAAAAAGGAGGGGCTGG
>NW_004955413.1:8484431-8495063 GCF_000276665.1 Chinchilla lanigera
AGGTCACTATGGCTCTATCTTCTTTCTAAAAGATGTCTGGAAATGAGACAATGCCACTAAGCCAAAATCTCTCTCTATTTTTTTTTTTTTTTTTTGGCTGTTGTCAGATACACACAATGTAGTTTCACATGAGGAAAGTCCATGCTCTTGCATGGTTTGAAAACATATTATTTGATACTTAGCCTCCAAAATCATGCTGTTTCATTACCATAATTGTAGTGTGGGCTGGCCTTCCCTTCAAGTGAAAGGGATAGGATGCCAATATCACACTAGTGATATTGGTTGCCAAAGACTCTGACTTCTGCTGTGGATGTGCTTTCTTGCACTTCCTTGAATTGAAACTTGGTCCGTTATAGGTCTGCTTGGAGAAAGTGACGCTAGTGGCAATGATTTAAGGATGATAAGCTTATGAACGTGTCGGTGTGGTAAGGATCAGAGGTCTCTTCCACCAAACATGAGTGATATTGGACATCTGTCTCTCTCCTTTAACTGCACTCCTGGCTAAAAGCTTGACTACAACCTCAGTAGACAGCTTAAGGAATGATCAACAACTATAGCACACTTGTGTGCCTAAGCCACAGAAATTGGAAAGAAACAGAGGTTCTTTTTAGATGTTAAGTGTTGATTAGCAACAAGGAGTCAACAAACAGTTTACTTCCTTTCAATATGTTGGATATTTCAAAGCAACAACACTGCAAGGGATGCAGAGAAAAGCTCTTGTGTGAACAAGAACATAGCTATTTCTTCAGTCTGGCTTCTACTGTTAGTCACTGTAGAGTAGATAACTGTGTAGATTTGTAGTGACCTATGGCAGAGAGTGTCAACCCAGGTAGAGATTATTCTTTATTTCACTAAATAAATGAATATAGGATTTCCCAGTTTATTGCAATGGGAGACTATTTGGGATGTGCAGAGATGCATGTTAAAGAATTTAAAATCCAAGTATGTAACACGGAAGTAAGAGAAGCCATATTTTTACTTGAAATACTTTATATTTGTATTCCTGGTGTCAGACCCATTGCACTTTTGGTGATAGGGAAGGTGGAGATATATTAAAGCCTTGCACTTTTGAGACAAGGAAATTAAGGAAAAGATGAAAATATAAGGACACACTTTCAGAACCTCTGATTCCCAAAACTGAATAATATAACATACAAAAAAGGAAGAATGTGGAGGAGGATCACTGTTTAAGCCATGAATTATTCTGGAAAGTAGAATGTTGAGTATAGCAAACCAGACATAAATGTTTAAATAACACAAAATATCTGTCATTTGAATATAAACAGAGAGAATAATAAAGAATTGATAGATGGCATAAGGGAATGGCTCTTTTGCCATAGGGAAGTCCTCCAAAGGAACAAGGTTGAGGGTTAAGGAGGAGGGAAAGTGGAAATAAGAATAAAGATATACCATGTACAGGAACCTAATAACCTCCACGAATGTACATAAATATCATATGCCATAGCATGAGTTATGAATAATAATAACAACAAGAATGAAAACTTAGATAGAAGAATTGGAGGACCAGGGTGGGAGAGGCAGGCACTGAGAAGCAAGGGGAATGACAGTAGAAAAAATAAGAATCAAGCCTAGGTATGTACATGTAACCACTCCCCAAGATGACTGTAAACTGTATAATTTGCAATAGTGTATTACTAATGAATGAAAGAGTACATGAGAGAGGTGTACTTTTTTGTTGTGTTCTAAGAAAGTATGCCTTTCTTAGGGGAAAAACTCCTTCAGTCCCTGTAGTCCCAGTAAAGCATTTAAGAGTGATTGTCCAAACTTTAGGGTCCTGGTGTTGGGATAAAATCCTGTCTTGGCCCATTATTGTGCCCACCCTTTCCAGTAGTGACAGGTGGAGGAATTGTCATGGGATTAAAGTTGATCCAGCCAGTGTCATCCAAGATTTTGCTGAATGAATGAGTTAATAAGAAGAGAGGGTGGATACATGGGGCTGCTGATGGTCATTCTGGCACCCACATGGAGGACAGAGAGCCAAGATTTTGACAGCACGTGTAAGATGCTGGGCCCTAACAATAAAGGCCAGTTGCTGGCATCATACATTTTCTTGTTTCATTTAAGCTAAGTTTAGTTTTTTTCTTCTTTTTTTTATTTATTTTCTTGTTTTAAAGATAAAGGAATGGAAACATCTTAATGAACACACATACATTTAGAATATAATACAACAACAACATCCCAGTTGTTCTTTCCTTTTGAACAGATTTTTACTTCTTTTAGAAGAAAAATGGTTCTGGCAGGTTCTGTTGCAGAATGTAAACACGGAGATGTCTCTTCCTGAAACAAAATTATTGGGCTTCATTGAGTGAGACAAAAGCACATAATTTGGGAAACCAACAAGGCATTTCTATGAAATTCTCAAAGTTTAAACTTGCTATAAACTGGGTGATTCAATGCAATCTTATAGAAGAGTCATTTTCTACTTGTTTAGGAGCCTCTTTTTCTTTCACAAATGAATGGCATTTGGTGGCACAACAGTAAAGCAGGGTGGCAAAGTCGCGACTCACCAGGCTTCCTAAAGATGTCCGTGGTTCAGTCCAGCCCAGGCCAACATACTATGGGTGTGGCAGGTAGCCACCAGGGCCCGATAGGGTGCCCAAGGTTTTGCCTGCTTTGCACGGTGGTCAGGGAGGCAAAGCCACAACTCACTGGGCTTCCTGAAGATGTCTGAGGTTCAGCCTAGCCCTGGAAGACACACTATGTGTGGGGCGGGTAGTCATCAAGGCCCCAGAGAGTCCCTTTCATTCCTTATTGCATCAATTTGAGTTTTTTCTTCCCTTTTTGATAAGGGGCATGATGAGAGTGAGTTAACTTTTTGTCTCTATGCTTATGAGCATTTTTCTACACTTCTTTTAAACTAAGCTACTTATGCCAGATATCTTTGATGTAAAAACTAACCAACTTGTAGAGATCACATCTCAAAATATTCCCAGGTATTCAAGATAAAATGTAGCTTCAGCCACAGGATTTAAAACTAAAACTTTCACATTTTCAAATAATTTCATAATTAGAGAAACGTTGCACAAATATAACTTTAAATAATTTATCATATTCACCTTCTAAATTTTTTTCAATTATACACATGTTACATATATTACATGTGTATAGTACATGTACTTACATGTAATTTATTTAATCATTTTTAGTATAAGCCATAAGTGTAATGACCTTTAACTTCTTAACACTTTATTGAGTGTTTCCTACGGTACTACAGTTTTTAAATTCAGGAGTTTAAACAACGATGTTACAGTTCATTTGATATAAAATTTAAGACAGAAAAATTCATACAGTTGGCACTTTAGGGAAAATTATGTATGTACGTATATAAGGATAGCTAACATAGTTGTACTACTGTCTTCTATTGCTTTACTGAAAGGAACAGTTAATGATTACTTGTTTGATCCATATTGCATGTCTCTATTTGTTTTCCTGAGAAGGCACTTTGAAGATATCAATACGTAGTACAACAACCATTGTTAATTTCCTACCACTTTGTCTGTAACTTTGTATTGTTTGTATTGTTCTTATGAGATTTTGTAAATGGATGTCTGTTTGATAATATGTTTTGCTTCTTTTATTTTTAAAATAAAAAAGAACATAAAATTAGTATTGATAAATTATTAATACCCACTTAAAAACCCTGATACAAATATCTATTATATAAACAGTACACTGTATGTGTTTCTAATTTTTTCTCTATATAATTATCAATATGAACAATCTTTGAGATATACTAGGTAATGAAGGGAAGCACAAAGCATATATGTTGAAATAAATGGCTTTGAGTCATATAATATTTTAAAAGTTTTTATAGAAATGATATGGTACCTTAGTATTGACAATTGTAATTACTAGGATATACAATAACTTCATTAAGAATAATGAAAATTAAGCTAAGTACATGTCTGTTTTGAGAATAGAGAATATATTTATCCACTTAAGGATTTAAACCTGAAAATTCTGTTAAATTTGGTAGATATCAAAATCAGAATTGGAAATACCCCATTTCTTCTACTGTTGTTGTCCCATTTTCTTGAGATTAATATTTAATTCCATTGCTTCTATGATGTTTAATCCACTTTATGGTATGAGACAGGCATTGGTTATTCAGCTATGTATGAAATTCTGTACTACATTTACATAGTAATTACTCAAGTAGCAATTTATACAATACGTATGTTTTTGTTAGTGCTAGTTCAATCCAAGGTAACAGTGTGAGCCAGTATGTTAGAAAATATCCATCTTAACACTTGTCAATGGAAGATAGAGGCTAGATTATTAGAACTGAGGATTAATTTGATTCTGAAGCAATCTTCCCTAGATCTTCTCTTCCAACTAGGTGAGGTTCATCAGTCTCTTCCAGAGATGTCCATGAATGTGCATGATGCCATTGTAAAGAACCATTTGGATAATCACATCATTTTATATCATGTCAAACTAGATGAAGAGCTCCACATTTTTGTTCTGTACTTAAAGTCAGCAACTACAATGTGCACTGAACAAAGGAACTCTTTTTGTTATATTCATTGTAAAGGTGTTAATTAACCTATGAAATATTCACAACTACATTCACTAATAGAAATGACTAAAGGTTAGCAGTGTACCACAATGAAATAAATAGCAGAAATAGTATTTTTAGATAAAACAAAAAGAATACCAACCAAGGAGTAATATGAGCTTCCAGCCAAGGATGAAGGTCAAGGTTAAGGTTTTGTAGCAAACAGTTTTGTAACAGCGTAACACAAGCAAGTGACTCCTAGACATCTAGACATCAGCAGTTACTCTACTGCACTTTCTTCTTCATTTTTGATTGGAAATACAATTTGTTGACTGATGAATTAAGTGATTTTTAAGACATTTTAATAATGATTATGAATAAGTCCAGAAATTTAAATAAAATCTTTTCTTTAGCTACTGAGAGATAGCATGTTAAGTATTAAGAGACTCAGTAGAGTGCAGTCTTCTAAAAAACTTATACAGGTATTAATTCAAGTACTTTGGCTTTACTAACACACAGGCTGCATCTGACTGCATCTAACTGCGTGACTATATCTTTGAACACAATTTAAGTCGATGCATTTTAAACACATATTAATTACATACTTGAAATTTTTTTCCTGAGTAATAGATTTCCTCTTTACTTTTCCTTAGTTTTTGTTGATATAAATATTTAATTCATTACTTTTAATATCTAGAATTTAATTTCTTATGCTATGTGAGAGAAATTTAAGTTTAGGTAACTTTTTAAAAACTCATAAGCAGCATGTATTTGAGTACATTTTGAAGTTACAGAGTCCCACAATTTGATTATCAAGAATACTGCAAATTCTGAAAAAGAAGGTCTGTATGTTGATTTCTTACTCACCATGACACATATTTTGGAATTAATAGACAATTATTGACAATGAGTTCAAACAAATTGCAAATACAGGGAAAAGACTTCTAAAAATATCGTAGATTAAAAACTCAAATGTGAAATCATAGACTTTCAGAAATTTCACAACATGCAAATCCTATATGTTAAAAACCATGGATTCAGCCTGTACTTAACTTATGAAAATTCACGGAGTAGAATTTATTATTAAATGAAATATTAGGAAAAAAAGTAAAATAAACTTTAAAGTCAAATAGCAGAAAACAAGAAAACAATCCTAAAATATAGGCAGAAACATGAATACAAACAAAAGCAGAAGCTGGGTGTGGTAACTCAGGCCTGTAGTTCCAGCTCTATGAGGAACAGAGGCAGAGGATGTCAAGACTGAGCCCACCATGAGCAATGTAAGCCCCAAATCCAATCTGTAGTAGTGAATTTAAAAAATGAAACAAAAAGACATAGCTTTAAACAAAATCAAAATACTCATTTGTAATAAACATGAATAAATCAATAAGGTCACCCAATTGAGGGAGAAACACAACTGATGAACATTAAAATAGAATAAAATTAATGCTATTGAGTCATGAATATGAAGTCATGAATATAAAGGAGTAGATCAACAACCATCCATAGATGTCACTGAGTAAGTTGCTAAAATATTACCTGTGCTGGGGAAAGGTGATTAAAACTAAGTATGTTTCTTTAAATCTTAAAGAATAGAAATTTAAACAGATTATATATAATGGTATATAAACAGATTATATAACATAGAAAAAATGGTATATAAACAGATTATAACATAGAAAAAATGGATAATTTCATGTCTTTTTTCAGAAAGTTATCATTGTCCTGACAATAAAATATTTACATAAGCAAAAGCATTCATTAAAGATAGCATAAACAAATGTTAATGCCAACATAGTGATTTACATTGATGATTTAAAGGAGCAAATTAAAATAACATTGATAATCTTCAAGTTTTAAATATAAAAATTATATTATCATACATGAGATCTGATCAAGAAAATAAAATTGAGCCCCTTGCTGCCACCTTCCAGAGGGGCCTTGGAATTGAGAAATCTTGCTAAGCTGCCTGGGAACCCAGATCCTCTTGCCCCAACCCCCGCTGCCACAGTGGGAGGGGCCTTGAATGCAGGAAAACTGGGTGAGTTGTCTGGGTACCCAGATCCTCTGGATCTGCCCGCTGCTGCCATCTCAGGAATGAACTTAAATCCCTGGAAACCTAGGGAGATTTGAAAATGACAAAAAGAAGAAATAAAATATAATAACAGCAAAACACCCCACCCAGAACAAGTCCAGGAAACAGCAACATGGAAGAATGTGCAAGTCACACACCTGAAATTTCTCAAATGCTAGTGACTGAAGCAAAGAACCAACTTTATCAGGCTATAGAGGAAATCAGGTCAGAAATTATTGCTCAGGTAAAAAAGAAATGACAACCATAATGAAAGAATTACTGAGCATATCAAATAAGACATAAATAAGAAAAATAGGGGAGCACAGAAAAATGATGTAAACCTTGAATGAATAGTATAGGAAAGAATTAGAATGCATGAAACAGATTCAAAGAGACATTCAGGAAATTAAAAATTCCATTGAAATCTAGAAGAACTGCTTGAATGAAACAGGACATAGACTCTTAGACCTTGAAGACAGCATTGTAGGTAGTGATCGTGAAAGAAAACATCTCTTTAAAATAACAAAGGAACAGCAAATAACAATTCAGCAGCTCAAGATGAGAAAAACAATATAAGAAAAAGAATATAAGAAAAGAAAATATAAGGCTGATAGGTGTCAACAAAAGAGCAGGAGACAACATGAATGACATAAAAAGACTATTTGCAGCAGTAATAGCAGAAACTTTCCCGAATATGGGACAAGAACCTTACATACACTTAAGTGAGGCATATAGAACCCCAATTAGTCATCAGCAAAATAAATCTACAGCCAGACACATAATAATCAAGATCCCAGAATTTGAGAAAAAAGAGCAGGATATTAAAAGCTGTTAGAGAAAAGAAACAGATCACCTATGAAGGAAAGCCCATCAGAATCACAGCACACTTCTCAACACAGAACATCAAGTCAAGAAGAACTTGAAGTATTTCAGGTCCTGAAAGAAAACAACTTCCAACCCAGATTCTGCACCCTGCAAGGCTATCTTTCAAAATGGATAGAGAAATAAGACACTTCCATGACAAAGATCAACTAAAGAAATTCATGAGCACCAAACCAATCCTACAAAGAGTGCTGAAAGATATTCTACAAAGAGATAAAAATGACCACAACCTGAAGACCAAGAAGAAATAAGAATTACCAAGCAAGGTAAACAGTTAAACAGAGGGCAAAAGTACAGGACCAACAGTATGAAAGTAACATGACAAGGATAAGTCAATATATATCATTAATAACCATTAACATAAATGGCCTCAATTCACTAATCAAATGAAACAGACTGGCAGAGTGGATCAAGAAACAAAATCTAACAATATGCTGCATACAAGAAACACATTTAACTCAAATGGAAATCCATAGACTGAAAGTCAAAGGATGGAAAACAATACTCCATGTGACCAAAACCCAGAAAAAAGCAGGAGTAGCTATTCTGTTTGTAGACAAGGTGAACTTCAAACCAACAATGATCAAAAGAGATAAAGAGGGTCTCTATATTCTTATTAAGGAAAAACTGCAAGAGGAAGAGATAGCAATCATAAACATATATGCACCAAATGAAGGAGCACCAAATTACATAAGGCAAATTTTAACAGACATGAACAACCAAATAAGTAATAACACAATTGTAACAGTGATTTTAATACCCCATTGTCACAAAGAGATAGATCAACTAGATAAAAAATCAACAAAGAAATTACAGAACTAAACCAAACGTGTGAACAAACAGACTTAGTAGACCTTTACAGTGTATTCCACCCAACAACATTAGAATACACATTCTTCTCAGCTGCACATGGGACATTCTCCAAAATAGACCACATACTAGCACACAGAACATGCTTAAGTAAATGCAAAAGAACTGAAATTATTCCATGTATATTATTGGACCATGGTGCAATGAAACTGGAAATAAATGATAAAAGAAATTGCAATAGCTTCATCAAAACATGGAAATTAAATAACACCCTCCTGAACAACCAAGTGGTCACAGAAGAAATTAAAGTAGAAGTTAAACACTATTTACAATCAAACAAAAATCCAGACACAAATTACCAGAACCTGTGGGATGCAAAGAAAGCAGTCCTCAGAGGGAAATTTATAGCAGTGGATTCCCATGTCAGGAAAACAGAATGAACAGAAATGAACAACCTTATGTTACACCTCAAACTTCCAGGAAAAGAAGAGCAAGTAAGTCCCAAACCCCAAAGAAGTGAAGACATTATAAAGATCAGAAATTAATGCAATTGAAACTAAGGAAACAATACAGAGGATTAATGAATCAAAGAGTTGGTTCTTTGACAAAATAAATAAAATTGGTAAACCCCTAGCCAACCTTTTCAAAAAAGGAAATAAAAAACTCAAATTGATGCAATAAGGAATGAAAGGGAACCTCTGGGGCCTTGGTGGCTACCTGCCCCACCCATAGTGTGTCTGCCAGAGCTAGGCTAAACCCCAGACATCTTCAGAAAGCCCAGTGAATTGTGGCTTTGCCTCCCTGACCAGTGTGCAAGGCAAACAAAACCTTGGGCACCCTCTCGGGCCTTGGTGGCTATCTGCCACACCCATAGTGTGTTGGCCCGGGCTGGGCTGAACCCTGGACATCTTCAGGAAGCCCAGTGAGTTGCAACTTTGCCTACCTCACCAGTGTGCAAGACAGATGAAATCTCAGGCACATGTGGGGCCTCACTGTGTAACCGCCAAACTCCAGGGAGCCTCTGGATCTTCAAAAATGACAAAATGAAGGACAAAATGCAATCCCAGACCTCCACACCACCCAAAACAAATCCAGGAGACATTAACACAGAACAGCCTGGAGTCATATACCTGAAATTTCTGAAATGATAGCAACTGAAGTAAAGAAACAACTCCATTATGCCATAGAAGACATCAGATCAGAAATAGTATCACAGGTGAAAAAAGAAATAACAACAATAATGAAAGAAATGTTCCATATATCCAAAATTGACATTGACAAGAAGGTAGAAGAGCATAGACAACTCATGGAAACCTTCAGGGAACAATATAGAAAAGAACTAGAAAGTATGAAACAGATGCAAGCAGATATCCAGGAACTTAAAAATTCCATTGAAAGCTTGCAAAACTTCCTGAACAAAGCTGAAGATAGACTTTCAGACCCTAAAGTAGCATTGCCACTAATGAACATGGAAGGAAAGATCTCTTAAAAACAACAAGGAACCAGGAAACAACAATTCGACAACTGCAAAACAAAGCAAAGAAGAGCAATGTCAGATTAATAGGTATTAATGAAATAGCAGGTGTCAACACAAATGATATAAGAAGACTATTTGCAGAAATAATATCACAAAATTTCCTAGGCATGGTAAAAGATTCAGACATCCAGATAAGTGAAGCATATAGAACTCCATTTAATCATAACCAAAATAAATCTACACTGACACATATAGTGATCAAGATCCCAGAAACTCAACAAAAGCTCAGAGTATGAAAAGATGTTAGAGAAAAGAAACAGATCACCTATAAAGGAAAGCCTATGAGAATCATGGCAGACTTCTCAACACAAACCATCAAGGCAAGAAGAGATTGGAGTGAAGTATTTCAGGTACTGAAAGAAAACAAGTTTCAACCCAGATTGATGTACCCTGCAAAACTGTCTTTTAAATTTAATGGAGAAATAAAATATTTTCATGATAAAGAACAACTGAAGAAATTCATGAGTGCCAAACCAATCCTACAAAGAGTACTAAAAGCTATTCTAGAAAGAAATAAAACAGACCACAACTTCAAGAACAACAACAGAAAGGAACCAACAAGCACAGCAAGCAATTTAACAGAGGGAAAAAGGATCCAACAGCAGGAAAATACCATGACAAAGATAAGCCAGTACATATCAGTTATAACCATCAATATAAATGGTCTCAATGCACGAACCAAAAGAAGCAGACTTGCAGAGTGGGTTAGGAAAAAAAAAAACCCTACTATATGCTATGTATAAGAAACACATTTAACTCAAAAGGAAATTAAAAGACTGAAAATTAAAGGATGGAAAACAATACTCCATG
>NW_004955413.1:8498420-8504910 GCF_000276665.1 Chinchilla lanigera
AAAATAAAATAAAATAAAAAAGGAAAGAAAATTGAACACATTCCTTTACAATATCTTTGATAAAAATTCTCTGAAGTGATAGAAAATACCCTTTTCAAAGAATATATCCATATTTATGAGAAATATGTGAATATTAACTGTGAATTAAACAAGTAGGAAGAATTACTAAAGATAGAAGACATATAGATTAATAAAAAGAAAGATGAAACACCTAGGGAAAGGTGTACACAGGAAAAGATGGCAGAGGAAAGAAGAGTGGTTCTAACTTCCATGCAAGGAGCTCACTTGGTATCAGCAGTGGGATGTGCTCCTCCAGAAAATGTGAGGATTGAGATAAATTGCATTTTTCAGAATCTGCATATCCATATTTTGCCTCCCCTCCTCATGCATTGCCACCAGGTACAATGATTAATTTGCCTTTTCTGTATTGACTGTTTGTGGGAGTACAGTTTCCGCACCTCAGAAGAGCAATGCTACTGTTTTGCAGACAATAATCCTAAGTGCTTTCGAAAACTTTTTGCAATATGTAACTGATGCACAGAAATGTGTGCTGAAGCGCTGATACAACTGCTTCTTTCATGCCAATCAGTGGATGGATGGTGCAAGGCAAACAAAAAGCATTGCTCACCACCATTTTTAGTATTCCTAGTTCAATGGTGAATGCTGTCAGGTGATTTCGGAAGGGAGTTGAAAATGTGACAGAGTTTACCAAAAAAATTCATCTTTAAATGATTCCTAGGTGTGATGGATTGACAACTGGTGGCAATACCAGCTGATCTGAACCAGATGGTGCTGGGTGTGTGAGGCCCACCTGAGGATTGTTGCCAGTAGGATAAGTGGCGGAACTGGAGAAAAAGAAGAGAGGCTGCTGAGAGCAGGAAGAAGCTCTTGGGAAGCTGTTGGGAACTGCTGGTTTTCTTTGAGGAGCTTATCATGCTGCCTTACCTGATGAATGTGGCTGTTCTCATCAGAGGATGAGCTTGGGATCTCCTTTCCCCTGAGAGTGGCTATAGCTCACTTTGGGAGAGCTCTAGATCACACTTTGAGCCTCACTTCCTGGCTCCTGAGAGGAAGATGGGGCACTGCTTGGTGTCGTGGAGAATCTTGTCACATTGGCTTTGCTGATGGGCATGCAGCTTTCCTCATCATCGGATGAGCTCACTGTTGCTGAGGATGGCTGTGGTACTTTTGCAGGGAGCTCTGGTTCTCTCTTTGAGCATCACTTCCTGGCTCCAGTGCAGACCCTTCAGCCTGCTAGCACAGATCCTTCATCCCACTGGCACAGACTTTCTAGCTTCCACCACTGATCTTTGAGCCTTCCCAGTGAAAAGGGGTGAAACAGGGAACATGAGACATTGTCATTCACTCTAGGCCTCCAGTTGGGCTATGGGAAGCATTGTCATGAACTCTAGATCTTCAGCTGCACTCATGCAGGACATTCTATGGGAGACAGGCCTTCACCTAGATTCTTTGGTCTTTAGTGTGTGGACAGATTTCCTGCATCTCTTTCTGCATATGATTCTTTGGGTGACTATTAGAAATAATCTTGTAAACTATGTGTCCTGTATTACATTTTTCCCCTTGCAGAACCCCTCACTACAACACTAAGAAAGCATTAATAAGGAGTACTAATAAGAACAGGGGTACAGACAACAGTTTAAGTTTCCTATCTGATATTCTAAACTTACTAATGTGAAGCTTTTACATAAAATGGTGCACAGTAGCCAATATATTCTTCAAGCTGAAGATGCCAGTGGAGATCAAGTTTAAATGTTAAAACAGGTTAGAAGAAAGTGCTACTGCCAGTGATGGTTACAGTAAACTCTGACAAATAAAGGACTTTCTGAGACATGACATTTACTTGTTGGGGAAAGCTGTCATTAGAAACTGGGCTCAGACTATGTAGAGAGGCTGCAGAAGTGACAGGTATGGATGGACGGGAAAAGTAAACATCTTACTGCAGATCTTATGTATTTTGGACCTTGAAAACTAGAAAATCAAAACACACTGAAAACTAGAAAATTAAAATGTTTCCTGAAAATAAGAAATCAGGTCAAGATTTTAGGACAACAAAAGACATACACATTTCCAAGTGACCAATTCTCAATTAAAACATTCTATCAACGTTTGTTGTTTATTCAAAGAAATAGTACACAGTAGTAGATATTATATTAGTGTCATTACTTTGCACATATGATTTTTGATGTCTGAGAAAATATGAAATCTTTGGACAATTAAAAGGCATACAAGATTATAGAAGAGATGAATAATAATATCAATACCGCCAGAAATAATAAACTTTTTGAGAATAAGTAAAATTTTAGTATATGTTCTCATTATGTCATTCTGTTTCCAATGGATTTTCCATACCTGTTGCTAGTTATGTCATCATTGCATACTATATTTTTCATCTCTTAGCCTTTTCTCAGTCCTAGCAACAATAGGCAAAACTCAAATTAGATTAAATAGCACAGGAGAAATAGAATGAATAGCTTCAATATTTTAGAGAGAAAGTTACTTTATACAAATTAGCTAATAAAAAGCCTCAAGATGATCTTGGTCAAAAGCCCACTATGTCTTTTTGAATAGGGGACATTCAATTCTGGAAATGTTCTGATTGAGGTATTTTCTTCTTTCTTTAACATAAGATACAGTAGCAAGTATGGTCTGAACTACCTTTTGACCAGTGAATAAGTAAGACCATATTCTACATTTTCCTAGGTACTTCTCACTGTCACTCCTCATCTCAATTTGCAATGAACTACAGTAAACAACTACAGAAGTCTACAGGAAATGATGATTCAAAAAACATAGGGGAAAAGTAACTCTGTGACATATTGCTATTATTTTCTTTGGATATACACCAAGTAATGGGATTAGTGGATATTTTGAGGAAACTTCATATTGTTTTTCATAATGGCTACACTAATTTTCACTCCCAGCAGCGGTACATAAGAGTTTCCCTTCTTCCAAATGCTCACCAGGACTTGTTATGATTCATCTTTTTAGTGGCAGCCAATATAATAGATTTGAAGTAATTTGTCATTGTGTTTCTCCTTTCACTCTGCTTCTTGGCTGCCGTCACCAGAAGAGCTTGGTCCTCTAGCAAGCCCATCCACAACACCATTTCTGCATGGAGCCAGCCAACCATGGACACAAAGTGTGAGCCCAAATGCAATTCTTCTCAGTTAAACTGTGGCTTTTAGGTATTGTATCTCAGCAACAAGGAAGTAACTAAGATACTAACATGTTTGGGTTTTTTATCAAATGAAACCTATGGATGGGGGAAGACAAAAGCCCCTAGTCTATGGGGAGAAAATGGGAGCTGAGGAGTTGAAAAGTAATAACTTTAGCTCTGCTTCTTATGGTATTTGCAATAAAGGTGACAGAAAATTTGTGTGGTAGAGCAGTATAAAGTATTAAATGTTTAGAAAACGATCTGTAGAAATGGGAGTTGGTCCAGGAGCCCTGCACTGATTGGATTCATCCCAGAGACAAGTAGATCATGATACTGCAGAGGAGATAAGGGACAGGATTGCAAAAAAATCCTTGAGTTAGTAATGCAGTGTGGAATCCAGTGTGAACATAAATATGGAAACAGAGAGCTCTCCCTAAGACAAGAGGTCAGAGGCTGTCAAGGGTCAGCGTGTGGGAGTTTGGAAACTTGGTGGTGATGAAGCTGACCTTGTGCCTCTCTGATTTCTCTGACCATCTCCAAGAAATGTTTGAGGCCATTGGTAGGGTGGGACCATTTCCTAACATGGAACTATTCATCCTTAGAATCCTCCCTATCATTCTCTCAGCACGGTGTTCACTTGTGCACAGACAATTTAACTAATGAAATACTTTTGATTCCTATATATATTGTAGGAACTTCACAGAATGAATTCATAAACTTGATAATCTTTCCTGTATTTTGAGAAAAATTAATATGTAAGAAATAAGCATTTATTAATGATACAAGAAATCAACCAGGCTTAGTGACACCTGCCTGAAATTGAGACACTTAGGGGGGCTGAGCTGGGGGATCACTGTGAGTTCAAGGCCAGCCTGGGCTACATTCTGAGTTCAAGGCCACCATGAATGGCATAGTAGCACCCTGTCTCAAACAAATAGGGTAATAATAAAAACAATAATTCGATAGTAAATGTACTATGTCCATTAATTTTACACCCACTCTTTGAATATGATAATGAGAAGTGGCTGAAAGCAGTTTCTCATCAACTTCTTCCGTCTCTTCCAAGGATATTCTTTATTCAACTTTTCCTAAGATTCTTGGGTGAAATGTGGTACTTTACATGATCTTACAGTTATGTCTATTTCCTTGACTTGTTACATCAATGTAAAATTTTATATGTTACCCTACTCTTTATGACACCACGCATCTGTAATAAATTTCCCCTTCTCAATTTTGCACTGAGTATTGTACTGTTTGTAGCTAGAGTTAAGAGAACTGTTACACCATTACACCCACTCTTTGAATATGCTTCAGGGGCCAACCACAGAATGTTATAAAAACACAGATTTTCTGTTATATCACTCTAAGTATGTTATTCTGAGACAAATGGATAAACTCTGCTTTCTGTGTGCAATACTTCACTCTATTGGCAGATTTCTGGTCAGGAAGAAGTAAAGAAAGACTTGTGTTTCAGATGCTAATTGTTATGCCCTAAACACTTGTATTAAATGTCTACCAATATTGACAACAGACCTGTAGAGATTCACTTTCAAAAGACACTAACAAGTCTTAAATTATAAGACTGCCAACACGAAAAAAGAAGAAAAACATAAACTAAGTGAGGCTTTTCACATTTGCAAGGAATATCAACAGAGATTATAGTTCAACATCATAATGTGATTTTTATGTAGTTCACTAATAAGAGTTTGATATTTGAGAATACAATCCAGAAAATTTAAATTTGGAACCATTTCATTCCTTACACTTTTGTCAACTATTCGTTCCTAAAATAAGTAGGAAGAATTTGTGAAAGCCACCTCTGCTGTGTCTTTTATGTTTGTTATCCCTTGAACCTTCATCTTTTAAGGCAATCATTCTTGCTATCGTCACTTCATACTTGAAAAAACTGAGGCTGGGAGAGTACTAAGGAATTTGCTAACATTCTGGAGTAGCAAGAGAAATAAGAGTTAGGGCATAAACCCACACATGAAGGACCTTCCTTGCCCCTTAAAATCCACCAAGCTGCCTCTTTTATGAAATCCATCAAAATTAAACAAATCATGGTATGGGAAGTAGGGAGGGCCAGCATCGAGCAATAAGCATAGTTTGTTCTAGGTAAAAGAGGCCTAGGAAGACATTAATTTCCCTAGATACTAGGACCAATAATTTTGGAAATGTGAAGGATTCCTCAATGTCAGAAACTTTCTCACATGTCTTATATTTTCTTAGTTTCCCTAAAATCACTAGAAATTTAGTCAAATATGTGACAGTAACTAAAATCTTGCATGTGTTTTACAGAACCCCGGGGAAGTCTGGGAAGACTGGAAGGCTTACACATTGCAGCTGGCTTGTGGCTCTGGGGGAAGGAAGCTGTCTGGAAGAACGTGCAAGAAGGGACTCTGATGTTCTCCTTTTGGGCCCTCAAAATGTTCACTACCCCACATTCAGAGAAAGAGACATAGCAGTCAGGAATTGCATGCTGATCATTTTATTGGGATATTGAAGACACAGTTATGATGACATGGGTCCAAAGGCAGAGCAGGAAGATGTCATCTTCTCAATCCTTTTCTGAAACAAAGAAACAAAGGCACAAGAAAGGTTACACTTAAGACTGCCATGGCAGGAGTTTTCGCATCCCTTCTTGCTGGGCTCACTGCAGCGAGGTGGGTGAGAGCACAGCCCCTCTTCCTCTTTGCCTTCCCCTCTCTTTCTTCCTACCAATTTCCCTTTCTGTACTCCTCTTAAGTATCTAGCAAACACTGGGCTCTAACTTCTTGCTTATAAGATGAAGGGAAGATTGCTCAAACCATTATAGACAATAAGAAAATAATTCCTCGATAACACATTAGAGATAATACAGAGTAATCTTTCATTCTTACATCTGGTAATCTAAGTAATGTAGTTGAGGATAGCGATATGTAATGTAACAACCACTGCTGATTCATATTATTTTGTCTTGAGACTCTGTACCACTTTGAATTTTCTTGTTTTGATTTGCTTATGTTTGTGATACTGGTATGCTGCTACTGTTCTATTTCTTAGTTTCTCATTTACTACTTTCTTTAAAATAAAAACATAAAAATACATGAAGGGAAGAAAAGCTGATTTTACGTTGTTTATCTTTTCATTGCTATTGCAAACATTCTAAAGTTCTAAAGATGATCCATGCAACATTTCCTATAATAGTGAAAACTGAAACCAGCCGATCTACTGACAATGTCTTGTTTAAAGAAATTACACAGAGCCTACAGTGGAGTAATGTCACTGAAACAAAAGGAAAGAAGAAAGAAAGATAAAGAAAGAAGGAAAGAA
>NW_004955413.1:8506885-8516412 GCF_000276665.1 Chinchilla lanigera
GGAGGAGGCTGCTGCTGGTCTCCTTCTTGGGGTGGTTCATCCTGTGAACCATCGTCTTCATCTTGGTCTTCGTCTCGGTCTTGGTCTTCATCCTCTTCCTCCGGGGGTGGTTTAGGTGGCCGTCCTCCAAGAGGTGGTCTTTGTGGATGCTGATCACCACTCTGACTTTGTTCCTCTACATCATTATGGGAAAGACACACAGTAGATGAGCTTTTGGCTGACACTCTTCTTCCTATATTCTTGTCTGATCTTGTCACATGGTCTTTTTCTCCCAAAACCTAATCTCACTTACTAACTTCCTTCCAACTTCCTTTGCTCCCTACATTTTTTAATTTTTGATTTTTCCATGCATGTTGTTGAGATTAATGGCTTTTATTTAGGCATCTCCATGCATGTGCATATCATCCTTTGATCATTTGCAGCTTTCCATTCTCCGGTCTTCTGACAATTCATGAAAAATTCCCATGCATTCATACACTTATTACATGGAATATCTCACTTCTAGGACCTGGGGCAAGTATCTGCCCTTAAATACCCCAGAACAGGATGTCTTCAATGCTGCACCATTGCCCAGGATGTCTCCAAAGATAGAAAAGCAGCAAAGCACAGAGATCATAAATGTCTGTTCGCCTGCCAGTTCTACATGAGAACATCATAAAATGTTGAAAGTGCATCTGCTTGCTGAGGGCTCTCGGTCCCTGAAGGGAGAGTCTTAGCAAAGGAGAGAAAGTGATGGCCACAGGATCTCCTAAATGGCGTTGACAAATTCTACCAGCTATTGAGACAGAAATAAATAGGCAAAAATACAAAGGAAAGGGCCACAGACATACAGTACTGTGCATTCCAGCCTGAAGCCCTATGATTCTAGAGAGGAACGTCAGGCAAGAATGAAGCCACTGACCAACTGTCAGTATTGTGAGGAGGTGGAATCTGTACACTTCCCATTTGTGGGTCCCTATGTGCAGCTGCTTCTGTGAGGGGGAAATAGATGTCCTCCTCATGTGTCACTGCAGCAAGATGCCCTGTTTCAAGTGTGTGGCCCTGGTCTAAGTCCCTTGAATCAAGGCTGTTCAAGATTTTCCTATGGCTTTCAGGTGCGTAATGCTCACTCCTTCCAAGGAAATGTCAATGATATGATCACGCAGAACTGAAAGACTCCCAAAGAAAAGTGGGAAACGAATGTTGACTCCTCAGGAATTTGGCCTTACCTGCTATATCAGTGGAAGACTGGTCATAGATGACCTCTACGAAATAAAGCACAAGATAAAATACAAATTAGTCACCAGCCTTTCAAGGTTGATCAGTGTCCTGTGGTGAAAGAACCTTCCAACTGCAGCCTGCACACCCTCTAAGTGGAGCCCTCTCACTTTCCCTTTGATGCTTTCAGTATGTCTCTGCAGAGAGAGCCCAATTCATTATCTGAGTCCGCATTTCGAAAAACCTTGATGTGTATTTGTCTCCTTCATCAGTCCTTCACCTACCATGCAGCAAGGCTGCTAGCTTTCTAATTCTTTTTGAGACATGGTCTCCTTATGTTGTCTTGACCTTGACCACACTAGGTAGCCCAGGGTGACCTCAAACTCATGCTAATCCTCCTGCCTCAGTCTCCACAGGCCTAGAATTACAGCCATGGGCTACCATAACAGCTTCCTCTGGCTACTATAATTTCAATTGTCCCTTCCCAACTGGCTTCTCTGCTGAGCGTTTTCACCTATCATTCCTTCCTTGATAGCACAAAGACAATGTGCTGAACATTCATTA
The DNA here is from genome assembly GCF_000276665.1 of Chinchilla lanigera. NCBI lineage: Eukaryota > Metazoa > Chordata > Mammalia > Rodentia > Chinchillidae > Chinchilla > Chinchilla lanigera. The sequence goes on from NW_004955413.1 coordinate 8,508,647, forward strand.
GTTACCGTACTATTCCCCTGTCCCATTTTTATGATATTGCAATTATACTTTCAATAAAGTCTAAAATATTAACGTGCAATTAGAACATAACTTACAGTTGTCCTAAGACCCCCACTGCCCAGTATTTCTTCTCATCTCCTTCCCTGCCTTTTCCCCTGACAGTCTCCAATGTGGTCTCCAAGCCTCAAGCAGAGTCATATCACAGCCTCACCCCCATTGCTTGTACCTTCATTGGAGCTCTGAACAGAGCTCAAGGCCAGCAGGGCCGCTGTCAGCAGGACCACCAGCATCTTGCAGGAGGCTCTGGAGCTGCTCCTGAGTCTGAGTTGGGGACAGGAGGAACCTGGCTTTATAAAGCCAAGCAGAACAATGGCCCCTTCAGCTGCATGACCCTCTACGACGCTCTGCATCCTTGACTCCTCTTTGGGACTTTGGCCCAGCAGGATGGGGTGCTGCAAAGGTTGTCAGTGTCTCAGATCTCAAAGATTCAACTTTTACCTTGCCCCAGAGTGCTGAAGGTACAGTGTGCAAGAATTAAGCACAGATAGTATAATTAAATTTGATCAATATTTGAATTTCAATCTATTCAATGAGACTGTGACTCCATTTATTTGGGGTATGTGTGTATGTGTGTGTGTGTGTAGGGGTCCATATGCATATACATAAGTGTGTAGGCAGTCACCCTAAAGCCCAAACTGAAGATGGTCAGTATCCCTTAGTGTTAGTACCATTCAAACTCCATGAATCGTGATATGTGGGTCCCCGTGTATGTTTCCAAAATTGTTGGTGACATACATGTCATTTCTGCTCAATTCTGTAATTCCTTAAGCACTTCCACACTTCAAGCCATGTAACAGAAGTTTGAGCCCTGAACTGTTCATGCTCGTGAAGACCATTTTGCTCTTTGCAGCTTTGTGGGTTATTATAGTGAAAGTGGGCAGAGTAGTTCCACAGCATTTCTACAGCTCAGGTACAGAAACATATATTTCTCACTATGAACCATGCTATTTTGTGTTTCTGTGAATTTTTTCACACTCCTTCCACTTCCCAGCGTGTTCTCTAAGATTGAACCAGGGACCTTCTTGTGTGTAGAAAATATTTTGAATCATCGTCACTGAGATTGGATTGATCACAAGTATCCACTTGGATCAGGTAGTCTACAACACCTTTGAAGACCTCATTTCACTTTGTCTTCAATATTCTGTATTTGTTACTCTTTTGTTGTGGCTTAAATTTGTGCATATTTTGTATTCTGAATTAATCCTTACTGTTTTTTCTCCCCTTTTATCCATTTATTTGTGTAGAACAGCTTCACTTAATTTCTCTAAATCAGGCTTCATAGTACCTATCACTGCCTCTTCTGTGTGGGCTTGGGTCGGGTGTGTTGTGGTACTGAGGATTGAATCCAGAAGCACTGTAGTGCATCCTAGGCCTTTCTACTTTTCATTTTGAGTCAGGATCTCAATTATCAAGGATGGCCTCAAACTTACAATCAATCCTCCTGTCTCTGGTTTTAAAATATTTATGAGCATTTGCAGATGTCACCATACTAGGCTCATTCTTATTTTTAAAATTTGATAACATACTATATGTGTTTTCAAAATCCACTTTTGATAGCTTCACTTGCAGCTCTCTTTTCAAGTGCTGTGCAGCCATTGGTTACCTGAGCACCTTTTGCATGAAAATGTAAATCAGTCAGTATAATTAGCTGCCTGTTATCACTTCATATCATGCATTGGTTTATGTAATGATTCAATTTAATGCAGGCTATAGATAACTTGAGCATAGTTTGTTTGGAAGTGTGGGAGACAGGGCCACGTGCTTGGACATCCTAAAGATAGCTCCCTTGTCCAATGTGGACCCTTGGGTTTGGGGCTGTGTCTCTCCTGGGCCTTTCTGCAAGGCTGAAAATACTATTCCTGGCAGCCTCTTAAACAGTGGGGTTTGCTGTAGACAATGTGACTCTGACAGGATGATCAACTGGATGATTTTACCCGGAGATGAATAAGAGACTTTTCTTCTTAGTTTTAAGCAGTTTTTGATTCTGTAGCTCTGGCCTCCTGTTGATGACCCAATTCCTCAACATCCCCAGAGCTGGGATTACAGTGGGCAGCACCATGCCTTGCTGAAGAGTGTATGTAGAAGGGAGAAAATATTAGCAATTGGCAATTCTTCTCTGGTGGTTAGAACAGCAAAGAGCTCTGATTGTGCTTTGAGGCTTTATGAGAGACAGCAAATAATGGGTTGGTCTTTGCATGCCACTGTGTTTAGTTCCATACTTATTTCTCATTTTTGTAGATGCCACATGAGAAGGGACCCACAGGTAGCATATGGTAGATCATCAGGTAGAAAAGGAAGTTCAGTGAAAAGTCACAGAGGCTCATGCCAGGCAGACTTGTTCTTTTGTGGGCAGCTGCAAAAGCAGCAGCCTGAAGAAGTAAGCCTTGTTCTTGGCTTAACAGTCTTTGAATAGAGCCAGTGATTCTGACAAAGGTCACTCAGCTGAAGCCCTTTCTCTGACCTTCCATAATGTCAGCAATGAGTGAAGAGATTAATTCATGATGAAAGGAAAATATCACCTGTGGATGCACCAAACGCAATCAAAACATAAGTTAGAGGAACTAAGAAGGCAGTCAGTTGCAGGGAATGGGTTGGAAGGAGTGAGAAGCCTGTGGCAGGGAGCTGGAGCCACTTGAGGTGAGAACTCCTCCAGCCACACATGTGTCTTCTGGAATCTATTTCAAAGATAACAAGCCTCAATATGATCTCGTAATGTCCACATCATTCACCCTGCTCTCCCCCATATTAGTTTCCAGTGGCCACCAAAACAGGAAGGAAGGAGAAAGAAAAAGAACAGATTCACTGACTCTGTGGCAAAAACCCAGAAATTTATTGTAACAATGTTCAGAAACTAGAAGTCCGACGTTAAGTTGGTAGCAGGTTCATGGTTTTCAAAAGCTTCATGGCTTCCAGAATGTCACCTCCTTGCCATGTCCAAATGGGGTCCCCTCTGAGTACACGAATCCCTCCTGTCCCTCTGTGTGTCCAAATGTCCTCTTATTGTAAGAATGCTAGTCACACTAGGTTCTGGTTACCCTAACAGTCATGTTGAACCAAGTCATCTATGAAAGTTCCTGTCTCCATATGTAGTCAGATTTAGGGTACAAATTAGCCTGTAACACCTCCCAATCTTTTCTCATTTAGTGCCACTCATTCTGCCCAGTTCCTAAGAAAAAGTACAGGAGTCGCTTTTGACTTCTCACTCACTCAGGCACTGTCCATCAGCAAATCCAACTGGCTCTACTTTCAGAATATATCAAAAAGTCCCACTTGCCCAGTGTCCTCCACGACTCTGGCTCAGCAAGGATTTTCTCTCCAAGGGCTTTAATAGCCCCTAGCAGTCCTGATGAGATTGTTTCCCTCTACTGAGGGCCTCATGACTTTCCTCTCAATGTCCAATGGGGCCATTTCAAGATAAAGATCACACAACTTTTTTTGCTTAAAATTCTCTAAGATTTTCTCATTGTACCTGTTGTAAGATGTAAATGTCATACCTCATGTCTCCACCTAGCACCTGTTTCTCTTTTCCTTGAAGAGTGGTGAGTTTTCTGAATGTGAGAAAATGCAGAATCTTCTCAGCTTCTTTCTGTTCTGGTCTGTGTGGAATACGGCAGTAATGTTTTCCAAGGAAGATGAATATTGATGGGGGGCTGGGGGGTAAACTTGTGCTACCAGTGAGTGATTGCATTGAGTCCCATTGTCTAAGGTGGAGATCGTGTAAACTGGAAGAGTCATTGTGTACACTGGACTGACTAAGCAATTTGATGATATAATTAGCAAATAAATGCACTTATCTCTGATACATAATCTGAGCTTCTATTTTCCTAAAACTTCTGGCTATATGATTATTGTGTTGCTCTGCATAATTATTTTGTCATTGACTCTCAGTGAAGGTAGATTCCTCTCATATCCTCAAACATCCTTCATAACCCAGTCATGGATATAGGAAAGGTTTGTGAAGCTTTCATTAAACATGTCTCATTAAACATGAGACAGCACTGCATTAGACTTTAAGCTATGTTGTATAACTTAACACAGTTGAACTATGTTATATCAAACTTATAAGACATATAAATTATAGTTTATATGTCTATAATGTAAGACCTATAACATCCATTTAAAAACCTGCACAATGAAATACACTAAAAATGCGACTGATAAGGAAATATTATAAGCCAAATTTTATATAAATCCCTATTTATCTTTTTGAAAAAACTTAACGTCATCATAAAAAAGCTTGTTGACTCTCTCTGCTTCCCACTAAATCAAATCCAGTGGAAATTGGTAAGAGGTCTGTCTTGTCTGTAATCTGACAACAGTGGCTTCCCAAACATGTGCACTTCTTATTTCCAGAACCAGACACTATGGTATATTGCATGGCAAAGGGGACTTAAGTTTCTTAGTCAAGTGACATTAAAATAAGAGATCATCCTGGATTGTGCCAGCAGTCTGTTGTAATTACGATTCCCTTAAATGTGCAAAGAGAAGGCAGAGGAGTGTGTAACAGAGTGATGAGCTGGCATGGGAGAATGAACTGGCCATCACTGGCTCTGAAGATTGAAAAGGACCAAGGAAGGTAAGGAAGAAAGTGGGATTCTTCCCTAGAGCCCGAGGAAGAGAACTCCACCCTGGAACATGGATTCAACCCCATGAGAACCATTTCAGACTTCTGAGATACAACACGGTATGAAAACAAATCATGTCGCTTTGAGTTACTGACTGCATGGTGATATATCATAGCAGCAATAGGAAAACTAATACCCTTCCTATGGGCTTGTTTCATGTTCTCCTCTGGGCCCTCACAGGTTAGATCCTGTTTATAAAGCATCTCAGAGGAATAAAATTGTTATGGATATTAACACAAAGCCACTAAGCAATCTCTTCTCTTCTAAAATGAAAACTCTCAAAATGCATTTCAGTGAAAGTTTATTAAGCCCATATTAAATGGGATGGAGCTAAGAAATGCCCCTCTCTTATGCATGTACAATACACAGCACTCATCCAAGATCCATGTCTTGATGTTTCCTTTCAGCTGGGTACATCTAATTTTTCACTACTTTTCTACAATTATGCACTCTCTTGCGGTATGTGATAGCTTCTTCAAACATGTGCATCTTCTCAGAAAGTGGAGGATGCCAGATAGGTAGCCCTGCTTGCTGTAGACTTTGTTTCTTTTTCTAAATTAAAAACAAAACAAGAGTTACCAAAAGAACCCAGTGCTCAAAAGACCAGGCTCATCTTTTGTCATTTCCCACTGTGACCTTGGGGTGGCATTTCATTTCTCTTGTGCTTTAAATGCCTTAAGTGAAACATTCTTGCTCCTAGCCTCTAAGTTAGTCTGGCGGGCTGAACTCCTATCAGGGACTACAATGCAAACGCACCTCAGGGGAACTTGGTGAAAGCTTTCGTCTCTGCTCATACATAGAAGTTCCTCATAGAAGCACCTGCACTGGACATTTGTTCTTGAGCTCCTACCATATCTCTTCGCTCCAAGAGTATATTGAGTTTTCATTGAACACTGCCTGGGTGAGAAGGATGTGAAATGGGCAGGGTACCAAAGTATACTTTTGCAGAATGCCTAGGATCCTTCCACAGAAAGCCCCTCAAAGTCAGATCTTTAGCCTTTTCTGCTACTCTTCAGCTCATCAGAAGGAATGACATATGCCAGAAATAATGACATAAATTCATTAATTTAAAACATTCAAATCTCCTGGATTTCTCTTCCTGCTAAGAACAGAAGCGTCTGGGTTTGCTGTAATTGCTGTAGTCAGAAATCAATTCCTGTTAGGCAGAGGTGGAAACAGTGGTTCCTGTTTCCAGAAACGACCATCTGGATCTGGGCTGTGAGGCTGCTTCCTGGTTTCACAGTCAAAGAGGACATATGCCTGACATGCCAAGACGGGCACAGAGTATGTACAGGACATCAGTTATTTGTATGCAACCACTAGAGGGCATAACCCTGAAGTAGGACTCCATTACTCCAACATATTTTCTGTGAAGACGATTACCATCAAAATTTAAATCCATACAGACAAATTCATTCAAATAGGTCCTTCAGCTTCCACTAAAGTGCAACTTCTAGATTCCTCCAACTACTACCTGCAATGTTCCAATGCACCTACAGCAGTGCTAACAGCTTAGCTATTATTTGTAGGTACAACCAGATCATTCAGAAACCTAGGTGTGACCCAAGTCCTTTCTTAGCAAAAATCTCAGACATCCTTCAAATTATAGGGTTTTGTTTGTGAAGGAAGAAGAAATTGAAGTCTTATGACCCCTTCACTAAGGGTCAGATAAAAAATGAGAAACTACAGAGGGTTGTGACAGAGCGTGATCAGAAAGGACCAATGCTTCATTCATAAAGTTTTTAAACCTTTGTTCTGTTCAGTCTCGATACAAATGACTTTTACAATTACCAAAAGCATTACAAAAAAGCATACACACAAATCTGGAAAAGAAAATGAGGTGATTAACACCGTGCACCTCACCACATCCATCAACCCCATGGAGGGACCAAAGAGCTCTTCCCCTACAGCAGGCCAGAGAATGGCTCCCAGGAAGACTGCACAGATATCAGGGATCAGCAGTGTAGGAAGTCATCAAATTCCAGCTGTCAGTAATGCTTTGGGAAATGCTTATGTTTCTCTCATTTTTCAAACTTTTTTTGCCAAAATTTTGCCCTACCACAAAGAACAGACCAGCAGTATCATTCCCAAATATTAGTTACCACAACAGCACCTCCTAAGCAATAATATATAATCAAGGGGAAATAAAAGAAAATAAATAGGTGCCACATGTTTGAAGGAAGGACTCTTGACCTGTAGCCTCACTGGTTTCTTCCACAGAGTCAAAGGGGGACATGTCCAACACCGAGGCAGTAGAGAATTCTGGAAAAAAGAATAAATGTAAAAGAGTTGTGTCTATTCCCTGTGGAAGTCAGTACACTAGAGGAAAGCAGGGTTTCACTGAGGCATGCAGGAGAAGGGGGGTAGCAATGCCTGTCCACCTCCCCTGAAACAAAGCCCTCACTTACTGAAAGTCTGTGTGTCCTCCTGGAATATGTTCCCAGTTGATTCTGGTCCATAGGTCTGGGCTACACCAGCTGTTGAATCTTGGTCCACAAGTGGGTCTATATCAATAGTGAGCTCGTGTATTATTATGGACTGAATGTAGACACACACACACACACACACACACACACACCTGCCCACAGGCCCCATGCAGTCATAGGTGGGGACTTCAGAGGATGGCTGTGTTAGGGGGTGTGGATGTATACTAAGTGATGTGATGCTGGTATTAAGATTGTGAATGATAGTAGCCCCACCCTGGTTTAAGTCACACCAATCAATAGACTTACAGCCCAGGTGGAATGCAAAAGGAAGAGAGGGAAGGTAAGCTTGCTACTGCTTGTTCTTGCCTTCTGCCTCCTCTACTCTGTCAGATCTATTTCTCCTCTGTGATGCCCCTCTGCCATACCACCCTGCTTTGGAACCAGCTGACTGTAGACTAAAACCTCTACAGACTGTGAGCTGAAATAAACCTTTCTTCCTTAACTTTGGGTTTTGAGTATTTTATCTCAACAAGAGAAAAAAAAACCTAAGACAGAAGGGGACATGCCCAACTCCAAGGCACCAACAAAAATCTGAACCATAGGTGTGGCTACTACTTAATGGTTGAGATCCAGAACACTAGAGGAGAGCAGGGTT
>NW_004955413.1:8517348-8524574 GCF_000276665.1 Chinchilla lanigera
TGGATCTACATCAACAATAAGCTCGTTTATCATTATGGACTGCATCTAGACACACCCTGCACACAAGCCCCATGCAGTCATAGGTGGGGACTTTAGAGGGTGGCTGTGTTAGGGGGTGTGGATGTATATTAAGATGTGAATCTGGTATTAAGGTTGTGGATGATAGTAGCCCCACCCTGGTATGAGTCACACCAATCAGGAGACTTCTAGCCAGAGTGGAATGCAAAAGGAAGAGAGGGAAAGCAGGCTTGTTACTGCTTCTTGCTGCCTTCTTCCCCTTCTGCTCTGTAATGAGCTCTTTCTCCTCTGTGATGCCCCTCTGCCCTGCTTTGGGACTGGCTGACTGAAAGCTCTACAGACTTTGAGCTGAAATAAACATTTCCTCCTCTAACTTTGGGTGTTGGGTTTTTATCTCAGCAAGAGAAAAGGAACTAAGACAGAAGGGGACATGTGTGAGTCCAAGGCAGCAGAGATTTCTGGAAAAACTGTGAAACACAGTTGTGGCTATTCACTGTGGGAATCCAGTACACTGGAGGGGAGCAGGATTTCACTGAGGCATGCAGGAGAAGGGAGACAGCAAGGCCTGCCCAGGCCTCCCTGAGGCAAGGCCCTCACTTACTGAGAGTCTGTGTGTCCCCCTGGAATATGCTCCCGGTTGACTCTGACCCATAGGTCTGGGCTACACCAGCTGTTGAATCTTTATCCCTGGTTGTGTCTGTACCAGCATGGAGCTCATTTATAATGTTGGCCAATTCAGGTAGGGAAGTGACCAATCCTAGAGGAGCCAAGAAGAAAAGAAGAGCTCAAGACAGCCCAGGTGAAGTGTTCGTCCACACCCTGCCTGTTCCTAGCTGCACCCTTCCTCTGGGGAAAAAATAGAACATGAAGTCATCCCTGGATCCACTGTGGTCACAAAAGTCTCTTCCCCAGCCATAGAAAGTCAGGCAGCCACTGCTTCCCAGCAGAGCACTCAGCACTCCCCCTTTGAGGAGCTCCATGTAGCAAAAAGCAGTCAACATTGTTCCTCTGACTGTGTATGTTCAGAATGGTGCAGTAGGAACTTTCCAAGACTGACTCTCCATAACCTTTGCAGGTTCCTGAAAGCTAAGTGCAAAAGTAAGGGATTATCTATCAAAGAAAATGACTATTTCTAAATAGAAGCAAGAATGGAATCAACTCCAAAAATGGCTATTCCCATTATTTTCTCATTGAACGAACTATAGCTAAGAATCCATTCTCAGCGTGTCCCATAGAACACCCAATCTTGCCATCCTGGGGCGGTTAACCACGTAAGCATCAGAACCGTCAAAATCTGCTGAGCAACAGACAGGGCCCCCTTGGGCTGTATTCAAAATAAGTACAGAGTCAGTGTGGCAGGTGGGGACACCCTGCGAAAGAAGACAAAGTCATTACGTCTCTATAGCCGGCTCTTTGCTTTTTTCATTATTGTTTTGTTGAGACAGAGTCTCACTGTAGCCTAGGCTGGCATTGGAGAGCTACTAGATAGGAGCCGTCATGCCAGCCTCACTTTGCTTTATCACACATTCAAAGCAGCAAGAAAGCCAGTCAAACATCCCAGAAATTGACAGCTTCCTGAGAAGGAGGGCCAGAAGAAGAGGCCCTCTTAATCCAAGGTAATGAACATCTCTGCTCCTGAGAAATGGATCTGAACTCAAGAAGAAACTAGAAAGCAAACTTTGGGTGGAACAACTCCTTTCATCTGTGGTTAGTGAGGACATATTTCTTTCACTTCTCACAGTGATTTGCAAGTTCTCATCCTAGACTGAACGATCTCCATTGTCTGTGAGCAGACTGGCTGCTATAGCTCTCTGAAATCAGTTATACTCCATTGTAAAATGAGGCACACCTCTCCCCCAGGCTTTTTATCTTAAATAGCATTAAATAGGCCTCAGTCTGCGATGGATGCATGGGAAAACTCGTGTTCTCTGGTCACGTGCCCTAATCCCATCTGACCCAGCTGTGAGATCAATTCAAACCAACAAACTAAATCATGTTTTATTCATTCAACTGCCCCAGGCGCCATAGCTCGTCTGCCATCTGCCTTTACCCAGTTGAACTTTATCACTCTTCCCCTCTACACACACAACATCACATCACAGACTTCTTACCTAGGCCTGGTAAGGGCAAAGCCTCAGCCAAGACACACAGGGCACAGAGGACCAGAGCCTTGGGGAGCATGGTGCCAACTGGGACAGCAGCAGGCTGCCAGCAAGCAGGTGAGCAGGCAGGACTGCACACCTCTCAGCCAGCCCTCCTCTGCGCTTTTATGGACAAGCCTCTCCACTCCTTGTCCCCTCAGACAACATTCCTTGGGCAGTTAAAACAAAAGCCTCACCCAGCCCAGGGAATAGCCCTGGGGGGAAAGCTGGACAGGGACCAGGGGAAGAGAGAAGGAGGGAGGATGTCAAGAGTTAAACTCTGATACGATCCTTTGCAAAATAGGTTGCAATGCTGACTATTATATGCAACTTTGTCTGCTTCCTCCAGTGGCAGTGGAGGAATTACTGTTCCACCAGATGCGGCAGTGAAGCAGCTCACCTCCCGGCCCCGGGCTGCAAGAGTGGCATCTAAGCACCAACCACGTACAGCTTTTCTGAGTTCCTTCTGTCAGAAAAAGGGACCCAATATCACAGTCAGCGCCTACAGCTGACACTGACACTACGGAGTAGCTGTTGCCAAGGGAATCTTAACCCTGCTGTCAGAAGCTGAAAGAGTACAATGGATAACTGCTACGTAATGAAAACTGAACTGTCTAAAATTATAAAGTTTGCACGTGCTCATCCATTTCTCAGCATGAAGCTATGTGGTAGGAATTATTATCCTCCATTTCTTGTGAGGAACCTTGAGGCTGAGCTTAAATAACTTCAGAATCACTCTCTGCGGAGGTGTCCTGAATGCAGAACCCTTCTCGGCAGTGTGCGCCTCGCTCCTGTCGTGACTTGCTCAGTCCTCCCGGACCAGGGTACCCTGAGACACATCCTTGGTTGTAGCCCTGACTCTATCCCACAGGACGGTCCTGTTCAGTTTCTCTCTCTGATCTTTGTCCCATGAAGAGTGGCACTAAAAGAGATTCCACCCGAATGAAGGGGAAATACACACACACTCAAGAACTTCCTGTTTTCCTTGAAACGATTTCCTTGACAACCTGTGCGATGAAGTAGAACCCACACACAATAGTTAGGAGTCTGAGACTCATGAAAATCTTACAGGTAAGTAACACCAGCAAACTGTAAGACTTGAATGACACAATGGTGGGTTAAGTCACTGGCCGATAGGGGAAGGGGACATATTACCTGGACTGAGGCATAGTATGAGAATATTTCCTTACACTGAAAAGCACAAGAATAAACTCCAAAGGTACTGAGTTGAATTTCCAAAATTCTTGAAAAGAGTTGGACTAAGGCAGTGAAAAGCTACTGAGGAGAGAGTGACTCCTTCCTCTAAGCTCCAACTGAGAACATGTACAGGAATTGAAACCAGAGCCTTTGTACTGAGCTACAATCCTCAGCCCTCTTTTGGAGTTATTAAACAAATGTTTACAGAATGACTTGAAAATGCAGTGACTGGAGCAGCAGACACACTAGGAAGGGGGCTGAATGTGAAGATTTTGAGGTCTAACAGCGTGGCCATGAGGCCTGCTTCTGCAGGAATAATCAAGACACCATGGCCAGGGGCCACTCAGTGCCTCGGTTATTTTCCTCTATGCATGGGACATAAAGTGGGCTTCCCTTCCCTGGGAGGACTAAGTGAAAGTATTCCTATGGAATGTCTGGACGAAGAAAAGGACACAATAAAAATGAGCTCTGATTTCTAGGTGTTGAAGAGGAAAGAGGCTCAGGTCCCAGGGAGTGGACAATAATATTTTATGGCAGGAGCAGAAAAGAGCCTGAGCTGGGAGAGTCCATGGAGAAGATGGACAAGTGGATGCGAAAGCAGTTTGCAGTTGACTCCAATAAACACACCTCCAGGTTTATAGTCAGACGGGAAAGGCCTCCAGGCAAACACAAGTAAAACTCACTGGAGGACACAAGTGTGCGAGAAAGCGGGGAGTGGCGGCGCACCCCAGGAATCCCAGCGCCTGAGAGACTGAAGCAGGAGGACCAAGAGGTAGAGCCCGGCCTGGGCAATTTAGCAAGAACGTGCCTCAAAATCAAAATTAAAAAGGCTGGAGATGTAGCTCAGTGCAAAGGCCCTGACTTCAACCCCAAATGCCATACACAGACACACACAAACAAACACACACACACACACACACACACACACGCACACATGCAGGCACACAAACTATGCATACATAGTCATGTCAAAATGGCAGGTCCTGTACAGTAAGTTTAGGAACACAGAAGAAAGAACACTTAACAATTCCTAGATTACAAGCCACTGAGGGCTGGAACCACATTAATCAACTTTGCATGGTTTCACTCCTGCAGAGTTGATAATACAGCTATGTGCAGAGCAGTCACTAAATAAATGATTATTCATTAGTATTGACATCTCACAGATGAAGGTGGGAAAGCACCACCAAGCACAGTATGCGAGCAGCAGTGCTGAGGCCAGGACCTTGGCTTCTCTGCACAGACAGTGTGGGCGCGAATCCAGATTGTGTGAAACCCTAAGCTTCCCTGGTGACTGGGTCCTTCCAGTCTCCTCCTTACAGAATGCAGGTAAAGTTAGTGGTCCTTTCTTAGCGCAGTTGTGGGAATGATGTCAACTGATCCATAAGGCAGGCACAGGTTTATAGTAAATAATGAGCGACTAATAGCTCCCATTATTATAGCTTGACATAGATCTTTATTTTTGGTACCGGGAATTGAACTCAGGACTTAGCACAGGCCAGGCAGGCACCCTGCCACTGAGCTATATGCCTGGCCTGAAATGGATCTTAAGGAAAACTGTAAGAGTAGCCACCCTCACTGAGGAAAAGTATGTGACAAGACAGATGCAACTGGAGAACATCAGGTTAAAGGAGAAAAGCCAGGCGCTGCAAAATCATGCCACTTCAGCACAGCAGTGGAATTTAAAAATGTCATATTTCTGCTTTCTGAGGTACAATCCTAATATCCTGGGGGACTGAGCCAGAAGAAGCATATATTCCAGTCCAATATGGGCAACTTAGCCTGTATCAAAAATTTTAAAAGGGTACTGAGGAGGCCTGAGATGTAGCTCAGTGAAGGTAGCAAAATCAAAAGCCAGACAACCATCTCCATGAGTCTCTCAGCCTCCACAAAAGCACAACCTCCAGATTCCTCCAACTACTGCCTGCCATGCTCCCACATACCTACAGCAGAGCTGGAATGCAGCTCTTATTTGTAGATATGATCATATTGGTTAGAAATCGGATTTGTGGGTATGGTCCAAAGCCCTCTGTATGCCAAAGCCCCAGACATCCGTCAACTACCGGGGTTTGTTTGTGAGGGAGGAAGAAATTGAAGTTTTATGACCCCTCTAAGACTCAGACAGAAATCCAGGCATGGTAGCCAGCACTAGGGAGGCTAAGGCAGGAGGACTGCTGCGAGTTTGCAGTCAGCCTGGGGTACATAATAAGTTTGAGGCCAGTCTGGACTACAGAAAGAGACCCTGTCTCAAAAAAAAAAGTCAAAAGAAAGACAAAATATGGTGGGTGATTCACAGAATGTGAACAGATAAGACCAATGCAGCATTTATAAAGTTTTTAAATGGCTTTTTCTTCTGTCTGCTATAAATTCAAATGGCCTTCCTGATTCTCAAAATATTTACTCACAAAGTTGTGTCTGAAACGTAATCATCTAAAATAGTAAACACAAAGTGATTAACCCCATCTAGATCACCACATTGTCAAGTTTACAGAGACACAAAAGAACTTGCAGCTTCTGAGCCCAAAGGCTGACTCCAGAGATCAAGATCCAAACAGATCAGCAATAAGCTATGTGCATGTTCAATAGATTGAACCTGTTAAAATACCCTGGGAGCTGGGCATGGTCATATCTGGCTGTAGCATCAGCACTCAGGAGGCTGAGGCAACAGCATCTTCTCAAGTTAGAGGCCTATGTGGCCTACATAGGGAATTAAGGCCAGCCTGAACTACTGAGCCAGACCCTGCCTCAAAAACAAAAACAAAATAAATAGTAAGGAAATGCTTTCATTTTTCACAAATTTTGAAGTTATTTTATTTAAGTTTAACTTAGAAAAAAAATAGCAAAAAATACAGTAAAACATAAGTTACCACAACAGAAACTTTCTAAGCAATGAAATATAAGCAAGAAAAGGGGGACAGCCAAAAGGTGCTCTATATTTGAAGACAGAATTTACTAGTTTCGGCCTTACTGGTTTCTTCCAAAAAAGTCAGAGGGGACAAGTCAAATTCTACATTCATAGAAGATTCTGGAAAAACAAGCCAGAACACAGGTATGGCAACACTTAATATTAGAAATTGAATACACTGGAGGAAAACTGCTTACCCTCAGGAGTGCTGGAGTTTAGGCCCAGCGGTGCCAGGCCACATTTCCTAAAAGTCTGGGTGTCCTCCTGGTACAGTGTATGTCTGTGGCCATCTCTAGGCCAGTGGTCTGAAATAGATTGGTTAAATCTTGGTCTGTGGCTACCCCTATACCAGTATTTCACTCTTTCTCACTGGCTAATTCAAGTAAATCATCCTTTAATTCTAATGAAGCCATTAGAGAAGAAAAGAACAGCTCATGGACTTTCCAGAGAAAGTGGTTCTCTACACCCTTCTGATTCATAGAACATGAGGTGATCCTGAATCCAGTGTGGTCACACAAGTTTCCCCTCCTTTGAGGGTGGAACGTCAGGAGGCCACAAATCCTGAAGGGAGCAGTCAGTGCTCACCCTTTGAGGAGCACTACTCAGGAAGGAGCGGTCCCCATTGTGCTTCTGACCATGTGTTGTTCAGACTGCAACTGAAGGGAAATTCAAAAACTGACCCTGCATAACCTTCTTCCCTAAGAGCAAAAGTTAAGGAGTTAAGGAGCAAAAATCATGGCTATTTCTAAATATAAGCAAGAATGGACTCCACTATAGAAAGCGCTATTCCCATTATGTTCTCATTTGATGAACTCTAGCTAAGATTCCATTTTCAGCACATCCCACAGAATACCCAGTCCTGACATCCTGGGGCTGTTAACTATGTGGGCATCAGAACCATCAAGGTCTGTTGAGCAACAAGCAGGGTCTCTTTGGGCTACACTCATGCGGGGTGATGACACCTT
>NW_004955413.1:8525089-8531102 GCF_000276665.1 Chinchilla lanigera
CAGCTCTCTGAAATGAGCTGTACTCCTCTGTCAAAAGAGGACCCACCCCATCCCCTGCATTCTACTTTGCATTAAATAATATTAAAGAAGCCTCTTCAACACCCAGTGTGGGAGGGGACCCACTGGAAAACTCACCAGCTCTCTGGTGACCTGCCCTAGTCCCGTGTGGCCCAGCCCTCAGCTCCCTGTCCCCACCTAAGACTGGCTCCATGTACATATTATCAACTTGACTTTCTAATGGTTTTCCTCTCTTGCAGTCTCCCACTTTGCTGCTCTTCACAAACCACAAAGTAACTTTAGCCTTGTCCTACAAAAGACCTCCTGCAGTGGGGATCAGCCCTGCCAGGGCACACAGGGCAGTGAGGATCAGGGCCATGCAAAAATGGGAGGAAGCTGCAGTGGAGCAGGTAGGACAATAGGCATCTCAGAGAGAGCTTGTCTGGGCTTTCAGAGCCCTGAGCCCTTTGTTCATGAAGCCAATACTCCCAGATTTTTGAAAGAAAAGCTTAACCCAGCCCAGAGAATGGGTGTGGGGGGAAGGCTGGACAGGGACCAGTGGCAGGGAGAAGGAAGGAGGATGTCAAAAGTCAAACTCTGATAAGGTCCTTAGCAAAGTAGGATGCAGTGCTGAATTATCATGTGCACCTTTGTCTGCCTCTGCCAGTGGTAGGGAGGAAATTCCTTTTCCACCAGCTGCTGAGACAGCTCCCCTCCTGGTCCAGGGCTGCAAGAATGGCATCCAAGCCCCAGCCACACACTGTTTGATTCCCAAGAGCTTACTCTGTGTTAGGGAAGGTGACTCTGCATCACAGTCAGCGCCCAGAGGTGACACTGACTCTACAGAGCACCCTGTTGCAAAGGGAATTTAACCCTGCTGTCAGAAGTTGAGAGATAATTTCAGGTAACCTTAACTACTGCTATGTAATGAGAACAGAAATAACTAGGATTATCAGAGTCTGGATATTCTGCTATCTCAACTATTTCCAGACAGGATTCTATATGGTAGGAAATATCCCCTTTTGGAGGGAAGAGTTGGATCCTATGGTCTAGTGCAGCCTGGGGAACTTAGTGACTTATTGGGACAATATTTAAAAATAACAAAAAAATACAAAAAAGGCTGGAGATACAGCTCAGTGTAATGGGCCTGTGTTCATTCCTCAGTATAAAAAGTAAATTGATCCCTTAGAAGTTGAGAGAAAAATAAAAGTACAGTGAGAGGGTCACTTGGTGGGTATGTGTGGTTTGACTAAAGGAGTACCTCCTGGTGTTCTCTGCCATAGAAAATGAAAATATGTGGCAACAATGCATTACATACCTCAAGATAATGAAAAGAGAATTTGTGTGCATTCACCCTAAAGAAACATGATGGTTATGCTAATTACCATGAGTTCATCACTATCAAATATATACAAGAATCAAGACTTCACATTGTACCACACAAACCTGTACAAATATTGTCAATTAGAAAGGGTTAAAAAAAACCTGAAGTATGTGCCTAAAAGGTACAGCGACAGTGTGAGAGAGGAGGGGCCATAAGAGAGGAGTTTGTAATACAGAGTTTGAAATGGCACTTGGGGCCAGATCACACACAGTTTCACAGTGATAGAGCACATGCCTAAGCAGGTAGGAGGTCCTTGGTTCCATCACCAGCTTGGAAAAGAAAAAAAAAATTTCCACTTAGCCCTGTGGTTAAACTTCTAAATAGTTTGAAATTGAGAAAAATGGAAGCATTTTTTACAAACATTTTTTTTTTTTGGAGGCAGCATCTGGTTGCATATGTCAGGCTGACCTTGATTTCACTATGTAACCCAGACTGGTCTCAAACTCATGAAGATATTCCTGCCTCAGCTTCCTGAGTGTTGGCATTACGGGCAGGTACCACCATACCCAGCTCCCACAGCATTTTAACAGTTTCAATCTACTGACTATGCACATCGCTTATCACTGATCTGTGTTTGGATCTTTGGGCTCAGAAGGGGCAAGTTCTTTGGTGCCTCTGTAAGCTTGATGGCGTGGTGATCTGGATGGGGTTAATGACTTTGTTTTCTATTTCAGATGCTTACATTTCAGATACAACTTTGTGAGTAAATATTTTGAGAATTGTAAAGGTCATTTGAATTTATAATGAACAGAAGAAAAAGCTATTTAAAAACTTTATAAAGGCAGTATTGGCCCTATCTGTCCACACTCTGTCATTACCCACCATATTTTGTCTTTCTTTCTGTCTAACTCTTAGTGGAGGGGTCATAAAACTTCAATTTCTTCCTCCCTCACAAACAAACTGCTATAGTTGAGGGATATCTGAGATTTTGGATTAAACAGATGAAGCCTTGGGCTTGATCTACAAATCAGATTTCTAACCAGTCTGAACATATCTACAAATAAGAGCTGCATTCCAGCTCTGCTGTAGGTATGTGGGAGCATGGCAGTAGTTGGAGGAGTCTAGAGGTTGTGCTTTTGTGGAGGCTGAGAGACCCATGGAGATGGTTGTCTGGCTTTTGATTTTGATACCTTCACTGAGCTATTTGCCAAGTCCTGACCACCCATGTTTAAAATGTTTTGATAAAAGATCTTGCTAACCCTTAAGTTCTCTAGATGAGCTAGAATATATGATCACCTTGGCTCAGCCTTCCAGAATGTTATGATTGTACCTCAGAAAGCAGAAATGTGATATTTTAAAATTCCACTGCTGTGCTGATGATTTTGCAGCGCCTGGCTTTTCTCCTTTAACCTGATGTTCTCCAGTTGCACCTGTCTTGTCACATACTTTTCCTCAATGAAGGTGGCTACTCTTACAGTTTTAAGGTCCATTTTGGTACAGTGGTACAGCCTCTACTCAGCAAGTGCAAAGTACTGAGTTTGATTCCTGGTACCAAAAAAAAAAAAAATCTATGTCAAGCTATAATAATGGGAGATTTCACTCTCTCATTATTTACTATAAACCTGTGCCTGCCTTATGGATCAGTTGACATCATTCCCACAACTGCGCTAAGAAAGGACCACTAACTTTACCTGCATTCTGTAAGGAGGAGACTGGAAGGACCCAGTCACCAGGGAAGCTTAGGGTTTCACACAATCTGGATTCGCGCCCACACTGTCTGTGCAGAGAAGCCAAGGTCCTGGCCTCAGCACTGCTGCTCGCATACTGTGCTTGGTGATGCTTTCCCACCTTCATCTGTGAGATGTCAATACTAATGAATAATCATTTATTTAGTGACTGCTCTGCACATAGCTGTATTATCAACTCTGCAGGAGTGAAACAATGCAAAGTTGATTAATGTGGTTCCAGCCCTCAGTGGCTTGTAATCTAGGAATTGTTAAGTGTTCTTTCTTCTGTGTTCCTAAACTTACTGTACAGGACCTGCCATTTTGACATGACTATATATGCATAGTTTGTGTGCATGCATGTGTGCGTGTGTGTGTGTGTGTGTGTGTGTGTGTGGCACTTGGGGTTGAAGTCAGGGCCTTTGCACTGAGCTACATCTCCAGCCTTTTTAATTTTGATTTTGAGGCATGTTCTTGCTAAGTTGCCCAGGCCGGGCTCTACCTCTTGGTCCTCCTGCTTGAGTCTCTCAGGTGCCGGGATTCCTGGGGTGCGCCGCCACTCCCCACTTTCTCGCACACTTGTGTCCTCCAGTGAGTTTTACTTGTGTTTGCCTGGAGGCCTTTCCCGTCTGACTATAAACCTGGAGGTGTGTTTATTGGAGTCAACTGCAAACTACTTTCGCATCCACTTGTCCATCTTCTCCACGGACTCTCCCACCTCAAGCTCTTTTCTGCTCCCACCATAAAATATTATTGTCCACTCCCTGGGACCTGAGCCTCTTTCCTCTTCAACACCTAGAAATCAGAGCTCATTTTCATTGTGTCCTTTTCTTCGTCCAGACATTCCATAGGAATACTTTCACTTAGTCCTCCCAGGGAAGGGAAGCCCGCTTTATGTCCCAAGAATAGAGGAAAATAACCGAGGCACTGAGTGGCCTGTGGCCATGGTCTCTTGATTATTCCTGCAGAAGCAGGACTGATGGCCATGCTGTTAGACCTCAAAGTCTTCACATTCAGCCCCCTTCCTAGCATGTCTGCTGCTCCAGTCACTGCATTTCCCAGTCATTCTGTAAGCATTTAATAACTAAAGGTTATTAAATAACTAAAGGTTTAATAACTAAACTTTTAGGTTCTATGGACAAATGCTTGTAGATTTCTTAATATCTTAATGTAAATGGTGTGTATGTGCACGTGTATTCTCACTTCATGGTTATAGTTTTAAAGTATGAAGTCAGTTTTTAGCTTCTTTTGAGTAGCCAGCGAGTGGGTCACTGGACACATTCTCAGAATGCCTCTTCTGAGCCTAGAAGTTGATATTACTCTGTACCCATATCTAATCTAGGAGGAGAGGTGGCTCCAGTCTCAATGTCTTCACTCCATGCTGAGTTTCCTATTGCCCAGGTTGGAAATACGAGTTTTATTTTCTTCAAATTGCTCCCTATAGGAGGACTGATTATTGGGACTTGAAAGTCCAGAAGCACCTGACCAGGCTGGAGGCTCCCGGGTGCCGAGGACCCTGGTTCTGTTGGGAGTGGAAGCAGGGAGGAATAGAGATGCCTCTTTGCAGGTTAGCAGCCAACTCAGCCCACGTCCCAGAAGCTGACTGCACTGTGGAGAGGCAGAAGCAAAGACTTGGAGAGACTTTAATGCCATCAGGAAGATGTCCGGATGTCAGGCAGACCTACCTCCTAGTGATCATGTATCAACCAGGTTAATGCAATAAATGTTCTACAGAAAGAAAGATGATGGAAGGCCTTTATGTTCTTCTCTAACTGGGTAAACCGTGTGATCATTTTCTCTAATCCTGGTAGTTCGTTTTTAGAAGACCCCAGACAAGTTACAGACTAGTGATCAGTATTCATCTCATCACTAATGAGTACATTAATTAAAGAAAATCACTTTCTCTGTGCCAAAACTGTATTAAATAATGCAGGAATTTCAAGGGAAAGGATAATGGGAAATTTAACCAGTGTGGTCGCTCCTGGCTATAATCCCAGCACTTGGGAGACTCAGGCAGGAGTATTGCCTCATATTGGAGGCCAGCCTGGGTTACAGAGTGAGTTTAAGGTCAGCCTGAAGTACACTGTCTTAAAAAATAAAAGGGATGTAGTTCAGTGTGAAAGTGCTGGGTTCAATCTGCAGTACTAAAATAAAAAAATGAAAAACAAGGGCTGAATAATATACCACCAGATGTAAATACCACATATTTATGCATTCTACACGGATAGAGTTGCTTCCATCTTTGACTAGCGTGAATAACACTGCAAAGAACAAGGCTGTGTTACTTCCTCATGATTCACCTTTCATTTGTTTGGATATATACCTAGAAGTAGGATTGCTAATTCATAGAGTAATTCTATTTTTAAGTTTGTTTTTGTTTTGAGACAGGGTGTTGCTCTGTAGTTCAGGCTGGTCTTGAACTTACTATGTGGCCTAGACTGGCCTTTCACTTGCTCTGATCCTCCTGCTTCAGTCTCCTGAGTGCCTGAATTATAGATGTGGGTCACCAGGCCAGGTTGGTAATTCTAATTTAACTTGGTCAGTAACCTCTGTACTGTTTTCTCTAATGGCTGTAGCATTTTCTGTTCTTATCAACAGTGCACAAAGTGTTTGCCTCTTCATATGCTGATAGTTGTTATACTCAACTCGTTTGGTGTGACTATTTGAATGGTTGATTAAACAGTGACTTCCTGTGGTTTCAGCTATTTCATTTCTCATCAGTTAGTAATGAAAACACATTTTCTTCCCACTCCTGACCTACAACCACGATTTATAAGCATTTCTTTCTTCTTCCTTCCTTCCTTCCTTCCTTCCTTCCTTCCTTTCTTCCTTCTTCCTTTTTTTTTAACACTGGCTCCTGCTATGTGGTCAAGGTTGGGCTTGAAATTACTGTATAGCCCAATTGACCTCAAATTCGAGGCAGTTCTCCTGACTCGGCCTCTGGCTCTTTGGGTTCATAGGTTTGGAC
>NW_004955413.1:8531319-8541885 GCF_000276665.1 Chinchilla lanigera
TGTCTCCTTTCCACTGCCACCTTGTGGATTCAGACTCTGGGGGTCACTGTGTTGGAGGAATGAAAGCTTAGGAAGCCAACTTTTGTGAGCAGGTCCATAGCGCCTGGTGGAGGCAGCCTGCACACACCCAGCCAGCCCCCAGGCCGCTTGATTTCACCTTTTTAATGTTGTCTGAGGCACAATCCTGCTCAGTCTTCACAGGCCCTGCCAGTGCGTTGCTGTGGGGCCCTGCTTTCTTCTCTGCTGGCTTGGTTTGTCTTCCTAAAGCACCAGTCTGACCACACTAATCATCCAGGCCTCCTCCTTCAGTTTGGTAAGGTTTTTTTCTACTTTAAAAATTTTCTTTCTTTTGCAAGCTGGGCATGTGCTCTACTACTGAGAAGCTGCGTGTGATCTGGCCCCAAGTGCCATTTCCAACTCTGTGCTACAATCTCCTCTCCTATAGCCCTAGCTCTCTCACCTTCAGGCACATACTTCAGGTTTTCAAACCTTTTATGAATTGTACTATTTGTACAATTTTATAAGGTACTTTTTGAAATTTTGATTCAAGTCAAAATTGATAAGATATGATTCATGCGTGTATTGAGTGGTAATTAACTCAGGGTAAGTTAGCTTAGCAACTGCCTTAAAGTTTTATCATTTCTTTATGGTGAGCACATTCAAATTCTCCTATTTTTAGATATATAATGTCTTGCTGCACCATAGAACACCAGAATTTGCTCCTCTAATCAAATAACATTGGACTCAGTGACTGTCCCTCCTCTCCCATTTTCACAGCGTTAGAACTTCTATTCTGCCCTCACCTTCTAAGGAACTTTTTTTTTTTACTGAGGAATGCACCAAGGGCCACCACATTGAACTACATTCCCAAAGTTTTAACATTTAAAAAAATTTTTTAATTTAATTCTTATTTTTTTGTTTTGAGACACTAATATTTTGTTTTGGGGCAGTAAGTTGCCCAGGTTGGGCTAGAACATGGGGTATAACTTCTCCTTCCCTAAAAGACAGGAGATAATAATTCTTCCACTGTAGGTTCTTGTTGAGCAATAGATGAAGTGTTTGCATATATAGACTCTTAAGATATTTCTGTTCTCATTATGTAGCAGTAGGTAAGGTTACCCATAATTCTCTTTCAGTTTCTGACAGCAGGGTTAAGAGTCCCTTTGCAACAAGGTCCTCCATAGTGTCAGTGTCACCTCTGGGTGCTGACTATGATGCAGGGTCCCCTTCTCAAACACAAAGTAGGCTCTTGGGACTCAGAAAGTCAGTATTTGGCTGGGGCTTGATGCTAATTTTGCAGCCCTGGGCCAGGAAGGGAGCTGCCTTAGAACCTGGCGAAACAGGAACTTCCTCCCTGTCACTGGAGAGGCAGACAAAGGTGCCTGTGATTATTGAGCACTGCTTTCTACTTTGCCAAGAACTTTATCAGAGTCTGACTTTTGACCTCCTCCCTCCTCCCTACCCCTGGATGCTTTGCATTCTTCTCTCCAGGCCCATGATCTCTGCTTGGTGAGGTCTTTTTCAACCTGCTAGATAGTGCTTCCTTCAGGGAGAAGGGGCTCAGGGGTTTAAAAACCTCCAAAGATTAACCCGATGTACCTGTTTTCCTGCCTGCTCCCCTGCAGCCTACTCCCTCCCTTGGCACTGTGCTCTGCAAGGCCCTGGTACTTTCTGTGAGTCCTGGCTGGGCAGCACCTACCCAGGAAAGGACGTGTGGGAGTCCTTGGAGACTTGGAGAGAAAAATGAAGAAGGAAAAAGAAAAGGTGAAGAAGGGGGAGGAGAAGAAGGAGAAAGATGCAGAGGAGAGAAATAGAGAGAAGAAAAAACAGAAAAGAAGAGAAAAGAAAACTGCTATGATGTTAGAAAGTCAAGTTGATAATACGTACACGGAGCCAGTCTTAGGTGGGGACAGGGAGCTGAGGGCTGGGCCACACGGGACTAGGGCAGGTCACCAGAGAGCTGGTGAGTTTTCCAGTGGGTCCCCTCCCACACTGGGTGTTGAAGAGGCTTCTTTAATATTATTTAATGCAAAGTAGAATGCAGGGGATGGGGTGGGTCCTCTTTTGACAGAGGAGTACAGCTCATGTCAGAGAGCTGAGGTAGCCGGCCTGGTCACGGACAAGGAGCTCATTGGGTCTAGAATGAAAACTTGTAAATCATCCTGAGGAAGGAGAGAAGTGAGTGTCCCCAGGCTACAAAGAAGGGGGAGATTTCACCCTGAAGCTTTCATTTTTAGTTTTCGTTGCGGTCAGGCCCATTTCTCTGGAGGAGACATGTCTGTTCAATTGCAACAAAATGGCTTCTCTCCCTCTCAGGTGATCTCGGGGTAGCTGTCAGTTTCTGGGATGCTGAGCTGGGCTTGGGTTTTCTTACTGCTTTGATGTGCGACGAAGCACAGTGAAGCTGGCATGGGGGCTCATGCCTGTGACAGAGCGCTCTGGAGATCAATGCCGACCTCGGCTATAGCGAGACTGTCTCAAACACAAGCAATCAATCAAACACATAGACAAAAACACCAAAATGACAACATTGGCGAGGCGGTGATGTTTTCCCTTTCAGCAAGGTGTCATCACCCTGCATGAGTGTAGCCCAAAGAGACCCTGCTTGTTGCTCAACAGACCTTGATGGTTCTGATGCCCACGTGGTTAACAGCCCCAGGATGTCAGGACTGGGTATTCTGTGGGATGTGCTGAAAATGGAATCTTAGCTAGAGTTCATCAAATGAGAACATAATGGGAATAGCCCTTTCCAGAGTGCAGTCCATTCTTGTTTGTATTTAGAAATAGCCATGACCCTTGCTTCTTAATTCCTTAGTTTTTGCTCTTAGCCTTCAGGTATTTATAAAGGTTATGGAGGGTCATTGTTGGAAGGTTTCTTCTGCTCCAATCCAAGCCATACACAATCAGAGGCACAATATGGACTGCTCTGTGCTGAAAATAGCCCCTCAAAGGGTGAGCACTGAGCCCACCCCTGGCCAGTGTCAGCCACCTGACCTCCACCATTCAGGGATGAGGAACTTGTGTGACCGCACTGCATCAAGTGACTGCCTCATGTTCCACCAACCAAAGGTTGTGGAGAATCACATTCACTGGGAAGTTCTTGAGCTGGTTTTTTCTTTCTGGCTCCAGTAGATTTAAAGTGTGACCCACTTGAATTAACCAGTGAGACAGTGAAGTCTTGATATAGAGGCAACCACAGACCAAGAGTCAAGCAAGACCTACCCTGAGCAACCAATCTAAAGATGACCACGCACGTAGCCAGGAGGACACCCAGACTTTCGGTCAGGGAGGGTCTTGGTTCAAAAGAGGCCCAGGCAGGCACTGCCAGCCCCGACGTCCTTTACCCCTGAGGGAAACCTTGCTTTACTGCGATGTACTGGATTCTTACTATTAAGTAGGACCATATCTATGTTCCCTTTTGTTTTTCCAGAAATTGTTACTGATTTGGACTTGGACATATCCCTCTCTGGCTTTGTAGAAAAGCTGGTAAAACTAAAGGTCCTATATTCAAAAATGGAGGAATATGTTTTAATCTCCTTTATCATGTTTAATCTAAAGCTGAAGCACGAGGCCTGGATGAGTGGTGTGGTCAGACTGGTGCTTTAGGAAGACAAACCAAGCCAGCAGAGAAGAAAGCAGGGCCCCACAGCAACGCACTGGCAGGGCCTGTGCAGACTGAGCAGGACTGTGACTCAGAAAACATTGCAAAGGTGAAATCAAGCGGCCTGGGGGCTGGCTGGGTGTGCACAGGCTGCCTCCACCAGGCGCTATGGACCTGCTCACAAAAGTTGGCTTCCTAAGCTTTCATTCCTCCAACACAGTGACCCCCAGAGTCTGAATCCGCAAGCTGGCAGTGGAAAGGAGACAAAGACAGAATGTAGAGAAACACAATTTTGGAGACTTGTCTGAGAGCAAAATGCAGTGAAGAAAACACCCTTTGGTAGAGGAGGAATGCATTCCACTGGTTTGACTGAAGTTCTTGGACCCATGTTTTGACTGGGGCTGGCCACATCCTCATGAGAAATTCTCAGACTGACTCTGGTGTCTTCATCTGTTAAATGCTCTAACTCCAGGTCAGATCCTTTAGCTGAATGTGATGGTCCAAGCCTATAAACCCGGAACTCCACAGACGGAGTCAGGAGGACTGCCTGGAGCTTGAGATCAATTGGGGCTACACAGTAATTTCAAGCCCAGCCTGAGCTAAGGAAAACTGTGTTTAAAAAAATAGATCAGATGCCTTTAGGTCATGGTGGTGGAGCAAGAGTAGGGAAAGAGGTACTTTCAGTACCTAATTGGTAAGAAACAAAATTGCTAAAACAATGGGATATTACCTCTTAATCCTTGACATGACTGCATCCAAATAGCAGAAAATAACAAGTATTGGCAAGGATGTACAGAAAGTAGACCTCTTGTGCACTGTTGGTAAAAATAAAAAAATGCTTTAACCATTATGGAAAACAGTAGAGAAGTTCCTCAAAAAAATTAAAAATAGAATTACCAGCCTGATCTGGTGGCCCATGCCTGTAATCTAAGTACTCAGGAGACTAAGGCAGAAGGATCCAGTGACTTTGAGGCCTGCCTGGACTTCATAGTGTCAGTCTAAACTTCAAAGCAAGACCCTGACTCAAAAAATAAATAAATAAATATATAGATATATAGATATAGATATATAGAATTTCCATATGATCTATCAATCTGCACCTGACTATATCCAAAACAAATGAAAGAAGATTGTAAGTAATTATTTAAACACCCTGGTTTATTGCAGCATTATTCACAATATTTAAAAGTGGAATTAGCTCCATCAGAGTACAAATTGATAAAGAGATATGGAATTTACATCTGATGCAATGTTATTCAACCTGTTGTTTTGTCTGGTACTGCAGATTGAACCCAGTGCCTTCCTACTGAGCTACACTGCCAGCCTTTCTTTTATTTTTTATTTTGAGACAGAGACTTGCTAAATCACTAAGTTACCAAGTCTAGGCTTGAACTTGTGGTCTTCCTGCCTCAGTTTTTCAGTCTTTAAAAAAGGAAAGAGACCTGTCCTAGGCTATGAACAAAGTCATACGGATGAATGAAGAAGGTCATGTGGATAATCAAATAAAGTCACATAGCTGAATCTTGAGGACATTGTATTGGGTGAAATATGCCAGGCACAAAATAATTAATACCACATGATTCCACTTACAGGAGCTCTTTAATGTACTCCATTTCATAAAAAAAGAAGGAATGGTGATTGTCAGGAGCTAGAAAGACAAAGAGACACTG
Source organism: Chinchilla lanigera (assembly GCF_000276665.1). Classification (NCBI taxonomy): domain Eukaryota; kingdom Metazoa; phylum Chordata; class Mammalia; order Rodentia; family Chinchillidae; genus Chinchilla; species Chinchilla lanigera. The sequence goes on from NW_004955413.1 coordinate 8,536,591, forward strand.
TTTTCCAAGGGTATAAAAATGTTTAGAGAACAGTGGGAAAACTTAAAGGTAATTAAGTCATAAATTTTGCTGTTTTGCCATATTTTAAATGTTTAATGGTTATGGTAGCTAATAATGGCTAAATGGGAATTACTATGTATCGGACTCTACTGTAAATATTTTACAAACTCTAAATACTTAATAAATACTGTCATGCATCACTTAACAACAGGAATATAGTCAGAGAAGCTCATGACTAAGTAGTTTCTCAATTGTGCAAATATAACAGAGTATATTTACACAAATTAATAACTAACTTCAGCAAGGTAGCAAGTTAAAAAGATCAACACAAAAATCATTACCATTTGTGTACACCAACAATGAACAGTATGAAAAAGAAATTATGAAAATAATATCATTCACAGTAGCTTCAAGAAAATCAAATACCTAAGAATTAACCTAACAAAGGAAATGAAAGATCTCCACAAAGAAAACTACAGTACCCTAAAGAAGGAGATTGAAGAGGATATTGGAAAATGTTCCCTGCTCCTGGATAGGTAGAACCAATATTGTCAAAATGGCCATACTGCCAAAGGTGTTATGCAGATTCAGTGCAATCCCAATCAAAATACCAACAGCATACTTTATAGATGCAGAAAAAAATATATTAAAATTCATATGGGACCAGAAGAGACCCAGGATAGCAAACGCCATTTTGGGCAACAAAAGCCAACAAGGAGGCATAGCAATATCTGAATTGAAGCTGTACTTCAAAGCAATAGTGATAACAACAGCACAGTACTGCAACAAAAAACAGACACCGGGACCAAGAAAACAACTGATGATTCAGAAACTTCCCCAGACACGTTCAGCTATTTGATCTTTGACAAAGGGACCAAAAACATATGTTGGAGGAAAGATAGTCTATTGAATTTAACAAGTAGTGTTGAGAAAAGTAGTTATCTGTGTGCAGATTTAAAATGGACCCTTATCTCCCACCATATACTAAATTAAAATCAAAATGGATCAAAGATCTAAATATTAAAACTGAAACACTGAAGATATAGGTGTAAAAAAGGTTTTCTAAACAGAACCTCAATTGCTCAAGAAATAATGGCAAGAATCAACAATTATATCAGACTAAAAAAGGTTCTGTACAGCAAAAGAATAAATCAGTAGAGAAAAGAGACAACCTACAGAATGGGGAAAAAATTTGCCAACTACTCCTTAGACTGAGGACCAATATCTAGAATATACAACTTTAAAAACTGAACTAAAAACAAAACTAAAACTAAAAAAAAATTAAACTACCAAAACTTAAAGAGACAGTCAAGAAATGGGCAAGAGAAATGAACAGATACTTCACAGAGGAAGAGATACAAATGGTCAACCAATGCATGGAAAATGTTCAACGCCTCTGACCATTACAGAAATGAATTTTTTTAAATGCTAAGATTCCATCTTACTCCAGAAAGAATGGCAATCATTAAGAAATCAAACAATAACAAATGCTAGACAGGCTGTAGTGAAAAAGAAACTCTTTTTCATTGTTGGTGGGAATGTAACCTAGTACAACCATTACAGAAATCAATATGAAGATTTCTCAAAGAACTGAATTTAGAAATTCCATATAACCCAGTGACCCCTCCCCCATTAGGTGTCTTCCCCAAAGAGTTTAGATTATCATACTACTGCGGTACATCCACACCAGTGTTTATAGCATCATGACTTGTTAAAATAGCTAAATCCCAGAAACAGCCTATACACCCATCAGCAGACAATTGGGTAAAGAAAATGTAGTATCTACATATAATGGAATGCTACTCTGTTATAAAGAATGACAGATTTGAGAAAATGGATACACCTGGGAAATATAATGTTGAGTGAAATAAACCGGCACACAAATTTAAATGTCATACAGTAACTCTCATCTGAGTGAAGCAATGTACATACAAAGAGTAATGAAAGATGGATAGAGGAGACAAGCAGATGGATCTCTTGCAATGGAGAAGGGGTCCAAGGGGAAAAGTATGAGTGGTGAGGAGGGGAAGGGGAAATAAGTAGAATAAAGACATGCCATGTACAGGAACCCAATAACTTCAATTAATGTAAACATTATATGCCATCACATGAGCTGAGATTAATAACATCAACAAGAATGAAAAATGGGGTAAGGGAATTACAGGAGGAGGAAGAGGAAAAGAAGAGGAAGGGCATTAAAAAAGAAATAAGCTCTAGCTGTAATCACTCCCTAAGGTGACTGTAAACTGCATAAACTGCAGACATGTACTAATAAAATAAAAGATTGTGATCCTTTCATAGGGCAGTTGTGAGAATAAACTCAATCGATCCATGTAAACCAGCCACTGGTATATAGTAAATGATTAGCAATTGGCAGCTCTCATCATTATAACTTAAAGTGGATCTTAGATAGTGAATTGAAATTGTAAGAGTAGCTACCTTCATGGAAGAAAAGTAGGTTACAGTATGGAAAGAACTGGAAGACATCATGTTAAATGAAAGAAAACACCCACTGAAAAATCATGCCATGTAATGAGGAATCTAAAAAGGTGACATAGCTGGGTTTTGTGGTACCACCCGAGCACTCTGGGAGGATGAATTCCCTATGAGGGGGATCATAGTTCAAGCCTAGGTTGGGCAACTTAAGACAGAGAGGTATTGTATCAAAAGTTTTAATGGTGAGGTGGCCCAGGTTATAGCTCAGTAAAGGCATCAAAATTGAAAGCCATGCAACCATCTAAATGGGTCCTTAAGCCTCCACAAATATACAACTTCTAGATTTCTCCAACTACTAAATGCAATACTCCTAGAGTATTACTCAATTGTACTACTAAATGCAATACCTAGAGCAGGCTGGAATGCAGCTGAGCTGTTATTTGTAGACATAATCAGATTATTTAGAAATCTGATGTATAGGTAAGGCCTATGGCCCTGTTTAAGCCAAAGTCTCAGACAGCCCTCAAAAGATAGGGTTTTGTTTGTGAGGAAAGAAAAAAATTGAAGTCCTTTGACACCTTCACTAAGGGTCAGACAGAAAAATGAAAAATATGGTGATTTGTGGCAGATAGCACCAAGGCTTTATTCATGAAGTCTTTAAGCACCTTTTTCTTCTGTTCACTGTAAATACAAGTAACCTTTACAATTCTCAAAATCTCTACTCACTAAGATGTATCTGAAAATGTAATCATCTGGAAAAACAAAGGAAATGATTAACCCATCCTAGGTCTCCACATCCATCAACCTTAGCAAAACACCAAAGAATTTGTCCTCTTACATCTTCCCAAAGGCTGGGTCCAGAGATCAGAAGAGGTAGATTTCAGGAATAAGCCATGTGGGTAGTCAACAATTTCAACTGTGAAACACGCTGTGGGATCCAGATATGAGGATTCACCCCTATAATACCAGCACTCTGGAAGCTGAATCAGGAGCATCATCTTGAGTTTCAGGCCAGTCTAGGTTACACAGTGAGTTCAAGCCTTAACTGCATAGCAACACCCTGTCTCAAAACAACAATAACACAAAACACTATGGGATATGTTTAAATTATCTTCAAATTTCAAAGTGCTTTTAGCAAAAGTTTGCCTTACCTTGGAGAACTTAGCAACAGCTGTGCGCTCAAACATAAATTACTATAATAAGAATTTCACAAGCAATAAGATATAAGCAAGATAAAGGAGAATAAAACTATTGCTGCAGGCTTGAAGACAGGTCTCTAACCTGTGCCTTTAACTGCATGTCAGTAAAGCATTCTGAAAAACAAACTGGAACACAGCTGTAGTCACTGCCTAATCATGGGAATCTAGCACACTTGAGGAATGCAAGAAACAGGGACCAGCAGTGCCCGCCCATGCCTCCCTTAAAGCAAGACCCTCACCTATTGGAAGTCTCTGTGCCCTCTTGATATGTTTGTGGTCATCTGTAGGTTGGTAGTTTGGGCTAGGTCAGTGATTAAACCTAGGTCCATGGCTACCTGCATAACAACTGCTGACTCCAGATCATTGCTTAATTCAACTAGGTCAGCCTTAATTCTAGTGGAGCCAGAAAGAAAAGAACAGCTCAAGGACTTCCCAGTGAAAGTGACTCTCCACACCCTTCTGGTTCATGGAACATGAGGTGGTGCTGGATCAAGAGTGATCTTTCCTCCATCAGTGATGGGAAGTCAGGTGGCCACAAGTCCCCAGGGAAGCACTCAGTGCTTGCACTTCGAGGAGCTCTTTTCAGCAAGGACCAGTCGATATTGTGCTTCTGACCATATATTTGTCATCCTGGAGCAGAAGAAAAATTCCAAGAGTCCCCCGCCATAACCCTTTCAGGTTCCTGAAAGCTAGGAGCAAAATTTGAGGTTTTAAGGAGCAAGGAACATGGCTATCTATAAATAGAAGCAAGAATGGAATCAACTCTAAGCAGGGTTACTCTATGTTTTCATTTTATGAGCTATAGCTAAGACTCCACTTTCAGCATGTCCCATAGGACACCCAATCCTGCCATCCAGAGGCTTGCTGACCATATAAACATCAGAACCAGCAACAAGCAGGGTCTCTCTGGGCTACAGTCATGCCTGGCAATGGCACTCTGCCAAAAAGAAAATCTCGCTACCTCTCCAGTGTTGTCATTTTGATGTTTTTGTGTTTGTTTGTATGTTTGTTCATTTGTTTGTTTTTGTCACAGTCTCACTATATCCCAGGCTGGCAGTTATCTCCAGATTGCCACTATTACAGGTATGAGCCACCATGCCAGCTTCATTTGGCTTTTTCACTCATTCAAAGCAGTAAGTGAACCAAGAGAACATCCCAGAAATTAAGACCCACACCAGGAAGAGCTGAGAGGAAGAGAGAAAGAAGAAACCACTTAGATGCAAGTGAATAGACATGTCTCCTCCTGAGAAATGGACCCGACCTCAAGAAGAACTAGAAAAGAAAGCTTTGGAATGAAAATTCCTTTTTTCCTTAGTTCCTGGAGACAACCAATTCTTCCCTTGCTCAGGATGATTCACAAGTTTTCATGCTTGATCCAAGGAGTTACATTGTCCCTGAAGGGCCTGGCTGCTACAGCTCTCTGATAGTAATTGTACTCCACCGTAAAATGAGGAGCCGTCTACCTCCCTGCACTTCTTACCCAGAGTTAGATACTATTAAATTGGACTCTTTACATCCTCTTTCTAAAGGACCCATAGAAAAACCTCATTGGTTCTCTGATCACCTGCCTTAATCCCACCTGGCCCACTCAAAGTACATTTTCAGAAGGGGGTGCTCGTGCTCTCTCTCTCTCTCTCTCTCTCTCTCTCTCTCTCTCTCT
>NW_004955413.1:8541985-8611449 GCF_000276665.1 Chinchilla lanigera
TCTCCCTCTCCTTCTCCCTGTCCCTCTCCCTCTCTCTCTTATTTTTGACTCAGAGCCTTGCTATTACTAAGTTACCCAGGCTGGTCTCAAATTTTGATCCCTCTGCCTCAGTTCTGCAACTTTTTAAAAAGGGGGGGAACTTATCCTATGTGTTGAACAAGGCCATATAGAAGAATATACAAAGTCACATGGGTGAATCTTGATGACACTGTGCTAGGTGAAATAAACCAGGCACAAAATGACTAATACTATGTGACTCCAGTTATGTGAACTCTCTCATGTAATGGAAGATAAACTATCATGATTGCCAGGGACAGAGGAAGATAATGATATATTTGCTCAAAGGGTATAGATTCAATTTTGCAACATAGTTCTGTTGTAAAAATTAAAAATAATTAAATCATAAAACTTCTGTTTTGCCATATTTTAAATTTTTTAACAGTTGTAACAGCTAATGATGGCTAAATGGCCATTCCTATATATCAGACACTTACAAATACTTCACAAATTCTAAGTACTTTACAAATACAGTCATGCGTGGCTTTATGACAGAGATATGCTCTGCCAAATTCCTGGCTAAGTTATTTTGTCACTGGGTAAACATCACACAGGAATTTATACAAATAAGACAGCTACAACATCCTTAGGCAATACAATATCCATGGAATACTGTTGTATATCTAGTGCATCATTGACCTCACTGTCCTTATGCGGCACATAACTGTATTTAATCGTTAGAAACCTCACAACAGTCCTAATAAACTTGTGAACTGCTAGTGCAGAATCCAATTTACATATGAGGAAACTGAGGCACAAAGAATATAGGGAAGTTGTCCAAAGTTTCAGAGTGGAGGCAGGATTTAATACAGGCAGTGTGCCTTACTTAGTCAGTTCTCATCTTTGCTCTATGGTCTCATCGAGTTTATCATCTTGGTGTCATCCCATTAGTCTGGGATTAATTCTTCATTTTGTCTTTTCCCAACTAACACAAGTTTATGGCATTTTGTTCTCTGATAACACCTAGTTAGGTGCCTCATGTGTAAATGTTGATGCACTTTGACTCCTACATTTTAGAAACAAATATTGAAGCTTAACAAAATCTCACACATGTAAGATTGATCCTGAATTTTTTTATGTAAAAAAAAGTTTTTCAAATTATGTAAGTATGCATATACAGGATAGCTAACATAGTTGTACTACTGTCTTATAGTGCTCTACAGAAAGGAACAGTTAATGATTACTTGTTTAATCAATCTTGTATATCTCTATTTGTTTTCCTGAGAAACCACTTTGAAGTTATCAATAAGTAATACAACAACCATGGTTAACTTCCTAAGAAAAAAGGATTGATCCCGAAGTCGTCATCTGTTCTGGTCACTGATCCATTTTTACCTAGATGTTCTTACTTTCTTGCTGGATTGGAAGAGGGATCCTGGTGAGAGTCTGTAGATGAAAGAAGCTTCAGTTTTCCTGATCTTATTTTTGATTGCACAGGAAATGTCAGAAAATTGTTTGAGTATCTTTTGCTGACCTCTGCAGGAGATTTCATAGAAACGCACGTTGCAATTATCACTGCTATCTTCTTACAAATGAGTGTGGTCCCTTTACCAGTCAACTCTCATTCAGGGTAAGTTGAGCAGGGATCTGGGATGGAAAAACTACCAAGGAAAAAGTTCTTTAGATAAGATAAGCTTCCAATCACACACACACACACACACACACACACACACACACACATACCCCACATCACAAAAGCTTTCATACACAAAATTCCTTTCCTCACTTCATCTCCAGAATTTCTCCAGGAACATCATGTTTTGGAGCTACAATACTGACCTAATACAAACACATCAAGAAAATCACTTAAGACCATGAGTACCAGTGAATCTTTCAGGAAGAGCCTGGAATGGTGGCTCCTCTAGGAATTCCTACAGTCCCACTGAACACCTGCCCTGTCCTCACCCCACCTCAAAGAATCATCACCACCACTACTGCCCAAGCAATTGTGTTAATCTAACATATAAGTGCCTGAGTATGATGTGCTGGGAAATGTACTGAGGATGGGGAGGTGAATGGAGCCTCTCCAAGAATCATATAAGCTATTTGGGTGTAGGGACCTGCAAAATAGGAACTCAAAAGAAATTAATTTTTAACATTTCCGACATTAAAACAAATTACTGGTTATACTTCCCTGCTTTTGAATGTCCAGGAGCTAGGTATTAGCCACAACCAAGTGAGATGGCATATGCCTGTAATCCCAGCACTCAGGAGGCTGAGGCAAGAGAATCGCCACAAGTTTGAAGCCATCTTGAACTACACAGTGAGACTCTGTCTCAAAATAAAAAAAATGTTTTATAGCCATGTTGCAGAGATAGTGGAAACCAAGTCCATTTTTTATTTCAAAGAGAAAAGGAAACAATAACAAAATAACAACAATGAAGACAAAAACAAAACAATACAAAACAATAAAAATGATACAAGATTTCAAAACAGATGATAGGTATTAACAATGGTTGTTATGTTACACACTGTTGTCTTCAACGAAGTTGCTCAGATTACCAGACGTGAGAATGTAAGATCGATCAAACAATTCAAGACAATAACAAGTAATAAAAAAATTTAGAAATGATACAGAGCTTCAATAAACAAGATTTTAAGGAAAACCTACCTTAAAATAGTATACTACACAGAATCAACTTAGTGATAAAAACTTGTCATTTAAAGCTTCTTAGTAGGTTAAACTGATCAAATTCATAATGTAGGAAGACAGGCAGTAAAGAAAATCTTTAAGGAAATGAGAAGACAACCATCAGGATAATATAGGCAAGACATTGACTGACCAAATTAGCATGAGGACAGCAATCATTATAACCAGCAACTTAATTCACATGAGTCAGGAGAGATTCACGGTCCAGGGAAAGAAGAGATAACACCAGGTTGTAAAGCCTGAAGGATCACAAAGAAGTAAAAGGGGGGTCAAACCAGGATTGTTTTACATTTCACTGAAACTGTAGGAGCAAGAGTTTGTTGAAAAGATTTGCAGGAATCGACAAGATGGACTTGATTGCTGTCAATTTAAGATGCCATAAAGGAATTTTGATGGAAATATTCCATAGGCAGCTAAAAATATGAGGTTGAAGGCAAGGAGATTTCAGTTGAAGACCATGATTTTGCTTTGTGCATAGAGATATGTAAGTCACTTGCTGAGAAGTGCTAACAGCCACCAAAGCAGTGAATATGATTCTAGAAAAAGGATGCAGAGGGATGGAAGAGTCAAGCCTGCTCTGAACCCAGCACAATCTTGGTCTAGGGACATCTTATTTTTAGGGAGAAAGGGGAAAAGTAAGCAAAAGAAACAGGACTTAGAGACGTAGATAAACCAGAATGCATAAAGACAGAAGACAAGGAAGGACAGAATTTCAAGATCCTAGTTACAGCACCAGATACAACCAAGACAAATCAAGAATAAAGAAACATAAAGAGTCAACCTGGTGGCACACACCTGAAATCTCAGCACTCTGGGAGGCTGAGGCAGGAATATAGTAATTTTGAGGTCATTGTGTACAACTTAGCAAATTCCTAGCAAGATCTTGCTTCAAAAAGTATATGCTTAAGAAAGACTAGGTATGTAGTGCAGTCCAAAGGCCCAGCTTTAATCCCAAGTGTTCTCCAAAAAAAGTACATGCAAATATTAATGTTAAAAATATCATGTCATGGAAACTATAGTAAATACAGAGCAAGAGGTAAAAATATAAAACTTCCTAAACTACAAGTCACTGAAGGCTGGAACTATATTAATCAACTTTGCACTGTCCCATTCCCACAAGTTGTATGACAGGGCTTTATGCAGAGTGGCTGCCAAATAATTATTCATTTGTATTAAATTCCAATGTGGTATAAGTGGGAAAGCAGCACCAAATATATCATTTGGGCAGTGGTGCCGTGGCTAAGACGTTGGTTTCTGGGCTCAGACAGTGTGGGCATGAATCCAGACTCTGTGAAACCCTGAGCTTTCCTCGGTGACCAAGTCCTTCCAATTTTCTCATCCACAAAGTGCAGGTAAAGTTAATGATCCCTTCCTAAGGCCTTTGTGAGAATGAGATCAAGTGAGCCATTAAACCAGTCACTGGTACACAGTAAATGATCAGCGATTGGTAGCTCTCATTTTTATAACTTCAAATGGAATTTTCCTTGCTTCTCCCTATTTCCAACTACCAGTATAAAAAATACTAGCAAAATATGCCTGCCTTTCTCTGTAAGTAGTAGTGGAAAAAAAGGAAATCATGAGATGTTTAAATTTCAGAGAGAAAAAGATGAGGACTGGGTGTCTCCTTATATTTCTTTGAGTGGTTCCCAAGAACTTACTGTCTGTTGGTTGTGGTATGTTAGGATATGGGAAGGACTCTGAATGTCATGTGTCTGTTCCTTGATGTCACACTAACAAGCTGTGCCCTGGGCAGCAAAGGACACTTGACTTTCCATCATTGGAGGAGGACTGGTCTGTGTGACCACACTGGGTTCAGGAACCATCTCATGTTCATGAACAGGAAGGGTGTGTAGAATCGCTTTCACTGGGAAGTCCTCGGTGGGAGCGATTCTGCCGTCTTTGAAGTATCACAAGAATTGACGTATATTTCTGCTTTCGACATCTAAATGCATAGCAGAGACTGAAATCAAGTCACATTGAAGCAATAGGTATTTAAGGAATTCATCATCACCAGCTGTGGTGGTGCCTGCCTGTAATCCCAGCACTTTTGAGGCTGAGGGTGGAGGATCTCGGAGAGTTTGAGACCAGCCTGGGGCTACATAGTGAGTTCCAATCAGCCCAAACTACAAAGTAAGAACCTTTCTCAAAAAAAGTGGGGGGTTGAAATGTAGAAATCAGGACAAAGCACATTTTCTGTTACCCCCATAATCATATTTTGCAGTGTCACCAGGTGCCACAACCAAGAGTCAAATGATAATGTCATAAGCCCACTAAAGACCATGAATAGTGCCTTAATAAGAAGCCATACTAAAGTGGAACATATGCTATACCCTCAACTATGAGACTGCCTTCCTGCCTATACTGCTCACTGGGCTGACCCTGAGGATATTCTCCTGGTTTTTTTGCTTTTTCCAATGAGTTTTTCAATTTTATTTCATTAGTGCCTGTCTGAAGTACATGAAGTTTACATTGATCTTAGGGAGTAGGTGTTATGCACATGCACTCTCTCTCTCCTTTGTTGAGACAAAGTCTCACTATGTATTCAAACTGGACTTGAACTCAATATAAAACTGTTATACAGATTTAATGCCATTCCAATCAACATACCAATAGCATACCTCACAGAACTAAAGAAAACAATCCTAAAATTAATTTGGAACCAAAAGAGAACTAGAATAGCCAAAGCAACTCTGGGCAACAAGGTAAGGGACATTACAATCCCTGGATTGAAATTATACTATAAAATGACCAGAATAAAAACAGTATGGTACTTGCAAAAAAAGAAAACAAAACACACTTGAGGATCAGTGGAACAGATTAGAAGATGCAGAAATAACTCCAAACACACTCAGCCACCTGATCTTTGGCAAAGGAGCCAAACATGTTCACTGGAAGAAAGAGAACCTCTGTAATAAATGGTGCTGGAAAAACTGGCTTTCCACATGCCAAAAATTAAAACTAAATCAGTAAGTCTCACTATGCACTAAACTAAAATCAAAATGGATTAAAGATCTGAATATTAAAATAGACACATTAAACCTGCTGGAAGATAGAACAGGTAAAACTCTTGAAGATATAGGTGTAGGCAAAGACTTTATGAACAAAACCCTGATCACACAGGACATATCACAAAGAATCAGCTACTAGGATATCATATTAAAAAGTTTTTGCACAGCAAGAGAAACCAACAATAGAGTGAAGAAACAACCAACAGAATGGGAAAACACTTTTACAAGCTGTTCTTCAGATGAAGGACTAATACCTAGAATATATAAGGAATTCAAAATGGGTATGCCATGCTGTATTTTATATACCATGCTGTATTCTCAAGAAGGTCTCTCTGGGAAACAGAGTAAGAGAGAGAGAGAGATGCTATGTGCACAAAAAGTGTCCCAGGCAGCAGAAAGAACAAGCACAAAAGCCCCCCATGCAGTGCTGCCTGGTCTTCTCTTGATGCCAGATGAGCAGGATGAGTAAAATTCAGAGGCACCAGAGAGAAATTTTCATGAGGCAAATACATATATACCAGACTTCATTTAATCAGCAAATATTTATATTGAGTACCCATAGGATTCTAAGAATTATTCTAGGTGCTTGGGGCCAAGCAGAACCCAAAACGAAGATCCTGGTCCTAATGCAGTGTAACAACTTTGTAGAGAAAGGCACTGACAAGCAAGTTGAAGAAATAAAAAAGAAATCCATAGTGTGCTTACCATACAAGTGATCAGAGGAAGCAAGGCAGAGAAGCGGAGTAGATGAGTGTGTTGTGAGAAGAACCATAAATCTGGCTGGATACTGAGAAGAACAGAAGTGAAATAAAAAGAGGAAACACTAGCCAGGTGTGGTGGTGCACACCTGTAATCCCAGCATTCAGGAGACTGAGGCAGGAGGATCAGTGTGAGTTTGAAGTCAGCCTGCACTACAAAGTGAGTTTAAGGCCAGCCTGAACTGCATAGTGAAACCCTGTCTCAAAAGACAAGAAGAAAAAGGAGGAGAAAGAGAAGGAGAAGGAGAAAGAGGAGAAAGAGAAGGAGAGGAAGAGGAAGGAGAAAGAGAAGGAGAAGAAGAAGAGACAACACTATCACCAATTTTCCTGTTCTGGAATTGGTGCTTCAGAATGGCTTAATTGAAACAAAGTTCCTAATTTCAAAACAGTCATAAAATTATTTAATCTTATTTGCTATATATTCTTTTTGTTTCTTTTTTTTTTTTATCAATGATGAGAATTGAACTCAGGCTTTGTACATGCTCGGTAAGTGCTCTACCACTGAGCTACATCACCAGACCTCCACGTACCACATTATTAAGAGTGCCCACTCATAATTAACTTGGTTTAAATAAAGCACAATTAAGGAATCAAGTTTGAAAAAATAATATCCATCATGTAGAAATATTTACTCTTCCCCAGCCATGGAGTAAGGGCTAGATAAGTATATAATTAGATGATATAAATAAAATCTATTTTATTTGCACAATGCTCTTTAAAGTAGGCACTATTATTCCCAGTTTATGATCACAAAGAATAAATGAAATGAAAAGTTAAACCAATTATCTCAGTTTACCCAGTGATTAAGTGGCTGAACCTGGAACACAAATCCACAGTATCTGATGTCTAGATGTAAGCTCTGGACCACTGAAACCTACTAACCTGCTTCTACCATCATAACAAAGAGCAAACCCATAAATAACCTCAAAATTAAATAATGATGATTAATAATCACTCGATGTTAGAACTTGTAATAACTTCAAAAAGCTTATCATAACTTGATCTTAGAGACACAGAATGTATATCACAAACCCAGGTGTCTGGTGTCCTTAACTCAAGCTGGTCCTTTCTCAATATGATGTTTATGTTCATTGTTGTTCATGGTTACAGATCTAGGCTTCTATCTGTAGATCACATCTTTGCTTAAGTAACACAAACAAAATTGCTAACAGGATGAGTCTAACCTTTGGTACTTATGAAACTAGATTTTTTCATAGAATATATATTCCTTAAGGCCCACCCAAAGTCACTGTTTTAATTTGGTGGGTAGATTCACAGTTCTGTTGGGGAGGTTCCAGAGCTCCTAGTTATTTTGGGGGAGGTTGTTTGTCTGTTTTGCCTATTTGTTTTGAGACAGTCAAGCCCTGTTATTTAGGCTGGACTTGAACTTAATGTATAGCCAGGCTGCCCTCAAACTTGAGGCCATCATCCTGCTTCAGCCTCCTGAGTGCTGGGATTACAGGCTTGTGCCACTTCTACTTTTTTTGAGACCTATATAGTGCAGGGTGGCTCCTAATTACTTAGGTCTAAACGAGGAACACCTTCTGCTATTGAGGAGCAGGAATCCAAAAGCAGAATCATTCTACCATGAGCAGAATCAGACAATCAACTCCTCAGAACAATCAACCAGGCAATGCATACAACTCAGGCTGTGTGGAGATCCATTTTCCATTTTTTTTCAAGTAAAGTCACTTTCAGAATCTGGAGATTAAGGAATTGGTGTGTCTGTGGGGTCACCATCCACCCCACTACACATAAGTAGTATATTTTTTGAAAGGCATAAACTCTAATAAAATGTTTTTGACATGCCTAGGACATTACCTCATCAAGAATCATTCTTACAGGTGACAGGAAGATAACATAGCCACAAAACTGGATACAGAAACTGATCATTCACATTCACTAGGGCCTTGTATGTTAATACGAACTTTAAACTCTTTACCTGAGGAAACTGCAAAGAGAACAATTCAGTTATCTCTAAAAACATCTAATTACAACCAGCTAGCCTCATACTCCTGATACACAGATACCTTTTCCTCTTTGGTAAATGTGAACTGTGTAACAGTTGAGAATCCTGCTCTCCTAGAATTAAGCTAAGGTTTGCCTTTTTTTAATTACCAAAGTGGAAATCAAAGAAATGTTGCTAGTCATAGCATTACTTTTATTTCTAAATGTAATTGCATGAAAGCACACATACTTCCAAGTGTGCCATTTGTGAAGGGGAAAGAAACTGCTCAAAAGGAAAGAACTGGGAAGGGGGAAAGGAGAAAAGAAGAAAGGGAAAATTAAAATATATATATATATATATATGCAAGAGAGCTAAGATATTTCTACTACTCATTTCTATTAGTTCATTAAGAGGAACAGTCAGTGCTTGCATTGTTTGATCAGTTTTGCATGCCTATATCTGATAATCTGAGCAACTACTTTGAAGATAGCAATATGCAATATCATAACCATTGTTAATTTCCTATCATCTTGGTTGGAAATTCTGAATTGTTTTTATTGTATTTTCTCTCTCTTTAAAATAAAAAAGACATTTTATGACTTACATTTAATAACTTTGTTTTCAGTTTAAATCAGGATTTCTCAACCCTGGTTCTACTCACATTGGGAGCACCGTCATTGTTTGTGGTGGAAACTGCAGAGACTGCAGGAGGTAGCATTCCTGGATTCTACTCTCAGGAGGCCTACAGCACATTCCCCCACTCCACACTGTAGCAATCAAAAATGTGTTCAGAAGTGGACCAACATCCTTATGGCACACAATTGCTCCTGAGTGATAACTACAGGTGTAAATGGAAAAAGTTCATATTTCAAAACTCGAAAAATAAAATTTCCTTCCGATTTGTGCAGGGGATAAGTGATCTTGACAATGATGACATCAGACATTTGTCCGTAAAAAACAGAACTTTTTCACGAGACACTTAAATAGAAAGCAACTGTGCTTCAAATGTACTGCTACTTATTCTTCTTGAATTTGTTTTCTGATATTTAAAAATGAAAATGATATTATCCCTTAGGATTACCATGAGAAGCAAATAAAATAACAAAATGCAATTACAGTGCTAAGGACATAAAGGTATACAAAAAAACTTAATTTTTGTTGCTATTGGATCTATGGAGGCCTTTTATGTCGTGGTTGTTGTAGTTGCTTTATGTTTTGCTTTTGTGTATTTCATCATAACTTTGTCCTAGGGGATTATTTTAAATCTATATAAAGCCTTACCTGTTTAAGTTAAATTGGAATATAGATTTGGCTGTTTGAAGAACTCTGTTGTTTTGAATTGAAAGGAGTATTTGAAGAGAGAAGAAAAGGGGGTAACAATAGAAAGGAAGGAGAAAGAATATCCATTCCCTGCTATCAGCTTGGCAGATTTTTCTTTTAAGAGGAATCTAAAGAAGCTAGAGAATTCATGTTCAGAAAAGCATAGTGGTGGTGCACAAATGTAATGCCAGCACTCTGGAAGGCTGAGGCAGGAGGATCATAAACTCCAGCCCAGCTTGGGCAACTTAGTGACTTAGCAAGACTCTGTCTTAAAATTTAAATTAAATTAAATTAAATTAAATTTAAAAATTGGGAGTAGATCTCAGGGCAAAGGCCTGGGGTTCAATACTCAGTAATCCCCCCACACACATGCACACACACACAAAACAGAGTATAAACAATGCCAAACTGACTATAAATTTTGTATTCCCAAACATTTGCATGATCTGCTCCATTGGTGGAGGGAATTTTCTACCTTCAACAATAAGTACAGATTTCCCACTAGCACCACCAGCATTCACCTAGTAACTGATTCTTGGGGGCAATAAACTTTTGTATTCTTTACATCCAAAACATTAATAACTAAATCATTACTACTAAAAATGCCATATAGTATAAGGAAGGAAGGTTTAGTTTGGTTCCATAGCAAGGTCATACTATAACGGAGACCTTTATGCTTAAATCCTTTTAATTCTGTGTCTCTATCTAGCGCTTCCATCTATGACATCTTTCCATTCCTAGAGGCACTGAATGCTATTTTGCTTTACTGACAGCAACCTCCTAACAGGTCTCCTTGTCCTCAATCTTATCCCCTCTTACTTGGTGAATACATACTATAGAGGGAGTGATTATTTTTTCTAACGAAACAAATCATTTTTTGCCTCTGTGTCCTACTTAAAACCTTTTAGTGATTCCCCAGGATACAGCTCAGATTTTTAATGCAAAGATCTTAGTTACTTCTCTGACCTCATTTCTGAGCACTAAATCTTTTCAACCCTCCACCACAATCATCACTGTGTCCAGCGCCACAAACACACAGTCTAAGTGACCATGATACCAAAGCCTTGTGGTTTTCCAACACATGGCCTCTTTACCTCTGCTCCATCCACCCCTCATCACCCCCTGTGGCACCCCGTTAGCTACATTCTCCTTGCAGTCTCTGTCTAGAAGGCATTCTATTCCATTGTATATAAATACCACTTTTTTCTTTTGATTGGTTTTTTTGTTTGGTTGGTTTTGGGTTTTGGTTTGGGGAGTACTTGGTGTGTTTTTTATTTGCTCTGCTGCACTAGTAATTGAACAGAGGATCTTCACACTGACTTGCATCCCCAGCCATTTTTTTTTTATTTTGAGGCAATATCTCACAAAGAGGATTGAAGACTGCATTTCTCAATCCTTCTGCCTCAGCCTCCCAGAGCACTGAGATTATAGGCATGTGCCACCATGCCCAGCTTTATATATGCTCTTTGCAGAATAGTGAATTCAAATCCTTTACCCTTTTATTAATTAGCTTACATATTTTACTGTTCTTGAATTATAGAATATATATATATCACAATCATATAGCAATTAATGATGAGAATACACTGTGAAATTTATTGGTAGGCAACTGCATATTTTCTGCAAACACTATAGAGTGTACTTCCACAAATTAAGATGACTAAGACATCATTAGGTGATATAATCATATGGGACCATGGTCATATATGTAGTCTGTCACTGACCAAAATGTTATCAGTCCATGAGTTTATATATACATATATATATGTATATATACATATGCTTCATCAGATGTGTCATTTGCAAATACTTTCTCACATTCTGTAAATTGCTATTTTACTTGGTTGTTTTTTTTTTTTTAACATGCAGAACCTTTTGTTAGTTGCTTTGGTTTTGGTTTTGGTGCTAGAGATGCAACCCAGAGCCCTGCCCAAGCTAAGCATACACTGTACCACTAAGCTATACCTCCAACCCTTAATGAGTTTTTCTGCTGCGGGATTTCTGGGAACAAACAACAAAGTGACTTGCAGCTTTTATCTTCCTGGACAAGAGTTTCTCTCAAGAAAGTGTCTCAAAAGAGCAAACAGTTAAAGTAAAGACAGTGACATAAAACCTTACTGATCTGTGTGGCTAGAGAAGATCGTAGGTTTTAATACAAATTAGCATATATATTGATCATGATACACTGTGCATCCATTAAGACTTTTGTGTCAGCGATCGCCACCTGCTGGCTTATGTGGGTTTGAAAAAAAGAAAAAAAAATCCTAGAACTGCAAAAGCTGGTTTTAACACAAGGGCTCTGCTGCCACCTGCTGATTTATTTTAACTTTTCAAGTGTTTTACCAAACAATTGTTCCCTTTCTTTGGATACTTGTGTACTAAATAACAACTACATAAGAGATGATAGAATTAGAGAATGACACTACATGGGAAGGCAGATGTGAAGGCAGGTGAGTTCCTGGTGAGGAGGAGGAAGCAGGGTTGACAGCAGGATACATGCGCAGCACAAAGAACAGAGTTGTCCACACGGGAGGGGGCAGGAGACTGGCACGGGGCAGTTAGGAAAGCTTTGTAACACAGGGAATTCCAAGGTGTCTCTTGAAAAAGGATTAACATGTGAATGTTAAAGGGTGGTAGAAATTGGAGACAGAAGGACAGACACTGTGAAGACACTGTGCCAGCCAAGGGATTTAGGGTGGCTGAGCCACAAGGCGCAGACATAGGGATCAAGAAAGGCAAATGCGCTAGACTCTAGAAGGTTTACATGCTTTTTCTTGGAGGTTACCCTCCAGACAAAGACAGGAAATCAATAATGGGTATCAAGCAGGGAAAGTATAGAATCAGAACTCCGATTAAAATATCCCTCAGGCAGTAGTATTGAGAATAGATTGAAAGAAAGTGAAATCGAAATTCAGTGCATTTGTTTGGAATCTTTTCTATTTCGAGTCATATAAACCATTCTACTTAAATAAAAGGAGGGATTTTTTTTGAAAGCTATCAGAAGTGCACCAAATCTTTAGGAGCCTGGACTTGAAAACAGGCCAGAGCAAAGGCAGTTTGGGGTTAGCAGGATAGTTGGGACAGTTTTCGCAGTGATGAAAAAGAAGAAGTGAGAGAAGGGAAGAAAAGAGGGGAAATGGATAGCAAAACAGGAAGAGGACAATACATTTTGGATAAAGCAAAGGCAGATGAAAGACAGCAGTTAATAATCCTGCATCTCAAGTAAAAGACTGCAATAGTTTGATAGGATTGTGGCAGTGAGATAAAAGATCAATTTGAGAGATGTTTGGGAGGTAGACAGGGCTGCCGGACCCGTGGACCCTGCGGAACGCACCGACTGTGGTCCCAGAAGAGCGCCCGGGCCCGCGTGCTGGCCGACCAACCAACTCCACTTGGCCCTGGCCTGGATCTGGCTGTTTCCGGTCTGCATGGGACAGCGGAAGTGCCAGCCAACCAAGGGACCTGATGTTGGACGTGGCGAAAGTCCGGAACCCGGGATGCAACACAGCTGATGAGAGGAGGCTTCAGGTCAGAGAAACTCAGGCAAGATCCACTGAGAAGGTACAGAGTTTGGAAGGTGGGAGAGGGACTTTGACGCTGGTATAGAAAATTAATTAGGAAAACCGATACGTAGATCAAGTCAACCAAATGCACAGTTAAAAAAAAAAAAAAAAGGAAGGGAGGGAATGAGGCTGCTGTGGGAGGTCAGCCGGGAGCTCCCGCCCCGTCGGGGCAGCCATTTTGGACAGCGGGGCGGAAATTCTGAGGGCGGAAATTCTGACGGCTGACCTAGGGCAGAGGCGAGATTCCTGGGACCACGTTGGTGTTCACCAGCCTCACACACATAACCAGCCCTTCCAAACACTAGGGAAGGCAGCATCCCTGGGTTCTGTGCTCCAGTACAGACTGCAGACAGAGGAGTCCCTCCCCAACCAGACTCAGGCCAGAGAGAGGATATTCAGGCGACCGGCACGCCAGGTGGGTTGAGCAGCTCGGGAACCTGCCCATGCAGACAGGGCACTCGCACAGGCCCCCCATAGTCCGCAGCAGCCTAAATAGACCTCTTGTCCAGAGAGCCTGGTGAGTCACAGGTAAGTGCACACAGACAGGCTAGAAACCGCTCTGTGGCCCACAGTTCAGTTGAGTCGTAGGCAGCGTCTGATCAGCCTAGCACAAGTCCCGAATGGCTGTTGGCTGTGTTCCTGCTATGCACTGCAGCAGTCACCAGGGCAGATTCCCATCTATAGAGCACAGGGGGCCAAGTAACCTGCAAGCACACTGCAAAGGGGAATTGGATGGACTCTGGCATAGCGGTTAACAAGGAATTGCAGCTGCTGCCCTCCCTTGCAGAACCTCCACCAGTGCTCACCAGGGCTAGGACCCCTGCTCACACCCCAACAGGGTCTGTGGGACTCCAGCTGCCACATACAACCCAAGGAAACTGCCCGCTTCAGAGAGTGAGGCTTATTTACACTTTAGTCAGCACCATCTGCCAGGCTTTCTGGTAAGGAGATTAGGTACATATGAATCACATATATATTCTCTTGTTGGATTGTTCAAACTGAGTTCCACAGTTAATGTTAATTTTCTTTTTATTTACCAATTTTGCATGCTTATATCTGGTAATCTGAACAACTAATTTGAAGACAATATGCAATATAGCAACCATTGGTGAATTCCTAACATCTTGTCTAGTGAAGCTCTGTATCGTTTCTAGTGGTTTTTAAATTTTTTTTATTCTGTTTAATGGTTTGATCAATCTTGCATTCTTACATCTGGTGACCTGAGCAACTTCCTTGAAGATAACAATATGTAATATAATAACCACTGTTAATTCCTATCCTGTTTTGAAACTCTGTATCATTTTTATTGTCTTTGTTTTGTTTTTGTCTATGTTGTTGTTATTTTGTTATTTTTTATTCTCTTTTAAATAAAAAATAAAAACTAAAATAATAGCATTTAATGAGAAAAGTTTTAAAAATAAAATGAGTTCCAGTTGGATATCTTCTGAGTTTTAGATATTTTGTGTTGTGTTGTATTATTTGGTTTGATTTGCCATTGTTTGGTTTTCTTGTGTTTTGTTGTAGAATTTTTGTTTGTTTGCTTGTTTGATTGGTTTTCATCTTTGCTTTGTTTTTGGTTTGGTTTTGTTTTTGATTTTTGATTTTTCGAGAAAAAGTCTGGCTATGTAGTTCAGGCTGGCTTCAAACTCTAGCAATCCTTTAGTGGAGGGATTACAGGAAAGCACCACCATGCCTAGCTTTCTTCTATTTGCTTTGACTTTGATTTAGTTGGTGTCTAGCTTCTCTCCCTCTTTTCATCTCCCTACCTTGTTTCCTCATCCCAAAATCCCACAGCAATTCTATTTCTTAATTCCTTTTCAGAAAAAATATTAGCAGTATATTAAATCTTCCTGTCAAGTTTCCAATTTGCCATATTCTGCTCTATCACTTCTATCTCTGTATCAGCCCCCATCCTCCCCATATTTTTCTTTGACTCATCTGTCTTACAAAGCCTGCTGTCCTACCCAATTTTTTTCCTCCCCTATTGTATTTTATTTTTTAATTCTTTTTTTGATGAGGTTTGGAGTTCTATCACCAATTTTCTTGTTCCCCCTTTTTTAGTATTACTTTTTATTTGTTTGATTAGGTCCTCTTTTATCTCTTCCTCTTCCTTTTTTGCTATCTTTCTTTCAATTTGTTTCCTTATTTTTTTATCTTTTTTCCTCTGGTTTAATCTCAACCCCTTATTATCCTTTTCATTGTTGGTTTTCTCTGTTACTGTTATCTAATACTATTTTTTTTTTTACTCCTTAGTAGGATCTTTCATACCAATTTTATCACCTTCTTCCTATCTTCCATTGCTTAATTTTTTCAAATTCAATTCTTTTCATGCTCCCATTCCCCACCTCTAACCTTACTATACTAATATAAGCCATTAACCCTTATTAAATCTGTAGATAAATATATTTTATTATATTTGAACTGTTTTATTGTTAATGGAAGTAAAATTGCTCTATTGAGTAAATATTTACTGTACTTCAAGATCTGGTTTGTCTTGGAGTTTGTATTATAACTATAAATCTTTTCTATGGTTAAAGATGATAGTGTTAGTTTGTCATTAATAATATAGTTTGTCATTACACAATTTGTATTTGATGCTATTCTTACTACTAATTTTATTACTTTAGCCAAAGTATCACAGTTCTTACTATCAGTTGGTTTTCTCTGTATCTCAATATCTAGATTTCCTGGGGTCATAAATAATACTGCAATCCATTACCAAAGCACTGGGTAATGGGCTAAATAGGCTGCGTTCTCTCATCCCTAATAAAGGGAGGTATTTGCACCCTGGGACAAACCCAAAGGCCAATAGCTAGCTATGCCTAGAGGATATCGCTGAAAAATAGACATTATCTAAAGATGCCTCATCTCAATATTAGCAGTAAAGCTGCCCACCATAAGTAATTTGCAAGCCTCAACACAGAAAACAAATTTTTAAAAAATAGAAAATGAGAAAACAGGGAAGTAAAAATGCCCCCAAAATCTCCCAGCTCCTCCAAAGCAAATCCAGGAGGCATCAAGGCTTCTGATTTCTATCAGAAGCCATATAGTGGAAATATCAGAAGTAGTAAGATTGGAAGTAAAAAGACAGATCAATAAGATGCTGAATGAATTAAAAACAGAGATAAAGAGTTGATGATTTTAATTAAACAAATGATTAGTGAGTCTAGAGAAAATGCTAACACAAAAAGAGAGGACCAAAAAGAAAGACATGCAAACCATAAATGGCCAACACAGAAACACACTAGTGTCCATAAAACAGTCTCAACAGACATGTGATAGATTAAAAGCTCTACTGGAAGTATATGCAGCAGAATCAGTGTGAGGACAAAATATCAGACCTAGAAGATAGGGCTGTGGTTCATAATCAACTAATGAAAGATACCTTAAAATAGCAAAGGACCATGAAAAAATTTATCCAGGAGTTGCTAGATGATGCAAGGAGGAGTAATCTAAGGTTAATTAGAATCAATGAAAAACCAAAAGACTGCACAAAGGACATAAAAAAATCTGTTTACATAAATAATAGCAGAAAATTTTCCAAGCATGGGAAAAGAAGACATACAGATACATGGAACCTATAGAACCCCAAATAGTTGTGGTCAGAAAAGAACTACACTGAGAGATATTTGGGATGGAACTGAACAATAGATTAAATACAAGGGAAAGGGGGAAGAGAGAGGATTGTGTTGAGGATAACTGAAATTTCTGTATTCATCACTTTATGGGTAATGATACCATTGCTGAGCAGAACACTGGAAAAGAACCAGATTCTACAAATAAACAGATTTTGTACTACTGGTATGTAGCATTAGCACATCACCTTTGTATTGTAGTTATTAATGTGTATGTAAGTTTTTGAAATCAATACTTTTCAGAGGTTGGCAAACTAAGGTCTACAGCCATATCAAGTCCTGCTCTTGTATAGCTTATGAGCTAAAATGGCTTTTATATGTTTAAATTGTATTAAAGAATAAAGACATAAAAGGTTGGAGATGTAGCTCAGTGGTAGAGCACTTGCCTAGCATGTGTAATACCTTGTGAAGAAGCCAGCCTATGAGCTTGTACCTGAAAGAAGGGCAATGAGGGTGAAAAATAAAGAGACACAGAATTAGGTTAAAATAGAGACAAGAGGCTCTTGTCTCCCTTTGACAAGGAGAGCTGAGTGACTGGTTCACCCTACCTTTTTTCACTCAGACACAGGAACAAATAATTAGGGTATCACAGGATCCATCTACCTCCTACCATCCATGGTACATGTCCAGGTAAACAACAAGATTTTGGCTGTATTAACTTTTCCCTAGAACCTGCAGTGTGTCAGCACACTTGCATGCCACCTTTCTCCTTAGTGCTCACAGAGAAGGCCAGTTAGGCCTCAATCTTCTTATGTGGTCCTCCACATCTTCCTTTTTTTTGCTTTATAATAACAGCAGTTGAATATATATATATATATAGATATATATATATATAGATATATATAGATATAGATATAGATATAGATATAGATATAGATATCTCACTAGGGGAAATATTGGGTGCAATTATTCTCTTTTGTGTTAAAGTCTAGCCTTTAATGACTATACATCCATCCAAAGTCTAATGTACTGCCTCTTTTCAAAGGCTTCACTCTATCTGACTACATATACTATAACTAATTTAATTGTCTCCCCACACCCCCCAAACAAGAAGTACACCTTACTGCCATGAGGGGTAATGGGCGCAGACTGGTCTACCTGCTTCTGGTTGAAGAAGTTGTGATTCTTCTGGTTGAAGAATCATAGTTGTGATTGGCAGTCAGAGATACCCTCCAGAGTGTCTATTTAAAAGGGCCCTTGATAAATGCCAGACATCCTCATCTCAGGAAGGCACTGACAATGAACAAGTCTTTCTGCCTCTTGAGTAGTTTTCTTCAGTTGTCATCTGAAGGAAGGCTTTCACTGGTGAGGAGAGTAAAGGCAAGTTCCTCATTGGATGCGTCATGAGGAGGACTTCTCCATGGTCATATGCTCCTACAGGGTACCCGGACCATCTGTCCTTTCCCTGCAATGACACAGGCAAACCCCCACACCCATGCCAACAGGGTGACCAGTCCCTTCCATTTTCCCATCTCCAGGTACTGTCACAGCACTTATACCTTCTCCCTTTTCCCATGCTCTTGTATTTTGACCAATGTAATTCTGCTCAGATGCTATCCGCATCACCAAGTTCCAGAAAATTAAGTATAAACATTGCAAAATCAAGGCAAGCTTTTGGCTTACTCTGACTGATTCCTCCTTTTTGTTTTTGTAATTGCCTTTTTACATCAAATGTTCACTCTCGATATCTTGTCTTTGTGGATTATAAGGGATTGCAGTGGAATTACTAACATTCCATTGCTGCAAAAATCTTTGAAAGCTCCTGCTTGTATAGGCAGGGCCATTATCTGTTTTTATTTTCTTAAAAGCTCCCATCTTTGCAAATACTGAGATACAGTGTGGGCCTGGAGCCCACAGCAATGTTCCCTGAGTCCACATCAAAAGGCCAAGCAGTCTGCGATGGAAGACGGAAGGTCTGCACTGGAAAGCCCTGGGGCTGGTGTTGAGGGCTGGAGAGTCTATGCTGAAAGCCCGGAGTTGATGCCCAGGTAAAACAAAAACCAGAGCTCCTCCAAAGACAATAGCAGCCAAAGCTCAGCAGCCTCTGCTCTTCTGAGATTAGGAGGCGGGCAGGAGGTAAGACGCTGTTTGGAGTCTCTGGCAGGCCACCATCAGTGAACCGTGGCAGAGGCCTCCAGGATTTTGGAGAAGGAAAATCAACAGATGCAATTTTCCCCTCCCATTCTCCTTTTACGTCATTTTGGCAACAATCCTGAGGTGGATCTTCCACACCCAGAACCATGCTAACTCAGTTCAGCTGGGCATTCCCACTTAAATTGACCATTGATTAATCCACAACATCTACAAAGCCCTATCACAGTTTGCTTAGTGCCATGTTCTGTAACCTTTATCTAGAATTAAGGCTTGGCGATTTTTCAGTTGGTTGCCTTTGGTGATTAATTTTATTTCATCTAGCTTCTATAAAAGACAAAGTTATAGGAATTTCCATGCATTTGTACAGAATGCAAATGAATGTACAAGTTTGTAAATTCAGCTTATAACAAAGGATACTGTCTTTTCATCAAGACAACAGGTGAACTGATCTGTTTTCGTACAGGTGGTTACATGCAAACTGTAATAGTTATGGGAGAGGGAATAAAAAAGGAAGAAGAATGCCTGTCCTCTTCCCTCCATCCAATAAATTCATCCTTAAACATTCAGTTGTTGGTGGTGGTGATGGTGGTGGTGGTTTTTTGAGACTGGGTCTCACTGTGTAATTGAAGCTAGCCCTGAGCTCTCTGTATCACCCAAGCTGACCTCAAACTAATGACATTCCAACTGTCTCAGCCTCCTGAATGCTGGGATTACAGGCACGTACCACCCTGTCTCATTTTTTTAAAATTTCATTTTAAACATTAAAAAAAACTAACAAAACAACAATGAAGACAAAATCAAAACAACACAAAAACAACAAAAATGATACATGACCTCAAAACAAAATGATAAGAATTAACAGTGCTTGATACATTGCATACTGTTATCTTCAACAAAGTTGCTCAGTCCACCAGGTGTAAGAATGTAAGATTGATCAAACAATCAAAGACAGTAACAAGTAATAAAAAAAAATTGGCAATGATGCAGAGTCTCACCATACAAAATGATAGGAGTTCAACAGTGGTTCTTATACTGCATATTGTTATTTTCAAGTGGTTCTTACACTGCATATTGTTATTTTCGAGATCAGTCATTTTGGTTACCAGATTTAAGTGTGCAGAATTGGTCAAGAAAAAAGAAAAATTTAAGCATTGACTATTCCTTTGAATAAACCACAGACATCAGCAATACACCTATCCCAGGTATCCTTGTACATACATATAAATTTTATTTTTCATTTTAAAGAGAAAAGAAAAAAGTAACAAAAACAAATGCATAAACAAAACAGCACAGAGAATAATAAAAATGATACAGAATTTCAAAACAAGGTGATAGGATATTAACAATGGTTGTTATATTACATAATTTTATCTCCAAAATGGTTGCTCATATAATCAGATGGAGACATGTAAGATTGATCAAACAATTGCACCTTAACAGTTCCTTTCAATAAACCAACAGGTATTAGTAGTACAGTTAATCCTAGCTATCTTGTGTATACATATACATATTCTTTTCCTCTTTCTTTTTCCTCTCCCTCCTTCATCCCAGTTACTCCTTCCTATTTAAGCAGTTTCTTTTCCCTTTAACAATATCTACTGTACCTTTGAGATTTTATTTACTCTTTCAAGTTCTTACAGTAGGGAGGAAATACGATGTTTACACATGTGAGTTTGCTTTATTTCATTTATGAGTAGGGTCTTTAGTTGCATCCATTTACCTATAAAATCCTCTAGTTTATCTTTCTTTATAGCTGAGTAATACTCCATTGTATAAAAATACCACATCTTTTTTATCCATTGCTCAGTTGATGGACATTTGGATTGTTTCCAAGATTTAGCTATTACAGATTGCACTGCTATAAACATGGGTACACATATATCTCTGTGGTATGATGTTTTTCAGTTCTTCTGGAAAAATATCCAGGAGGAGAATAGCTGGGTTGAATGGGACCTCTAATCCTAGTTTGCTGAGGAATCTCTAGACTGATTTCCACAGTGGTTGTGCCAGTCTACACTCCCACCAACAATGGAGAAGAGTTCCTTTTTCTCCACAGCCCCTCCAGAATTTGTTATGGGCTGATTTCTTGATGATAGCCATTCTTTCTGGGGTGAGATGGAATCTCAGCGTTGTTTTAATTTGCATTTCTTGAATGACTGATGATGTTGAACATTTTTCATGTATTTATTTGCCATTTGTATTTCTTCATGTGAGAAGTATGTATTCACCTCAGATGCCCATTTTTGTATTGGGTCTTTGAATGTGGAGGGGGGGTCTGATTTTTTTTAGTTCTTTATATGTTCTAGACAGGAGTCCTTTGTCTTGAGAGACGTTTGGCTAAAATTTTTTCCCAATTCGTGGGTTTTCTTTTCACCCTGTTGCTGATTCCTTTTGAGGTGCAAAAACTTTTCAATAAGGAGATCCTGGTAGTTGATTCTTTGAAGTGTTTCTCATGCAGTTTGGTTTTTGTCCATGACCTCTGTGCCTACCCCTATGTTTTCAAGACTTCCACCTACTTTCTCTTCCAATAGATCTAGTGTTTCTGTTTTAATATTTAGATCTTTAAGCCATTTTGACTTTATTTTGGTGCATGGTGATCGTTTTGGGTCTTGTTTTAGTCTTTGGCATGTGGAAAGCACTCCATTTAATGGAGATTTCCTTTAAAGTACATTTCTTTATCCCTCCTCCATTTGTTTTTGCAGTTAGGATTAGCTACACTTTTTTATACCATGTGATACCATGTTCCAGTGTCTAGCACAGCATCTATAGCCCTTTAAGGAAGTTGGGTAACTTGTCCGCTTCTGTCTGCTGGGCCATAGACTCCTCAACATGGGACTGCCCCTCATCAATCTTTCTGGCCTTCTTGCCTAACATAGTGTCTACCACAGAGCAGGTTCATTTGTAAAGTCCATGAATTGTCTAGAGTTCTTAAGAGATGCCAGGGCCTGGAAGGAATAGCCAGAAGAATTCTTTTAGGGTGAGAGTAAAGAGAAATGAAAGCATGCTGGGTATTGGGGATCCTAGGAATCACTTTTCCTTGTCTGTGATTTCTGATATCGAGGAAGCATGTCAGGGCTAAATAGGAGTAACAGCAGAGGTGGCTAAGTTGTCCCCAGTAGCCATTGTCCCTTTCTTCCAAGATGATAGAATCATGGATTTCTGTCTAAATACATGACCACTCAAAAGGGAAAATTCAGTTCCTAGAGTCCTTTGCAGTCAGATGTAGCCAAGTGATTGATGTCTGGCAAAAGCTGTTTGTGGCAGTTTCCAGCCCTTTCCTTTCTTTTCTTCTTCCTTGTCTAGCCGGATCACAAAGTCAAGGGCCACATCCTAGAGATGGTGGGACAGGAATCCCAAGAACTTCATGGCCTGGAGCTGCCACAGAAGCCTCTGGCTACAAACTCTGGACTATTTCCTGAGAAAATTATAAACTTCTATTTGTTTTTCGAGACAGCATCTCACTATATAGTTCAGGCTGGCCCTGAACTCACTAGGTAACCCAGGCTGGACTTGAACTGTTGGCAGTCCTTCCTGCCTCAGCCTCCAGACTGCTAGGATTACAAGCGTGTACCACCACACATGGCTACTTTCTATTTTTAAAAGCCATTATTCTTTACATTCTCTCTATCACTCTGAAACCAACCTGTTCCTAAACAGTGCATGGTTCAAAGGGGTCATAGCTTATGCAACCATGAGGCTTACAGTAAACTGTCTTGAAACAACGCAAAGAAGTATGGATTTCTGCCTCAGCTAAAATCTAGTTTCAGGACTCATCCTGGGGAAAGCTGGGTCCTCATAAGTAACTATGAAGAAATTTTCCTACTTTTCTTAAAGAACAATAGAAGTAAAAGGGGAAAGAGAAAGAAAGAGTGAGGGCAAAAGAGAGTGGGAAAATTAGTATGACATCTCCCCCAGCTGCCTCCTTCCCCCACAGCTGTCTCCTTCTCCCCCAGCTCAGGAACAGAATTCCTCATTTAATGACTGCCTGTTTAATGACTGCCCAGACTTATGATCTTTTTTTCCACAGATCTGTACATCTTGCTTATAGAGCTATAATGTCTTTTATTAGTACAGTACACCTTGTTTTTACAGTACTATAATTTTTGCTAATTGTCCTGTACAGTATAGTACTGTAGTTTTATGTTCTTTTGTATATTACAGAACTGCATGTAAGAGCTATGCAAATAAAAGCAAAGTCATCAAATTGGAGTTTCGTTTGACCATCTCTTTATTCTGCATATTGTAATATATGTACCATATACAATTCCTCACTTAGCAACCAATTCAGTTAACAACCTAGTCACAAAAACATGCCCAGTCATTAAACGAGAAATGTCTGTACAAAGAAGAAAAGAATGAGTTTTCTACCCCAACTAAGAAAAATTTCAAAACATTTGTGTTCAAAGAATCAATGCAGGAATAGACACCATTCCCGTGGTTCTACAAATGAAAAAAGTGAGGACCCAAGAGAAGGAATTCCTTTATTCAGATGATGATTAGCACTCGGTCTTAGCATTGAACTCTGTATAGTGCTCTCTTTCATTATTTGTGGGTTACTAAAGGGATAATGTCAGGAATAATCTAGTCCAATCTCTTCATTTTAAAACTGAGAAAAGAAATTGAGAGAAGTCAGATAATTTGCCTGATGTCTCATAGCTGGCTTTTATGGCCAACTCTAGATTTTCTTCCCTGATCTCCAATACACAAAAACGATGTGCAAGAATTTCAAAAATTAACCTAGAGTAATGTGTTTATTTATGAAAGCAGTGGAGATAAAAACACAATAGTTAAGTAAAACCATCTCACCTTTATGACTGAATTTATATTGGACCATGAACAGTTAACATTTTGGGGGGTTACTAAGGATTGAACCCAGAGTCTTTGCACTGAGCTATGTCCCTAACCCTTTTAATTTGTATATATTTTAATATGTAATTTTATTATATTTTAATATTTTGAGATAAAATCTCATTAAGTAACTATTGTCTAGGCAGGCTCAAACTTGTAATTCTCCTGCCTCAGCCTTCTAGAGGGCTGGCATTACAGACATGTGTCACTATTCTGGGCCACGGACAATTAACAGTTTTCAATATTTAAGGTTTTTTCCTGTACTGACTAGCAACCAAAGTTGTTTTACAAAACTGTTTCCAAGTTGGTAAGAGGGATCCATGTGTAAATACGCTTTAAATGTGCAAATGTTTCTTTATCTTTGAATTTCTTCAATAGCATTGCTATTAATCTTCATATTTAGATAGGTCTGCTAACTTTGTTATGGTGTGTTTATGCCTACCTCCCTCTCTGTGACTATACAGAACTTCTATCAGTAGGTCCTGTGGCTCCTAGAACTGTGCCCTTCATCTTACTAGAACTATACTCATGTAAATAATATTGGCTTTCACAGTTGGTGGAAATAAAGCAGAAGAAATAACATCAAGAGAAAAAATTTAGATAGGAAGGAGCCATCTTAACCCCATGAATAAAATTCACATAAAGGTTTTGTTGATGCATAAGAGGACAAGGAAGGCGATAAGGATTTCCAGAGGTGCTCAGAGGGGAAGTAGAAGGAACTCCACAATGAGAATGGGGCTGCTTATGTGTCACCAGAGACCACCCAGCTCCCATACACAGGAAACAGCAAAACTCTTGATAAGCAAGCAATCCACAATGCACAGCTTCCTACCCTTCCTCTCCCTGCCACCCAGGGACCTTGGCAGGGAGCCATCTGCCTCCAGCCTTCTTTGGGAAAAAATTTATGAGACAATGGCATTAACACTGCACAAACCAATGCTTCTTTTGATTTTTCTGGGGCTGTTGCTGCTGCTGCTGCTGCTGCTGTTACTGCTGCTGCTGCTTAAATCCATTTAGTGAATACCTTCAGAATTAAGTTTCTTAAATGGCTTAGGTTCTCTGTTTTTGACTCCTGTAGCACCACTCTGCACACCCTCAATCAAAAATTGGAAGGCACGCACCCCAATTTCCTGTGCCCATGGCAGAGAACAGTTAGCTTCTGGTGCTCTGCCAGGTTGCAGGGTGGATAGGGAGGCACAGTAGTAGCATTTGCTAAGTCTGAGCTTCCCAGTTCCTCCCAGTCTGGTCTACACAGGAGGAGCACATTTATAGCCTTCTACTAGTTCCTATTGGATTTCTACTTTTCAATCAACCCAAGAGGCTAAAAGCCATTGTCTGGGATTTGCAGTAAAAGTACCCTCAGGAGAGGAAATCAGTCAGGAAAATCAGCCAGGCTGGTCTTTTAGGATCACAGATCAGCCCCAGGACCAAGGCAGAGGTCATGCTGGCTCACAATTGCTGATTCTCTAAACTTCACCCTCCTGGCCCTACTCCTAAAACACTCACCCTTGAACTTCAGTAGAGCTTCGTTAACCATTCCTATGTAAGAAATCTTTAGTTCTGGGATGGGGTTATAGCTCAGTGGCACAAACACCTGCCTGGCAAGTGCAAGTTCCTGAGTTCAATTTCTGGTACCAAAAGAAACGCTAGTTCCATTATAATAGAATGAAATCATTGGCCAATGATTCTCCAAACTGTTTTCTAAAGTACTTTCTTCTATGTGAAGTTTGACCAGCCTGGACACACAGACCCTTTTTCTCCAGTCTTATTACAAAGCTCATAATTCCCTATCAGGGCTCTGAAGTTCTCAGTAGCCAAGTTAGTCCTAGTGTTTAAGGTGAGTATGATCACAAGTGAATCAGTAGTCACCACCACCCACAGTCACAGATAGGAGGATGGGGTTAAGTAGTGTTCCCCAAAATTTACATCCATTTGGAACCTGTGGTGCAAATCTATTTGGAAATCAGGTCTTTACAGATATAGTTAAAATGGCCATGCTAGATTAGAACAGACCCCAAATCCAGGCAAATTGGGGCTTTCCTAAGAAAACACAAACAGGGAGACACCATGTGACAGTGAAAACAGAGGCTAGGGTGATACATCTACAAGCTAAGCCGTTCCAAAGAGACAGGCATTGCGTGGTTTCTCTCTCATAGCCCCCTGAAGGAACCAGTCCTGCCAACACATTGATCTTTGACTTCTCACCTCAGAAACTGTGAACAAATAAATTTGTACTATTTTTAGCCACCAATTTTGTGGTAATTTATTACTGCAGCAATACAGTGCTGCTTGGGACCTCAGTTATTGCAAATACCACTTGCCCAACTCAGAGGACCATTTCTATAATTGATCCCATTTCTTGGGCCACCTCTTGCGAGGCAGTGTCAATTACAGACTATTGATTCTAGTTAGTGTTTTAAATCCATATCACCATGAGCAAACTGAAATACATACCTGACGCCTGGTGCCTTCCAGCATATCACATATTTAACCTGCTCTACAGTTTTTACAATATGATGTGTGGCATTTCTGAATTGTAGCCATGTCTGAGGGAGGCCACTATAAAGGGGGAGGGGTAGCAGTGGTGGAAGATGGATTGCGGAAAGCTTCAAGTCCTTTTTCAGCAGTTTTTCTCCTCTTAGTCTTGATAGAATTGATATTTATTATTATTAAAATTTCCAAAATAGATGCAAATAATGTGCTCAAAAAACTCCAACTTTAACTAAAACAATCGTATTTTGCCATACTTATTTCCATTTTGTTTTCAATATTTTACTTGAATGAAGAATTGTGCTACTATTTTTAAGTACCAGATTCAATAACTGGTTCCCAGTAAAGATTAGACTTTTCTAGCTCCAGTACTGCAGCATAAATTTAGTCTGTTGCAAAGCAGCTCCAGATTGAGGTGCCAATCACTGAACTTAGCTCCGGGTCAGTCTCTTTTGAAGACACTGCATCGGGTTC
Organism: Chinchilla lanigera; assembly: GCF_000276665.1. NCBI lineage: Eukaryota > Metazoa > Chordata > Mammalia > Rodentia > Chinchillidae > Chinchilla > Chinchilla lanigera. The sequence continues at coordinate 8,568,831 of NW_004955413.1, forward strand.
CACTTCATTTTCTCATATTTAAAATTCCCTTTCTTAATCATTCAGTGCCTGTTATTATTAGAACGCATGGAATTATCTAACATATCCCCACAGGGGACTGTCACTTTGGATCCTCCACACCTCTCAGTATTTGCTCTTGTGCAGTCCCCTCTCATGTTGACAATGGGCTGAGACACCTGCTTAGCTTCTTCAACCAGCACACTAGCAAGCAGGGAGCAAGTGGATTCTTGCTAAGTTTGCATGTGGGATTTGTCCTATTAGAACACTCCTTCATGAGACAGCCTCATCCCTTGAGAAAGCCAAAGCAGCCATATGTAGAAGCCCATGGGGAGGAAGACTGAGACCCAGCTGGCAGCACCAGCTGAGCCCCACACCAATCACTAGCACAAGCATCCAACTATAGGAATGAGGCCAGTTAAACCTTCTAGCCACACACCCCAGTCCTCCAACGACACCATGTAAAGCAGAGCTGAGTACAACCTGCATAATAATGTGAAATAATAAGCAGCTGAGGCACCAAGTATAGGTTGATTATATGAAGCAATACTGTTGCAGCAAAACAGTCCAGCAAAACTGACACCCAAGGAAGTGTGGAGGCAATGAACAGCTTTATTTGACAGCAGTGGTCCTAGCTGGGATCTTTCCCTTAACAAAACCAGGCTACCAGTGCTTGTGGGCTAGCACTTTTATATGGTGCATAAGCAGGAGTTACACATGTGAGACAGAGCAGCCTGATGCTTCTCTGATTAGCTAGCAGGGTGAGATCTTTGGTTACAAGGCTAGATTAATGATCACTGGTTACAAAACTAGATTAATTATCATGGAGCTTGCTACAGTCAGACATCCTGCATGATCAGTTATGCTGTCATGGTTACAGGGGTCAAGAAAGTAATTACAGAGCCATGAAGCAGTTACAGAGCTAGGCAGTTTCAAAACGAACAAAGTTTTTAAAAGAACTATTTTTCTTTTACAGTTTTTCCCTTTCCAGTTGAAGGAAAGGGAATCTCTATCTCTTTGTGTCAATGGGATGTTAAGCTCCCCCATTAAAATAGTGTTATTAGTTATTTGGGTTTTTTTCATGTCTATTAAGGTTTGTCTTATATAGTTGGGTGCTCCCAAATTTGGTGCATATATATTTATGATTGTTATCTCTTCCTCTTGAAGTTTTCCCCTAATAAGTATGTAATCACCTTCTTTATCTCTTTTGATCATTCTTGGTTTGAAGTTCACATTGTCTGCAATCTGAATAGCTACCCCTGCTTTTTTCTGGGTTCCTGTCACCCCTTTCAATACTATAGCACTCGAGCTATTTCTTTGCTCATTCTTTTTGCTCTTATAAGAAAAAATAAAACAAAACCCTATCTCAAATTTTTAAAAAAATTAAAAAGGGGTAAGTATGTAAGCCAGTGTGAAGACCCTGGGTTCAAACCGTGGTAGCAGGGGAAAAAAGTCTTTCAAAGTGTTCTGAATTTTTGGATTCTTTAAAGAGTGACCACTAGATGGAACCCATGAACACATGTTCTTGTTCTTATTACAGGGAGAGGTAATAATGCTGAAGCCAGAAGTCTCAGAAAGCAGGAGTAGGACATTACCCCTTGCTTAATGCAGCAAGACTAGTATGTAGGAAGAACAAGAAAAGCTGTGGCCATCTGGACTGAGAAACTAGTGCTTAGAGGAAGGCAGACCAAGGTGAACACCATAGACATTTTCTCTTTTCTAAATCCCAAGATTCTTTAACAAAAATATGCTGATCCTGTATGATTTTCTATGTTATCTGAAGTGAAATTTATTTATAAATCCACTTATTTTAGTCAAATATATTAAAGTGAATATTGTTTTAAAAGAAAGGAGATTCTAGTCACTTATGTTCGTCTTCCAAGGATAAATAAGGAAAGAAATAGTTTTATAGAATTAGAAAATAAATTCTATAAAATTGATCAAAAGAACAGAATAAAAAGCATATTAATTTGTTGGCAGATAGGAAAGTATTATTTTGTGTCATTTTTGTATGTTAGGAAATTAACTACTAACATGTATTAAACAGATATATCAACCCTGCATTGTAACTGATTCCTTAGTTTCTACAAGTCACATGTATAATAAATGACATACAATACAGTTCCCAAATAATTTTTTTCTTTCACTGCTGAAACTTCCTGCTAAATATTTCAAGCCTGTTTATAAAAAGATTTCAGCATCTCTGTGGGGTATTCCCTCCAACGACCACCCTTAGTGGTCAGAAACTGTCCTTGAGAAGCTCACTAGATTTTCTAGAACAAATCTCAAAACTTAAGAAGGATGTCATAGTGGAAGATAGATATTGGGAAGTAAGAACATGTTCAAATGGGAAGGGGAACAAGGGAGAGGAGGGAGAGGAGGGAGAGAAGGAAGAGAAAAGGAAAAAAGGAATAGATAGAAAAAATGGAAACAAAGCTTTTGTAAATGCTGCATAAAGCTTTTTTCACACTACTGCATAAAGGCACTCATGAAAGAGGACTTTCAGAACTGCTTCAGAAAGTGCCAAAAGCAATGGGATAAGTGTGTTCAAAGTAAGTAGGAGTATTCAAGCAGGATTAAGGCCAATGTTTTACGGCAATATTTTATATAAATATTCACTGTATAGTTTGGTCACACCATGCATATACACATCTATAATTATTCCTGCATAGGTGCATACAATCAGCCCTCCATCTGCACATTAAACCAACCACAAATCAAAGATATTCAGAAAAAATGGCTTTGCACTGAACAGGTACAAGGAAGGAGAAGAAGGGTTGAAGGGAGGAAAGGGGGATAGGGGAAAAAAAAGAAGAATCAAGATATATTATGTAGGATGAATGAGATCAATATGTATGACATAAATACTAATGAAAAAAAGATTTTTTAAGAAGAATGATAAATAGTAATGATGATAACAAATACTAATGAGACTGGCACAATTCATGTATCTCAGCTCATTCAGATTCAACAAACATATTGAGAAAATGATATTTCACAACAATATTAGTTTAGTCTTTGTAACATCCATGGCAATAGCCATTTTAAAATGCCATTGTATAAATGATGAGACAGTCTCAGTGATGTTAAGTAACCCATATTAATAATACAATTGGTGAAGCCAGAATTAAAATGAGTCTCTTGCTTTCAAGCCCAGTTCTTCCCAGCACACTCTGTGGAGGGCATATAGTGGTTTCTAAGCCTTAAGGCAGAAGGTAGAGACCCTCACAGCCATTCTGAAGCCTTGGAACATTTCCCTCCACCCCTGTTAGAGCTATTCTCTTAGTTTTGCCCCTATATTAGTTTTCCTTTTTCACCCACCAAAGAAGTAGCAGGACAAGCACTATTGTGCTAGCAGAGTCCAGTGTTCCTGCTGCCTCTCACTTAACCAGAAGCTTGGGATTCTGACACGGTTGAAGGGAACAGTTTTATTCAAAGCCTGCTCTGAAGAACACAGGAGACTTTCCATCTCAGGGCACTTCAGGGAAGAAGAGTCTGTGTAGGAGAAAAGAGAGTACTGTGACACTCTGGGAGGAAAATCCATGTGCTGGGCGGGGTCTTCCTCATCCAGAGGTGTGTTTTCTTTCCTCCTCTCTAATAAGAATATTGCAATGGACTTCAACTTCTTGTGGCTAGCGAACTAAACCTACAGAAGGGCTGCTGTTCAGCAGAACACATTTGGGAAGGACAGAAGGCAAAATGGAAGGGAGGGAAAGCAAGGAACTATTTCCAATGAACCCCAGTACAGTAGCACAGGCACTTGCTTCAACTATAGCACTTCCCTTCAACCATAGTGCAGCACCACATAACCATTCTAATTGGTAGCAAGTGAAGGAAAAAAAACTCATTTAAAAGCACTGATAGGGGCTGGGGATTTAGCTCAGCGGCAAAAGCGCCTGCCTGGCAAGCACAAGGTCATGAGTTTGGTTCCTGGTAAGGGAGAAAAACCAAAAAAAAAAAAAAAAAAAAAAAAAAAAAAAAAAAAAAAAAAAAAAGCACTGATAAATAGCCACACCAGGAAGTGTGATAGGATAGTTGTAGAATACCCTCTATCCTCCCGAGTCCAAACCAGCAAAAGTCAGCTTGTCTGAGAGACTTGGTCTGAAGATCAGCAAAGTGCAAAAGCTTTGAATTTTTGTTGTTTTGTTTTGTGTCTTTTGGGTTTTTTTTGTTTGTTTGTTTGTTTGTTTTAAAGGAATAATGTAGAGAGAGTTTCTCTGAGCTACAGGGCAAGGTTTTCTATAAGTGCTTTTCTGCTGGCCCACTAACTGGTGTAGGGTATGGATTCATTTTAGCCTATCCCTATGGAGACATCTAATTCTATCCTTCTGGTTGGGAAACTCTGTTTACATACAACAGTAAAGGAAGGACACACAAATGAGGAAAAGACTTTCTAAACTTTCCCTGAAAGCTTCATAAACTTGGCATGTTCATCCTTTCTTCTGCAGTTGAGGAAACAATCTGGAAACAGAAAATTATTAACTCTACTTGCTAGCCTTATGACTTTCTTATTAAAGTGGGAGCACTGTTCTTTAAATAGAAGTTTGTCCTGAAGAAAGCCCAAATCTTTCCTTCCTACTTGGACAGGATTGAAGCTCAGAGAGGACAGCACTGCCCTGCTCCATTTTCCTGATGGAAGTTCCAGCCCTACTCAGTTATTTGGATAAGAGCTGAGATTGCATTGTTCTCTTAGGTTGCTGATGATACTTTGGCAGGTACTTTTATTCTGGGAAAAGCTGAACTAAAAGTCCAGTGCTTTGTTGCACTGTTTACTTTCTTTCTCTTATTATATCTCTGGCCCAGCACAATCTGTGCAGCCTGATGCTGCAGAAGGTGAACTGTTTCCTCCCATATCCCACGGTGTTTCTAGTTCACCTTGTTTTGTGCTTGCTCAGTGAGAGGAAATTCCATCCTGATCTCAGCTTTCCTTTGCAACAATTACTATCACCTCCACAGGCGTGGAGCTCCATCCTAGCAGCTGTGGTGTTTCTGTAAAAGCCATTCTTATCCAGATTAAAACTAAAAGCTTTCCTGCCCGCCCCCAACCCTGGTCTTAAAGTTTGGACTCAGAGGTTCAACACTAAGCTATATCAACATTCCTTATTTAATGTTTTAAAACAGGGTCTCACTAAGTCACTAAGTTCCCCAAATGGGATTTAAACTTGCTGTCCTCCCGCCTCAGCCTCCTAGAGTGCTGGGCTTACAGGTAAGCACCTTCACACCCAGCTAAGGCTGAAAGTGTTTTTTTTATCTTTTCCTTTACGACTGTAATAAGCTGCCTTATCTCTGTGAGACTCTTAACAATGAATTGCAGAGGCTAATGATCTCCACTACTGAAACATCTTAAACTTTCCCTTAACTGTTTAAAGGATGTTGCTCTGATGGTAGCCTAGACAGGATTAGCACAGGTAGTCAGGCTCCTTTAATTAATGGATTTTTTGAGTGTCAACAGCAGAGAATAAGGGTCCCACTTCTCTAACTCTCAGAGACATTTAGGGACATGAGGAGCAGCCATTGTCCCAGGAGTAGGTCCTCCTCCTCATCTTTTCTCCTGGACCTCTTGTAGCTGCTCCTTTTCACACCATGGAATAAGGGCAAGAGGAGGACACAGCACTGCCTATGACCACCAACAGGGAGTAGTGGACAGAAGATCAGAAGGCTGATATGGAAACTCCATGATGAGTGTCTCTGCTTCTATATTAATAGAAGGAAGAGACCCTCACACCTGTGCAGGTGTGATCAAAAATGCAACGAATTTTTTATTTTTTTAATTTAATTTTAATTTTTTATTTTTTAATTAAAACAAGTTTTAATTTTTTTAATCTACTACAGTAAAAGACATTGCCATTAATCCCCCTCAAAATGCTCTCCCTTGCTCGGAACACACTCATTGTCCTTGTCACTTTCTGAAGCAGTTCCAGAAGTCCTCTTCTGTGTCTTTTGTTGGGGTATTGTTGCTGCCTTGGTGTCCTGAATTGATTAAAAATGTTTGTCTTTCATGACATTTTTGACTTTGGGAAAGAGAAAGTACAGTGTCAAATCTGGTAATGCAAAGGTTCATTTTCTTATGACTGCTTAAGGCTGGAGAGGAGCAGGCACTGACCTTTCCTAGCCAGGGATCAAAAGTCTCACCCTAACTGATCTAAAGGAGGCAGAGGATGGTGAATCTGTTGTTTAATAAGCCATCATTTTTCATAGTCTGTAAAAGAGGATAAGAACACTGGCAAGTCATTGATGTTTAAACCTCATTTTATTAGCATGTTTAACAAGCAAGACTCAAATTAAAAGTAGAATTTTGGTGAATAGTGGCTCCAAATAGTGATAGAAGTTAGTCAGAATTAGGCAACATTTGGCATAATCCTTTTATCTTTAATATTAACCTCTATGGTATTTGTTCTGAGGTATTTACTCCAGCAAAACAGGTAGAGTTTAAGAGCATACAAACTTCTCTGTGTTTTGTTGATAAGAAATCCAATGCCTTCTCACTTTAATTATAACAATAACCAAGGAATACACTAAATAAAGATATCTGCATTTTTGTGACCATTGGGCCATTAAAATTCTTACTACAGAATTCAGAACCTGGCATCTAGTCTCTAATTTACAGATGTGAATATCTTTTGTAGTGACCAGATCCAGATAATAAACATAAAAGTCCAAAGTAGATAACAGAAAGTTAGTTTATATCACAAAGTTAACGAAGCTTAGTAGCTAGACTATTTATATTGGCATTTTTGCCCTATAGGTCTACCTATACAAAAAGCCAAAAGTTTACATGAAGGATACTTGAAATTACATTATAATAACATAAGTGCAATATATGTGGAGAAGCTAAAGGACACATTTTTGAAAGAGCTAGTGGGACTGGGAGTCACCACCTCTTGTGACTGTAGGCTAAAATGTTGTAAGTATAGGTGGAGACTGCCAGTAGGAGCTGGTGCAATGTTTGGTGCCTGTTTTTATATCTAGCCTAACTTCTTCTGTTTTTATATAGCTATTAATCATTCCCTTTTTTGGTTATACTTTCCTACTGGGAGGCTGTATCACAGTTTCTCCATTTGAGGTGGGAGATTAGGACATGGCTAGACTGCTGGGCTGTTGAGCATGATCTGTCAATTACAGAGATCCAGAACACATGTGTCCAAGCCCTGCACATGGGAATAATCAGAAAATGCTATCTTCAATTCTTCTGGTTTGAGATCAAGCAGGTTTTTGATAGGATAGCTTAGATTCGACAGCAGCCTGAGAAATGGGGAATATAAAATGCAATGACCATTAACCACTGTGACCTGTTTCTCAGTGGCCTGCTCTCACTCTGCACACTATGCTTCCTTTCCTACTTTTAACAGGCCTTTTCTACCTTATAACATATAAATATTCCCAGCCGCAGATGATGGTGCACCTCTCTCTCGAGGTCCACACTCTATTTATTTAGTATACTTCAAATTCTGACAATGTTTCTAGGGCCACACATTTACCCAGAAGAACATACTTCTTAAAAAAAAAAAAAAAAGAACATACTTCTTATCCTATCTATAATAAATTTAAAGGCTCACTACCTTTTGTGTGGTTCTTATCCAGTTTCTTTGTTTAGAACAATAAAACCTTGGGGAAAAAAATCTCTAGAAGGAGCCCACAGTGCACCAGAACTCATGCCGCACATTCACCTGATGTTATGGTTTGTATGCAAATGCCCCTCCCAAGGCTCATGCACTCATAGGTGAGGCTTCTGGATCTTGGCTGTGTGATACTGAATTATGGGTATGTGATTTGGGGTTCATCCATTGACAGGTTTAGCACAGTTCTGGGTATGATAGATTTTCTGAAGAGAGACTCAGCCTGGGTGTGGGTGGCACCAACAAAAAGGCTTGTACCCTGGATGAGATAGAAAGATAAAGAAGCAGGAAGTCTGCTGTTTTCTGGCTTCCATGCCATGAACTGTTTTGCCTCTGTGATTCCCCTCAGCCATGCTTCCCTGCCTTGGAGCCAACTATGGACTGAAACGTCTACAAACTCTGAGCTAAAATTAAACTTTCCTCCTTTAACCTGTGGGTGTCAGGTATATTGTCCCATCAATGAGAAAGTAACTAAGACACCTGGCAAAAGACATTTTGGTGCTTTCAGGTTTTGGAGAGTGTAAATATAGATTGCACATATAGGCTTATGTGAAAACATAAGCTTTCAGGTCACTTGGATAAATATCTAGGAGTGCAACTGCTGGAAAGTTGTGTGTATTTGTTCTTATTATAGTCACAGGGGTTCCAGCATAGGCTGTGTATATAACATTGAGACTGTAAATAACCTCTGAGGTATGGAAGGTAGAGAATGTCTAGCACATTTGGAAAGTCTGGGGCTCAGTACATCCCATTAAACAGGAAAAGGGCAATAAACAGGAGCCCAAAAAGAGCATCTTCTAGACTAGCCTAGAATATCCAATAAGAAACTTGATGGTTCATTCTAGATGGTTCATTCTAGGGTTGAAAAAGTACAGTTCATGGACCAAACTATTTTTCCTATGGCGTGGTATCTATGAATGTAAAACAGATTTGAAATAGTGGAAAAATGAAATAATTATGCTGTGTACATAAAATGAAAGATTCAAATTTTAGTGTTCAGAAACTTACTAGAATACAACCAAGCTCACCCATTTACTATCTATGGTTGATTCTGAACTACAGCCACAGAGCTGAGTGTGACAGAGACTGTGTGTGGCCCCTTGTCGTTTCACATGCTGCTCAGTGCACTGTAAATCTCAGTGACACAGCTGATTAGACAATATTTCTAGGGCAACATATGTCCCTGAATAACTATATTTTACTTTATTTTAAATGCAAGGGCATTGTTAAACAGAATAATACAAAAGTGAACCTAAAATGTCACCTTTTGGCAGGCCTGTTGGCACATGCTGAGGCAGGAGGATCGCTGTGAGTTCGAGGCCAGCCTGGGCTACATAGTGAGTTTAAGGACAACCTGGAAGTTAAACTTCTAAAATATATGGAGTGAGGGTTATTTTTTTATTGTGTTAGGTGACAAAGTATGTTTATTATGACATAACTGCAGTAAAAGAATGAACTATATACCAACATTATCAGCCTAAGAACTCATCACAGTATTTCCAACTCAGGAAAGCAATGTTCACAAAAAATTAGAACATTTAAAATAAAATATCTCCTCACAGCAGAATTTCTTCATGAAAATGAGCTTGCAGTCGAAGTTTCAGGGTGACACATTTGTTAACCAAGCAGCAAAAGACATGCATTAATGGTAAATTAATTAAGTCATGTTAGTTTGCAGCAGGCAAAGAAAATGAACTTCCTTTAAGACTACTAGGCTTTTGGTGACAACAGTTGCTGGTAGAGTTGACATTGGGAGCAATATCAATAGTTAATTAAAAAATAAGACGCAGGATTTGAGTGATTTTCTTGGACTCAATGAATTGACATGTTATGAACTCTACTGAGCTGTTTATTTAAGGAATCATTGCAGGATTGGAAGTGACTGAATTAATATCTATGAATAGTCTGCATAACTCACACAAAGTGCTCAGCAGTACTGTGTTTCTTAAGCTGTAATGTGCATACAAAGCATCTGGGGAACTTGTTAAAATGCAGATATGTATTTGGTAGAGCTGGGATTCTGCTTTTCCAACAAGTTCCCTGAGCTATCTATAGTGCTGTTGTACTAGATCAGATCTTGATTAGCAAAGCTAGAGTTTCCTTAGAACATGGTTACCTTTGCAGTTTAAAGCTATAGCCTGCAAACTAGGCTGAGAAATATATTCAAAAGCTGCAACAGCAACAACAACAATATATTATATATATTACTTAACGCCGGAAAGGCTAAAGGTGAATAACCTGTTTGTCAAATGTTGAATTGTTTGTGTATTAGTACACAGCACATCTTTTTCCTATCTGAATTTAAAACTGATTAAAATAAAAGATACAGGATTATGTGGCTTTCCTCACAAACCCTGCCTTGCGTCCTCCAGGGTGTACTTTTACTTTTATCTGGCTTTTTCCTATTCTATTTGCTGTAAGCTCACTCTACAGATCCAGTTTCTCCTTTACTCTTCACTTTTACTTCTTCACATAAACTTTGCTATCATTAAACCTTTTCAAATACATTTTTTATCAAAAAAAAAAAAAAGATACAAGCTATGGAAGTCAGGTTGGGTGTGGTGGTGCACTCCTGTAATCTCAGCACTCGGGAGGCTGAGGCAGGAGGATTGTTGCAAGTTCGAGGCCAGCCTGGGCTACATAAGTGAGTTCAAGGCCAACCTGAACTGCATTGTGAGACGCTGTCTCAAAAAGACAAGAAAAAAAAAAAAAGATATAAAATTCAGATATCACATCAAATGTTGATCAAATATTTAGAAAAGGTACCTAAAATATGAGCAGGTTGGACTTGCTAATGCTCCCTGAACTGAACGAAATTAATTTTCTCAAACTGCAAGCCAGACTCAGAGCCAGAGCCTAAATCACAGGCCCCTGCATAGCCAAGAGCTAGTGAGAACATACACACCCTACACAGACCACATCCCAAAAGACAGAGCAGGGCTGAGCCCACATACCAGACCCCACGAGAACCCAGAGAGGAGTCACAGATAAGTAGAGTCTAAAATGTTATTTCAGAAAAATCCCCTTGAGCAGGGAAAGCCAGAGACCCACTGCAATCCTTGCATGGCTGCGGAGGCCTTTGCAGTAGATGAGAAGTGATATCACTTGTTTGCAGTCTCAAGATGTGTCCCACACCAAGTCATACTTTCAACTCAGCATTTCACTAACATATTTTTTACAGAGATCTATTTTTTAAAAAAAATACAAGGTGGGCAAGAGTCATGTACCCACCATGGAATCTTCTCAGTGCTAGGAAAGGCAGTAATGGGCCTTCTCAGCTTCTAGAGACCAAGATTCATATGACTGAAAATACCCAAATGTATGATGAGGTTCCAAATACCAGTGAGTTTACAGAAAAATATTAAAACTGAATAGCATCTTGCAGTCATGGCCCCATGTGTTAACTGCTCCTTCACCTGTGTAGCCCTTGTTAACCTACACCTGTGGTTACCACCTGCTCACCAGGTGTTCTTTACATGCTTCTGACCTCAGCAGTGAAGTTCAAGATCATTTGCCCTCACTACTGTTGATGTCATCCCTTTTTTTACTTCTCTGTCTCTGCCTGGAGAGAGCTGTGAATGCCCCACGACCACCACCACCACCACCAAATCTCCCATCTCATATTCCCCTCACACATGTCCCAGGGACAGGACAATTTGATTTACTTATTTCTAGGTTTCCAAACTTTCCTCCAGCCCTGAGGAGGCAGTCCACTGAATTTGTATTTAAGTCACTAAATCAATTTAGAGCTCAGTCCTCTTTTTTAATATAATAAGGAAGTGACAGTAAATGGAACATGTTACTTCAAACTCTGAAATTCTATGACTCTACCTGTAGTTTTGCTGGATAGCTAAAGAAAAATTAGAGCAGTTATCTAGATGGTCTTAGTAACCTTTCTAAATTTTGTGAAATCATTGCCTGACCATTTAATCTAAATAAAAATATTACACAACGTACCATATTCAAAATCAACTATCTAAAACTGAAAATATTGCGGGCAGTTGTATAGTTTTGAGCTTCAAATAGCTTTACTAAATGAGATAATATTCAAGCTTATTTAATCTAGAACTCCACTGGAGGAGTACAGTATATTTTAAAAACAGCTTGAATAAGTCAATTATAATCCTCTTTGTTAATTTTGTACACTAAATAACCAGTTCTAGTCTAATAGCATGCAGCTGTTGTATGTTTGATTGGGGAAAAGATACATAATCACAATCATTAATATATACTTAATCAGTGTAATTTATGTTTTATCCTTATATTACTGTATTTTATTTAAACATGGATAGTGATTTATTTAAGCATGGGATTTTCATAAAACATTGAGGAACACAGTCTTGGAATTTAACTAGAGTTTTATGGGCTAGCCTTATCCTTGCTGCTTTTTTGCCATCCTATGAGAGTTTATGGGTTGCACACCAATTCCATGTCTTTTCATTCCAGAGTGATTTGGAGGGTTGTGCGAGAGAGGTTAAAGTGACATAGCTAAGTACAGTATATGGTTTGAGAACAAGACATTGATGTCATCTGATTGCTTGTCTTGGGGAAGTAGGAGCCAGGGTTACGTGCTGAGATAGAGTTGTGAGAAACCTGAAATGTCATCTAGCATTCCCAAAGTTTACGGACGAGGGAACCGCGGGCCAGAGAATTTGAAGAATTTATTCAACATTTCTCTGAGAAAGTTTCACCAGTAAACAACAGGACCAGAGAGTGTAAAGTGTCTCTTAAGAAAAATAATAGTTGAGTATAGAGGAGACAAGACATTTTATTTCTATAAAATAAGAACAACAATGAATTGGAGAGGATGAATAATTGATTGAATTTCATAGAAGCACATGACAGGAATGGTAAATTTGAACTAATTCAAATATTTTTTTCATTTCTTACTTTGGAATCATCTCAAATGATCTCTTTATATAAAATGAGAAGAAGGGAACAGCTTCAGAATCCCAGAAAGTATTAGAAGATGAGGCAGATAGAAGATCAATTTCCTCTTTGACAGTGATTTCCTATGAAGAATTGAGATTATTTTGGTCCAGATAAAATTGCCAAGCTTCTTTTATGAAAAATGTATTCATATAAGAGATAAAGGTGCTGTCACAGGAATTAAAAAATGGTTTTTGCCCTCCAGTTGTTCAATGGTTTGTGGAAAAACACATACAAATACCATTTATTTCATTGACAGATAATTATGAAATGTGCTAAATACCAAGTACAATATCAATTCAGAATTTAAGGCATAAAGAGTTTTTTTTAATTCTCAAATACTAGGTCCTTGTTTTAAAAATCTATATTATTATTTTAATAAAGTCTTTATCACTTGGAAATGATGAAATGAATTAAAATTAATTTTAATTAAGGATGTCTTCCTTAAAGAATATTTAGAATAGATTAGTTATGACAGAATGTGTTTATTTTTACTCATTAATATTGTCACAGTATGGTTTTTGTTTAGTGCCTATACACAGCTTTTAAACTGTATAATCTAGTTGCATAGATCTTTGTATATAGTTTTCCTTCAGAACTATTTTAGCTTTTTTGTTTATTCACTTAATATAGTTTCTTTTTTTTTTTTTTTGTACCAGGAATTGAACTCAGGACCTTGCACTTGCCAGGCAGGCACTGTGCCCCTGAGTTATATCCCCAGCCACTTAATATAGTTTAAACTAATCATCATCTCACTTAAGGGGAGTAGCAAACCCTGTATATATTGAGAAGGAAAGAATATAGCTTCAGTACTTACAAATCTTACATGTAATAAATCTGTTAAACTATGCACTGGTGTATTCTCTAACAACAAATACGCATTGAAAAAATATGAGGGGTTAAATATATGCTGAAAATTGAAAATACAGTAATAGTAGACCTTAGAATCTCCCCAAACTTGATGAGATACCAAAATAATAGACTGACGTGTGATATGAGAAAAATGGTTATCTTAGTACTTTTCTCATTCCTGGGCACAATACCCAACACCCACAACTTAAAGAAGAAAAGTTTACTTTAGCTTATCGTTTGTAGGGATTTCAGTCCCCAGTTGGATGGCTTTAAGGCAGGGTGGCATGGCAGAGGGGCATGGCAGAAAAAGTTTGCTCATGGCATGGCAGGCAGGAAGCAGAGGGAACAATCTAGGGAGAAGGGAGGGAGCGCTACCTTTCCAGGCCACGCCCCCAGTGACCCACTTCCTCCCACCAGGCTTCAGCTCTCAACATCACACTTTACTGATGAGTTGATCACATTCCCATGATACAATTGCTTCCCAAAAGGCCCACCTATAAGTGCATGAGGCTTTTGGGGACATCTAGAAACCATGACTGTCATCAAGGGATATAAAATTTGGGTGGAAGTCAGAAAATGCTTCTTTTTATTTTTTGTTTTTTAATTCCTACATGAAAATATAAAAATGATACATATTAATGGAGGACCATGTGATGTTCAAATCCAGTTAAGTATATCTGTCTTCTCAGTGATCTATTATTTCTTTATGGTAGAGAATGCTTCATAAAAGAAAACCAAAAGAAAAATCTTGAGTTGTATTCTTCATCATAAATCTGACTTCCAAGACTAGTACAATGATTTCACTAAAAAATACTTATTTAGTAACTACAACACTATTTGGGCCATTCAGAAAAGTGAAATAAACAGTAGATTACATGTTTGGCTTTGGATTATAAGGAATGTGTCAGAACCTAAATCTATTCTCATTATTCTACTGAAAAAACCTTCTGAACAGATGGATTCATTGAAGATTAATTATTGGGTATATAAATGTTTATGAGTGGTGTTAAAGTATGAAAAATATTAAGAACCCTTATGTAGGTCAAACACATCCCTGGTCATTTTATTTACATTATAAATTCACCTGACAAACTTTTTATAGGCAATTCACAGGTGAGTTTCAGATCTGCCTATTAGAAGCAGTTACAAATTAATGAGACTGAATTTCTGAGATTTTATTTAAATGGGAAGACATTACAGCCTTGGCACCCCACGTTTGTTCATATTTGGTCTTGTATGTTGTGCTTCAAGCAAAATGCATTACTTCATTGGTTCACTTTTATTTTCGGTCATAGATACTCTCTAATTTTTGGTTACTAAAATAATAGAGGTCCCTCCCTTGAAATGAGGTTTAAAAAAAAAAGGTTCAGATAAAAGGGCCAGAAAAACACCAAAATACCAGTAATGATTATCTTTAGGTTATAAGGTTCTTGGTGGTGTTATACTTTTGCTGTGTTTTATATTTTTCAGATGCTCTATGGTTAACATGCTCTATTTCTCTAGGAAGAAAATTGAAATAAAATATAAAGAACTTTATAAAATTATAAAGGAAATAAACTTATATAATTATAAAATAAAACCATTATTTTTTATTTCTTAATTTTCATTTTAATTAGTACATGCTTGCAATATATAATGATACATTCATCGTGCAGAGTTGGTGTATTTACATAGCACATCTTCATTCTTTTTCTGTCCCCTTCCCCTTCCCTCCTCTCACCATCCTCCCATCTCTTGGACCTCTTCCCTTCTGCAAAGGATCAGTCTGCCTGTTTCTTATTCCTTTGCTTTTTTTTTCTCTTTAATTCATTTGTACTTTGGGTTTCTCATATAAAAGAAACCATATGATATTTAAGCTTATGTGTCTAATTTGTTTCACTTCATCCTATGGTCTCAAGTCGCATTCATTTTCCTACAAATGTCTCAAGCATGTCCTTCCTTATAGCAGGGCAGTAACCCATTGTGTATAGATACCGATCTTCTTTCTCTATTCATCTGTTGATGGGCATATAGGCCTCTTTCAAGAGGTAGCTATTATGAGTTGTTATGCTATAAATATGTGCATATGTCACTGTAATTTGATATCTTTAATTTTTTTAGGAAGATACCTAATGGGGAATAGCTGGACAGAATGGAATTTCTTCTTTTAGTTTTTTGAGTAACTTCCATACTGATTTCCACAGTGATTGTACTAGTTTACATTCTTATCAACAATGTAGAAGATTCCATTTTCCCCACAGCCTCCCCACAGCACTTGTTATTATTTTTTTGTTTGTTCATGTCTTGTTTTATTTTATGTACATAGGATCTAGCTTATTCCGGACTGGCCTTCAACTCGGTATGTTGAAGTAATGATTATAATAATCAGTTCCAGGCTGTCCTGGAACTCATGGCAGTACTCCTACCTCAGCTTGCCTGGTGCTGAGGTTACAGGCGTGTGCCACCATGCCCAGCTGTTATTCGATTTCTTGATTAGATAATACATCATTTTAGTAGAGTTAGCCATGATGATCTAGGATAAAATCAACCTACTTAAAAACAAAAGAAAAATTACATTTACCTGGAGCTAGTTGAAATTGCAATCTCAGAAAACAGATTCCATCAGTCTTGAAAATGTGCTCTTACATTTTATAAAATGGCAGCTGTGTTTATAGCTTTAAACCGAAAGAGGTTTTGTCATTAAATAATTTGTTAGTCATGATTTATGGTTGGTGTTAAACTGTTTTAAAAGGAAGACTGGGTTGTTTGGGAAAGAGGTATTTCATACAGAAGGTCACAGAGGTTAAAAATGTTTTAAAGGTCAACTGCTATCTGGATGTGAACGCCTGGAGCCCATTTCAAAGGTTCAGCTGCAGACATATGAAACCTGATTAACTCATTTATGTGGAAGATTGCAATTTTTTAATTTTTGTATGAAATTCAGATGTGTTACCTAGAAAAACTCAAGAAATAAGAACGTAAAGAGAAAAAAATCTGTTATGTTCCATTGTTAGGTGCCATTCAAGAAATGGAACACTAGACATAAAAGGATTAACAGTGGCCTCCAACTCTATTTTAAATGACCCCAACAAATGCTTTTCCATATTGAATTTTTCCTTGACAGCCTCAAATATTATTTGCAAGAAAACTAATTATTAAGTAGTAAGCACTTTTGCAAGTAATTCTATGTAATCCATATTTATTTTCAGTCTCTTTTTATGTTGGTGTCAGGCAACTCCTGAATCAGCACCTAAAGATCAGGAATATGACAACAGACTGGACCAAAATAGTTGAAAGCAAGACTTAGACAAAGATATATAAAAAAAAATAGACATTTGAAAAATCAGAGGTTAATATTTAACAAAGTAAAAATAATAATAAGTAGGCCAAAACCTAATATTTTATGGATAAAGCTGCTCCATAATGGTGTCATATCATTTTACTCATAAATACTATGTAGCTCTACACAGAGCAAAACATAATAGATAAGAAGAAAATTACACAGGTTAATTGTAGTAGGAAATTTTAATATATTTTGCTCTTTGACATGTATAAACTATATAAAAGTTATATAAACTATATGTAAATATATAATATATTAAATGTGCAAATATTAAATATGTACTGTAATATAATATCTTACAGTATTATATAAATATTAAACATATTTTCTCTATAGAAAAAGTTGAGCAATATAATTTTTAATGAATACTCATAAAATTGTGTATACTCTAAAACAATAACCTTTTACTGTGCCTGAAGCATTTATAATTTAACGGTTTGCCAAAAAAATAAGTTTAAGCAACACTAAATTTATCAGATACTTTACATCCATCAGTATAAAGCAAGAATAATAATTGTAAAACTTTCATTTAAAATGTAATTGAATATAAGTTCTAAATTAACTTAAAATATTTCACTAAACTATCTTTTACATCTCCTACCCTTCCCCTTCCATCACTAATATATCTTTTGAGTGAAAGAATAAAATTATTGCATAAATGGTGCTGGAAAAACTGGCTTTCCAAATGCTGAAGACTAAAACTAGAGCCATATCTATTACTATGCACTAAACTAAAGTCAAAATGGATCAAAGATCTAAATATTAAAATAGAAACACTAAATCTACTGGAAGAGAAAGTAGGTAGAAATCTTAAAGACATAGGGGTAAGCAGAGAGTTCATGAACAAAAACCAAACTGCCTGGGAAATACTTCAAAGAATCAACAGCGGGGGTCTTATCCTCTTGAAAAGTTTTTGCACACTAAGAGAAATCACCAAGCTGAAGGAGTAAATAAAATCTGAAGGGAACAATAGATATTGTGAAAGGGTAAAGAAACTGCTCAAATAAGAAGGAGGGGAGAGGGGCTGGGTATTTAGCTCAGTGGCACAGCACCTGCCTGGAAAGCGGAAGGTCGTGGGTTCGATTCCTGTACTGGAAAAAAATACAAAAACAAAAAAACAAAGGAGGGGAGAGAAAAGAGAAAGAGAGAACAGAAAAAATATATGTATATGTATACACACATTAGCTAGGATAATTGTACTACTAATATCTGTTGGTTTATTGAGAGGAAATATTAATGTGCAGTTGTTTGATCAATCTTACATGCCTATATCTCATTATTTGTGCAGCCATTTTGAAGATAACATTATGTAATATAACAACCATTATTAATATCCTATCCTATCACCTAGTTTTGAAATTCTGTATCATTTGTACTGTATTCTATGCTGTTTTGTTTATGTATTTTTGTTATTTTGGAGTTTTTTTTCTTTTCTCTTTAAAATGAAACACAAAATTTATATGTATATACAAGGATAGGTAGGATAGGTGTATTGCTGATGTCTGTGGTTTATTGAAAGGATCAGTCAATGCTTAAAATTTTCTTTTTTCCTGACCAATTTTGCACACTTGAATCTGGTAATCAGAATGACTGATCTGAAAACAACAATATGCGATATAAGAACCATTGTTGAACTCCTACCATCTTGTATGGTGAGACTGAATCATTGCCAATTTTTTTTTAATTACTTGTTACTGTCTTTGATTGTTTGATCAGTCTTACATTCTTACATCTGGTGGACTGAGAAACTTCATTGAAGATAACAGTTATGTAATGTAGCAACCATTGTTAATTTCTATCATTTTGTTTTGAGGTCATGTATTGTTTTTGTTGTTTTGTTTTTGTCTTCACTGTTGTTGTTAGTTTTTCCTCTTTAAAATAATATAAAGAAATCACCAACAGGGTAAGAAGAAAACCCATGATTTGGGAAAAAATTTAACCAACTGTCTGTCAAAGGACTTCTATCTAGAACATATGAAGAATTAAAAAAAATCAGGCCCCCAAAATTCAAAGACCCAATCCAAAAATGGGCATCTATGATGAATATACACTTCTCACATGAAGAAATACAAATGTCAAATAAATATATGAAAAAATGTTCAATAGCATTGGTCATTCAAGAAATGCAAATTAAAACAACACTGAGATTCCATCTCACACCAGAAAGAATGGCCATCATCAAGAAATCAACCAATAACAAATGCTGGGGGTGGGGGAAGGAAGCCTTCTCCACTGCTGGTGGGATTGTAGACTGGTGAAATCGCTGTGGAAATCAGTCTGGAGATTCCTCACAAAACTGGGATTAGAGGCCCCTCTTAACCCCCAGCTTTCCCCTTCTGAGTATTTTTCCAGAAAAACTGAAAAGATCATACCGCAATATATGTGCACCCATGTTTATAGCAACACAATTTGTCATAGCTAAATCTTGGAAACAACCCAAATGTCCACAACTGAGGAATGATAAAAAAGATGGGGCACTTCTATGCAATGAAGTATTACTCAGCTGTAAAGAAAGATAAACTTAAGGCTGTTATAGGTATATGGATGCAACTAGAAACCATACTCATAAGTGAAATAAATTAGATCTGTACGTGTCAACATCATATTGTCTCCCTAGTGTAAGAGCTAAATATTATGAAAAGGAGAGAAACTGCTTAAAGGGAAGGAGCAACTAGGATGAGGCCAAGAAGAAAAGAAAAGAAGGAAAAATATATATATGCATAGAGAAGGACAGCTGGTTTAATTGTACTGCTGATGTCGATTGGTTTATTGAAAGGAACAGTTAATGCTTAAATTTTTGACCAATTTTGCATGCTTCTATCTGGTAATCTGAACAACTAATTTGAAGACAGCAATATGCAATATAACAACCATTGTTGAATTCCTACCATTTTGCTTGGTGAAGCTCTGCATCTTTTCTA
Organism: Chinchilla lanigera; assembly: GCF_000276665.1. NCBI lineage: Eukaryota > Metazoa > Chordata > Mammalia > Rodentia > Chinchillidae > Chinchilla > Chinchilla lanigera. The sequence continues at coordinate 8,588,468 of NW_004955413.1, forward strand.
ATGCTTTTTATTATTTTTTATTCTCTTTAGTTGTTTGATCAGTCTTGCATTCTTACATCTGGTAATGTAAGCGCACCTTCATTGAAAATAACAGTATGTCACATAACAACCATTGTTAATTCTTATCATCTTGTTTTGAAATTTTGTATCGTTTTTATTGTTTTTGTGTTGCTTTGTTTTGGTCTTCGTTGTTTTGTTATTTTTTTCTCTTTAAAATGAAAAAGGAAAAAAAACTATTGTACATATTTATACCGTATTTTGTTTATCTATTTGTCAGTCAATGGATTTTTTTCAGTTTTTTGCACATTTGTCTATTATGAATAATGTTGCAATAATAAATATTTGTGCAAAGTTTTTCTGTCAACATGTTTTCAGTGCTCTGGGGTATATATTCAGTATTGGAATTGCTGTGTTATTTGTTACCTCTATTTAATGTTTTGAGGAAAGGCCAGTTTTCTAAATTGGTTGTAAATTTTCCATTCCAATGAACAGTGTCTCCAGGTCCTTATGTTTTTACATTCTCCTCAACACTTGTTATTGGCCATCATTTTTTAATATATAGCCATCATAGTGGGTATGAAGCAATGTCTTATTGTGGCTTTTCTGATTCCTTAATGACTAATGATGTCAAGCTCTTTTATATACTTATCTTTATGTATTCTTATTAATGTACTTTTATTAGTACAAGTTTGCAGCACATAATTACATGTATCATGAGGAGTTTGTACATGTACATAACACATCATAATTATTTTTTGTCCACTTCCCCTCCCACCCCTCCCTGCTCCCTCCAACTTTTAATCTCCTTCCCATTTGAAAAAGCTCTATTTTCATTTTTCTTTGATTCTCTCTTTTTTATCCTTTTTCCCTTCCTTCCCCCTCCTATCTCTTGTATCCCTTCCCATTTGTAAAAGATATCCCTACTTCCTACTATCTATCCTTTATTTTGTTTTTTATTTCTAGTTGAATTTCTGATGTAAGAGAAACCATGCAATATTTAAATTTGTGTGTCTGATTTATTTGACTTAACATTATGATCTCATGGTATATACATTTACCTAGGGAAATGTCTATTCAAATTCTTTGCCAATTTTTACTTGGGTCATTTGCTCTTCTTTGTTGAATGTTAAGCTTTTCATATATTCTGCATACAAACCCCTTATCAGATATGTGAGCTGTAAGTATGTTCTTTCATATTCTGCATTGTCTTTTTATTTACTTGATAGCATCCTCTGAAGCAGAAAAGCCTATTTTATCTATTTTGTATGCATGCATGTGTGTGTGTGTGTGTGTGATCTGAGCTTTTGGTATTAGAGTTAAGAAAATTTTCCTAACCCAGGATCACAGATATTTACTCCTATGTCTTCTCCTCAGCTTTATACTTTTAATTCTTATGCTTATTTCTCTGATTCATTTTGAGTTAATTTTTACATGTGGCATGGTAAGAGTTCAAATCCATTCTTTTGCAGGAGAAAACCCAGTTGTACCAGTATAATTTCTTGAGATGACTATTCTTCCCTATGGAATTTTGTGGAAAGGGTCTCTTGTCTAGCATACATGAGACTTGAATTAATCCCCAGTAACCTCCACCACACACACACACACGCACACACACCATTTGATCAAAAATGTAAGAGTTATGTCTGGACTCTCAATTCTGGTCTATGTGTCTATCTTTACGCTAGTAACATACTATTTTGAATACCATTACTCTGTAGCAAGTTTTGTAGCTGGTATGTGTGAGTCCTCCAAATTAGTGTTCCCTTTTCCAGATTGTCTTAGTTATTCTGGGTTTCTTGCATTTTCATTTAAATTTTAGGATTAGCTAACCAATTTCTGCAAAAAGGCTGTTGGAATTTTGACAGAGATATGTTGAAACTGCAGATCAATTTGTGAAATATTGCCATCTTAACAATACTAAGTCATTCAATCCATAAGCACAAGAAGTCTTTTCATTTATTTAGATCTTTAATTTCTGTTAATGAGTTTTTTATAGTTTTTAATGTATAAACCTTGCACTTTCTTTGTTAAATTTGTTCCAATATATGTTATTCTATTTTGTGTTGTTGAAAGTTTGTTTTCTTAATTTTATTTCTGTACTGTTCATTGCTACTGTATAAAAAGAGTTGATTTTTATATATTGACTTTTGTATACTGCAACCTTGATGAACTTACTTACTTGTTTATGTGTATGTGGGTGGGGGATTGAGGGAGAATTCCTTAGAATTTTCTATCTACAAGATCATTTCACCAGTGAGTAAATATATTTTTACTTCTTCCTTTTCAGTCTGGATACCTTTTATTTCTTTTTTCTTGTCTAATTGCCTTAGCTAAAACCATCTGTACAATACTGAAGGAAAGTGGCACAAGTAACATGCTTGCATTCTTCCTGGTCTTAAAGATAATTCTTCATTCGTTCACCATTAAGTATGCTGCCAGTTGTGAATTTTGGTAGCTGTCCCTCATCAGGTTAGACATATTCCTTTCTATAAATGTTCCTTTCTTAATTTTTTGAATGATTTTTTATCATGAGAGGTATTGGATTTGTTTAAATACTTTCTCTGTGTCTGCTGGATGATTAAGGTTTTTGTCCTTTAATGTGCCTCTGGGGTGTATGATATTAATTGCTTTTCATATGTTAAGCCAGCTTCGCATTGCTCAGATAAATACCCCTTGGTCATGTGTATAATCTTTTTTATATGTTGTTGCATTGAGTCTGGTGCATGTTGTTGAGAATATCTGCAGCTATATTCATAAGGTCTGTAGTTTTCTTCTTTTCCCACCAATTTTAATACCAAGGCTTCACAGACTAATTTAGGAATTGTTCCTTCCTTATCTTTTTTTGAAGGAGCCCATAAAAGAATGGTGTTATTCTTTGAATGTTTGGCAAAATTTCTTCAGAAAAGCCATCTGGACCCTGGCTTGTATTTTTTGGACTTTTAAAAATTTTTAAATCATTCTTAGTACTTGTTATAGGTCCATTCAGATAAACTATTCTGAAGTTACTTTGGAAAAACACATTTTCTAGAAGTGTGTCTGTTTCATCTATATTTTCTAATTTGTTAGCATGTAATTTCTCATAATATTCCTTTATAATCCTTTTGATTTCTATAAAATTGATAATGACAACTCTTTTTATACCTCATTTTAGTAATTTGAGTCTTCTGTCTCATTTTTCTAGGTAGGTAAGTCTAGCTAAAAGTTTGTCAATTTTGTTCAACTTTTTTCCAAGAACCAAATTTATGTTTTGTAATTTTTGTCTTTCTATTCTCTATTTCATTTATTTCTCATGTAGTTTTTCTTATTGCTAAATTTGAGTTTAGTTTTTCTTTTGAGTATCTTGAAAGCTATATTATTATATTATATTATTATATTATTACATTATAGAAGGATATATTATTATTTTGAGATCTTTCTTCCTTTTAATATAGGTATTTTACAGCTATAAATTTCTCAGTATGGATTGCTTTACTGCATTCCATAAATTTTTGTTTTCATTCATCTCAGAGTGTTTTCTAGTTTTCACTGAGATTTCCTCTTTGGTCTACTGGTTATTTAGAAATATATCATTTAATTTCTATGTTTGTGAGTTTTCTAAATTTTCTTTCATTATTAATCCCTAATTTTATTCCATAGTGGTCATCAAATGACTTCTGTACAACCTTAATGTTTTTTTTAATTTATTTAAGCTTTTTTTATAGCTTAGAACAAACCCTGATGCCATATGGTCTGTGATAGAGGATATTTCCGATGTATTGGAGAAGAATGTACATTGTGCTGTTGTTGCTGTATTATGTTGTGATCTACAGATGTCAGTTGGATCCTGTTTTGCGTAATATTGTTCAAGTCTTCTACTTCCTTGTTTGTCTACTTGTTCTGTTGTTGAAATTGGAACACTAAATTTTCTATTACTGTTTAATTTTCTACACTGGTCCACAATTCTGTCAGCTTTTGCTTCATACACTTTGAAATCTATTGTTAGGTGTATATGCTAATAATTTTTATAATTTTCTCATGAATTGACATTTTTATCATTATAAAATATCCATATTTGGCTTTACTAATAATTTTTTGCCTTAAAGTTACTTAATCTTGGCTAGGTATGGTGATACAGGCCTTTAATCTGAACTACTCAGGAGTCTGAAGCAGAGGGATCAAAAGCTTGAGGCTAGCCTAGGCAACTTAGAGGGAGATTTTCTTAAAATTAAAAGAAAAATTTGAAGGACTAAGGATGTAGTCTGGTGGCAGAGTCCTTGCCTAGCATTCATGGAGGCCCTGTGTAAGTCCCCACTACAAAAAAGTCTACTAAATATTACTTAGCCATACATACACAAACATGCCACTCTAGGTCTCTATTGCTTACTGTCTGCCTGTTGTATCTTTTTTCATCCTTTTATGTCAACCTGTTTGCTTCTTTGAGTCTACAATGTTTCCCTTATAGAAAAAATACAGTCCAATAATTTTTTTCAAAAAATCTACTGTGCAAATATCCACCTTTTAAAAGGAGCATTCAATTCATGTACATTTAATTTAATTTAATTTAATTACTAATAAGGTAGAATTTTTGTGTCATTTTGCTATTTGTTTCCTGTTTTACACCTTTTTGTTCCTTCATTTCTCCATTATTTCCTTCCTTTGTGTGATATATTTTTTTCTGGTACTGTATATCATTTTAATTCTCTTGTGTGTTTTAATAAACATTTTTTAGTTATCTTCACTGCTGTCCTGGGAATTACTATTGATGTCTTACCTTAAAAATTATAGCTTAGATAATACTATTTTAAGTTTAATTCTATGCAACAACAGTGCTTCTATATAACTCTGTTCTTTTCTCCCTCCATGGTCCTGTTATTGTCATATATGCTGTATCTTTATAAATTATGTATCCATTAGCACAGATAGGTTGATCTTTAAAATAGAAGAAATAAGTTAAAACACAAAATACAAATGTATTGTTTTTATATTAGCTTATATAGTTACCATTACCATTAAGTTTACATAAGTTACGTAGTGTGATGGGTGTCAAAAATGTGAAACTATCTTTCCACCTACTTCTCCAGATTCCTACTTTCAGTTAACTTGGAACCTTTATTTTCTTCATTTTTATGTGGTGTGAAGATGAATCTTTCGTATATATTGTCTTAGTTACTTTCTTATCACTGAAACACAATGACTGACACTCACAAATAAAGAAGGAGATGTTTGTGTTGGCTCATAGTTCATAGAAGTTTCAGTTCAGAGTCCACCAGCTCCAAGTAGGGGGCATGGCAGAGGGCATTGCAGAGAATTGCCCGTGACGTGGCAGACAAGAAACAAAGATGAATCCAGGGGAAGGGAAGAAAATAGAGCCTGCTGGGCTATGTCCACAGTGACCCACCTCCTCCAATCAGACTTCACCTTCCAACATCACATTTAGCTATAAACCATCAGTGGACTAATCCACTGATAAGTATCACACCCCCGTGATCCAGTCACCTCCCCCAAAACACCCATCTATGAGTGCATGAGGCATTGAGGGGGCATCCACATTGACTGATTGATTGACTGATCGATTGTTCTGTGTGTATGTTCTTTTTGTTTGGAAGGTGAGTCAAGGAAACAAGTTTTTCTACATTACTAGAAAGAAAAGCAAAATTTTCATTATTTTAAATAATCACGATTCAAACATTCAGGAAACACAAAAAAAACAGAACAGTCAAGATCTTTTATTCTCTACCCCCAAGAAAATATTCAGAATTATTGTAATTTTATCCACTCTAATTTTAGTCCCCTGTGGGGCCATAAGTATTTTAAAGCATCTAAGCAATTCTGAGCACCCATTTTCTTGGTTTTTGCAACTAAAGAGGATTTGCATGTACTATAATCCCTACGTAGACTCTATGAACAAAGCCTTTCAAAAGCAGCAAGTGTTTCAAATTTGTTGACCCCTTTTGCTTTATCCAGTAAAAAGGATTGTCAGTGGTAATACATAATCATAATTCTGTTATTTCATTTAAACTAGAGTCAATGGTAGGATTTCCCTCTGCTCTATAAAGGCAATGTGAAATAGAAAATAAATATATCTTGCAAAGAGTGATTGCCTGCACAATATTACCTGTCCATTTTAGGAATAGCTTTAATTTATCTTTCTAGAAAAGATGCACAGAAATCATGGTAAAACTTTCTATTTGGCTGTTTCTATGCCATCCTACCTGAAAGAGGATAACATATAGGCAAAAAATTAATGTATGGATTCTTGACATCTTTAACAGGTTCTTCTAAACTCCTTCTAAAGGAGTTTAACTTCCATTTTATACCTTGAACCAGTGGATAAATTTCTAGCAAACTTAAACACAAATACAAAACATTAGGTCCAACTCCAAAAACGGAGGAATAGCACAATAAAAAGGAATGGCACCAAAGCAACACTGAAAACCAGTAGGGCAAACATTAGATCTTGTAGTTCCATGTCCAGCTCCCAGGGCAAGTTGTGGTAAGATGTGAGCTCCAACGTGGTTGAGTAACCTGCCCCTACAGCATTGCTGTTCTCAGGCTATGTGGCTTCTCTCAGGGTAGCTCCACTCATAGCCTGTGGTTTTCCTCAGCATATGCGCCACATTTCTGGCATCTCCGATATCCTGGAGTCTCCATTGCACTTTCTACTTCACTCTCACAGCTACATGCACTTCCCTATCAGGGACATACTGACTAGACTCTTCTGAAATCTGAGCATAAGTCTCCCTCATCCCACAACTCCTACATTCTGCATAATCATAAAACCAACACCACATGAATGATACCAAGCTCTGCTGCCAGTTCAAACAGTGGCTGGGCACCCTTTCATCATGGATTCAGAGGCTTCCACATGCCTGAATGGCTGAGCCCTCAGGATCAAATCCTGGGAAACCAGCTACCTAAGTGCCTCTTCTTGAACAAGGTGTCCTGGGACTCTCTTCTCAAAGCAAAAGCTTTCAAAAGAGTTTAACTTCCATTTTATACCTTGAACCAGTGAAGGGTGATGGCTTGCTGATTTTGGAGATGTTCTTAAGTCATCTTTCTGAATGTTCTTATAAAAAGTACTTGCATCTTTTTATTTCATTTGGCTCTCTCTCTGTGTCTGTCTTTAGAGATAGGGTCTCACTCTGTAGTTCAAGCTGGCCTTGAACTCACTATGTGGTCCCAGGCTGCCTTTAAACTCATGGTGATCCTCCCACCTCAGCCTTCTGAGTGCTGGGATTACAGGCATGCATCACCACACCAAGCTAACTTTTCATATTTGGGCTGTGATATTTGCTCCTGATTCTTACTGTAGATCTGGATAAAAAACTGCAAGCAGTGCTCATACTAAAGCCTAGACATTGGGCTGCCTTGAAATTTCATGCCCTACATTAATTATTCTGTTGATCTTATTGCCAATCTTCCTCCAAGTCTCAGGACATAGGCAAAATTTTCTGTCAGATCTTAACAAATATGATGTCCAATTCAACTGCCAGTGAAATCCTTGTTCCCAACTGAAACCTCCTCTGGCTGGCCTCTATCATCTGCATTTCTATTAGCATTCTAGTCTTCTGAGCTCCAACCAAAATCTGCCATCAAGCTTAGCTTGCAGAATTGCTTCTGGTGCCACCATCTACAAACCTCTGCAAACATCCCTCAAACTAGTATCAAATGATTCTAAACCACATGGTCAAGTACAATCACAGCACTGACTCCACTTCTCTAGAGCCAAAATCTGTCTTTTTCACTTCCCTATCACTGGAACAAAATACAAGTACCTGCAGTTTAAAGCAGGAGAGGTTTATTTTGGCTCACACTTTTAGAGGATTCAGTGCATAGTCAGCTGGGTCCAAGGCAGGAGGACCACAGTGGAAGGGTCTGGTGGAGCGTAGCTGTTCACACCGTGATGGCCAGGAAACAGAGAGAGAAGGGAGGAGCCAGCGAGGGAGAAGTGCCCTTCCAGGTCATGCCTCCTGTGACCCACCTCCAGCCAGTCCCCACCTCCTAACAGGAAGTTTGCTAGAGCGCCCCCATAATCCAATCATCTCCCAAAAGCCCAACCTCTGAACAAATGAGGCTTTCGGGGACACTCCAGACCTGAAACATAACACTCAACTTCAAGTATTTTTATAGTAATGGAAAATGAACTAATTTACTGGGAAAACCTTTATTATTTCTTCAATTTTTAATAGGATAATTTCACAGAGTACAGAATTCTAAGTTGTTGATTTTCTTTTCTCGACACTAAATATTTCATCCCATTATCCTTGCTTGTATGGTTTCTGAAAAGAAGGTGAATGCAGTTCTTACCCTTTTTATTATTTTTTGAGACAGGTTATTGCTCTATAGTTGAGGCTGACCTTGAACTTACTATATAGCCAAGGGTAGCCTTGAACTCATGGATATCCTCCTGCCTCAGCCTCCCAATTCTGGGATTAAAGGTGTGCACCACCACAGCTGGTTTGCAGTTCTTATATTTATTCCTCAATGGGTAAGTTGTTTCTCTCCTCTCACTTCTTTCAGGATTTTTTTGTTTTCTGAAGTTTTAAAATGGTGTGCTTTGGGTTAAAAAGTGGCAGAGTAAAGAACAACTGCAAAATATAGCCTCTCTGGCACCTGAAATCAAGATACCTAGAAAACAACTTAGTGAAGATAAAAAGAAGTAGAGCCACCAGAATCAAGAAAGATCTGACAGAAAAACTGGTACCTAAGGAAATCAATTCTTGCTCCATAAATTGCCTTTGGCATTTGTAATTAGGCATGAATTTAGAGAGTTCTCACCATTATAAGCATAAATCTCCCTTGTAAGAGTTCTCTCCTTTACAAGCATAATAATCAGATTCTCCAATTTTCAGGCATCCCCAGGATTCCCTTTTAAAGAACACTGAGAAAATTTGTTTTCAGTATAACTAGAAAAGCAATTATACTGAATAGCAATAGTAAAGTTAAATACAGAATGCCAAGCAATTTATAGACTTCAATTAATTTTACATACAACTATAATGTGCTGCTAAATAAGCTTTTGTTCCCATTCTTTACCTGGATTATATTGAAGCCTCATATTGTTGGATGCCTGGAAGAAATTATTAATCATGATAAGTAGTATCATTCCTTAAGGGTCATCTACATTTTTATTCTTGTACTCATTGTTAAACTTGCTGAAATTTAAAGTAATTTAAAATTATTCTCTGGGCTGGGGATTTAGCTCAGTGGCATAGCACCTGCCTGGCAAGCGTGAGGTCGTGAGTTCAATACCCGGTACCAGAAAAAAAAACAAAAACAAACACATAAAACAAAATAAAATTATTCTCTATAAAACCTTAATCCTTTATCATTTTGTGTGATGGGAAAGGCCATAGACAACTTTTTTGTTTTATTTTGTTTTTTTGCTTTTTGAAACAGGGTCTTCCTATGCAGTTCAGGCTGGCCTTGAACTCACTACATAGCCCAGGATGATACTCCCAGCAATCCTCCTTGAACTCACAGCGATCCTCCTGCCTCAGCCTCCCAAGTGCTGGGATTATAGGCATGTTCCACCCAGAGCTACTTTTATCTGCATTTCCTTAGTCAGACATGAACTGTGACCAACATCGCTCAACTCCCAGCATCTCTCCACCAAGGTGGCGCCTATCTTCTTCACACGATGCCCTTCCTCCCTGTGGGTGAGTTTCAGTTGTCTGGAGTCGCAACCTCTGAGAGCAGGTCTGCTTTTGCTTAGCTATGCCTATCACCAAATGTATTTCTTTGATTATCTTCAACTGTAGAAATACTAGATCAGGGAGCATCTGTTCCAGCCATAAAGGTTAAACCCTCTTCATTGATAGCCTTACTATCTGCAAAGTATTAAAATATTTAAGGGTGACTCATTATGACTGCAACAGATGAGTATATCTTTTATTCTCCCACTACTTGGGTTCCATTACTTCTTGACCAGATTGAATTAAATTTTCCTTGAATAACATGAGAAAACTGTAAAGAATGGTTCCTAAACCCCAGCACTATTGACATTTGGGCCCAGAAAATTCTTTGTCACGGAGAACTGTCCTGTGCTCTGTAGCATCTCAGGCCTCTACCCACTAAATGCCAGTTGCACTTTCCCACCCCCAACCTTGTTGTGACAACCAAAAATGTTTCCAGACACTGCCAGAGGTCCCCAGGGAGTTGGGGGAAAAATTATCCCCAATTATAAACCCTTGCTATATAGGAGACCTAAATGTTAGAATGTATATAAAAGGGCCCTGTATACTAAGCAGTTTGGGCATTAGTATATTTTTAAGTGCAATGTTTAATTTCCTGGTCTGTTATAGAGGAATATGAGAAAGAGTGTATGCAAAGAGTAGAAATATGGTATTCAATGTGTGGTCCCGTTTATTGCCTATATGGAAGTTGCCTTATGAGAAAAAGACTGAAAATTTTTCAGATTGTCTCAAAGAAGAATGTGAGCCACAATATACATTTTCTCTTCCAGTTGTTTGAGTCCAGTTGTTTGAGTGTCATCAAAAGCAATATGGTTTATCCATTATTTATTTTTATAGACTGAAACATTTAAAAAGTACAACATACACATCATAAAATTTCAAACATACAAAGGAGATTCACTAAGAAGTAGATTTCACTCTTCCCCAGGACCCTCAATGTTGCTCCTCTGAAGGGTGTCAGTTTCTTAGTATCAGAAGATATTTTATGCATGTGTGTGCACCTGTGTGTGCATACATGGTTGTATCGGTCCAGGAGTTGAAGTTTATACATCAAGACCACCAAGTATAGGGGTGAATTTATCGCTCATGGCCAGAGCACTGGTATAGAATGTGTGAGACTGGATTGGATTCCTAGTACCAGAAAGAGAAAAGACCTACAAGTGCATAATAGTAATGACCATTTATTTAAAACATGTTTCATTTCCCTCTGGAACCTGCATTTCTGCCTATTTGAGGACATTCAGACTCCTGACCCCTGAAGGTAACTTAGGCTGATCCAATTTAAAGCAGCCTCATCTGGTTATTTGTTCAGCATTTTGAGTTTTCTCCCAGCTTCCTCCTATCTCTCTCAGGGAAGTTCTGGGCGGTGAAAGAGTGTACGTCATCATGGCAGTGGACCAGGGTGTCAGGCTCCATGGCGTCCTTCTCTCTGGTCCTTGCTACCTGATGTGTGCAGCTCATCTCCCCTGGTTCTTGTAACTGACCTCCTGTCCTTGCTCTGCCGCAGATGCAAATGTCCCCAGTCAGTGCTAGTCCTCCTGTACACTGCCAGGCGCTTTAATTACTCCTTGTAAGACCAGTCACATTGTCCTTCTGTTCGCCTCACCTGCCACATAAATCCGCAATTGTGGGCACAGTCCTCTATCTCAAACTCCTTTCTTTATTCCTTCTTTTTCTCTAGTCCCCCAGGTAGTTACCATGTATCTACCAGTCTGCTTATCCATCCCTTAAATGTCAACTCTTGGATGTCCCTACATTCTCTAGTTTGATAAGGTCATCTTGCCCTTTAGGGTTAAATAAAAACTAACTCACATCCCATCTGACATAAGGTGGGAGACCCTATATCAGTGTTGGCAAACCTCTGGCACGTGGGCCTCAGCAGGCTGCTTGTACCATTGAAAGATCTAAAAGGTTTGCCATCACTGCACTATATCCTTCCTAGTATCTATGGATGTCTCTGTGTGCATTAGTTCAAATTCTGTTTCTGGGACCAAACCTGACCCACAACTTAGAGGAGGCTCACAGCTTCAGAGGTTTCAGTACATGGTGGGCTGCTCCCAGGGCAGAAGCATCTTGGCAGAAGGGAGTGGCAGTGGAAAGCTGCTCACTCCATGACCCTCAGTAAGCAGGAGTAAGAGGAAGGGGACCAGATATAGTTCCTAAGGTCATGACCCTATGACCCACCCACACACAACCAGAAGTGTGGTTTACTAATCTAGGGCTCCCTCAAGTTAAACAAGTTGACAGTCAAGATTACTATCACACTATGGGACCTATTCATTGCTTTCACTGAATTCTTTCTCTTCAATCTGCATTTCACCTTGTGGGCGATGTGTTGTTCCTTTGAAATAGTTTGTCACCCTGACAGACAGCAACCTGAATCATTCGCCTTTGAAATACTGCTGACTTAAAGCTATGTATGAATGTTTTGCCAAAGTTTACTGGCAGTAAAAGAGGAGCTTACATTGCAGTGCACAATAAAACAATCAATCTCTTAAAATTGGATAGTAAGTTTCTGTGTACTACGAAAATAAAAAGTATGGACTCTGAGCCCAGTTGCTGAGGTCCGAATTCCAGTGCCGTTACTTACCAGCTATGACTTTGGTGTTGGGAGAGGCAGAGTGCCATGGGCCTGGAGCAAATCTGTATGTCTTCCCGAGTGTGCCAAAACATAACACCTTGCCGTCCTCTGGCCTCAAGAAGTTTTTATAGCTAGTTACATAGCCACATAGCCATTAAGTTGGCCAAGGCACCCACAGAATGTCTTCCTGACAATTCCTTGAAGAGGGGAACTAGCCTGTTTGCTGCTTGCTATAAATTGTGCTGAGCCCTTGACCTGACATTCCTCATATGTGGCCCGTGCCCTGTGTGAGTAGCTGCCATCTGGGCCTGTTAATGCCTCATGGGATTCAGAGCAAGGGAGCCAAACTTACCCAGCCGATTTCTCCACTACATGCCACACTGTTAAGCAGTAACCTAGCTGAAGTCCATTGAGTCTCTTGTCCACTTTTGCATCCATGAAGCAGCAGCAAGCCAACCTGGGTGCTAATTCAGACATCTCCGTGTAATCTCCTTACCTTTCACCACACTTCCTGGAGGTTAGGATATTTCCCCCTGATGCTTACTCAAGTTGCTTCACTTCCCTATGTGCGTTTCCATATGGAAAAACAGGGGTACTAACAATGGTACTTATCTCTTAGTGTTGCTGTGGGGATCAGATAAGCCAGTGTAAGTTAAGCATTTCAAAGAGGGCCTGGTGTTTAATTATCCAAACCAATGCTATGTTGTTTAACTCCGTTTTCTCCTGTATGTTACTAACTTGTCTGCTAAACTCCAAATTCTACTTTTATTTCACAGTGAATTTTGCTTCCTTTGTCACATACACATCATGCTGCTGTCTTTTTTGCCTGCTTTCCTGTACTCCATAATCTCCCTCCTCATTCTATTCTTGTCCAAACAAATTTCTCCTTTTATCTTTTGTGTCCTTTGGAGATCAACTTTTGTAATAACACGTCCCTCGATCTCAGTCTTCATCTCAAGGTGATTTAAGGATTTTCTTCCAATCAAATCCTTCCCCCAAGATGGAATTCTTACAACCAAAAGTTCCTACATCATCTCATATAATTAACTCTGCAGTTATTGTATTTGTTCTGTTAGTGGTCTAACATTTTTGATATTCAATTTCCTTGTACATTTCTCTCACTTCTCTCTTTTTTCCTACCATTCAAGGAGCATGGGGGTTTTAGAGATACAGATGCAGAGATGACATATAAAAAACAAATCCTTAACTTGAAGCTCTTAAAAATTGTTCTGGCCAGGCATGGTGGCACATGCCTGTAATCCAATACACAGGAGGCTAAGACAAGAGGATCTCTATGAGTTTGAGGCCAGCCTGAGCTACATAGTGAACTCAAGACCCTGTCTCAAAAAAAAGTTATTCTGGGAAGTCCATAGCAGAGAAAAGGTTCTGAAAACCCAGCATTTTCAATTACAAAATCCAGATACTTGACAGAGTAACATGTTTTTAAAGTACCTAATATTCATGCAGTAACCATGAAGAAAATTGTATGTTGTCATCATATCCAGATCTACTCATAAGGAGATGAGAACTTGACCAGCATGCAGAACAGAGAGGATTAGGGGGGATCTGAAGGCTCCATTACTGGTGGGACCCAGTGCTGTCACTTCCTCCCCAAGGCCAAGTCTCTCTGGGGAGGCAGAATAAACTCAGATTCCTCTGAGGTACTTCTGAGCAAAGAAACCATTGCCAGGGTTCCCAGACAATCTGAGCCACTTCCCCCACCTCCAGTATTAGTCACATTCACATTACGAGTTTTCCATGCTTTATGCTCAGGTCTTCCTGTCCCCCACCTCCAGGCCCCCTCATTCCCCTGGTTCAGTATCTCTTTTATCCTAAAACCACGTTGGCCATCGTAACTTCACTGCGAGTAGCACTAATCTACTGGGTAGAGAACACTTGTGTGGCTACCTGGTGTCTGTGCCGAATTGCACACTAATGTTTTTAATGAAAATCACTTCATCCTGAAAAATGATGTTGGCCAGACTAGGCTGCATCCAAGAAGAATGCAAGGGTGGAAGTTCTAGGGTGTGTTGAAGGTGTCCGTTGCTGCCAGTGAGAGCAGAAAGGAGAGGAAGCAAGAACACTAATTGGAGCCTGGCAAAGAATCAAAGTGGAGAAAGAGCTGAAGGAATTAATGGAAGAAAAGTCAAGAAATGGAAGCTGTGTGAAGAAATTCTGCAATTAATTTGCTTAATACTATGCCCTTCTGTCCTTCTTTCTTATGGTTCAGTGCGCAGCACTGAGCTCAGGACACATCCTTAAAGTTTCTGAATCAGGAAGGATAAGTCAACATTTCCTGAAGAAGAGCTTTTTTGGAAGGAGGGTACTACACATCAGTAGATATGTGTGCCTACTTTAGTATATTTGCCACTAAATGATTTTAGGATAAGAAGTATGAAAGTAAAAAATGAAGGTTTTTTTAAAGCATGTTCAGTATTTCAATAGTTATTGTAATCTACTTAAATCCAGAGTATGGGGTGTGTGTGTGTGTGTGTGTGTGTGTGTGTGTGTGTGTGTGTGTTACTGGTGATTGAACCAACGCTAGGCCTCAGGCATGCTACACACATGCTGTACCACTATCACTGAGCCATAATCCCAAAACCAGGATAATTTATGACATCATTAGAAGCAATGGGAAATGTTGGTCTTCACAATTTTGTGCTCAACCAAATAGTCCCCACTTGAGTAATCTTTTCTGAATAAAGCATAAGCAATTTGTAGGAAGCCTTTGGTTTGAAGCAGAGCAAAACGAGGCATGCATCTGACTCAATGGTAGACTTGGCACGACTGGGCTTCATCTTAATGATGAAACCATGCCAGAATGCATTTAACTCCCTTCAACAACTGATGATGCAAAGAAAATGACCTATTTAATGCCTAATCCCATTTCCCAACTTGTGCACCACATTTCAAAGCCACCCGGAGGACCTAAACCCAGGCCACCCTTGAAGAGTTTGTAAATTGCTGCCCTTTCCCACAACACTGCTTCTTCTACAGAAGTGAGAGCAGCTACAAAACTGGGTGCAGTGTCTGCTGCCAGGGTCTTTGGCCTCCTGCTGTCCAGGTTAGGCAATGCAGCGTCCACCTCCAGCGTCCTGGCAAGAAGCTCTAACTCCTACGAGAATGGGAAGAAGCCAAAGAAGGCCCAAACTTTCTTCAAACAGAAGCTCAGAACCCAAACTTCTGGGAGGGAGAGTGGAGCAATTGCCCTGGTTGTAAAAGGAGGTGACTCAGCTCACCAGCAAGAAAGGAGCTGGTCCTAGAGATGTTAGGGTTGGTGCCCAGGGGGTAGGGTGGAGAGGAAAAGAGAAAGTGTACTCACCAGGAAAAATGCATGTACTGAAATATCGCACTGTGCTCCATAAACATGTGCAATTGTTACATACTAATTTTTAAAAATTAATGTTTAAGATGGAAATGTTAGTTACCCTGATTTGATCATTTCATATGGCACACAAATATCAAATTATCACATTATAGTCCATAAATTTATACAATTAAATTAATAATTGAAAAAATATTCTGAGATGTATATTTTTTATTTTAAAGAGAAAAAATAATGATAGAAAATTTCAAAACAAGATAATAGGAGAGTAACAATGGTTAATATATTGCATATTGTTATTTTCAAAGCAGTTGCTCAGATTACAAGATATAGGCATGAAAAATTGGTCAAACAATATAAGCACAAACCTTTCTTTTCAATGAACTAAGAGAAATTAGTAGCATAACTATCTTAACTATCTTGTACATATATTTTTCTTTTTTTCCTTTTCCCTTCGCATATATTTAAAATGAAAGAAAAGTGCATGTTGATTCCAGCTTCTCAAGCCTAAACTCTGTGAAAAAGAGAATGCCCAGCAGGTGGCAGCACGAGATAACTACAGTAAAAGAAGGGCCCAGCAGCACTTGTTTACGTTGCACTGTAACTTTCTTTGGTGCAATTCATACAGCTATTGGTGAATATCTCGTGAGAAAGAAGGGTCACCAAGTTCCGTCTTTGTAAAGAGACGTCCCAGAAGCTAGCACAGTGGCTGACACATGCTGGATGTATTTGTTGGCTGAACGGAAGATGAATGAATGAACAAATTAATGAGTAATTTTAACGATTCACCTAAACTAGGAAAAAAGTCATCGTTTGAAATGGTTATATGCTCCTCTTTTTATCCCATTGCTACTAGTTGCATCTTAATTACTTTAGAAGATAACGAACTGTCATCTTTTGCCAGCTTACGACCTTGTTCTCTAAAGTTTTTCTACTTCTTCTGCAGATTTTTAAGAACCATGAAATTTATAGGCACAGTGGCACACGCCTGTAATCTCCGCACTCAGAGGCAGAGGCAAGAGAACCACCAGGGCTTCAAGGCCAGCCTAGTCTACATAGTGAGTTCAAAACCAGCCTGAACTATAGTGAGACTCTGTCTCAAAAATAAGTACGTACATACATAAAATTAAAATTGAAATCATGGAATTTAGAACAGATATCTCTGAGGACAGGAATGCTATTTGCTTTCATAACTCTGGATATCAGAAACACAGCAAAATTCCAGGCTTACAAGAAATGATGTGTGTTTGGGTGGGTGTTTATAAGGAAGGCCTTTAAGAGTAAACAACCATTCTTTGATTGGTTGTATTTTTTTAACTAAGGACTTGTTTGCAGACTGTGCTTATTTATTTGAGGTTTTACTCTTAAAACACATTTGATTTCACTGGCCTCTCTGAAATATGCCCTTGTGCAGGGACTTGTGGTTTTTTTAAAAAAAATTAAATCTCTGCTTAATAAAATTAAAGTGACAAAAATAAAAAAAGATTAAATAATATGCAGTGAAACCCCACTCTTTATTAGAGTAATGACTTACTACCCTTCTTGAGATGGAGCCAAAAAAGTCCTCACCATTTGCTCAGCCAGGTTCTCAAAATGCCACAAAGTAAAACCTTGCATCTCCACCTATCAGAATGAAGGGAAGTCAGTCTTTCCCTAAAAGCCAACAACAAGGCCTTTGCTAAAAGAATAATAGCATTTGGCAATGTTGAGTTAGAGCATGGGACAGATTATGCATGTGTATGAGTTCTTTGAGGGCAGGAATGCTATTTACTTTCGTAACTCTGACACCACACCCAGTGTGTGACATATGTTAAGGCCTAAATACATATTTACTGAATATGTGGAAACTATCAAGACATATCTCACTGAACAGTGCTACTTGAATCAGAGCCACATTCTCAGCAGAAGAAAAGAACCAGCAGATCCTGGGAGCCATGATGCAGCACACTCATAAGAATGGGCCCAGAACCAAAAAAGTTAAACAGCATTATCGGGAAATTGTGACACCCTTCATTATCTCTCTCATCTGAGGAACTCCTGTCCTCACCCCATTCAACTCTGTTGCGCCTAACCACCTACCACTGCTCTTACGCTTTTACTAGTGTTGGCTGTAAACTTCCTGAACTCAAAGAGCCACTGGGCTTTCTTTTAAATCAACAAGGGTGAAAGTTATGATTTGCAATTAGCCTCCCTAGCTCTAAAGGAATATTGTATCCTAAAAATGGTTATTTTAAATATGGATGGTCCCCTGTATCAGGATTAATCTATATTCCTTTCTTATTCAGCGTGCTTTCCCTAGGCAATCTCATCCCCACCCATCAGTTCCATACCAGTAACTCCAGATCTTTACCTGTAATTTAGATTTGCCTCCCAAGTTCCAAATGCCTGCATGCAGTCAAGTGCCTCTGAGACATCTCTACCTGAACATAGCATGTAGCTTCCTTAAATATATCATCAAACATCAAATTCAGGGGCTCTAAGATGGTAGGCTAAGCAAACCCATGTGTCTTTTTCTCCAAAAGCCACATTAATTATCATACTAAAGATATGGATGCCCCCATCCAACCCAACAAAAGAAAAATGGACAAGAGGTACTAGAGGTGTAGACTCCAGCCATGCTCCGGAAGTCAGATGTGCATAGAGGGATGCCTGGAGTTCATAGCTGAGGAAGCTGCAGGCTAGCACATCTGAAGATTGGAACACAGCCAAAAAGGAGATCATCTGCCCGTAGTAAACTCAGAAACACTGTCAGTGTGGACACTAGAGGTTCTGCGGAAGGCAAGAGTAGGAAACAAGCAAATGACAAGCAGAAGCATTTTAGCATCTTCCAAAATATTAAAAATTACATTACATCTATAAAACAAAAACAGGATGAAAGATGTGAATGCCAGTCCTCACATTACTCCCCAAACTTTCTGTGCCCGTACTTTGCGTCTCAGTGATGCCACCGTCTTCCATCCAGTTTCCCGGGGCAGAAGTTGAAAGTGACCCTGTATTCTTCCCTTCTCCTTAAGCCTGATTTAATAAACTAAGCATTGATCTGTCTCCTAAATATCCCCTGTTTCCCCTCTCTCTTCCTTCCCCACAACTACTACCTTTTATGAAACTGTCATATCGTTCCTAGAATATGACAGTAACTTTACCTGTAATGTGAAGCTGTCCCAGATCATTTTCCAGGGTCCCATAATTCCTGATCAGCCCAGCATCTGACGTACTGCCCTGCAGCCACTGAGCACTCTGTAGTCATTGTGCCTGAGTAATGCCTGGCCACTGTCCAGCACCCAGTTTTCACTACTGTCTGTTTTGTTCTTTAGATCCCAGCACTGTAGACTTAGCTTTAGTTCTTCCTCAAACATGGCTCCTTTTAAAACTATGGGCTTGCCGGGCGTGGTGGCGCACACCTGTAATCCCAGCACTCAGGAGGCTGAGGCAGGAGGATCATTGCGAGTTTGAGACCAGCCTGGGCTACAAAGTGAGTGCAAGCCCAGCCGGAACTGCATAGCAAGACCCTGTCTCAAAAATACATACATACATACATAAAAACCATGTGCAGTTCTCCCTCCCTTAAACTCATTCTCTTTATTACACTGAAACTCCTTGCTGGCTCAGCATCCCTACCTTCCCTGCACAGCTGTGGCCATCTAATCCTTCCACACATTTTGAGTATTTTATGTTTCTCCATTGCAGCGTTTTTGTGTTGAATAGTATGATGTCTCCTGCATTCCCATTCCACATTGTAGGCGTTGCGCGGGTCATGAACCAATCCTTTTAGCTTTGTACCCTTTACAAATGTGTCGTAGAGATGAATGAGCAGAGCCCCAAAATTCTTTTTTTCTATTGGTGCATATTAGTGAAGAGAATGAGATTTACTTTGGAATATTGGTACATGCATGTAATGTACTTTGATTATGTTCCCCACCACCCTTCTTCCCTTTGCTCGCCTCTTTCCCTGGTCCTCTTCACCATATCTAAAATCTGTCCTCTAGTTTCCTATCATCTTTATTTTATTTTTAATTCAATTTTTAGAGCTCTCATATTAAAGAACACATATATTTAACTTTCTGAGACTGGTTTATTCCACTTAACATGATGGTTTTCAGTTCATCCATTTTCTTGCAAATGACATGATTTCATTCTTTATGACTGAATAATATTCCCTTATGTATATATACCACATTTTCATTGTCCATTCATTGATCAATGGATTGAATTGTACTACAACAACTGCATATACATATGTTACTGTAATATGCTATCTAATTCTTTGAGGAACATACTCAGGTATAGCTAGATCAAACTGTATATCAATTTTTAATTTTTTGAGGAACCTGATTCCCATTCTAATTTCCATACAAATTTATACTCTCAACAGCAGGATAGAAAGATTCCTTTGTCCTTGCATACTCACCAGTATTCATGTTTTTTTTATATTCTTGATGATAGCTATTCTGACAAAGGTAAAATGAAATCTCAATTTGATTTTGATTTTCATTTCCCTAATGGCTAAAGATTTTGAATTTTTTTCATGTTTTGATTTGTCATTTGTACTTCTTTTGAGAATTCTCTGTTAAAGTCATTTGTGCATTTATCGATTAGAGTATTGGGTGGTTTTTGTTTGTTTGTCGTTTAGTTGATTGGTTGGTTGGTTGATTGGTTGGGTGGGACCCTTGGGTGTTAAACGTTTGGAGTTCTTTATGTATTCTAGACACCAATCATTGATTTGAAGAGTGGCTACATTTTCTCCCAGCCTCTAAATTGTCTCTTCACTCTATTTGCTGTTTCCCTTGCTGTACAGAAGTTTTGCACTTTAATGTAGTCCCATTTGTTGATTCTTGCTACTACTGCATTTCCTGTGCTGTTGGGTTCCTAGTGAGGAAGAGTGGCCTATGCCTGTGGCATCATATGTTTCCCAGTGTTTTCTTCCAGAAGTTTCAAAGTTTCTAGTCAAATGTCTAAGTCTTTGGTCTTTTTTTTTTTATTTTAGTACAAACTAGGGTTCTAGTTTCAGTCCTCTGTATATGGATGTTTAGTTCTCCCCACACCATTTGTTAAAAGAGGCTGTCTTTATTCCAGAATATTTTTGGCCCATTTGTCAAATTCAGAGTTTCAAATGTATAGATTTGTTTCTTTGTTCTTCTGTTCTATTCCGTTTGTCTACATATCTTTTTGTGCGAATACTATACTGATTTTGCTACTGTGTCTTTGTAGTATAGGTTGAGTTGAGTATTTTGTTTGTTTGGTTTTTTTGGTTTTTCTCCGGTACCGGGAACTGAACTCACGACCTTGCACTTGCCAGGCAGGAGCTTTGCCGCTGAGCTAAATCCCCAGCCCCGAGTTGAGTATTTTAATGCCTCCAGAATTACTCTTGTTGCTCAAGATAGATTTGAAGAGTCCTTTTGTGCTTTAAAATGGACTGTTGGAGTTTTTTCTAGTGCTACAAAGAATGTTGATATTTTAATAGAAATCTCACTGAATCTATGATTGCTTTTAGTGATGTGGCTGTTTTAACAATATTAGTTCAACCAGGGGCTGGGGATTTAGCTCAGTGGCACAGCACCTGCCTGGCAAGCGCAAGGTCATGAGTTCAGTTCCCGGTACCGGGGAAAAAAAAAAAATATTAGTTCAACCAATCCATGAAAAAGGGAAGACTTTCCATTTTCTAATGACTTCTTTAATTTTTATTTTTCTTGGTACATGTTTGCAGTATATAAGAATTATAATCCTCTTGGGGAGTTGGTACATATATATATGCCACATTTAATTCTTTCCTCATCCCCTTCCCCAGCCTTCCCTCCTACAACCATCAATGTCTTGGTCTCTTTCCTTTTTGCAAAATGTCAATCACCCTATTTCCTACTACCCGTCTTTTATTTTGCTCTTTATTTATATTTTAGATTTGTCACTTAAGAGAAACAACGTGATATTTAAGTTTGCATGTCTAATTTATTTCACTTAACATTATGGTCTCAAGACATGTCTGTTTTCCTACAAATTACTCATTTATCCTCCTTTATGGCAGAGTAGTACTCCACTGTATGCAAAAGCCACATGTTCTTTATCCACTCATCTATTGATAGACATATAGACTGCTGCCAAGATTTAGCTATTATCAGTTGTGCTGTTATAAACATGGGTATCCATGTATTACTGTAATATGATGTTTTTAACTCTCTCAGGAAGATATCTAGAAAGGGAATACCTGGGTCAAATGAAATTTCTAATTTATTTTGGGTGGAATCTCCATGCTGCTTTCTATACTGATTGTACTGTAGTGGTTGTCCCACCAACAGTGTAGAAGAAGTTCCTTTTTCCCCACAGCCTCTCCAGCATTTGTTACTATTTGATTTCTTGCAAATAGCCATTCTTTCTGGAGTAAAGTGAAAACTTAGTATTGTTTTAATTTGCATTTCTCTAATAGCAAGAGACGTTGAACATTTTTCATGTATTTTTGGCCATTTGTACTTCTAAGAAGTATCAATTCTAATTTTTTAAATGCCTTTATAAATTCCCAGTATTTGTTCTCTGAGAAATAGATGGAAAATTTTTTTTTTCATTCTGTAGGTTGTCCCTTCACTCTGTTGGTTGCTTCCTTTTCTATGCAAAAGCTTTTTTAATTTGATATGATGCCATTTGTTCCTGCTTTAAGCTGTTTCTTGTGCAACTGGGGTTCTGTTCAGAAAGTCTTTGGCTATTTCTATGTCTTCAAGGGTTTTACCCAATTTATCTTCCAGCACATTGTTTCTGTTCTAACATTTAGACCTGTGATCCATTTTTATTTTAGTTTGGTACATGGTGAGAGATATGGGTCTAGATTCAATCTTCTGCATATGGATAGCCAGTTTTTCCAGCGCCATTTGTGAAAGAGGCTATCTTTTCTCTGGTACGTGTTTTTGGACCCTCTGTCAAAAATCAAATATCTCACCAAATACACTGGCGTTTGTTTCTGCATCTTCTGTTCTATTCCATTGATCCACAGTACATAGGCTTTTTGAGTCTATGTTCATTAAAGACATTGACCTGAGTTTTCGTTTTTGGTTGAGTCCTTTTCTGGATTTGGAAGCAGGGTAAAGCTTGCACCTAGGCATGGTTTTGGGAGTACTGCTTCCCTTTTAATTTCATTAAAAAGTTTGAGTAGTACTGGCATTAGATCTTCCCTAAGGTTCTTACAGAATTTGGCAGTAAGTTCATTGGGACCTGGGCTTTTCTTAATGGCTACTTTGTTACTTATTCAGTTTCAATGACTGATATTAGATTTTTCAGGATTTTCATATCAGTCAATGAAATTGAAGAAGTACTAAATTACCAAAGTAATAAAATGCCAGTACTCCTCAAACTTGAGTAGTTCATATGCATCCGAGAATCTATCCATTTCTTCTAAATTTTCCATTTCATTAAGAATACA